>NC_039508.1:5302242-6502242 GCF_003672135.1 Ooceraea biroi
GTTGTGAGAACGATCACACGTGGCATGCGATCAGAGCTTAATATCAATTTAATACCTTAGAAATGTTACGAGATATTAGTAACGAATTAAATGGAATTAGCGCGTAAATTAAATATCGATTGCCCGGAATCCCTTACCATGTTCAACGAACATGGCATGTATGCTGTCGAAGCTTGCAGTGATTAAGTCAAAGCTGTTTCAGTTTACATTGAATTCATTTGACGTTCACGAAAGCAAGGAAATAAAATATGTTGAAAAAAATAAGAATGATAAGCATTAAAGATTCATCTGATAGTTTAATAAACATTGCCATCGCTTTTAATCTATATACCGTAAAAATAAATCTGTAAAGATCGGTATCTAAAAGAAACAATGTCTCGACTATCTTGACGCCAACTGTGCGTACATGGTTTGCAACAGGACGGGGCTGAACAGGATGGCGTGGCTCGAACGCGACAGACGAAGGAGTCTGTACAAGAAGGGAGTAGACTCCAATTACGACGTTTAGGATGGCAGGGCGAAAGCACGAAGGGGCATCCATGGAGCCAACCCCAGGGCCCCGAGGCTATTCCAGATTTTCAGATAGAAGGAAAGGAAGAGAGTGGAAGAGAGAAGAAGAGAGAGAGAGAGACCGAGAGAAAAAGAGCGGAGCAGAGTCGCCTTGCCCGATCTCCGCCAGCAGAGCTCGTTAGATTTTCCCTGTTCGCTTATATTCACGTTATCCGCGTATCAGCACGATCCGTCCTTTTTTCCCGACCGGCACACCAGTTTTGCATCTTGCTAATATGACGCGATCCTTACTGCGCTGCTCGTGTCCTCAGGAAGACACGTACCTTCATTTTTATCCCGAGTCAGTATGCGTATCAGTATCCGCCATTTCACTCGATTTTATTGATATATTCGGCTTCAGCATAGAAAAACAAAATTAAAGAGAAACAATATTGATAGTAATAATTTACATGAATAACAGTCGACTACAAATTGATGTATTGTAACAGTTGATTATCAGGAAAATCGAGTTTAATTATTGTGAAAACAAACGGAAGTAAATGCAAAAGTGTGATAGATTAGTACTCAAAAATCTCCTTCTCTTCCACTCTCTTACGCGTTATTGGAAACTTGTAGAAACAATAAATCCCTCCGACATTCCTGAAACAATTCCCCGATTGATTTCTGCACGATTTCTGGCGTATATACGCGCGCGTGCTTATATTTACAGTTTCCATTGTTTGAACGAGCAACGAGAAGAATCAGTGGACTTTCCGCCGTTCTGTAAAATCGATAAAGAGAAAGAGAGGGAGAGAAAGAAAAAGAGAGATGCCTGGCAATAGCAGATATTATTTCATGCTCCATTCCTGCTATCCGGTATTTTGCATGTAAAACGAAAAGCGCGAAAGCGATGCCGCCGCCGCTCGTAGCCGGCGATCGCTCGTTCTCCGTCATTATTTTGCATATGGATCCCCGTCGTCGAGATGTACCCTCCTTCCTGTCGCTCCTCGACATTACGCTGCGTCTATCCGATCCGAGTCGTACTTCTCGTCTTGTTCCCAGCGCCGGAATAAAGGCAAGACGATCGACCTGGTCGGGATCGAGTTACAGGATCTCTCATCGCCAATGCATCGTCGTCAACTACGTCGCTGCGCGACGATGACGACGAGGAGAACAAGAGACTTCCTTGGTACCGCACCGTCGGCTCTCGATCCACGCTAAATTGTGCTACTCGTTTAAATTTGCATTATCCGATCGTCGGCACGGCTCCGCCGACCTCAGTCTTCCTCTCTTCCCTCCTCTTCGTCCCTCTCGTGGATCGATCTACGTGATTAAGATAAAGATTCGCGAGTCCATGGGAGAATACAAAGGCGATTTGGCGGTAATCAGCTTCCGCGCGAAAGACGGAAAATCGATCGATGAAACGCGACGGTTCGACGCATTTATCATAATATTCAGATCCGAACTCTAATGAGAACCTTAAACTTACTTAAGACTTTCCACTTCCGCTGGATGAAATATTGCCAGTCGATAATCTTTTTGTTCATATTTGCGTTAACGCAGACTTTACGCAGAAAATAATCTTTAATCATTTCTACTGCGAATCTGTCTTCTCCTCAGTGCTGACATTTAATTTTTATTTCGAGCGTTTTTCGTTCGAAATTAAAATCCGATGTGGCAACGTTAACGTCGCTTCGCTTTATTACACAACGCTAAAAAATGTAATTATTCTCATTTTCAGCTGCTCTCACTTGCCGCCAACTTTGTCCGCCACGCAGCAAAATTCGTAGATAATGATCAAACAGATTGCTGCCGCCGCTTTTGATGCATTAACGGACGTAGTCGTAAACTTTCATCGAATCGCCGCTGTCTTCGTGCAGCCATTTGTCCCTCTTGTCTCGGCGCAGACTGCGAGAAATAAAGTTATTACGTTCCATGTCTTTTATCCCCGCTTTTCCTCCTTTTTCTGCATCTACGAGCCGTATTCTCGATCTCGAGCATCGTTATTATTCGCATGTCGCCCCCCCCCCTGGACTCTTTTATCTCCCTTTCTGGCCTTCAGCGATGTATCCTACTTACCTGGCGTTGTTCCTCGTAGCAGAAAGCACCTTACTGTCTTATTGTTCCATTCCGATGCCGTGCACTTCGTTCTATCCTCCGTATACTCTTCGATAAGAACAACGTCGATGCGGCTGAAATTACGTTACTCCTCGAGATGAAAAACAACGCGAAATGCGAAAAGAAGCAGAGTCGAAGCGGCGCGCCGCGGCGAGTCGAAGCACGATCCTCGATAAATCTTCTTTGCGTCTGCCGGAAAAACGTTTCCGGAACAGAGCTGTGCTACTTTGCGAATAGTCTCACGAAACATTATTTATCGAACGTTTTATATAGTATTTATTTTAGAACGTATTTATAAATGATTTGGAACATATTCATTTTAAACAAAATAACATTTGATAATATTTTGCCTCTGTTGTCATCCTCTTCAAAAACATTCTCTAATACATTATTATTTTTCCGCCTTCTTCCTCTTTTGTTTTCTTTAAAGCCATGCACTCGTAAAGAGTGATCGAATTTCGCGCGGGCGAGACGGAATTCATTTCGCGGATTCTCATTAATGATGCGCGATCACCGATTTACGATAGCAAAGAGAAGGAAAGAGGAAAAACATGTCGCGGAATGTTTCACGATCCTCATTAATTTTCCTTACTATATCGCATTCATATTCTCTCTGCATAATTATGCAACTTATTTTTTTAATCGTTTCACGTTACTATCATAATCTTCCTTAATTGTGCTTTTACTTCACCTCTGGTTCTAGTAGACACGATGATGAGGATCGTTTTTATTATAGTTCAAGCTTAGTAATGTACAAAAGAGAATGCGTTTTTTAATGTAATTCTAACAATCTCGTGAAATTTCTATAGACATCAAAACTCGATTTTTAATGCTGTTTATTAAATCACGGATAATTTATTAAAGTCTACATCTATTTCCATATCTATGCAATAGATGGTAATAGGTAATAAATTTGGTGGAGTTAAGGTGGTTTCGATTACCGCAAGAAATCGCAGGATCTCGAGGCTCAATGTCCATCGCTGCAGGTAGTCATGCAACTTTTGTACAAATAGCTGCTCTTGCTACCTAATACGACATAGTAAACTATTAATGAAATGTATTTATGCTGGGAAGTAACGGTCCACAGCGCGTAATAGCCGATGTACGTTGACATTACGGTCTCATTAATTAGTTGAACGTATTCGCTGAACTTTCGCGCGCGATCGCACATTCAGCAACGATGTGCTTGTCCAAATATGGAAACGTTGACACGGCAAATTACGAGCGACAGTTTATTAACGCCACCGCAATCAACAAATCGCCTGGCGACAACTTGGAAAAGTGCAAAATTCTCACTTGGCTTTTCACGAAACATTTGCTTTGCGTCTATTGTATACGTGAAACAATAATAATAACTTCTGTAATTTCCTACTGAAAAAGTGCAATACGAGCGTTTCCTTAATAATTCCTCTATCGCTGCATTACGTACTATTTTGTTGAAATATTTCTCAGAGCCGGCAAATTTTCCCATACCGAGACTTCCTCGTGCCAAAAGTCATGTAACTTTTTGCCATCTCTCCGTGGCGTTATTCGCCATTTCCTCGGACAGTTTTTCTTCACGTCCGCAGTCGAGAGCCGGTCGTTTCTATACATAGGAAATGTATCCGCGATTACTTCAGGAGACCCCGTTAGTGTCTCTCGCGTATCTCTCACGAAAGAGACACAGATAATCACTCAATAATTCCGCGTCATTGGCAGCAAGTTCCATTCGCTATACAACTCTTCATGCTTTTGTATAAATTAATGAAAGTAATAAATACGAGTAATGTGAGGCGAGATTGGTGAAATTAGTCGCTAATGATTTAAAATAAAAGGCAGCAAATGGCATTGCAATGCTTAATAAGTTGTTAAATCTTATTATGCAGTATGCTGTGTTATTCATTCGTCAACACGCTTCGCGAAAGAGGATTGCATTATGATTAATTCAATCGAAATAATCGGCTTGAAGCACGCGCTAAAAAATCTGATACTATTTAAATATTGTATGTGCCACATGTGTGCAGAAGATTGAGTCTATGTAAAAATATAATCGTTTAGGTAACATCTTTAGTCTAATAAATGACGAAAAATAATAATATTTAAAATTAATTTCTGCAGAAAAAGATTGGACAATAATTTTATTTGCTCCATTAAAGATATTGAGATTTGTAGGTCGCGAAATAAATAGAGACAGCAAATTTAGCGATAATTTATTGAAATATTTATTGCCGATGTTAAAGTCTGGCTTCTGTAATAGTTTCTATAACAGAAGCCACGTATACTCTTATCCTATATAGTGGTGAGATGTAGGACAGCTTATGAGGTGAAATGTACGTTGGGAACTACAAATTTTCTCGAAAACTGCTACCTGTAACTTAGCGGGTTAAGCTTAATGAAATGAAAGCGTATATTACAAGGATAATGGTAACACCTCGTGTATGTGCTAAGCTCAGTGTTATATCTCTAAAGGGATATAACCAATGTATATATTACTAATTTCAAATAATGTTAATCCGGCAAGGAGTATAGAGATTTTTACGTGGTGCATTACATTATTCATATGTATAATCCGCTTTTATGTTCCGCAATAACAAACTGTATTTCTTAAGAGAAAATACGGCTGCGCTAAACTCAGTTCATCAATTACCTTAGAAACATTTTCTATTTTTATTTTTTAATAAATCGAGATTTTATATATTGTAAATGGAAATCTTTACTGTAAAAATTAAACTCAATAATTGAGAAGCTTAATAATATAAATCAAAAATTTAATAGAAAATTCAGTTTCATATCTCTACCTTCATTTCTACCGTCATTTTACTTAAGACGGCACAATTGTCAAGAGAATTCAACCCAAGATTCCATGCATTATGAAGCAACGGTTGAATACGCGACCGGACTGAGCATCGATATCTGAATTTGCAAGGCGCACGATGAATCGCGCGACGTCTTCAGGAAACAATGGAGCACCGTCGGACGAGCGGCAGGGATGCAATTGACACGAGAGCCACTTTGATAATGAACTTACGAGACAAACACGCTGATTAACCGGAACGGTACAATCCCCGTGCGAACAACACAGTTGCGGCTCTTTGCCCTCCGTGTCCCGCACCATACACGGGATATAATTGCAGTTTCGTAGCTGTGCGAGTGCGATTCGCCATTCTATCGCAAACACCGGTGTGACGGCGCGTTCAACGTAAGGAAAGTTTATTTTACATAGCGGCACTGGATGTTTGCCTTCTGCATATTTATTATTTACGCGACAGATTGGGGGCTAACTAAGCGACGTGTAACCTCGGTCGTCCGTCCGCGGGATTTCCGGAAAAAAACAGTTCCCCGCGCGAGTTCTTTTTTTACATAATAGGACATTTTTAAAACTTGCACTTTACACTTCCATGCTCCGGAAAAAAAGTTTCACCCACGAAGGAAAACCGCGCTATACTCTCTGCTGTGTCCCGTGAGAGCGTTAGGGTTCCCGCAGAAAACGCTCCCTCTGGAACGACGGCTCTCTTTCTAGGGAGTCCACGGAACCCACTTCCCATACTCCAATCAAAAATTTCCGTAGCTGTCCCGTCCGAGAAGACTTGGAGAACTTCACGGAACTTCATGTATCCTCCGGAGTGTAGCCCCAGGAGAATATTAAAAGAGGGTAGTTTTTTCCTTGAAATGATGTCTTCCGTGACGTTTCAGAGAATGCTTTCTTTCTTCCGAGATGTAAATAAATTTTCTTTTAAATGTGCTTATTTCATGTCATGTTCGAGGTTGCATCGATAAATCATCCGCGAAAGGTTCAGTTGTGCGAGAGCGCGAGAACAAATTACGGAAATCAATAAACAAATTCCTGTATCGGGTCGTAATTGTAGAAGCACGAATGAAATTTCACTTGGGAATGAATTCATTTAATTACGTGGATGCGCCCCGCACGCAGACAGAGAACGGTTCTGCTGATATTTAATTTCCAGCCGACATCGCCCCATTATTCTTTTCCTTTAAGTTCGTTCCGCGCTTTCTTTCATCGCGCACAAAGTTCCGTCGCATTAAAGAGCTCGTATTTGTTTTATAAACAGACGAACTCTTCTTCTTGCTCCTTTTTCTTTAAATGTCTTTCTACAAATTAGAAATATATGTCTTTTTAAAAAAACTTTGCGCACAGTCGCAATGCATACAGGAATAAAAACGCTTAAACGCGCTTTGCTGCCGTGGTGCAGTATCAAAAATGGGAAGCACCTGGTGTGCAGTTACGATGCACTCACATTATCCTCCATGTCGATCCTGGCTCTCTATGCTGAAAGCGGCGAGAGGGTACTTGTTCACGATTCTTGTCCTTTTTCTTCGACGTATCGCTCTCGGCGAAGTTCGCCTGGGATACGGCGCGGCACGTTAAGTTCTCTTGTTCCTATCGGAAGCTTCCGAGTTTCGAGTACACGGCGCAGTTTAAGCTGTAGCATCGATTTCCCCATTTGTGCTTTGATACGGTCACTATACGAATCCGACGCCGTCTGGCCATTTGTAACCCTACCCGCGGTAACATGTACGTTCGATGCGGCCGCGCGTATATCTCACATTCGATCGCGTAATTACGGACTTCAAAACGTATTGCCTGTCAGATCGAGGAAGATTTACCGCGTGTAAAATATCGTGGCCATCGTCGCAACGCGAAAACCGCCAGAAATAATGCGAATTTACAAACAGACTTTTATCAGACGACAAGGAACTCACGAGTCTGAAATGTTAAAGCGAGTTCTTCCACGCAATTCTGCGTGACCCATGCAGCGAAGGAGAATTTACCGAAATTTTAAATGCGTTGCTCACAAAAGCGTTCACTATAAGTTTCATAATAATTTTTCCGATATTCACAGCCGCGCAAAGCTGAGGGATAGACAATAATTATTATATTATCAATGAAGCTGAATAATGATTTTAACGATGAATCGCATTATATTGCCGCGTCATATAGTTAATCTTTTCGCTTTAACAACATGCTCTCTCCGAGCGGGGCATAGAAGCGACTCGGAAAGCTCGGTAGCGTGGGATTTAATCCGCGTACGTGTAAACGATTAAATAAGATTTACCGCGGCAGTGCGGTCGAAAAATCATTCGGGTCGCTGCACGCGCCGCGTCGCGCCGACAATATCGGGGGCTTTTAATTGAAAACGCGTGTTACTGTGTTTTCCGGGGATTTCCCGGATTCCGGAATAATAACGCGGCTCATCGGCGCCCGATAATTATTTCGCACTCGACCCGGTTATCGGCTCGAAAATTCGCGCTAATTCTGCTCGCGCGTGGCCCTCTCCACAAATGACGCCCGTTCCAATGGTCGGGGCCTCGTTAACCCGGAAATTGCGTTTCGAAACACAGCTCCTCTAATTCCCCTGCCCGTCTGCCCGCTCGTCGCTCCGGAACGACAATTGTCGGGCGCCGGAGGAAGGAAGGGTTAATCTAATGGCTCGATCTCTACAAAAGGCAGACGACGTAATCGTAATCGGATGCTCGACAAGAACGTAGCATCGCCGTTTATCGCGATTTTTGCAAGAAGTACCACTCGCGCATTTGATAAAGAGATGAGCTGTTGAGTGCTGGAAAAATGCCTCGTTCTTGTTGTGCTAGTTTCTTTCGCCTTTTATTCGCGATTTTATTTCATTCCTCGTCTTCTTTCGTTAATCCGTATTTTCTGCAGGAAAAATAGCAAGCTATTTGTAACGCTTCGTTGAGGCAACATTTTAACTTGAATGTCTAAACAGCGAGGATTTTAAAAGTTTCTTAATTTTAAAAGAAAATACAAAGATCTTTGTAATGCAGCCACATTCTGTCACAAAAAGCATATGCAAAATCTCACGCTGGGAATCTAAAATGTAAAGATGTATTCGCTTTCACCAATTCGTGCTCTTTTGGCCTGCAGAATGAGTTCATAACTTTTGGTCCGCATAGCAACATCATATTTTCAATACATTATTTGTGAAGTGGAAATTTTGATGGAACGAGGCAGTGTCGCTGTGTCATGAAAGAGATATCTGAGATACTGAAGTCCCGGCCGGAAGCTTACCAGAATCTACAGTTAACGACGTTAATGAAGAGTGCACTTAAATCTCGTGGATTACATTGGACACGCGCAGATACCCGACGAGAGATAGCTTGCGATCTCATGCAGTTTAAAAGCCAACGCAAATTCGGCGTCGCCAGCCGAAAACCTTCGTCCGTCGTCGCTATTTAAAATTTTATGGTCCTAACTGCAGTAAAAATATTTTCTTACCAAACAGCTCAACTCTTGAAGATATGTAGGTACCTGACTTCCTCGGATATGTCGCTCATGCAGTATTTATCAACGTAATGTTGAATTATTTCGAGGATTCGTTTCAAACTTGGTTATAGGTTGAAGTTTATGCGCGACGATAACTGTCAAGATCGTAATGTCTAAAAACTGCGAAGGAAAACGTTGTATAACTATAACTACCGATCAACGATGATATCAGATATAAAGATATAGAATAATTGTCAAAAAATGTAGAGTTTCATTAGCGTATTTTCTGAAATCTGATACTTTACTCTCAAGCATTAAGTATTGCATTTCGATGTGCAGTCGTATCTATTTAGAACTGTCTGAATGGATTTTATACATGAATTGTTTTGTTTAAATTGTACAGAAATCTTTTAAAACTAGCTCGAAAGTTGGAGTGTACAAAGTGTGTACAATTCATATTAGAAAATTGCTCTGACCGCGCCTCTTTTGACAGTCCTTTGACAACCATGAATCGGAACTTCAGAGGCGCGCGTGCTTATCTCAAACCGAATCGGTCTTTATTTAAGAAAACCGCCGTATTAGATGGTCCCTTGATCCAAGTCTAACGAACCCTCGGGAGAGGTTCTCCATGTCTCCTTTCTTCCTTCTTCTTTTTTTAATAGGCTCACGATGGAGGGTACGCACGAATACACGATTGGACGACCCTCCTTGCACGCTTCGGCGATCACGCACGGAGGACGGTAGTCCTGCTTAATCTCGCGGGGATAAATAAGAGATCGAGCGCGAGAGGAACAGCTCGCGAACAACGGGTGGCTGAGGGTGGCAACGTGTCCCAGCTCCCTTCGTCCTAGTCCGAAACGAGCGTCACGTTTCCACGCTCCACGTCCGGGAATTCGGGCCATTACCAGCCGGAGATACTGCACGGACCGCGAAAAAGGGCGTTGGATTTACTACGACTCGGCAGATGGCCGCCCTTTTTTTCCCTTATTCGCCCGGCTGGACAGCCTGCCGCGGACAAAAGTAAGCGGAAACGGGTTCTCTTGTTTTTACCGTTATTGTCCCCGTCCCGAGTTTATGTTGGATTGTCGCTTATAGAAACCCGTGTAAATAGACTAAGTGAGTCTTGTTAACTATTGATAAGCTCGAGGAGAAAGAAAAATGTTGAAAAGGAAATTATTTGAAAGATATTTTGTATTGGTCTTGAAACAGATGATTTCATTAAAAATTATTTTCTTTCTCCTCGAGCTTATCAATAGTTAACAAGACTCACTTAGTCTATTTACACGGGTTTCTATAAGCGACAATCCAACATAAACTCGGGACGGGGACAATAACGGTAAAAACAAGAGAAACCCGCGTTTCCGCTTACTTTTGTCCGCGGCAGGCTGTCCAGCCGGGGCGAATAAGGGAAAAAAAGGGCGGCCATCTGCCGAGTCGTAGTAAATCCAACGCCCTTTTTCGCGGTCCGTGCAGTATCTCCGGCTGGTAATGGCCCGAATTCCCGGGACGTGGAGCGTGGAAACGTGACGCTCGTTTCGGACTAGGACGAAGGGAGCTGGACACGTTGCCACCCTCAGCCACCCCGTTGTTCGCGAGCTGTTCCTCTCGCGCTCGATCTCTTATTTATCCCGCGAGATAAGCAGGATACCGTCCTCCGTGCGTGATCGCCGAAGCGTGCAAGGAGGGTCGTCCAATCGTGTATTCGTGCGTACCCTCATCGGTGAGCCTATTAAAAAAAGAAGAAGGAAGAAAGGAGACATGGAGAACCTCTCCCGAGGGGTTCGTTAGACTTGGATCAAGGGGACCATCTAATACGGCGGTTTTCTTAAATAAAGACCGATTCGGTTTGAGATAAGCACGCGCGCCTCTGAAGTTCCGATTCATGGTTGTCAAAAGGACTGTCAAAAGAGGCGCGGTCAGAGCAATTTTCTAATATGAATTGTACACACTTTGTACACTCCAACTTTCGAGCTAGTTTTAAAAGATTTCTGTACAATTTAAACAAAACAATTCATGTATAAAATCCATTCAGACAGTTCTAAATAGATACGACTGCACATCGAAATGCAATACTTAATGCTTGAGAGTAAAGTATCAGATTTCAGAAAATACGCTAATGAAACTCTACATTTTTTGACAATTATTCTATATCTTTATATCTGATATCATCGTTGATCGGTAGTTATAGTTATACAACGTTTTCCTTCGCAGTTTTTAGACATTACGATCTTGACAGTTATCGTCGCGCATAAACTTCAACCTATAACCAAGTTTGAAACGAATCCTCGAAATAATTCAACATTACGTTGATAAATACTGCATGAGCGACATATCCGAGGAAGTCAGGTACCTACATATCTTCAAGAGTTGAGCTGTTTGGTAAGAAAATATTTTTACTGCAGTTAGGACCATAAAATTTTAAATAGCGACGACGGACGAAGGTTTTCGGCTGGCGACGCCGAATTTGCGTTGGCTTTTAAACTGCATGAGATCGCAAGCTATCTCTCGTCGGGTATCTGCGCGTGTCCAATGTAATCCACGAGATTTAAGTGCACTCTTCATTAACGTCGTTAACTGTAGATTCTGGTAAGCTTCCGGCCGGGACTTCAGTATCTCAGATATCTCTTTCATGACACAGCGACACTGCCTCGTTCCATCAAAATTTCCACTTCACAAATAATGTATTGAAATATGATGTTGCTATGCGGACCAAAAGTTATGAACTCATTCTGCAGGCCAAAAGAGCACGAATTGGTGAAAGCGAATACATCTTTACATTTTAGATTCCCAGCGTGAGATTTTGCATATGCTTTTTGTGACAGAATGTGGCTGCATTACAAAGATCTTTGTATTTTCTTTTAAAATTAAGAAACTTTTAAAATCCTCGCTGTTTAGACATTCAAGTTAAAATGTTGCCTCAACGAAGCGTTACAAATAGCTTGCTATTTTTCCTGCAGAAAATACGGATTAACGAAAGAAGACGAGGAATGAAATAAAATCGCGAATAAAAGGCGAAAGAAACTAGCACAACAAGAACGAGGCATTTTTCCAGCACTCAACAGCTCATCTCTTTATCAAATGCGCGAGTGGTACTTCTTGCAAAAATCGCGATAAACGGCGATGCTACGTTCTTGTCGAGCATCCGATTACGATTACGTCGTCTGCCTTTTGTAGAGATCGAGCCATTAGATTAACCCTTCCTTCCTCCGGCGCCCGACAATTGTCGTTCCGGAGCGACGAGCGGGCAGACGGGCAGGGGAATTAGAGGAGCTGTGTTTCGAACGCAATTTCCGGGTTAACGAGGCCCCGACCATTGGAACGGGCGTCATTTGTGGAGAGGGCCACGCGCGAGCAGAATTAGCGCGAATTTTCGAGCCGATAACCGGGTCGAGTGCGAAATAATTATCGGGCGCCGATGAGCCGCGTTATTATTCCGGAATCCGGGAAATCCCCGGAAAACACAGTAACACGCGTTTTCAATTAAAAGCCCCCGATATTGTCGGCGCGACGCGGCGCGTGCAGCGACCCGAATGATTTTTCGACCGCACTGCCGCGGTAAATCTTATTTAATCGTTTACACGTACGCGGATTAAATCCCACGCTACCGAGCTTTCCGAGTCGCTTCTATGCCCCGCTCGGAGAGAGCATGTTGTTAAAGCGAAAAAGATTAACTATATGACGCGGCAATATAATGCGATTCATCGTTAAAATCATTATTCAGCTTCATTGATAATATAATAATTATTGTCTATCCCTCAGCTTTGCGCGGCTGTGAATATCGGAAAAATTATTATGAAACTTATAGTGAACGCTTTTGTGAGCAACGCATTTAAAATTTCGGTAAATTCTCCTTCGCTGCATGGGTCACGCAGAATTGCGTGGAAGAACTCGCTTTAACATTTCAGACTCGTGAGTTCCTTGTCGTCTGATAAAAGTCTGTTTGTAAATTCGCATTATTTCTGGCGGTTTTCGCGTTGCGACGATGGCCACGATATTTTACACGCGGTAAATCTTCCTCGATCTGACAGGCAATACGTTTTGAAGTCCGTAATTACGCGATCGAATGTGAGATATACGCGCGGCCGCATCGAACGTACATGTTACCGCGGGTAGGGTTACAAATGGCCAGACGGCGTCGGATTCGTATAGTGACCGTATCAAAGCACAAATGGGGAAATCGATGCTACAGCTTAAACTGCGCCGTGTACTCGAAACTCGGAAGCTTCCGATAGGAACAAGAGAAACTTAACGTGCCGCGCCGTATCCCAGGCGAACTTCGCCGAGAGCGATACGTCGAAGAAAAAGGACAAGAATCGTGAACAAGTACCCTCTCGCCGCTTTCAGCATAGAGAGCCAGGATCGACATGGGAGGATAATGTGAGTGCATCGTAACTGCACACCAGGTGCTTCCCATTTTTGATACTGCACCACGGCAGCAAAGCGCGTTTAAGCGTTTTTATTCCTGTATGCATTGCGACTGTGCGCAAAGTTTTTTTAAAAAGACATATATTTCTAATTTGTAGAAAGACATTTAAAGAAAAAGGAGCAAGAAGAAGAGTTCGTCTGTTTATAAAACAAATACGAGCTCTTTAATGCGACGGAACTTTGTGCGCGATGAAAGAAAGCGCGGAACGAACTTAAAGGAAAAGAATAATGGGGCGATGTCGGCTGGAAATTAAATATCAGCAGAACCGTTCTCTGTCTGCGTGCGGGGCGCATCCACGTAATTAAATGAATTCATTCCCAAGTGAAATTTCATTCGTGCTTCTACAATTACGACCCGATACAGGAATTTGTTTATTGATTTCCGTAATTTGTTCTCGCGCTCTCGCACAACTGAACCTTTCGCGGATGATTTATCGATGCAACCTCGAACATGACATGAAATAAGCACATTTAAAAGAAAATTTATTTACATCTCGGAAGAAAGAAAGCATTCTCTGAAACGTCACGGAAGACATCATTTCAAGGAAAAAACTACCCTCTTTTAATATTCTCCTGGGGCTACACTCCGGAGGATACATGAAGTTCCGTGAAGTTCTCCAAGTCTTCTCGGACGGGACAGCTAACGGAAATTTTTGATTGGAGTATGGGAAGTGGGTTCCCGTGGACTCCCTAGAAAGAGAGCCGTCGTTCCAGAGGGAGCGTTTTCTGCGGGAACCCTAACGCTCTCACGGGACACAGCAGAGAGTATAGCGCGGTTTTCCTTCGTGGGTGAAACTTTTTTTTCCGGAGCATGGAAGTGTAAAGTGCAAGTTTTAAAAATGTCCTATTATGTAAAAAAGAACTCGCGCGGGGAACTGTTTTTTTCCGGAAATCCCGCGGGACGGACGACCGAGGTTACACGTCGCTTAGTTAGCCCCCCAATCTGTCCGCGTAAATAATAAATATGCAGAAGGCAAACATCCAGTGCCGCTATGTAAAATAAACTTTCCTTACGTTGAACGCGCCGTCACACCGGTGTTTGCGATAGAATGGCGAATCGCACTCGCACAGCTACGAAACTGCAATTATATCCCGTGTATGGTGCGGGACACGGAGGGCAAAGAGCCGCAACTGTGTTGGTTCGCACGGGGATTGTACCGTTCCGGTTAATCAGCGTGTTGTCTCGTAAGTTCATTATCAAAGTGGCTCTCGTGTCAATTGCATCCCCTGCCGCTCGTCCGACGGTGCTCCATTGTTTCCTGAAGACGTCGCGCGATTCATCGTGCGCCTTGCAAATTCAGATATCGATGCTCAGTCCCGGTCGCGTATTCAACCGTTGCTTCATAATGCATGGAATCTTGGGTTGAATTCTCTTGACAATTGTGCCGTCTTAAGTAAAATGACGGTAGAAATGAAGGTAGAGATATGAAACTGAATTTTCTATTAAATTTTGATTTATATTATTAAGCTTCTCAATTATTGAGTTTAATTTTTACAGTAAAGATTTCCATTTACAATATATAAAATCTCGATTTATTAAAAAATAAAAATAGAAAATGTTTCTAAGGTAATTGATGAACTGAGTTTAGCGCAGCCGTATTTTCTCTTAAGAAAATACAGTTTGTTATTGCGGAACATAAAAGCGGATTATACATATGAATAATGTAATGCACCACGTAAAAATCTCTATACTCCTTGCCGGATTAACATTATTTGAAATTAGTAATATATACATTGGTTATATCCCTTTAGAGATATAACACTGAGCTTAGCACATACACGAGGTGTTACCATTATCCTTGTAATATACGCTTTCATTTCATTAAGCTTAACCCGCTAAGTTACAGGTAGCAGTTTTCGAGAAAATTTGTAGTTCCCAAACGTACATTTCACCTCATAAGCTGTCCTACATCTCACCACCTATATAGGATAAGACGTATACGTGGCTTCTGTTATAGAAACTATTACAGAAGCCAGGACTTTAACATCGGCAATAAATATTTCAATAAATTACTCGCTAAATTTGCTGTCTCTATTTATTTCGCGACCTACAAATCTCAATATCTTTAATGGAGCAAATAAAATTATTGTCCAATCTTTTTCTGCAGAAATTAATTTTAAATATTATTATTTTTCGTCATTTATTAGACATAACAGATGTTACCTAAACGATTATATTTTTACATAAGACTCAATCTTCTGCACACATGTGGCACATACAATATTTAAATAGTATCAGATTTTTTAGCGCGTGCTTCAAGCCGATTATTTCGATTGAAATTAATCATAATGCAATCCTCTTTCGCGAAGCGTGTTGACGAATGAATAACACAGCATACTGCATAATAAGATTTAACAACTTATTAAGCATTGCAATGCCATTTGCTGCCTTTTATTTTAAATCATTAGCGACTAATTTCACCAATCTCGCCTCACATTACTCGTATTTATTACTTTCATTAATTTATACAAAAGCATGAAGAGTTGTATAGCGAATGGAACTTGCTGCCAATGACGCGGAATTATTGACGTGATTATCTGTGTCTCTTTCGTGAGAGATTACGCGAGAGACACTAACGGGGTCTCCTGAAGTAATCGCGGATACATTTCCTATGTTATAGAAACGACCGGCTCTCGACTGCGGACGTGAAGAAAAACTGTCCGAGGAAATGGCGAATAACGCCACGGAGAGATGGCAAAAAGTTACATGACCTTTTGGCACGAGGAAAGTCTCGGTATGGGAAAATTTGCCGGCTCTGAGAAATATTTCAACAAAATAGTACGTAATGCAGCGATAGAGGAATTATTAAGGAAACGCTCGTATTGCACTTTTTCAGTAGGAAATTACAGAAGTTATTATTATTGTTTCACGTATACAATAGACGCAAAGCAAAATGTTTCGTGAAAAGCCAAGTGAGAATTTTGCACTTTTCCAAGTTGTCGCCAGGCGATTTGTTGATTGCGGTGGCGTTAATAAACTGTCGCTCGTAATTTGCCGTGTCAACGTTTCCATATTTGGACAAGCACATCGTTACTGAATGTGCGATCGCGCGCGAAAGTTCAGCGAATACGTTCAACTAATTAATGAGACCGTAATGTCAACGTACATCGGCTATTACGCGCTGTGGACCGTTACTTCCCAGCATAAATACATTTCATTAATAGTTTACTATGTCGTATTAGGTAGCAAGAGCAGCTATTTGTACAAAAGTTGCATGACTACCTGCAGCGATGGACATTGAGCCTCGAGATCCTGCGATTTCTTGCGGTAATCGAAACCACCTTAACTCCACCAAATTTATTACCTATTACCATCTATTGCATAGATATGGAAATAGATGTAGACTTTAATAAATTATCCGTGATTTAATAAACAGCATTAAAAATCGAGTTTTGATGTCTATAGAAATTTCACGAGATTGTTAGAATTACATTAAAAAACGCATTCTCTTTTGTACATTACTAAGCTTGAACTATAATAAAAAACGATCCTCATCATCGTGTCTACTAGAACCAGAGGTGAAGTAAAAGCACAATTAAGGAAGATTATGATAGTAACGTGAAACGATTAAAAAAATAAGTTGCATAATTATGCAGAGAGAATATGAATGCGATATAGTAAGGAAAATTAATGAGGATCGTGAAACATTCCGCGACATGTTTTTCCTCTTTCCTTCTCTTTGCTATCGTAAATCGGTGATCGCGCATCATTAATGAGAATCCGCGAAATGAATTCCGTCTCGCCCGCGCGAAATTCGATCACTCTTTACGAGTGCATGGCTTTAAAGAAAACAAAAGAGGAAGAAGGCGGAAAAATAATAATGTATTAGAGAATGTTTTTGAAGAGGATGACAACCAGAGGCAAAATATTATCAAATGTTATTTTGTTTAAAATGAATATGTTCCAAATCATTTATAAATACGTTCTAAAATAAATACTATATAAAAACGTTCGATAAATAATGTTTCGTGAGACTATTCGCAAAGTAGCACAGCTCTGTTCCGGAAACGTTTTTCCGGCAGACGCAAAGAAGATTTATCGAGGATCGTGCTTCGACTCGCCGCGGCGCGCCGCTTCGACTCTGCTTCTTTTCGCATTTCGCGTTGTTTTTCATCTCGAGGAGTAACGTAATTTCAGCCGCATCGACGTTGTTCTTATCGAAGAGTATACGGAGGATAGAACGAAGTGCACGGCATCGGAATGGAACAATAAGACAGTAAGGTGCTTTCTGCTACGAGGAACAACGCCAGGTAAGTAGGATACATCGCTGAAGGCCAGAAAGGGAGATAAAAAGAGTCCAGGGGGGGAGGGGCGACATGCGAATAATAACGATGCTCGAGATCGAGAATACGGCTCGTAGATGCAGAAAAAGGAGGAAAAGCGGGGATAAAAGACATGGAACGTAATAACTTTATTTCTCGCAGTCTGCGCCGAGACAAGAGGGACAAATGGCTGCACGAAGACAGCGGCGATTCGATGAAAGTTTACGACTACGTCCGTTAATGCATCAAAAGCGGCGGCAGCAATCTGTTTGATCATTATCTACGAATTTTGCTGCGTGGCGGACAAAGTTGGCGGCAAGTGAGAGCAGCTGAAAATGAGAAATAATTACATTTTTTAGCGTTGTGTAATAAAGCGAAGCGACGTTAACGTTCGCCACATCGGATTTTAATTTCGAACGAAAAACGCTCGAAATAAAAATTAAATGTCAGCACTGAGGAGAAGACAGATTCGCAGTAGAAATGATTAAAGATTATTTTCTGCGTAAAGTCTGCGTTAACGCAAATATGAACAAAAAAGATTATCGACTGGCAATATTTCATCCAGCGGAAGTGGAAAGTCTTAAGTAAGTTTAAGGTTCTCATTAGAGTTCGGATCTGAATATTATGATAAATGCGTCGAACCGTCGCGTTTCATCGATCGATTTTCCGTCTTTCGCGCGGAAGCTGATTACCGCCAAATCGCCTTTGTATTCTCCCATGGACTCGCGAATCTTTATCTTAATCACGTAGATCGATCCACGAGAGGGACGAAGAGGAGGGAAGAGAGGAAGACTGAGGTCGGCGGAGCCGTGCCGACGATCGGATAATGCAAATTTAAACGAGTAGCACAATTTAGCGTGGATCGAGAGCCGACGGTGCGGTACCAAGGAAGTCTCTTGTTCTCCTCGTCGTCATCGTCGTCGCGCAGCGACGTAGTTGACGACGATGCATTGGCGATGAGAGATCCTGTAACTCGATCCCGACCAGGTCGATCGTCTTGCCTTTATTCCGGCGCTGGGAACAAGACGAGAAGTACGACTCGGGATCGGATAGACGCAGCGTAATGTCGAGGAGCGACAGGAAGGAGGGTACATCTCGACGACGGGGATCCATATGCAAAATAATGACGGAGAACGAGCGATCGCCGGCTACGAGCGGCGGCGGCATCGCTTTCGCGCTTTTCGTTTTACATGCAAAATACCGGATAGCAGGAATGGAGCATGAAATAATATCTGCTATTGCCAGGCATCTCTCTTTTTCTTTCTCTCCCTCTCTCTTTCTCTTTATCGATTTTACAGAACCGGCGGAAAGTCCACTGATTCTTCTCGTTGCTCGTTCAAACAATGGAAACTGTAAATATAAGCACGCGCGCGCGTATATACGCCAGAAATCGTGCAGAAATCAATCGGGGAATTGTTTCAGGAATGTCGGAGGGATTTATTGTTTCTACAAGTTTCCAATAACGCGTAAGAGAGTGGAAGAGAAGGAGATTTTTGAGTACTAATCTATCACACTTTTGCATTTACTTCCCGTTTGTTTTCACAATAATTAAACTCGATTTTCCTGATAATCAACTGTTACAATACATCAATTTGTAGTCGACTGTTATTCATGTAAATTATTACTATCAATATTGTTTCTCTTTAATTTTGTTTTTCTATGCTGAAGCCGAATATATCAATAAAATCGAGTGAAATGGCGGATACTGATACGCATACTGACTCGGGGATAAAAATGAAGGTACGTGTCTTCCTGAGGACACGAGCAGCGCAGTAAGGATCGCGTCATATTAGCAAGATGCAAAACTGGTGTGCCGGTCGGGAAAAAAGGACCGGATCGTGCTGATACGCGGATAACGTGAATATAAGCGAACAGGGAAAATCTAACGAGCTCTGCTGGCGGAGATCGGGCAAGGCGACTCTGCTCCGCTCTTTTTCTCTCTCGGTCTCTCTCTCTCTCTCTCTTCTCTCTCTTCCACTCTCTTCCTTTCCTTCTATCTGAAAATCTGGAATAGCCTCGGGGCCCTGGGGTTGGCTCCATGGATGCCCCTTCGTGCTTTCGCCCCTGCCATCCCTAAACGTCGTAATTGGAGTCTACTCCCTTCTTGTACCAGACTCCTTCGTCTGTCGCGTTCGAGCCACGCCATCCTGTTCAGCCCCGTCCTGTTGCAAACCATGTACGCACAGTTGGCGTCAAGATAGTCGAGACATTGTTTCTTTTAGATACCGATCTTTACAGATTTATTTTTACGGTATATAGATTAAAAGCGATGGCAATGTTTATTAAACTATCAAGATGAATCTTTAATGCTTATCATTCTTATTTTTTTCAACATATTTTATTTCCTTGCTTTCGTGAACGTCAAATGAATTCAATGTACAACTGAAACAGCTTTGACTTAATCACTGCAAGCTTCGACAGCATACATGCCATGTTCGTTGAACATGGTAAGGGATTCCGGGCAATCGATATTTAATTTACGCGCTAATTCCATTTAATTCGTTACTAATATCTCGTAACATTTCTAAGGTATTAAATTGATATTAAGCTCTGATCGCATGCCACGTGTGATCGTTCTCACAACCTCGATGATGTTATAAATTTGCACCGCGCAAACAATAATAGACCTCTTGGATACACGAAGGATTAGTATGAGATCAAGTAAATCGTTCTTCGAAATTAATCAAAAATTTCTTTAATAATCAGAAACTATAAAAGTTGCGATGATATATGATAACGCAATTATTTATACACAAAAATAAGATTGTCCTTTCTTTTAAAGTACATGGAAAACTAATTGAACAATAATCATAGTTCGATGCTATATAGAGCAATGCTAGCGGTCTGCTCTACAGCGATTGCTATTGTTTTGCATGCGCAGCATGTACAGCTAGGAAGCTTGTTAGCTCCTATTTGTCGCAATTAAAGGATTGATAGGTATACAGTGCATACTGCAGCTGACTCCGCTCTTGCATACCGAATCGGTACGCAATAATGATACGAATTAATAAGTGACAAACGCAAATGACATAATGAAATTACTGCCATCTTTTATAGCGACTCAATTACCGTAATATCTCTACACCGAAAGTAGCATTAGCTGCACATTCACTGGACCGGATAATTAATGAGACACAAGAAGATACAAAAATTATCGAATAAAATACAAGATATTGAAATATATAAAATATATTAAAATAATTTCGGGGAGATCAATGTATAATTTTATTTGCTGTAACATGACGTCATTCTCCTTTTTTTCTCTTCGAAAAATCGAAGAATGATCGGTAAGGCTCGTTTGCGTTTTAACATTCAACAGGAGGCGCACGTAAGGGATTCGTGCCCAGTATTAATTCTGATTTATCGCCACACGGCGGCTGGTACTTTATGGAACTGCGTGCATGCGCGATGGCTGTTTTATAATCCACCCCCTTGCCATCGCTTCCCGCTATAATGAGCAGATAACGATAATAGTGATAATAAACGTAATGGTAAGGAGCAGGTTTTTCATTTTCTTGATACGCTAACACGCCGTCGCGTTGGATGTCACTAATATTTATGACGACCGAAGATAAATGCTGATCGCATGCAAGAAGGCTCGCTTAGCGCCGTGTCTTAAAACAACCCTAATCAGATGATTCCGCACGCACTTATGTTCTTAGCAAGCAATTATTGCTTCAACTATTAAATTTAATACTCCGTTGGCGCATATATAATGCGTCAATTTTACGATCGCGATTAAATTAACAGAATATACTATGACGCGTTGGTGCGAATGCGATGGCGAATTATATACTTACCCGTGCATGAATTTATTTGGATCATCAAATACATTAACGATGTCATCAGAATCGCGATGCTCCCCGTAAAATTAAATACTTTGTTCCCCGAGAATCGCGTCGGTTTAATCCTAAATACTGCCGCCCGCGTGCGACTCCATTCGCGAATTGTGAATTATCGTCACAAACGGTGGCTCTGGCTCAGCCCAAATGAGACTCCACTACCGGGAATGCCAGCTTCACACAAGTTCATCCCGCGCGCCAAGTTCACGTAAACGTAGTTAGCTGCTATGATTACGGAACCATTGTCGTAACGCCACGCAGTTAATATTCGTACTCCGACATGTCTGTCCGGACATTATCGTGCGCGGAGGCTGCAGCGAGTGCTCGATAGTGGTTTACCTTTGACCGACGTACCGGGCGGAATTGGCTCTAATTACGTAGCTCTTATGCATTACTTCCTTGGCAGTTGCGTCACGTTTTTCGCCGGTCGGGGCCGGCTACATTTCGCTACGAGCGAGCGATCTAATTTATCACGACGACCGGTCGGACAGTCGTGAAATTGCATTCTCGCGAATGCATGCCTGACGTAACAGCCCTATATCACTGTTGGAACTTGCGTTCATCACTCGCAAATCGCATTAACGTTACGCATAATAATAATAAAAATTATTATTATTACTGCTGTTTTTTATTATTAATGCTGTTGCTGTGCTGCTAGCTTTTACCAAGCTTTTATTGTCGTCTGACGTGACACATCATCGATTATATCCTCGAGAATTTGCAGTACTTTGCTCCTCACGTTCGTGAACTCACGTGAATGAGGATAAAGCAATAGGGCTTTTAATTTAGTTACCGACAATATTGAAAGAAGAAAAGGAGACAAGAATATTCTTAGAAATGAACTTTGACCTCGCTTAACACACATTGTTCGTGCGCCTCGCGCGCGTTCGGCAGATTTACATATTTTAACGAAGATTTATGAGCGCCACGCGCGATTTTGCTCGCGCTGGTTTATATTCATTAGTCTGCCCGTGAAATAAGACACGCAATAACTTTAGCGCGGTCCGTTTAGAAGGCGCTTTATGAAAGGGATCCGCTCGTATTTGGCGTAGGAAAAAAACACGCCCGTGCGTGAGTTAAATGGAGCTCGTACGACGTGGCGTGCAAAAGTCTTTCTATAATCTGATTTATCGTCGTCTGGATATGAAACATCGGACGCACGAGGACTCGCTTTGCATAATTCGTTCTGTTGTACGGTGCTCGTTTCGTGCAGCGATCGCTCGCGGCCTTGCCTAGCTTGAACTATTTTATAAATTACTTCGCGGCTCGTAAACCGGTGCACGTCGTTTACATGTAACAGACTTTGACGTTTAGCTTAAACTTCGGTTTACGGCAAATAAATTTCGACCGTGTGCAGGAACGCGCCGAAATTTCGGTGTGACGAGTGTCCATGTTGTTTCCGAGTAGACGAGAGTGTTGCGTCACATGAATTTTGCACAGAATAAGCATATTTAATTTATGCGGGTATTATGCATAATCACCGATTATCATTAATCACCATATTTAATGACGGCTACGGTGTTAGTAGAAAATTATACTGCTACGTTCCGCTGCACTTAATCATTGTAATGATACGTGATAAGTTGATGCTTTCTCTCGTTGAATTATATGCATTTTAATGAATTTCGTACTACTGCGTACTGTAAAAAACTCTTGATTGTGCTCTTTACGTCATACAGCATCGCGTGCTGTTTGTCCTCATAAATGCCACTGCAATTTTATAATCGCACAATACTCTGTTATTCGGAATTATCAATTTACATCGCTGTCACTTGTAGCGTTGACTATATTGGACTATAATCTAGCGGTATGTTGCATCGCGCTATCGTTTTCGCTTTGCTGCCTTCGCTTCTTTTTCTCATGGCGGTTATTATCGTTTATTCCCGGCGGCCGTCATACCCTTCGCATGCACTTCGCGCAGAGTTCACCACACCGGCAGCACATTTCGCTGCATTCGCGCTGTCTGATTTATGACCGCGACCGGCCATGCAGTTTATGAAACTGCAGTCGTGAGCGCGGAAATACTCCACTCCGGTTACAGATAATACATCCCGTCGTCATCTCTTGACTTCTCCACGCCGTCCCATCATCCGCGCGACAATGCGCGTAATGCCAAAAGCTGGACCGGTGATGGCAGTCAATTCGAGAGCGCGATAAATCCTACGTTTATTCCCACGATGGCAACGAGATTCGATCGATCCTGAAACTCGAGTCGAAATTTTCGCGACGACGGCGGAATTTCCCAACACATCGGGGCACTCTCCGCTGCCTCTCCGCACCAGGGAAAATATTGTTCCAGAGCGATGGAAGATCGCGCAAATTTCGTATATCGATCGTCCCGAAAAATTGACTGTTACTTTATGCGCGGTCGCATACTCGTCCGGTTGTTATGCGGCAGTGTAACCGATTGTAAATAACTCCGGAATTATGCAAAGTATTTTGCATAATTTCCACGATAATGGCGATAATAACGGCTGGCAATGAGCCTGATTAATTGCACGCTCTGTCGACTCTCTCGATTTTCAGCGATTCGCTTTTCGCTTGTTTTTCGTTATCCGCGATGCGATCATTTGCTGTGTTACGGCCCGCGGGCGCGTCGTCGTTTCACGGGCTCGTATACGGCGTGCAAAACGTCCCCGTAATCTGATTTATCGTTACGGACGGCGGAGCAGTTTATAAAACTGGGTGCGCTCGGATACTTCCTATACGGCGTACAGGCTGATTCAGTTAGTACCTCTGTCAAACGTAACCGACTCTGTCATAAAGCTCGCGTCCAGCGATCTAACCGATTAACGAAACCGACGATTGAAATTCTCGTATCGCGAAAAAGGAATGTCTGACCATAGACCTCCCGTATCTCCTGCTGCGTTCGCTTTCGCGCTATACGCGTACCACCATACGAAAACATATCGAATAAAAAAGTAGTAACAATCGCGGAACGTGATAAGTGAAGCGCATTTGGCAACGATACGTATTCCGCGTGCTAGAGAGTCTGCATTTCGAAGGATTCATTTGTAATTATTCATCTGATCTGAGAAATATGCTAAAAGCGCGCGATGGTTTATGCATCCCCCGTATGAATCATTCACGGAGCGTCATGCTTCTATTTATTGCACGTTATAATATTAAATACCATTTTGTGTACATTATACATATCGCAATAATTATTATTCTCGCTGCGTAACGTATTCGAATTACGTGGGAACGGCTGCCTGTGCGTTAACACGCCGCACTGACGAAATTGCGTTCGTCGTTTAACGACAGCTCGTGCCATTGGAATAACTTGCATCCCCACAATCCTCGTTCCCGCTTTCCGTGGCCCCTTTTCTGCCACTCGAGCTTATTTTTCTCTTTTTCTTTTTCTCGTGTTCTCCCTCTCTCTCTCTCTTTTCATCGCGCGAGGCATAGTGCACGATCTCGCGCGGATTTCACGGTGGTGTACGGCGTGCGAAATGTTCGCGTAATCTGATTTATTGTCGCGGCCGAGAGGGGCGAGAGAGGGCAGTTTATGGAAATGGGTCTTCTCTCACAGGGATGTACACTTTACAGAGGGTGAGAACTCAAAGTCACACCAATGCACATTATCTTGGTTCGCGGCGGGAAACCACGCTCTTCTTAATCTTGTTTTTTAATAATACTTCATTTTACCCTGTTACATAAACTGCGTATACTCGTAAAAACTGTAACGTTGCCGCGCGATGATGAACGAGCATTTATTTGGAAAGAATTGAAGCCCTGCCCATAGAAGTCAGGCAGATTAGATTAAAAGTTTTTTAATTCAAAGCTGTCGGTTCCAGTGAAATTGTCGGAAGGAGAAAAGAAGCGGTAAATGAAGAGCGCCCTTGCAGACGCGCATAAATCGCGCCAAGATCTCGCTTTTCGTGGGATCTTCGCTTCGGAACGGGCCGCTTTAAAAGCCGATCGCAGACCGCGGTTCCGATTCCGCGCGAGTTCTGGAATCCTGCATTACCGTTCGCATTACTCCCGAAATGAATTTTCCGCAACCGAGGGCGGAAACGGCGCGCGTCCTACCGCGCGATTCGACGTGCATGCCAATTAACGAGAGGCAGCGACCATAACGGACAAATTCGCCCATGGACGGATCGATCGCAACCGGATATTTACGATCGATCAAACCATGGAGCGCGCGCGCGCGAGCAGTATGGAATCTCGTCTAAATAAAATGACCGGTATTATGAGAGCGCGGAACCCGCTCACGTTACATTCGCAATGAGTTCGTGACGTGAGAAAAATTTATGACACAACGACTCTGACTCGATAGATTTATTATTATTATGCCAATCAACCGTTAAATTATCTTTAACAACGTATCGCATTGACCCGAAAATGCTTTTCGGATTCTTAGAGAACTTGAGACAGTAGCATTACGTAACATAGTATTAGTTAAGTAGTGTTAAAAATTATACACATATAATAAATATTTAAAGGCATGTATCGTAAAACAGTTAGAGAGGCCGCATGATTATTGCGATCGTCATTTCCGCCGGCGACGACGACCGACCACGACGGAATACCGTGGACATTACGGGGTGGGTCGTCGGCGTCGCGGGCGCCCTTCCGGGCAGGTACAGGTGCCGATAAGGGACTATTAGGAGACGCGTTTGGAATCTCGAGCACCTAGGGCTGATCACTAAGGAGCATTATCACTTGCGATCAAGTTCCCTCCGGGATGTACTCGACGCCGGCGAACGCACACAGGGACCATATGCACGCGCCTCCCTGTCCCTCTCCCTCTTCTCTAGCCCTGCAACCCGGAATATGATCCGTATCGTTCACTCACACGCGCGAAACTTGCGCGAACGCTACTAACGAGCTGGCATTTCTTGCGTGTTTCAGCTGCTGGAGCTCAGGCGGAATTCCGTATAAACGAACATTCCCGCGCGAATAAAAGAGGAATATTGCGCGGGAATCGCGCTTATTCGTCGCGAAATAAGGCGCAATCTCTCGACCCGCGAGGTCGAAATATAATACGCGTAAAGCTGCATTATTAATCTTCTTTTTTTTCAAATTTTCTTCAAAATCACTTTATCCATGCACGCAAAGGGAAATTTTATTTATTTATGATTGCTAAATCGAGCTCGGTTAAGATTAAAATTCACCTTGCAATCATCGTCGTTTATTGCGATATGCACGATTTATATGACATATTTAGATGAGATATCCAGAGATGGAGACACGTGGTATCAATAACTTCTATTCTAAATATCCTATTTCGCTTTTATCCTATTTCGTCGAGCGCATCTGTCCTCGGTGGATCTTTATGTATTCAAACTCAAAATTGAAAATATCGCTTCAAGCTGTCGAGTTTCATCATTGTTTGCAGCGGATCCCGTCGCGGTATGCACGCATGTGGATCGCGTACCAGCGTACGGGACAATATGCGATACTGCACGTCGTATAGTTTAGCATATTGATCGCACAACGGCCGCATAACGGTCGAAATTATCTCCCACATATCTGTACAATGGCTGTCCCCCGCTGATCAAAATATTTGCAATCAAAAGCATATAACATGCGATGTTTCAGCCAAGTATTCGACAAGTATCGACGACATATTATTTCCCCTTGTTTCTCCCTCCCGCGCTTGCCCTTCCGCCCGATCGCCGTTTAATGAAAGTTTCGATCGAAATTATCCGTGATTCCGCATAATCATCGGTCCGCGATATACCGCGTAACGGAAAGTATTATATTTGTAGCTACTATGCGTGCAATATTGGCAGGTATTCATTGTCAGAGGTATTATTTTCCGCGCGCGATAGTTATACACATCGATCGAGCTTTCGATAGATATTAGTACCGTGATATCGCACGATAGCTGTTCCTGGATGATTAAAATATCGGCAGCCATAGAATGTAATATTAACAAATGGCTGACAGAACGCACGACCCGTTATCAAGGATATTATTCTGTGCACCAGCGGATATATTGTTCGAAGTTTCGACGGAAGTTACTCCTGATGTTTCGCAGGACCTGTCTTCGGGATGATGAAAACACCCGACAGTCTCGGGACGTAATTGATGTTCGAACAACAGATATTGGGTAAATTTTAACAACGATTATTGCCACCATTATTTTCCATGGGGGTTGCACAAAAGTTACGAGCAGCAGTGCATTTGTGATTCATGCTTCCAAATGACGCATGTATTAGCGCGCATGTAGAGAACGCAAAAATATTAAAAAACAACATTGATATACTAGTTGATATCATTTCTCGTTGCAAGTCGTCAGTGGAGAAAAACGAGTGTAAAAACACGCAATTTTTACGACATTTGTCGTAATAGAAGATTGCAGAACGTAATGCGATATTTCAGAAAAAAGCACCTGCGTGTAATGAAAGATATTGGTACTATTTTTTCATTAGCGGGAACTCCATTAAACCTGAAATCAGCAGACGGCCTGCTCATGCAGAATCCGATACTGCTGGACCGTGAATTTTCGACGATACCCATGCGAGGAGAGCGTTGAGGGTGGTTTTAAATCGCGATTTATTCGCGCGGTACCTTCCGGCGGAAATGTTATCCGTCGAACTTGAAGTTATCATGCTGTATTAAAGTAACCACGAACGTTATGGGTTTCCAGGGCATGGTTTCATTTCTTAGATGTCGTTTTCTTCTTGAATAACTTTCTTCCTAATCTCATATCCGCAATCTATGATTGAAAATGTCGATTTTATATTATCTTATTTTATTGATTACCCTGTCTCATGAAAATTTTAATGCTTAAGTTAAATACTATTTTTTTAACGACGTTCCCTATTATTATTATATTCTATTTTGTTTTCGAGATAAGAATAAATTTATTAAGCACACATTAATTTTCTGTGCTGCACTTATATATTGATCTTTACTGATCATTGCATTCATTGAGTAATCTCCTGATGATTTACTATGTACTCGTATATTCTATCCTAGTATCACCCTCGTGCAAATCGTATATACGTGAATATACAACCCATAAATGGACCGAATGTTGTATGTCGTCGCGATGCAACACTTCGGCAGCTATTCCGAGTGTTAAGTAAAAGGCCATCAGGCTGATGGAGGGCTCGGCTTGCATCCAGCTCGTATTTCGCATTTGCGCTTACAATTAAGCTCGAATTTACATCAGAAATGTAATGTTTACGTGCGGTCGGTCAGTTCCATTTCCTTTAGTTTATCTGTCTGCGTTACGTCATGCAAGTCAAGACCAAATATGTGCATTCATGTGCACATGCACTCGATTACTTAAATCAAACAGGAAACCTAACATGTTGAAAATTATTAATACATATTCTATTAATTTGTTTTCTGCTAAAAAGCATTCATCTATATTTTTCACATTGTATTTCAGAGTTTTTAATTCCTTTTTACTTCATTCCACAATCTATAAAACTCATCTACCTAATGTTGATATACATGGGTTCCAATCTCTGATATCGTGATCTTGAAATCTCAGACCCAAATATATTAAATAAAATATGTAGGGCTTTTCCGAAACCCACTGATATCGCGGCTAATGTCCTGGCTTCGTCACGCTACGTGCGGGCATTAAGTAAAAGCTATCAAACTGATGAATGCGGGTGTTCATGGTCGGCAGAAAAATTCACGCTGTCACCTCGTCGCTGCCGGCTTTTTGCGTTGGCGGTCGCGAATTTTTCACGCCGTTGCCCGGTGCCGCGAAACCCCGTCCGCGTGTGTAAGCTGTGCGAGCGCATGCACGTGCACCCGCACGTGGTAGATAATAGACGATGCCAGAATACGGGCTGCTTATAAAAACCCTGGAAGCGTGCGAGCATTAAGCAAGAGCCCGCGCTGATGAGCCCGGCTATCCGAGCACTCATCCCGTGTCGAATAAATACTAATGAAATGCGAGTACAAGGCAAGAACTCTCCGTTATCCGCGAAACTTGCCTGCGCTGTAAATCTCGAGTTTGCAGTTGTTACAAACGACCTGTTCTCACGAATCAACAACAGCTTTCAACAACTTTTTCATTCTTCTACGCTTGCGGATGTTATATTTTAATGTAAAGAAATTCAAAGAAAAATTGGGGAGGAAAGTTTTAATATTTTTGCGAAGCTACGCTTTATTTATAGATTATTTTTAAGAAAATACAAAGAAAATGCATAATGCAGTTTGCTAAAAGGATTCAATGGGAAAGCAGCAGGTAATGGAATCGTGTCATCCTAGGCGCGACACGGCAGGTCTCCCGTTATTTACTCCTTTGACGCAGCCTGGAAGCCAGGAAAGTGGTGCAACAGTAGACTCGACGCGGCGTTTCATCTTTCACCGCAAAACCGCGCCGGCAGGAAGTAAAGCCCGTCTTCGGAGTGACTTTAAAAGCCGACCGAGTGGTTTCACCATGATACTCTGGTCTCCTGATATTGTTTCTTCTTCCAGCCTTCCCTTTCACGATTCTCTTCGGGCCTGTAAAGCATCAAGAAATTCAATCGTAGTAATTATCTGAAGATAATGAAATGTATAATATAGAATATTTTTTGTATCTTTACGATAAGAAGTATAAGAATAATGAAGTATTAATGCAAACGGACGACAGCATAAATTCTTTATGATTGAGCGCTATGCAAAATAATTCGAGAAAACGATGAAAATTCAGCATGCAACGACAATAAAAGCGTCATCCCTTTTTTTACGATTTGCGGGATCAGAAGCATAATTGACGGACGTAGCAATGGACGCGCAAATCAAACCTCGCGAATTCGCGACATCCATCGCAAATTGATTCCCCTTCAATCACGGAAAAAAATTCTAAGCGAGATGAATGTTTTCGCAATATCGCGAAAATCATTTTCCATCGTGGAATTTGAACCAGCCGTACGCGTTTCCCGGCTACGCAAATATTTCGCGAGTGAAACGGAATAAAAGTACTCAAACAATTTATAATCCGTGCGATTTCGACGTGACTGCTGTCGTTCGACACGCACGTGGCATCTGCAAAATGCTAAAAATCGTAACATCCTTCATGAAGATCCCAGCTTCATCATCTGTCGCAGTACATAACGCGCCCGAGCGATCACGCGCACGTCGATCGAGTTCCATATTAGCGGCAATCCCGCTGTCGTGTCATTACGAGATAACAGATAACGATTACGAGATTGGGTTTCAAATAAATGAGAGAATTAGCTGGGCAATTAGGGGAATGCACGTTTGCGGAGATGCGTCAATGAAACCCGATTCGCTGATCTCTCGAGCGCTGACACGCGCGAGAAGAGATCCCCTCGGTGTCTGATTTCGTCGACGATTGCTCGGCGGATTGTCAGACCAGTAAAATCACACTTTCAGACATGGATATACGTACCGAGATATTTTCTGTAAACCAGATTTAATCACTGCACGTCATTCAAAATTTTACTTGAGTAATTTCCGATAAAATATAATTTCCAATAAAATATACGAATCTTCACTCTGTGCAATATTCTTTTCGCAAATTCCACGGTTCTCGTGTTCTCATGAAATGTTTATTAAATGTTTCTGCGAATCGGAAATTGATTACAAGAAGAAATATTGACAAATACTGATGTCGTCCATAAAGGAAGCTCAAGTTTTATTTTGCACAAATGCCGTACTCATGTCGATGTCAGATGCCGTGAAAAGGTATCGACACTATCCATCAACAGAGTGGTATCAATAGCAGAAGCGTCCACAACTGGTGTCCAAACTGTCGATATCATCAAAGTATGTCGGCAATATATTGGCCACATCTCTAATCACACACACACATGACCGATTATTGCACGATGGATTGGATTCGTCCCGTGGCGTTCCTTTTCAGAGCTTTCCAGAGTTGGATTACCGATTGCGATGCTCTGTCGCCGATCCTAGCCGGGATTATCAGATCTCCGTGTGCGAATATTCGAATATCCGGGCGACTGGATTTACCCGCGTGTTCGATTAAACGCGGCGACGCGATTGGCGCGGATTTCGCGCGGACGTGGCGAAAAACGCGAGAGATCGCGCGGTCTCATACCTTTTTTCGAGAACGTCGCGGTCATTACTGCTTATGGGCTCAATCGAGTGATATTCCCCGTCGGCCGTTAAATTTGGATTAATTAACGATATAAAATGTGATTGAGTCTGAATATCATTAATCGTTTGAACAAATACGTACGTATATTTGTGACTTTTACTAATAATTAATAATTCTATATTCGAAAAGAACGAAAAGTAGACGTATATATTTTTCTCTCTCGTATGTTTATATAGCAAATAAAAATGTTTGCAAACTGATTGTTGAATCACAAGGAGAATAAAACGCAACGCTATACTGAAATCATGAAATCGTCATCGAAGAATCTGGGAACGCGAAAACGCGGATTTTGAGGGCTCCGTAGCATCGGTCCTTCTCCCCTTCATGAAACGCTAGGGAGAATCACGATGGCGGAGCGCGTTTTCCTTCGGGAATAACCCCGGTGAATTTCGGGGGTTCGAAAGTTCGCGTTCGGGGTCGCGAAGGATCAGAGTACACTGGCGGCGACCGTCTTCCGCTTATCCTAGGAACGGTGCCGTGAAATCAGCGCCGGGCTCGTGATTCCAGAGCAGCACAACCTCGCGCGTTCAACCTGACGAGGGTATGTAGTGGTAGTTTGCGCTGTAGAGATGCCAAACCGCCAAACTTCGCCTCCGAAACCATTCTCGTAGACCACCCTTCCTTCAACCCTGCTCAACCTCGCTCCCTCGTCTCCTCGTCCCTTTCTCGCCGTTCCTCGGTGTCTCCGCGCGCCCTTTGTCTATCTGCATTCCCTTCCTGCTTCTTTCTTTGCTTTTACTTTTCTCTCTCTGTTCTCGTTGTTCGTGGTTTCTCGACATCACCGCAAGGCTTTTCCTTTATTTGCATTTCCTTCCTGCGTGATATCTTCCTCTGCATTTTCCATTCTTGCTTTTATCAGCATCCTTTTATCTGCAATCTTTCTTGATCCTGTTGCTGCTGGTGCTGCTGCATCCCTTTTTGTGAACCAAGGTCCGCAACGCATTTCCTTCATCCGTTACTTCTCACTCGGTTTTTTGTGTCGCTTCCTTCTCTAATTCTCGTTCATCCTATTCTCTTCATCTTGTTTACTCATATTTTCTAGTTCGAGTACCGTTGCCACATCTTCGTCACGCTTTCCGCACCAAGACCTTAATCAATTTAACATGTCGGCATTCTGTGCTTTTATTCCGTTTTCTTTTCGTTCCCGTATCACGGTTTAACTTTTTCTTTCTCTGCAGTGTCCCTATGAATTCTTATAAATGTTTAATGTTCTACAAACATAGATATCTCTCTGTTATTTTACTTCATATCCTTTGTTCTTTTATTTTGCTTCGTATCCTTTGTTTCTTGATGCATACGAGAAGACACAGGAATGACAGAGACGTACTTGGAAGAGAGAAGACTTCATCCCTTGGTGTGAACGCATGAATCATCGAAGGAACTTCGAAGTAGCTACGACGCGTCTCGTCAGACTTCCACTTAATACTAATGTAAGCATCGGCCAATTAACGTAATTGTGTTATGGTCCGTGTGTAGCACGGATCTCTGAGCTGTCTGTCGGCTTCTCAACCCGGTCGCTCCGCGGATCGATAACTCCCTCACGCTATACGTTGGGCGACAACCGACTTCGTGCAGACGTGCGATAGCGCGAGCGATAAACGGGAACCACTGGCTGCATCAAAGTAACAGTGAGCGAATGAGATTGGACGATGAATCCAATTAAAAAAGCACTCCAGTTGCATAAAAAATTATTTCGGTGTAATAAAGACGGCTTGTGTTGCCGGTCGGGAAAGCTACTCAAATAAATTGAACCGGAGTTAATTTCGAAATCGAGACACTTTAATATTTTTATTTTATCATTTTATATTTTATTGTATTTTATATTTTCACTCCCAGTAACGGTAGTACCGGTAACATGAAAGAGCAATTTAATTTCTAGCTTCTCGGTTTTTAGTGTTCGATTTATTTTTCGCGTGTATGAGAATTGCTCGCATAGAATTTGCACAAATAAGCATGACTAATAATAAAGCAAAGTTTGTACGGTATTACGATTGTATTAATACCCGCCTGCATCAACATCTTTATGTTCATGAATATTAACGCTCCAGAAACCCAATCTTATACCACCATTTTACTAATTTTCTCATCTCCAGGCTTGGCTGAAGAGGGTCACGACGTGAAAGGCGCGTTCGTTTTCTTGCGCGCGTGTCTTAACAAGATAAAATACTGTGTCAGGTTTTCCTTCGGTATTATATGTCCCCGCGGCGAGGTACGCTCGCCTTTCACCCCCGTAATCCAGCGACATACCTACTACTGCAAATTAGTGCAAATATTTGTCTTTCAATCTTGCTGCGCTTCGCGGTACTTCGCTACGGAAACGTATAATGCCTGAGAGCGAGTTAATCCCGTCCCTCTTTCGCTAGTATTAGCAACAACTTATCGTGTCCAGGCGGCCGAGGATACGTCGACAAGAAGCGGATTAAACGCTGCTCGGTGTGTCGCCTGCGACGTATGCTGGCCTGATAAAGTTGAAGTCGCGAGAGAGATCACGATAAAAAAGACTTGCCACCGGAGCATCCCTCGCCAGCCGGCGATGGTGGATTTAATTTCCGATTAAAAAAGCATCAGCCCGCACCGATGGTCGGATTCGAACTTGCTTACACAGCCACCCCTCAATCCGCGTTACTGTGCCTTTCTCGCGCAGTTTCACATTTGCGAAAATCGCTCCAGCAAATAGAGTTTTTCATACGCAGACTAGCGATTTTTGCATTGAGGGCTGCAAGTCGCAACCTCGAGTCGCAGTCAAAACTTTCCATCTCCTGTCTTTTGTTGTTAACTTTTCTATCCAGCAATAAATTTTTACTCCCGTGCGATTGAATGTATTACATGGAAATCCCTAAAAATTGCGAGACGATCTACCTTTTACGCGACGCCTTGTAGTGCACGCTCGATAAATTCGGTAGCGAACACGGTTCATGTAGCCAGATATCATCCGAGGCTGCTGTAAAAAAAAGGGAAAAAAGAAGAAAAGAAAAGTAAAATATGAGCATCCTCGAACGAGTCCCTCGGCGCGCAGAATTACGTTTCTCAACGACGTCCCGGTCTCTAAACCTCATTTTTCCGATCGGATCGAGAGCTTCTCACCTCGAACATCCGCCTTCGACGACCGTATCCGACGAACCAGGTGCGACATCACCTTCGCTCCCTTATACAAAAGGTATATGCACCCGGTAAAAGTCGCGCAGCTTCTCCCAAGTGCCCGGTACATAAATTTACCGGGGTCCCAACGGCTCCTGCGAGATATTTGAAAACTTCGATAGACAATCGAGACATGCCACTTCGCCTCTCCCGTCCGGAACAGACGAGGCGAAGCGAAGCGAGGCGAGGCGAGGCACCCCCGTCGCGCTCCGTATCCGTTCGAGTTTCTTATCATTTTCCCCTGGATCTTGAGCGGATCACATCCACGGATGTTCGACGGAAGTGCAGCGTGTCTACCTCTCGCACTCAGGTGCCCTCCACGAAGCGGATGCATATCGGACGGCTCTTACAATCCATTTCCGAAGTTGCACGCGCGATACGAGCTGTTTCGCTCGTCAAACTTCAACAGAAGCCGGGAGAGGAGGAACGTCACATTCTTCGTCGTTTATGTAAATAGCGATTACCTGTTATCATCAGCGTGCCTCGTATTCCCGTATCGCCCATCTCAAAATTAAGGCATTTCGCGATGCAAGCGATTGCGCTTGCGAGATACAGAGAGATGCCTGGACATTGTACCCCTAATAACATCACGTCCATAAAAATTAGACACATTTTTTTACAGCTTGAACAAATGTAAATGCAAACGTAACGTTTTATTCGTATCACCGCAGGGTAACTGTAATCAAGGATGCGCGTATAAACGCAACGACACGGAAGCGATTCCGCGGCAAAACTGCACTGCAGACACGCGCACTGCACTCGCACTAATGCTTAACGAGCGTATGCGAGCCACATAGAATACCGAAATTTAAAATTCACATCGAGCGTAAAAAAGTCCCAACAACGAAGCTCGTTAAAAGCAAAACGAGTTAAAGCGGAATCCGTAAGTAAAAATCCTGTTGCGCGCACTCAGGTATGAAACCCATCCGTCCAATTTGTGCAATTAGATGAATCGTCTCTTGTACGAATCGGTCTTGAAAATCGAGAGAATATGGGAAAACACGGAAATCCGGAGAGATGATATCGTTTGGTAAAGATCAAGTTATGCAACATTCACGTGACACTATAATTCGTCGATTATGAGTGATTATCGATGATGATTAGCGTTGAAATTGGAAATTAACAGACTGTCGAAGGATAAAGCGGCCCGGCGAGCTCTCGCGAATGAACTACGCCCGATCGATTTCGCCCATTAATTCATCCCATCGATTAATAATCCGGCGCATATGTAATATAAATCGCGCGCGGTCTACCATTTTTCGCGACGCGTTTCCGGACGCGGATTTGATTTTACATATCGACAGGTCGAAACTGCGTACAAAGGGCACAACCGCGTATAACCGGCGCGAAGTATAACTGACAGTCGTTTAGTCGAAATTGCTCGACTGAACCGACAGTCCGTCAATTGCGATCGAGGGCATTGACTCGGCCAACGACGATCAAAAATTCAAGCCAACGAATTAAACGGATTCGGGATGCAGGATAAAAACAAAGATCCCGCCACTTACAGACATTCCTGGAGCTAAATGCGGCGTATGAACACGTCAATCTCAAGAATCGTCGACTTTTGCTCGACGTGCAAATCCATATTGATTGTGTGGTATGCGCATCGTTTGTGAAACGGGAATTAATCGACGATGGGACGTTGGATATGCGATAGATTCGAATTCTATTGCCGTCAGAAATTCTATATGACTTAACGCGGAGAATCTGGAACAGCGCTGGTCACAATGCAGATGTAATGAGCATCGCACCGAACGGAACAACGAAGCGAGCGTTATGGCGATCGGATTTATAGCAGCGATCGAACGTGGCGTATCCAGTTCTCTCTATCCCATTTGGATTCACGCGGATGAGGAAACTTATTGAAACGATTAAATCGCTCGGCAGCAATTTTCTCTGAGAAAATCGAACATAATTCTACGAATTAGAATGTTAATATCGTTGGAGATACTCTTTTAGCTGCAGGGAATTATTAAGATAACGAAGTAAAATAGATAAATTTGGAAATGGGGGCTTAATGGAGAGATATATTAGTAAAAGTTATACATACACACGGCGAGATAATAATAGAGTTTGTGTATAGGAAATAAATCAAATATCTTTATATCGAAATAGGAAAATAGACTTTTAAAAATAATTAATTCATGGTAATAATTAAAACTTAATTAAAACTAATGATCATTTTATTCCTTTATATTTTGTTCCCTCTTATATAAGCTACACCTAATTATATGACGCATATTAATGCATCAATAATGAAAATGTAACCAATAGCAATAATTCCCGCGCAAATAACGGTATAGAATGCAATAATAATCATAAATAAATAATATTGATACAACGATATCGCAGATATCGGCAATGATATTAATCTTTCAAATCGGTTTGCAAAATTCATCGAATAAAGCATTGCTATTACTTTCGCAGCGAATATATGCGTAAGCGGATATTTTCGAGGAATCAAGGATCGCGAGAGCGCGGGAACGAAATGGGATAAACTTGAAGAAGTGGTTGCCTGTCACGCTCACAAATATCCACGATTTGCGTGGCGTTGAGCGCAGAGTTTCCACTTTGCGGGCCATCAATATTTGGATACAATGACCGTCGGAAATTTCGTACGACTTGTCACGTGGAAAAATAACGCGGAAGAGACAGCACGTCGCGGTGGACAATGCAATCGCAACAAAGGCAGACTCGTCAAACAATGAGGCGGCATATTGCAAAAAGTGCGCGAGAGACAATCGGCGGAAATTGAATGTCAGATGTCAAAAAGTTTATTCCCAATATTCGTTTAGCCCCGAATTAATTGTCCCGTAAGGAACCCGATTTGCTTTGTGAATCGGGAGACTGTATTTTCAATTGCAAATTACATTTGCTTATAAAGTCAACCTCGCTGTATACAATTCTTTTCTTGCAAAAGTGCATTTATGGAAATAACTGTACTTTGCAGGAACGACTTTCGCCGTTAATTCGTTATGCAAAAGTGGAGTCAGAGCTTCGACACACTTTATCAGAACATCGTTTCCTCTAATGTTCATTTTCTCCGGCTCACCGCGTATAGAGACGCCGATCGAACGCAGTCATAGCTATGGGAAATGCCGCGAGACTATGGAATATGAAATCGCGTTCTTCCGGATGCTTTCGTTCGCCAATAATGTCGGAATGATAAGCCCCCATGCAGCGTGGAACGGCGTAAGTGCAATGACGCGTGTGCATGCGACTTATGCGTTACCTAATACGGTATCCGCAGCGTCGGGGATCCACACCCCGCTGCGTGCGAAATCGAATATTGTCCGTCAAAAATTCATCGGCATGAGACGGTGAACGAAACGTCGAAAATAATATTCCTCGTTTCTGGATTGCAAGAGACCAGGTTTATTATCTCCGTATAAGTCAGCGTAAAACGCGATAAATTAAATTAATCGCGTGCCCCTTTCCCCGAGCGCGTACGATCACGTACGAACAATTATCGCGATATTAACGATAATACCAGCCGACAAGAAAATATGGGCTTGTTAAATGCATTTTCGACTGAATACGAACGAAGAAAAGCGTTACCGAGGTACCAAATTATGATACCCTGATTGAGTAAATTCGATATGAGCAAGCGGATTCTCGTGCGATTGACGGAAATCCGGTTTTACTCGTTCTACAATTACGTAGAAGTTAAAAGCGACATGGAAAACCCTTCTTTCATTCGTGTAACCGAACACGTCGCATCACTGATCCTTTTCGCCTCCCATTTTTTCTCCGAACGTTGTATCAGATGTAATCGAACGCCTTCAGGATAATACGTACCCTTATTATATTTCCGCAAGTGCCATGCGAGACGCCGATAAACGCCAGCGTGCGCGTCACGGTATCTTCCACTGAGAGATCTTCGTATCGAGCAAGGGTGGCTCGAAGGGGTGGCGAGGGGTGGCTTAGTGCCCTGCGGGAGAAAAACGCGAGGTATCTTTACGCCCTCAATTCCGTACCGATACGCGCCAATGGGGGTTGCGAGCGATGGCTGGGTGCCTTAACTTCGTACGCTTTCGTGCGCTCTCTCTCCGTGCAGGGAACGTATAAGAAGGAACGTTTTGCGAAAAGAGGACGGCACGGCGTCCTCCCCGAAGCAACCCACTCTCCGGCCAGCCACCCGTTAACCCACCCCCGTTATATCAAGTTGCACAAAACTCGTTAAAATTCCGCCGGTCTGTCCGTCCTTACAGCCTGCACAATGCGGAAATCATTTGACGGGTTGGAAGGCGCGGGGGTTGAAGGAACAGGGAGGCGAAATCGCGGCGCAGCCGCTCGATCCTTCTCCCGTTCCCGCGTTTTCCTCCCTCGACGGGAGGGTTACTGCAAGGGAGGCCTGCGCCACCGTCTGTCGGCCGTCTGCCGCACGGTGGAACGAAAAATTGTTCGTCCATGTACAATGAGCTCGATATGTATGGAGACGCGTAACGCGGAAACGCGCGCTCCCGCGCTTTGATACCGGATATCGCTCGCGCGAACGATGCGGCGCGTCAAAGCGTGGTTGAATGCGACACGACTAATAATGCACGGTTGGTATCGGTATCTCGCATTCTTTTCAACGCCCTCAAGAGTGACGCACGATATAATGAGGCGCACTGTATATGAACGTGTAATCTACCAGCAACAAATTAAACAGGAAGCGTAAAAATAAGAGAGAAAAAAACATCATTACAAAAAAGATAAGAAAGGATTTTTCAGTACAGGAATAATATCTCACAATATTTTCGACATTTCCTTCGACAGTTTCCAGTTTTGCATGTGTTCAGCGTGCAGATGCGGGCGTCAATAGTCGTGGCGCGTCAAGCCGGCGGAATTGCAGTCGGAAGCGTTTTGCGTGCCGTTCAACTCCGGCAAACTGATAACGGGGTGGATCTCTCGGAGGCGGACGCGGTGATTAAGATGTTAAATACGCGTCATAAATTAGCGACGCTCGCGCGGCCCGCCACCCTCTCGGCGCGAAGGAAATCATTACGAAGGGGCAATTATCGCCGCAAAATCGGTTTCCCTATGCCGGGCGAATCTTTCCGTGGCGATTGGCCGCGTCGTCGCACAATGCCGCGGCACGAGGGTGGCAATTTTCCAACCGCGGGAATTAATTTCCGCGCCGATCTCGTCCGACTTTACGTGAGCGTGCGCCCGTACGCGCGGGCATTAAAGTAACGTCTCCTCCTCCCCCGCGTTCTCCCGCATCACCACCGCTCACGCCGACGTTTATTTGCGAGGGGACGAAAGAGGGAACACCCCGCCGGGACGGGCATTTCGAGAGATCTGACATCTCATGCACGAATTTTCGGCCGATTTCATCCCGTAACACCGAACGTGCTAAAAATTCCAACGGAGTACGATGGAAAAATTCCCTTCATCGCGCCCCGACCGTTAATCCATTTTGTTGGCCGTCGCGATTTTGGATTTACTCGAAAATTCCGGGGAACCATGAAATCCGAGAGATCCAACCCTCGGTAAAGAAAAGAAAGAATAGTGGATATCCGTTTGTAAAAAAGAAATTATTTCTTTTTCTCCTCTTTTTGCGAGAAGAAATGCTTTCAAAATTGTACGTTCGCTTGTTTCCAGTGGAGCAGATATATTTCGGAACAGTTGCAAGCGCAACAAATCTTGACGGCGATGCTCAAAATGTTCTCTCGACGTGTCCTGGCAGATTAACGAGGGAGGAAATCCCGTACGTCGCTTCGTTTAACGGTATCGAGGAAGCTTGGATCCACGCTGCGCCTCGCGGAAAAAAGGGCAGAAAAATCTCAAGCCGCGAACATCACAATCAGAATTCGTCGCGGCACTAGCACGTACGAAATTGCAGAATCCGCCAGATGAGTGGCGTGCGACGCCACGCATCTAGATTTCTTCTTCTCTCGGGAAAATCACCCTTCTCATTTTATCGCGACGGAGTCATATAAAAACTTGTGGTTATTTTGAAGCTTCTTGCGCAGCATAGAATAGCGATTACAATTAAATCGAATCAAAATGTGATCGCGAGCAACGAAGTTTTCGCGGGCCACGAGAAATCATATGTTGTTATTAACATGAAGGACTTATGTATAACTTACATAATTATTAGAATAATTTGTTGTTATCTTTACACGTTGAAATTTGTCGGAATACAGCAGAAATGTTCTTCGTAACTTTAATAATTTTTTGATTTCATGAATCAATATTTCATATAATGTATTTCATATAATGTAATGAATTTAATATAGATACCGTTTTATTTGTTAATATATTTATTATACTGTTTCTCTCTGCTTATAATATTCATTGCAGTTTCCTCGAAAAAAATCAGATGACATTTCGTTGCAAAATAGACGATACATATGTTATTCATCGCGTGTCACGTAGAAAAGCGCGGTACCCACGCTGCGTGCTGAGCAGTCTGGAATCTTAACTTCCATACAGATCCCTTTTCCTCCTTTGCACTTCGTTGCTGGGAATATTGATCAAGATTATATTAAATCTCACGTATTCGCGAAGACTGAATCGTAATGTGAATTAAATTGGAGAACATCTCTGTGAGATGGCCGTTCGAAATTTTATTTACCATCGATAGTCTATGAAGATTACATTTTGAAAAATCAACATCTTGGAAAAGAGATGTTCTGCAAGTTAATAGAAGCGAAAGAGGAGACTCAATAGTTCTCAAAAGCGAATAGTCTCTTGAAAAGAACAAGCTATTATATCTTACACAATAATTATTACACAATAATATCAGCATAAATCTATACTGAGAAATACGTTATTAAGAGAATACATTTATGACATTTTTTCATATTGTTCTATTTAATTTGTGTCAGTTGTCTCATGCTTCCGCGAAGCCATATAAACTTAAAAGGGCTTAAGCGTATATCCTTAAATAAAAGAGTTCGTCGTAATCCGGTCGCAATTGTATTCTGTAGGGAAACCAGAAATTCTCAGTGTCCCAACATGCGACATATTTGCAATTTTAAAACGGTTTTATCCCGCGTCACACACGAATGCCATGCGAGAGGGCCATGATGCGTGGCGAGGACTCGCCGTGAATATCCCTTTCCGCCTTTTTATTCGCTACCGGGAATATTGACGTTATATTAAATCTCGCGGAGTCGGGAAAGTGATTTATAGGTAGCTCCGGCGAGAGGAAGAGCCGGTGAGGAATAGGCGGAAGAGAGCGAGGTTCCAGACGGGAGAGAACCTCGTAAATTCTTCCAATCACCGACAAATGTTACCAATTCCAAGACGTACGGTGCTGCTGGAAAGCTGAACACCGCTAGCGTGTTCGCCTTCGTGCTTTAAGCTTTAATAATAAAACAGTCACGGTACATGGCGTCGAGATTAATAAATTGCCAATCCTGTCATTCATGAACTCCTAAAAGATACACGTGTGTATCTCATACACGGAAAAAACTTTTTCTATAAATATTTAAAAAATTGTATAGAGAAAACTTTTCATTTTACATACGTATCTTTTAAATTGTTATAATGCATAACATATTTCTGTTTAATTGAAAAGGATTATTAAAAAAGCTATCATTACGTTTTTACGGCTTTTAAGTTAAAAATTCAATCTTGCTTCAGTATCACGAATGAATCAAGAATGATAGGAAATATCAACGGAATACGTACATGTACACACACATGTATAATAAAAAAATATTTATTAAAATTCCCAGAAACTCTCTAATAATAAGTATTAAGATGAATGGTTTTTAGAAAAAACGTAATTTGCCGATAAAGATTTGTCATGAAGCAATAAATTGCCGTATCTTTTATTCTAAAACTATTTTATAATTATGACTTAATTTTTTTCTTTAACGAGCATTTAATCGATGTTTAACGCGTTCTCTAATATATATATGTCCGATCGATATTTCTTGCCTTTAGTCGAATTTCTGAAAAGAATCCAAAGTGAAAAAAACATCTGGAAATTTTATTATTTTCCACAATTCTAACCATGAAAAACATATTTTTACTTGGAGTTATTGTGGTCTTAGAAATGATTGGTGCAATTATGGGTGAAGCTAATCCTAAAGCTGATGCTGATGCGTATTTTTATGATTATTATGAAAACTTCCCTTACTAATTACTCTTACGTCTGTATAAAAGCTGAGATAGGTAAAATATTTATTTAAAAATTAATATATAAATTGATTCCTAAAAATTATCCTAAGTATTCCTTTTATTTTAAAATAAGCTTAATTGGATGAAGGATAACTTACAATAGATAGATTTCTATTTCCATTAAAATTTATAATAATATTATTTTTACAACATATGTATGTCATTATGTTAGATATATAAAAATATGTTATACGCAAAAAACAAAATTAATTATATTTTCTTTCAGTTGACAACGATATATAAACAATGAAGCGATACAAATGTTTCCTAAGACCTCTAACAGGATGTTATCTTACAGTACACAGTATTACAGCGTTACTTTACAAGAATATTTACTCTGTTACAAAAAAGATCTTGTCCATAAGAAATAATATATCAGAATAAAGAAAAATGTTATAATTTACATATTACAATAAACGAACATGCATTATATTACACGTATGTTTTATTTTCATCCAATAATAATTATAATACATAATATAATAATATTATAATAATATTATATAATATTATAATAATTATTATAATATTATAATAATAATTATAATACATAGTTATATTATACCTCCTTTAATTTTTATTGTAATATAGATATAAGATTCAGGTGTAAAATTCTTTATTAATAGAATTTAAACATATAGTAGTAAAGGCATCGCTATTATTATCTACTTTATGAATATTGAAAGATAAAGCAAAGAAAAAAAGTAGTGTGCATAACGGAATGTAGTGTGCATGAAATTATTTAATATAGCTAGCGTAGCGTAGAATTTTTCGCTTGAAAAATATTATCACAGATTTTACGGTGTTACTTAAAAGCTTCAAATGTTTTACATCACAACACTAATGATGTATCGTACATTAGGATAATCTAAAAAAAAACAATCTCTTTCACTTTATCTGAAAATGCAAAAATATATATTCGAGGAGATTACGGCAATTACTCGTCTCTTGACATGTGAAAAGATAAGCTCAAAATCAGAATGACTCGTCTGCGTGTGTTGCGGGACATTTATCTCGTGTTCGCAATCGATAAGCCATAAATTTATTCGAGCTTATACCGAAATATGTTCTCGGGGAAATTCCCTGCTTCGCATAAAATTCAGAGAAACAATGTCGGTTGAGATATAATCATTCGCGAAGTTGGTGCGTTTTTTTATCTTTTAATAATATATTGTAAGTAAAAAAGAAAGATTTGGATAATAATATTATAATTTCCCGATAGACATCGTTTCTTTGATTTTTGTGCAAAGATTTTATCGAAAAAATATAAATAAAATATAAGTGAATAAATTTGTGGCTTGCAAACTCGAAATATTCCGCGATTTTTACAGACTTATGAACCATTTTGATCTCGCACATTATTTCGTATATTAAAATTGAAGCAATTTCGAAATTCTATATATAGTTTTGTTTTCTCAATATATTGAAGATATGAAAAATTGCAAGAAATTATTTATCAATATGTTTTTACCGTAACGTTCAACGTATATTTCATATATTTTTGTAGCGCAAAGTTGCAACGGCATCACAGTTGTGGCGCTAAAGCTACGAAGCCTTTCAGCCCCGTCATGAAATCTACAGCAAGCATTTTTCAACCGGAAAGTTTTGATGCCGCGCTGGCTATTTTGAATAATTTCACGAAAATCGCATTTTGTAACTTTTTATGAGAGATGCTTATAACTTTTCTCTTCAGAATAGATTGCAGCGATGCCACTACTGGCTTGTATTCAGTTAGCAGAAAATTTACGAAATAAAAGTTAACCAAAATTAACAATCAACAAACGCATTTGCGCAAGTAATTTAGTGGCAATTTCATTATCTTTTCTACATTTCTGTTTTTAATCACTTTTATTGCCTCGAAGAAAATATTCATTATCATATGAAAGAAATTCCAACAGTACGAAGTTTATCATACAGACTATAAAGTCGTTTTATCTTCTCTCGCATTTACATGCACTCGCGAGTCCTTATTTGAGTTTAACAAATTGTTCCTCGAGCTTTCACTGCTGACGGAACATAGCGTGTAAGCTAATTAGCACATCCGCCGCGGGACAAACACAGACGCGATATACCTTCTTGCATCCCCCGTTCTCCATCGGGTGTTCCTCCTCGCGTGTGCCATTGGATTAATTCGTTCGCCCGTGCTTTGTATCGCTCGACATCAGAAGTACACAGCCCACGGCAGAAACTTTTATTGAATCGAGCGGACGAACAAACGCGCCGACCTAACATTCACCATCGATCGCGCCGATGCCTCTCCCGCGTTTGGCATGATCGTTCGGCATCGTGTATCTCCTGCGAGAACGCATTATTAAATCCGGCCTTTTGTTTCGGAACGCGCGTGCCGCTTACATTTCTCCGCTCGCGGAGAGCGGCGGATCGCGCGGAATGAAATTTTTCCCTTCAAAATGTTACCTGCGTCCGCCTGCTTGCCAGCGGCGGCTCGGTACCTGTACTCGGCCGATTACAAAGGAATCAACGGCGAGCAATTGGATTTCTCTGACCGAGCGGCGCCGCATTCCCGAGGGCGAAGTTCACGGGCGCATCCAGAAATTCGATTGCCGCATGAAGAAGCATTGCAGCATGCGGGGAGAGAACGGTTCCGCGGTACTTTGCCGCGACGCATTGTCAAGCAGCATCCTTCGGTATTGCGTGTTGCCGGTGCTCGAGAATTTTGTAACGCACGTACGATTTCGCTGCAACGCAAGCAAGTTGTGCTGCTTCATTTCATCAAGCCAATTCCTGAGTGAGTATCTCCGATAAAGTGTAAAAAATTGCCAGCAAAACCGCACATTTTTGCTACTACGAGATGTCTCTGGTCAATTTATAAAATATCTTTTATTGAAAAATTCCTCGATATGGAAATAAACGAAATATTTTTGTTGCACCTGTACGTATTATATTTATATTTGCACAGAGTGTGAAATGGGGACTTCATCTCCGCTTGGCGTTATTCGTTCGACGCGATGCAGATCACTTCAGCTGCAACACAAGCCGGCGTCGTGAAACGCTAATTGCCACGTAAATTTCACAGCAATGAACGAGGGGCACGGTGTATCACGCACCCCTTCCTCATTATCGTAACGATTGATTCGGAGTTTTTCGTCCGTGTAATATTCGATATCGCGGCCGCCAGTGTCCGAAATCGTTACGCCGAGCGGGAGTTTCGATCTCGATTTTTGTCCACCCCCTAGGGACGAATAATCCTCCCGGCTGGAAACGTTAAAAGCTAACGGGCGGTGTGTTGCGACGATCGGACGATGGACCCCGCGGCACACGAATAGCTCCCTGGTGGCCCCGTTAGAACTGTATTCATCCCCGAGGCAGCGAGATTGTGCGGAAACCCCCATGGGCGAACGCTCGTTCGCCACCGCGCGTAATTTCGTCATTTGGTCGACTTTACGAAATTGCACTCTTTCTCTGTGCGCGATTACGTTACGTTATGCGACGAGGAGTGTGCGGAATGACGCAGAATCGGTGTTTTCTTAAGAGAACATCAGAGGAATTAATCTAATGAGCAGCGTTGCAATACATTACATTTGTTTCACGAGAGGAAAGTATGACATTTTTTTTAATGTAGAATTTGTTCGAATCGAGAATCGAATCTTTTGGGGTAAAAATTCTCTTAGACGATTATTTGAAGTGTTACTTCGTGTTTCTCTTAAGTCACCGAATTTAAGATTTGTAATTATATTGTTTCTAGTTTTTATTTAATTTTACTTGGTATTTACATCATTAAAGCTTTTATGATATTTCCTTAGAATGTCGTGTCCAAAATTTTCGTGTGGAGCTGACACAATATCTCGAATACATTCTGCGAGAGGAATAAACATCCCGTCCGTCCCTTTCGCTTCCAGCGCGTCTGCAAGCGAAAGGTGGTGTAATTTCGGTAATTGCCACGATGCGTTACACGCAGCAGACACAGAACGGCCGACACGCACAATACGTAAGTGTGTAGATGATTTTTCATTGGTATTGGTTCTGCGGCTCTTTATGCCGGGCGTGGCGTGGCTCCAAGAGTGCATCTGCAGCACGCGAAGTTGTCCCTCGAGGTTTCGTCGAAGCGCTGTCCGGTCGCTGCTGGGACTGTCGCGCGAAAGCGCACCTTGCCCGCGTACACCTTTCTGTTCTGTAATCTCGATCATTAGCCACCCAGTGGCTTTGTATTCTCTCGTCTCGAGATACAATGTATTTCTTTATCATCAAGCCATTCTGCGAAATTGCTGTAGATAAAGCTGGAAACCTGGCGCTAAAACATATTTTAACGTCTACGCTGAACATATTTTAAGTACACGGTAAGTAAGGATGATGTATACCGCATACCATAAAGAGATAAATTATGAAACGTATAATTTTAATAAGCGTAAACGTGTAATATTGTAACGACTGATCACAATTAATATAATTATGCTAAGATTGATAAAGTTACTTTTATACGTTTCTGTTCAAATTGAAAACACCGTGACAGAGCCTTTTCATCACGTTTGAAAGTTTTGTAAAATTAGGCAATATGTCGAACTTGTATAAGCAGAGATTTTCAGATGTTTCGCCAGGAAATGAAAAAGATTTCGCTTCTACGGTTGATCTTTGCTTATCCGGACTACGCGAAGCTCCCGAGGAACACGACAGTACGGCGAACATCGTAGTGTCGCCAAGAGTACATTCGAATCAGCAGGTACATGGAAGTCGCAGACGGAGAATTCGCAAGAAGTTTGCGGATCGGTAAGCTGCTCGCCGACAATTTTCTCCGAGGTCGAAGCACGGAGGCGCGGAGATTTTGTGATTCAGTCAAACACCAGAGGCGAGAGAATTTCATTTACATCGTTCCGTTCCGTCGCTCATCCGAGCGACATGAAATTTTCGAGGAACGAGCCAATCGCGCATTTGCGTATCGTGCAGGCAGGCAGAATCGATACGTCGTCGCGTCGAAGATCTGCAAAAAGCACAGGGGATATCGTGCAGCTTCTCTTTCGAAGCAGCTCTCTTTGAAGTCGCAGGATGGGCGCCGAAGATTTCGGGATTCCGGCGAAGAGGCTGAAAGAGCGAGAATTTCACTTACGCCGTCGATCTTCGCTTATCCAGGCCACCGTAAAATTTTCGGGGAACGAGCACACGCGCGCGTCGCGTATCCGAGAGCCCAGGTGCACCATCGCCATCGGAAACGATCGGCGGCGTGCGCGCGCGAGAACCCGGGCATTCCGCCTTTCTGTCCAACCCTCACGTGCCGTCCCTTTTTCTTCTGCCCTCCGCCGACATATCGGGCACGATTTTTCAAAGCGACTCACGTCCTCTCAATGTGTGATATGCTTCTCAAGCGACACGAAAGTCCAGGGAAACACGCGAGTACGTACGCGCGCGGCGTGCGCGTATTCATGCTTCTCTCACACACAGCATCGGTGCCATATATTAATGCATATATATATATATATATATATATATATATATAATATATATTGTATATAAAGTGTCTTATATTGGAAAAAGAGACCATTTTATATATAGCTACGGATTTTTTGAGTGACATAAAGCTGAGGTTTTCGCAGTAAAATTGTTCGAGGGATTGAAAAGGGACTACGAGCTATTGAAAAGAAAGTTTATGATTAAGAAATATGAAGAAATAGTCAAGTTATATATTCTTCTCATTTTTCATTTTTAACTTTGAAAACTTTTCCTTCCTTCCTTTTTTCGATTACTTAAAGGTGAAAGCCTTGCCACACAAATACACGTATGTCCAGGAAACAATCTGCTTGTTATCTATATAACTGTGCGATTCTTAATATTTAAATAATTACGATTTTGCAATTAATAATAACTACATTTATTCATTTATAAGAATAAAGTGGAAACGGAGGAAGTAATATATATTATCGTTGCAAAATTTCAAGACAAATTATAGGGGAAGGAGAAATGTATAGCAGAGCATGTCCTCAAATGGAGTAGTACAACTTCGCCTCGCGAAGTCACGTCTAAGCAAATATTGCTCGTGTTTGAAGCGTGTAATTCGAGCGACAATGCGATCCCTCCGAGTCATAGTAAATGCACATAACCGGAAGCTTTCGTCAGTACGCCCTTTTGTCAAGATCATTGTCGTTCAGATGAGAGAGAGAGAGGCGCGTACTGCTTTCAACAGATAACGCCGACGTCTACCGGATAATCCAGTGTTGAATGCCGCCGTCATTCGACATGGAAAAGCGTGAGAGTATATCCATGCTACTCCTCTTGAAGATTTTCTTTTCTCCCTGAGAGCACTGTTACACGCGGTATTATGCGATATATTACGCTGTTATCCCAGGCGCCGACGACGTAGCAATGCTTTTTTGGGAGTAACGCAACGAGATCCGCGAGCGGGATTACACCGCGCGAATATTCGCTCGGGCGATAATTCTACGTAACGATTAATAACAGTCGCCACACAGCGTAAAAACGGTTTTAATATAAATGCAAACGATTGCGATTTCCTTCGTCGGCAGGGCTCACGCGGCACGCCAATACGCGCGGCTTCGTAGCGCGCTCACGTGATGATGCATACGCCTTTTTTCAGGCGTTGCATGGCAATAACGGGCGACGATGATAAATCTATTTTTGCGACTATGTACACGCGGACGTACGTGATGCAGTCGGAAAAAAAAACCGTACATCAAAGTCTTTGATTTGCCGCAGCTACCGAATCGCTCCGCGAGATCTGAATTTTTATACGAAGGCAAAAGTGAAAAGGGGCCGAAATCACCCTGTCAAAGGCAAGCATATTCGCTCCAGCGGGGCCGAGTGATTTATATTGAAATAACACCGTCAGATAAACGAACAGATTGACGGATAAGCCGACGCGTGCGTATCATATACTTATGTGCGAATTTCGTCATGATGCACGGAGGATACATCCTTGAAAGAGTGAAAGAGTGTCTTCGGCGAATGCCTCGACCCCGCTGAGATAGCACTAGGATTGCCTTGAGAGGATCATCCCTATAACATGGAAGTTGGATGAAGGTCTCGTCTTCAGATCGCGCCACCGCGCGATGACCTGAGGTCTCCGGGGTGGCGTTGATAAGCCGCAATCTCTCTCTCAAACCGGAAGACCACAAGGCGGAAAACGGATTTAGACTGGATCCGACGTGACATATTTAAAGATACGGCTCGATTTATCTCGAAGGGTTGGTGAAATGTAGCCGAAATCCTGCGCCAGATCAGCGGTGATGAAATATATGCGCGTGTGCATACAGGACAGTTCAAAATTCCACCCCTCGTAGTCTCTTCGACTAAATGTTCGATTTAAATTTTCAAACCGAGCTTTAATCAATGACATGAGAGGATGCACCTCTTGTTCGAAACGTTTATTCGTTACGTGCGCTTAAAAGTGGACATGGATGCGTTACTGGACGAAAATAACTGCGCTAAAACGGTATTTGATCTCGCTTTGATCGCTGCGAACGGCGGGGCTAATTTTAAGAGGCGTTTCTTCAACTGTCGAAACTACCCCTGGAGCTTTTCACCGGCGCGGGCGTGTAATAGCATTCCTGTTGCATGTAAATTTCTCTCTCGCGGTCGTTCGTGTATGTAGAAAATGACACGGGGGGGTACGCGCGCGTGCACACGGATACGAATGCGTCTGCTGACTAGTATGGCTGCAGTAGCAGATACAAGCTGGCTGTTAGTTTAGCTCAGTTTAATTTAGTTTAGTTTAGTCAATAGTTCAGAGCTGTTATTGTGCTCCGAGCTCGGCGTGGCGGCGAGTGTCGAAGAACCACCCTCCTCATTTGCATACCGGGTGTGCCCGCGTAAATACTCAACTCGGAAAAGTCTGCTCTTGGCACATCAAAGGGACGCGGCGCGAATTAACCCCGCCGCGTTACCATTCCGTCCGCAAACAGGACCGGTGGAATATCGGCTTTGAACGTCGGATGTCATTGTTGCCGCGCTAAACGCGCTGCTCGCTCGGGGGTGGGCTGCATCTTGGCATGCGATGATAAAACGCGGCTGTTGTCGTCGTAGCCTTTGGAAAGCTTTGCAAGTCTTGCTTGCGATGAACGAGCGACACTGACAATCGTCAATTAAATAGAGCGAACTTTACAGGCAATCCTCAGGGATTCACGAATATACGTATAATTATTATAAACGAAATATTATTTCCATCAGTTACATTATAACTGCGTACGCATTTTTATTAATTTAGTTGACAATATACATGGCGCGATCGTCGCTCGACAATCTATCGATTTACAAAGGGTCACATATAAAATAATATTAATTTTTTTACGCGGTTATAAGTATCTGTGTATACATATATTCTCATGATCGCACACGACGCGATCAAGTGCAGTGCGTGCAATGGATTTTACTGCAAATCTCATATATCAAGAAAATAAAGTGACTGGCATAACATGATAAATTTATCAAGAAATCAGTAATTGTAGGCAGACCGTTACTGCTGTGACTGGATAAATCAACAGTATCTGTAATAAAACCCTCAATGCGTGCTTTGTGTACACGATACTATAAAATTATAACGCATAATAATAACAACAGTGAGTATAACAATGGCTCTAAATTATTTTGCTCTACTACAAAGCCTTATAATTTACACGCACAATGAAAGGCCTATACAATAGGTGATATTATCTCATATAAATCCAATTTGGCTTAACGTACGAGACTTACGAAAGATTAGGAATTATGGAGTATCTTGTTGAAGGCATTGTAGGACGTCTCTAGATCAAATATTAGCTGTCTGACTTGAGTATCGGACAGCTCGTCCGAGGCAGACATATTGTCCAGAGTCTGCAGCCACTCGGCAACCTTCTCCTTGCCGTCAAAATCGCTCGGCAATATGCTCAGGCGATTCATGGTGTCCATGAGATCCCTCAGATCAGGATGCAACTGGTCCATGGCTTTGATCTCCAGCCGCAATTTGTCCATCAGCGTGATAAACAGAGAAACGATGTCCGCGATGCATTTGGAGGTGTTGCCCTTGTCGTCTTTTATCGTGATCGGTCGATCCTCCTTGATTCTCTCAAGAGCGGCCGGACAATCCAGTCGGAATGCTCTGGTGAAAGAGTCGATGGTTGGAAACTGATCGCTCTGTACCTAGAACATAACGTGGCAGTTGTTGGAGCAAAATCTTCTCGTGGAACTCACCTTCTAACACCAAGAAATGCTAAATTCTTGATAAATATTCTGTATAGACCAACCTGCTTAAATGCTGCTCTGTATTGCACCAATAATTTGCTGCACGCTGCCGTGTACTCCTTCGGCGTGACGCAGTCCCTGATGTAAGCCTTCTCCAAGTGCTGCAATGTATTCACCACAGCGTACAGGTCCGCCTGATTGTCGTGCTTCTCCCTCTCACGGGCATTTTTATAAAGCTTCACTTCCTCGTACAACTCGGGGCGATCCTGAGCTATCGACATTATCCTGAAATTTTGAGGAAACAAAATCTAACCATGTTCTCGGTTTTAGGTTATGTATATGAAATATACGCTAATTAAGGTTAATAGCTGCTGAGACGCTTGTCATTGCTTCGAGGTTTCGACACAAGTCAAACTTTAAGACTTGAACTTTATCAAACTGTAATAAAGTCCATAATAAAGTCGACAACACATGATTCAGAATGACTCAAACAGCAAGTGGTAGCGTATATAATCAACGATATAGTGATTTAAATCAAACATAGGAAATTACATACTTTTATGTAACAAACAATGTTAATTTCACTGGTTTGTCCGCAGCAATCAAGATATTTTGAACAACAAGATCACAAATCAATTGATAACTGAGCTTTTCGCAGCATATCAGAGAAAACAATGCTCAACACTGATAATAATTCGTATGGAATTCAGAGCCACCTGTTGAGAAGCAGTCAGCAACAGAATAAAGCTAGCAAAATTCTGTCTTACCCTGTGAATCGATAACTTCAAATTACTTACTTTTATTTTATTCCACTATTTTTTGCAGATGACATGATAAAATAGAGAAAATGCTTGTCAGGAAAATAATTTACTGTAATTTATTAACAATGATAACGTAAATACTATAAACGCTATAAACATGAATTTCTTATCACTAAAAATAATATTGCGTAATGTAAAACGTGGCTAGGTACGTTGAGTAACGATAGCTATCTGTACAATTGCAACAATTGCAATTACACTCGTGTGCGCTGTGTATCACTGAAAAAAGTGAGAAAATAATTCTAATTACATATTACAATAATTATCACAGCTATTTTTGGTCCAATTTAAATGATGGCCAACGACTTCAGAAAACTTAGAGGATATTGTGCTCTGCGTAAGCTGGAGCTCTATAACAGCATATATTATTTATATTATTTAAATATTATTATTGTATTAAATTATTTAAAATATATACTCGAAACAGATATATAACATTTTTTAAAAATCAAATATCCGTTGGATCACGTCAGGTTTATCGCCGCTAGGCTTCCTCGCACAAAACGGCAATTCCCTCTGCTCTTCTATGCAAGGGCAATTAAACTCCTTGATAACCCGTCTCTTGCGTTTACGCGCATTATCCTCGTCGGGGATATCAGGTACCTCGCAATTCTCGTTTATGCTAATGTAACTTGCTTCTAAAGTGAGGTCGTCCCTGTTCAAGATATTCCACGGAGGATAAACGTTTATCACAATTTTCGACATCATTTTTAGCCTGCCTACTATATCACAGACTAACATAACTGTTACGTTCCTGCGTGGAGTCTCTTCCGGCCGAGTCTTCGAGGCTTGAGCAGTATGAGACTCCGCTTCCTCGATCTCCACGTCGCCCTGCAGAAGATTGAAACGATCCTCGATTAGGACACCGTCCAGAAACTGATTGCCGAACTGCTCCCTACAACCGCGTATTAGCACGCTGATGAATTCCGCCGACGCGGCGTCGTGGAGATTCTTGCTCATACGATAACGCCATATGCGAATGTCGGAGATCTGCGCGTTGACCAGAGACTGCAGCTTCGCGACCATGCTTCCTCTGGAACAGGAATGCAATGTTAGATATTTTCGTTCATCAAGCTATTCATTCAGCATACTTACTTCTTGGCCTTGCGACGTTTTTTACCAGAATCCAGAAGGCGAGCATACATGGTCCTGTTCGGTGACTTCTTTGACGGAGTAGTTATGCAGCTGACAATTGCCTCGCTCTGGGTCGACTTGTTGCCCGTTTTCTGTGTGTTCTCCTTGGAAGGCACTTGAGAAATCTTTGCGGACGGATGCTCACTCAGCATCATTTCCGCTTCGGAGCAGTAAGTTTCATTTAAGTTGTCGGCCAATTGTGAAGGTGTAAATAGTTGTCTCGAAGGGATAAAGGATTTATTTGGCCTGGAGAGCTGAGATGTCTTCGCAACCTCCTGCGTATCAGTATCTTCTATGACATTGCTGAGATTATTGTCGCTGCCGCGTGTGCTTGAAGTTTCATTGCATTTTTCGTCGTTGCTATCAACTTCCTCGTCATCGCTTGTGCCTACTTCTATCTTGGGGCCATCCATATTGGTGTCGCTACTCGAACTGTCTCGGAGGCTCAATCTCTCCTGCAATCTGCTTTCTGGCGACGAGGACGCTACTTGGAATTCGTCCGGACTTTTCCTTGCTCCAATAGAGAACAAACCTGCTGTAACTTTTGTATTCAAGTGCTCTTCCACCTCCTTGCGATCTGCAGGTACTTCTTCCAGTAGAGTATCAAGATTATTGTCAGGTTCTGTCATCGGATTTACATTAATATCTGCCTCGTCGAGTAATTTCAGGTGCTTCGAGGAAGCGGCAGTCTCCAGTACACGCGACGACCTTTTTCGCTTTCTCTTGCGGGAGGGTACGTACGCACCGAGCACAGGAGACGATTCCCTCTCGTTGCCGGCCACTTGCTCCCTGCAAGATGGCGTGAGATGGATCTCACTCGGGCGTGCCTGCTCGCTCTCGCTCTTTCCTCTGTTTTCGCAATCCAGCTCAGATTGCACCCCGCGGCTTGCCGTGTGCTCTGCATTCTCCTGGCGATCCGCGTTACTCGCGGCTTTCACCGCGGCGCGTCTATTTATATGGATCCTTCTCCTACGTCGTTTCCTGCTGCTGCCGATTATCGGCGACGTCCCGGCGATCTTAGTCGCCGATCGTTCCACAACGCAGCCCGACTGGGACGATTCATCACTCGGACTGCATCCATTGTTCTCGTGAGTCTCGATCCACTTGCGCACGTAATCGCTTTTGCTCGTGCACGGTATGTGAGCGACGTTCTGATCGACTACGAGGCCGCGGTTTAACGTGGACGACTGCTCCACGGTCTCGAGCTCGAGGATGAAAGGTGCGAAATTCAAGCGCCTCACGTGCCTGGGCCTGTCACTGCACGACGCATTCCTGCGAGAATAACTGCAGCTCGACTCGACGTAATCCGACATAGTACGTCCAGATATAAATAGCCCGTCGGCACAAAATTGCACAATCACACGCGTGGAAACGTCCAAACCGCACAGCAGTCGCACCCGCACGTGCACTGAGTGTCGCCATCGGCCATACCACGCTTACAGCGTTGCCATGACAACCGGCGAGTCACCCGCTTGCGCATGCGCCACGAGCGCGGCAAAATCAGTTTCATCGCCGTCTGCTTAACGTTATAATAGCTTTTATTATTTTAATATGAATACAAGAGTTACTATATACAATATCGTAGCAATATCAAATAAAAAGGATCCATTTTATATAGTTGTAATCGAAAATGCAATTTGGATGTGATTTTTGTTCGTAATTTATAACTAGTAAGCTTAAACAAATAGTTTGATGAGAATAATTAAAATTTACGATGTTCAGGAATAAATCTCTTTTATGAAAACTTGTATTAAAGAAAGGTAAGCTTATTAAAACAATTAATTTAAAAAACTTAGTGAATTAATAAAAAAATATGCGCATCAGATTCATCAATATTACAAAATCAAATGATACGTTTATATCCTTTCGCTCCGTTCCGTTCCTTCTCGTTTGGATGCCATGCCTAAGTGTACAAATGCGAGATTTAGTGTGATGACATCCTGTGCTCCGCGAACCTTCCTCAATAGCATCCGCTGTAGCCCTGATTTGAGCACGCGGATGTGATACTTGGACATCTATCTTACCCTGATAACCGAGTGCTCTTATTCAAATGGAGCGACAAGGTGTTCCTTTCGACCCAGTTACGGTTCATGCAAACCCTTTCGCCGTTGAAACCTTCGACGAACATGTTAAAATATAAATATTTCCCAAAACCCAATGCAATTTTTTTCCTTTGCGTAAGTGAAAGCGCAAAAGAAAAGTATGGGTTTGCCGTTTCAAAAATCTAGTGAACTTATTCGTGGATTATTCGAACAATTATTTTTTCGTTTTTCATCTATATGTTACGCACTAACAAACGATTATGTCGAAATTTGTCTAACATTGTAATGAATTTCAAGGGAGATACTTTTCCATCAAATCTCTCTGCAGAAATTAGTATACAGTATAGTATGTAGTTTAAAGTAGACTCGATCACCTTTGCGATCACTGAGATTTGATGACCGAGAGGTCAGCAATAGCGAAATAGAGAGAGAGGCAGAAAGAGAGAAGGCGAGAAAGGGTTTAGGCCGGTGTGGAAACCTAAATCGGCGAGAGAGCACCGCGCTGTGCTGGTCGCGCGGACACAATTACCGGGCGGCGAGTGTCGAGGAACCCCCTTTTATATATTAATAGTCGAGATAGCCGCCTGTGTGTCGCGTTATACTGAGAGGGCCACCTCGGTTGGGATGGCGAGAGCCAGGGGCGAGGGGTCCCGGAGGATCATTGTTGGGAAGTGGAAGGGGTTGGGAAGGGGGGTCGGTCATACGAAAGCGAGAGGACACGAATGCCACGTACGGTCGATCGAGAAAGATCGACCGATCAGATTCGCGGGACGACAGAGGGGAAACCCGGGGGGGGGCCTCGAAATGATAGACGATAACGGACGGGATAACGCGGCGGACCCCTTGCATCTATACACGGTAGCTTCAGTTCCACAGTTCGCGATGGAGGCTACTTGCTCCTTCTGATAGTAGTGCACTCCTTACTAGGGTGAGACTGACAGAGCGTGACTGAGAGAAAGAGAGAAAGATAGGAAGAGAGAGAGAGAGAGAGAGAGAGAAAGGTCGAGAGAAAGTGGAACTTGGAATGAGAAAGACAGAGGAGCGGTAATTAAAAAGAAAGAAAGAAAGACGATAAGAGGGAACGCACAAAGATCGAGGGAAAAATCGATTTCCGTTAGGAAGGCAGAAAAAATAAATAGCAGAAGAAGCGTGAGAGAGAGAGAGAGAAAGAACGAACGAAGGAAAAGACAAAGTGGATCTGCTTAGCGAGACTGCCCACGAAGCAACGACGGTAATCAAAGAAATCAGTGACAGAGGAGAACTAAGTAGGGACGAAGGAAGGTCGAAGGGGCGCGAGATCAACGTCCCGTGGACCGGTCCCCCAAAGAGAGGTAGCGGGCGAACAATCTATCTCGATCTCGATCCTACATCGAGCGATCGCGATTCTCCCTGAAGGGTTGTCGTCATCCCTTCAGCAGCGCACGCGTGAAGAACGATGACTCGGGGTGGTGATCCAAGACAACGGACATCGTAAAGCGCGATTATTTAACAGGGAAGCGTGCTGTTACACACATACACGTCGCCGTTGTCATGGCAGAACGGAGGTGAACCGGATGCCGGGCGGTGCAGTGATTCGATTGATTCGCTGAAGAGTGTTCGTGGCTTCCACCGAACTTCCGAGTGCCGCGTTAAGTGCGCGTACGTGTGCGTGCGTTTGTGCCTCTCATTGCGTGCGTGCTTGCGTGCTTGCGAGCGAGCCTATACCGATCGAGGCTATACAGTGACACCTTGGGCGTTCTTGTGTACGTGCGGCTCGCGAAGGAAGACAAGGCGGCGGAGTCTCGCTGGTCACCGAGGTGGTCCATCCAAGTGAGAGCATCATCGTCATCATCCTCGTCATCAGCCCCATCTACGCGCTGCCGCATTTCAATCAGCACAGCGCAGAGGAAGCTGCGGCCGGACGCGCGCGCCTCATCGAGCTTTCTTGCATCCTCACGGCAGGAAATCGCAGAGAGTGAATTGGTACCGGTAAGATCGGACGACTGATCGTTCATTGATGGGGTTGAAATTTTTGCTGGCGTCTACTCGACCGTGCACTGATATAAAAATATAGTCGTTTAATGCCGATGCTTGACTTAACTTACGGAAACATCTCTCTTTTCGGAAACATTTTGAATAGTTTAATGCGAATTGCTGGTAACGAATTGCATACACAAATATATCCAATGTAATTTTATTATATTATTAAGGTATTTAGGTATTTACTCTTAGGTATTTTTTAAGAACCAAAACGAATTGAAATAAAGTGGAATATTGGAAGATAATACATTAGAAGATACTAGCGCTTTGCACTCATTTCATTTCACGTCCTTTCATCTAAACTCGCTTGCTTAGAAATTCTTCAAATTCACCCTTGTGAATCTCTTGTGCATTTGCTAAATGCATGTAAAACGTGTGATCGCTTGATCGCGTCAGAGAATTCACGTCATAGTAAAGCACGTCATCCGCCATTTCTCTTATCAGGCGAAGCTATTATATTATCGCTGGGGTAGAAGTGATCACATCCTTAATTTCACCAGGTGTAAGAGCACATACAGATGATTCTTGAGAGAAGCTATCCATTCGTAGATTGACGTATTACTTCTCAAGATTTTACATCGATATTATCAACATTTGATAGTCAAATAAAAGGTTTTATGAATTTTCCGCAGCCAAACATATATATATTTTTTCATATTTTTTACATCTTATGAGACTAAAACATAATAACAAGATACATCATTTAGACTTGCATCAAGTCAATATAAAAGTTTGGCCGCTCCGTTGTATCAAGTAAGACGTTTCCTCAAAGTTTCGTAAACTATAATAAATAATGTTTTGTACATGCTATCTTTGCTAGATATTGCTATTATTTTTATCGGATATTGTAATGCGCATTATTGTTGAATACTTATTTTCGACAATAATAATTTTCTGTAGGCGTAGAACATTTAAACAGGATCATAAGACGGTAAACGTCACTAAAAGTACTTTTTTCAATTTGTTTACGATATTTATAAAAAATTAACGAATTTTGTACTGAGGGGGGAACCGAAAAAGAGTATTCTACTTCTGTGGAATTGAGAAAGATACTATCAGGGACAGGTCGAATCTAAGAAGAATCACGTAGGCGCGCAGATAGTCGTGCATCTCGAACGCGCAGACGGAAGGACGATAGAGACGACGAATGGGAGATTGCGCTCAGGAAGGAAAGAGAGGAATGGGCAGAATGCGAAGGCGTGCGAAGCGGAATGACATTGTTTGTACCCGTGACGTCACTCGTAATTGTAATGAACAATGAGAGAGATGCGAGGGCACGCGTGTGCGTACGCGCTCACGAACCGCGTATGCCCCTGAGGTCTAGGGTTACCCGATGTCAGTGGTATGGTGAGTGAATAAATAGAAAAAACTTATACTAGTCAACTTTGTAAATTGAAGGACTACTCACGTATGGACTAAATTATGAAATCTTAATAAATAAGAACATAATTTATATTTTAATTAATTGTCTACTGTTCTTCCATTTTTGGAAAATAATCGCTGATATCTCTTGAGGAAGTTCTATATATATATATATATATATATATATATATATATATATATATAGTTTTTTCTATGTATTTTCTTTTTTCTTTAAGTATTTTCTTTCGATTAAATTATTAAATTATCGTAAATATGATTATGTTAATTATAAGTTAGCATTTTCTATTAATACTATGCAATATCAAGTTGAACTTGAAGCTTTTAACCAAAAGTCTAATGCACGAGATTTTGTTATTTGAAGCTGAATACAAATTTACGAAACATACAAATTTGATTTACTGGTAAAGTCAAGTTGGATTGCTTACTGTGAAACAATTGTCATTACTCAAGTTTAATTATAATCTTTCGCAATTAATTATTGTCACAATGCTGCAAATATGGATTATGACAATGCATACAAATGGCTCGACTATTTTCGGGGCAATTGTCATTATCAGCAGAAATAATCTCGACGCAAAATTACACAAAAACGAGGCATCTGGTTACGCGAAAAATGTATTCTCAATGCATTATCAGATTATAAAATTGTTAGCTCTGTCTTACGGAATTAAAAACATCAACGTTTCGTATCATCAAAATTTTCCCAAACTGCTTATGCCAGACGATCACGCCACATCTTAACAGAATTCTGATTGGTCGCTTCCAAAAAATCACAAACAAAATGTTTGAAATCTGTAAAATTGTTTGAACAACGTTTAAAATTTCTGGGCATTTTTATTTCATTATTTGATGGAAAAACAGACAATAACAGAAGGAACTGAATCATGAGATAGATGTATACCACGCGACAGCATAATCATTGACGATTTCGTGACGATATTAATTTATCAACAATCACGTGAATGTGCACGATCTTGTCTGGCCATAATTCGTATGATATTTATCTTCTACGTTTTACTGTCTTGGATATATATCGCTTCCAAAATATCAAAGGATCTTTAAAATGACGAAAAGAAATATTGAAGTCTGATTCTGTATACTTCAGAATTGTGATTATTTTAAATTATACACGAAATTATATTATATTTTATACATAATAAATATTCATTAATAGTGACATCGCAGCAGCCACTTTTGTATATCTTACATGTCGATAAGCAGAACGTATTAGACACATACACACAGATTTCTTAGCAATAGAAACTGCATAGTTTACGATGTACGGTAAATATATGTATAGACATCTTTATATAGACGTCTTTACGTTATTAGCGGTTTGCTACACTGAGCATTTTACCATTTAGATACACATGATTATATAAATAGCATTACATGCGCTAGTGTAAGAGGTTCTTATGTCTATACAAAATTATGTAAAGATGCAATCGCATCGCCGGATGATCGTAATTTACACGACAAGTTACTGGGAAGTATGTTTATTCTTCTCGACTTATCAAAGCCTACATCAGATGACGTAGATTCGAATTATTGCATGTTATAATCCCGCTGTTGCTTAATAGGAGAACTGCTTTTTTTGACGCAGTTTGTTGCAATAATGTTTACTTATTCTAGTTATTATCGCGCTTATTCAGCATGCTTCATTTTTAATATTTCATTTTTGAGGGGAATATATCTGGATACATACTGATAATTTGCGTTAAGTAAATTCTGACTACATTACTCCGGATTAACTGAGCGTCAAATTAATTTTATGTTATTCCCTAATTTTAACAAAAAGGAAGACATCAAGCTTCAATTAATATTAATAGTGATTTTTAAAAACTACAAGTTGCTAATGAGACTGCTACTCTTCTTAGATTCACTTGAGATGTTAAGTTCATTCTTTTTTTGTTAAAGCTGTAATTTATATCTTTTATATTTAAGATAACACTAAGAAATATAAATGTTCTTCGAATTATGTTTTAAAAATTACCCAGATTATATTTTCCATTCTTTTGCAAAATTAAAAGGTAAATTACTTTCGTACTGTGTTTAAGATACCAAAAACCAGTGGTTTGAGAATATTTTATGAGAAGAAATATTTGGAATAATTTTTTAATATCAAAGTAGTTAGTTTAAAAGGTATGGCAACTCAAAACTTAAAGAGACAATAGTGTTAGTATACTGGCAGATCTTCTAGTGCCTAAATGCGAGATTTGCATCTTGCACGCGTCGCTACACCCGCACATCCTAACGCTGAAAATAGCGGAACATGCCGCGGAGATAATAGGAGATATGTACCTACTTTTGTCGGGTGAAGCCACATCGCTGCTGTTTACCTCCACCACCAGTGCGCGTCCACGCTTATTTATCGCTCTTCCGTCATTTCCTCATTTTTCCCCGACACGTGCCTGTATTCACAGAGTTTGCGTACTTCGACGCATAGGACTGCGACAATGATGATCTAATTGCGGAAGCTCCATCCAGCCACACAACACAATCGATTAATAAATTCAACCGATTAAGGCTGGAGCGCGAACCTTTTAGGCATTATACATCTATGCACTGCTAACTTAATTATAAAAGATTAGAGCCTAAGGATCGATTAATGTCATTTATGCATTCGTGGTTATTTAGAAATTTATTTATTTCATTTATTTTAATCATGGAACCTTGAAACTTCAAGGATTTTATCATGCAGTTGAAAACGCTTGCATAAATGCAAGAGAATAACTCATAAAGAGTAGGATTCTTGCCGACAATAAAAGTGCCGACAGGAGAAGAATGATTATATAATAGAGTAGGCATAAGAATTAAAACATACAGACTTTTAGATATCATGCACAAGTCTTAGAAATTCTGAAAAATTGCACGTCCAGCAAAAAATAACGATCTTATTGTTACACTGAAAAAATGAAATAGACTGAAGAAGTATCTTCGAAAGCTATATCGCTTTTATCAATAAGACACTTTTATTTTTTCTTGAGGAAATGACAAACCGTTGAGAGCTTCTTTCATCCTTAGTGTCGGAATAATCTCGCACGCCGTCGTCCGATAATATCTACAATCTTCTTTAGAGCTTGACATGTTTTCTACAGACAATCGTCCCGTGAATCTTTGATGTTTCCAACGTTTCCTTTTTTTTCTAACATAATTCTAATAAGCAGAATCAGCTGATCTTTACATCAGTCAGCCGGCATTATCGCGTGCGGTTAGTCGCGACTGACCGCGCGCGTCACACGCGGAAACTAGCGAATGGCAAGGCACTTACGATGGACAACGTGCGCTATGAAGGGAATTTGATTTGCAGAGGAGGAGACAGAACGAGAGGAGGACGGAGAAGCGGCGAAGCGAGCGAGCGTCCGGAGACTGCGGCGACGCGCTTGGCCGAGGAACGACGGCAGCGGCGACTCTCGATCGGCCGCGAGAGGAGGTGGAGAGACATCTCCGACGAAGATGATGTTCGGTAGGATCAGAAGAGAGGAGGTCTTCTCCGGCAATGGCTGATCGTCGTGGCCGCGATGTCCGCGGCGTGTAAGCCGCTTCTGTCGCGAGGACGACGTGCAACCGGAACCAGCCGAGATCTATGCGCTCGTGATCGCGATCGTGACGTGGCGGACGGACGCGGAGCGTGAACGAGGATGAAGGGACGGTCCCTCGAGCCGCGAAGAGAGGAGCCGCTGCGTTGTCGCGAATGAGTCGCGAGCGGTGAGGTCGGCAAGTGTTTGGTCTCGCGACGAGCTGCGGGAGAACACGCGTTGCTGAGCAAAGTGCGCGTACATCGCGAGCGAAAGAGAGACAGAAAGGAGAGGATAGATCAGGTGGACGCGCGTCACTTCCGTAAACAGTTCGCGGAGCGAGGGTGAGCGAACGTCGACGGACGTCGCGATCGAGTGAATCGGATCCTCGCGCGATCGGACGATCGACTTGGGAGACCGGAGTCGCGAGTGCGTCTCGATGGCGCTTGAAAGTGCTCGAGGTGTTCGCTTGGAGTGATCCCCTTGCCATTGGGAAGACGCAGTGAACAGTATTTGCGCCAAGTATTCGCGAAGGGGTTGATGAAGACCAGAGACTAACTCGATCCTTTCGAGACAACGGCAAGCTGGCGGAGAATGTAAGTGAAAACGGACCGTGTAGGATCAGACTACTTGACGAGCGAGCGAGTAATTATTACCTACCTGCCGCTTCCCTTTCTTTTACCTTATATCAATCTTTCTCCTTTTGTTCTCGTGAGTTTCGAGGCGCGATGTCTCAAATCTAGGCAAGTTTAAGCGGAAGAATCGAACTGATCGACGCATCGTCACGTTACGGAGAACTTTCGAACAGATTTCGTTGACTTTACCTCTCACCTCGGATCTCACCTGCGATATGAGACATGAGATGCGACGTCATTGTATGATAGATGTCGGTCACAACGCTCGTTTCAACCAGAGGCAGATCGGTATCCCTATACCGTTCAGTCACGATCCATTGGGTTTAACCGTGACCTTAGTAGCATTGTACCAAACGCAGTTCCGGTTGGCGCAGTAGCACGCGTGTGGAAAGCTCGTCGCTCTCGAAAAAAACGGTCCGATTCGGGGATACATTAAAGGGAGGCGAGCGGCAGCAGGAGGACGAAAGGGGGAGGCGGAAAGAGAGGACGGGGAGAAGGAGAAGGAGGAAGAGGCGGGGGTGGAGAAGAGGAAGTAGCGCCAAGGAGGAGCAAGCTTCCTCAGCGTTGGTGCGCGAAGTCGGGGCGAGAAAGAGAGAGAGAGAGAGAAACGTGCGTTTGTAATTCGGCGTGGCTGCCTTCGAGGATGAGCGACGGCGGTCATGCCGTGTAATTCGAAGGTGTACCACGCCACCGTTGCATCTTGCACGTTCGTCATCGCTGCCGCCACCGCCGTGGTGAACGTCCACATCCTCGCGGTCAAGCTGTTGAGACGTGGCAGAGTCGCGGCACCGCCGGCAAGATGAGCTCGATCGACTTCGACGAGGTGCTGGTACACGTGGGAGAGAAGGGCCGATACCAGAACTTAATGTACTACTTGCTGTGCATACCCGCCACCCTACCGGCTGCCTTTCTGGCGTTCTCGCAAGTAAGCATCACGGCTGATGACGATGTCGTTTCGTAGGTATACCACTTGTGACCGGATTTCCTTGGATTTCCAGAGATCATTGTTGAGATCGGGACTGTTGCAACAGCAACAGACTGATGGATAAAAATTAATTGACGCGATTTAAGTGAAACATGTTTTAAAATTTTCTTTTTCACATTGGAGACTGACTTTAAATACGTTTAGAACGTTACATGTCTTATATAAGTATTTCTCTTGATAAATTAGAACATACATCGGATTAATAATCGTCATTTATAAATTCACCAAATATTCAAAGTATCAACTATACAAATCCTGCATTGTTCTATAAAACCGGCTGGTACTGACAATCGAGTTGTTTCATTGATAACATTACGAACGGTGAAAGGCAAATGCGAAGGTAATCGAGTACACAGCGTATGCAATTGATCGATCTAACGAAGATCTCGCGATCTCGAAACAGGTGTTTGTGAGCGCCTCGCCAGACCACTGGTGCCGGATACCGGAGTTGGAGAACCTGACGGATGTGATATCCCTGGAGGAGAGAAAGGCGCTCTCGTTGCCGTACTCGGTCAGGTCCGACAGCAGGAGGGTTTACTCCAAATGTCACATGTACGACGTGAATTACACGGAGATAATTGATTCGTGGCTGCAACGCGGCGTCCCGCTCAACGTCACCGACGACGAGTCGTCGTCGACCACGTCTTCATCGTTGTTTCATCTATCACCAAGCCGATTACCGCCGCCGGTCAGCAACCCCGACTGGCCGGTCAGCAAGTGTCGATACGGATGGAACTACGACACCAGGGACTACGACAGCACTCTCGTCACCGAGGTAAACTCGACTTTCTCTCTTTCACCGAAAACGAGAGCCGCATGTCGTCGCTGTCGAGGCGACTGTTTCCTTGATAATGAGGCACTTGAGGCACTCACGTCTCATGATGCAGTGATTGCGAGTGGGCAATGGTAGCTCTCGACGATTGCTTTATGCATAAAGATCCAAGCGCCAGTTTTAACTATTCTAAAAGCTAACGATTGTTTCCGATGCGACTATCAATAACTGCGCGAATAGCTTTCATCATACGGGGGTATACATGTGGATTCATGTGAAAAAGTCGAGGTGTGTTTTCGGATATATGTCATTGAGAAGCGAATCTTTCGATATTCGAGATATTTGAAAAATTTATTCAGCATAGAGATGAGAATATATTCTCTTTTTGTCGGTCGGCATGCTGCATGTTTGTTTCAGTAACTTCTTAATGACAATGTCGTCATTAAGCTATGCGTCGTTGCACAGTATAATGTTCCGCAAAAAATTTTAAATTGTTGTCGATGGGGCTGACTTTACCAAGACTCAAAGCGAGTGATCGCATAATATATTTGTTAGGTGTCACAAAAAATTGTAGAATGGCGCGTAATGAAGCGATCGTTCAGAGATTGCAAAACAGACGTCCTGCGAGGCTACTTTCCGTAATCATACTATAATTTAAATCTTTTGTACGGTAGATTAAATTTCTTCACGCTACTGATTAAGATCTCATTATTTACGCTCAATTTTACAGAGTCAAGTACTTTTCTTCTGCAGATTCGCGAAAAAAGGGATTTTTGTGCGAGTTAAGAGTTCTGATATAGTCATGGCGAAATATGACTATATCAATGCTGCAGCTCGCGCGATTTGCTTAATATTTCTATTAACGCCTTAATCGTCGCCGGCGAATTTCTTCCTCGCGTAGCGTCAGATTTCACGACCCACGTCGCCTTGGCCTTTCGCATCTTGTCCCGGGTTCGCGCGTTGCATTCAGCGATGCAACGTAGCGAACCTCCCGTAGCGGTCCCGTTCGCGGAACGAAGTTACGTGTTCTCGTGAATGATCTCGCACATACAATCTCGCTTTCCGTGAAATATTTGCCGGCGATGAGACGGGAACGATCGACACGAAACGAATTAAACGGCGGAGCGCGGATTACGCGCGATTAGGTCCGATTAAGCGCGGTATCGCGGAAACGGCAAAATGTTGAGACGCGAGGTTCCCGCGTCTATTATACTTCGCGGTTCCATTGTCGTAAAATATTAGCATTATCTTTGGCAACCTATGTTTTTGCAAATACATTTCTGAATTTCGAAAGATAGTATTTGTCACGTGCAATTGCAACTGCGATTAAAAATATGTAGAAATGATTATCGAAATGAACGTCGAACAATGCTTTAGCGTGATAAACAAGTTTTATTGTTAAGATTTTTTGGTAGAAATCAAAGTTGACAATTTTCTGAGTGGGGAACGTGATCAGAAGAAAATCGTTAAATTTAATCGATGGCGTTATTAAGGAAGAGCATGTCAATTTAGCATGTAAATATGTAAAGTAACTTTTCCAACGTAATGCGACTTAAAAAGGCATGAAATTAACATCTTTAACCAACCGCGGCTGTGTATGGATATTCTAAATGATTCGTCACATCCTCAGTCTACGACGAGGTCCAGTCATCTCGCTTTCATGAAATCTTCGTCGCCGTTCGCAAGCATTTCCGTTTCAGAGATCAAGTCCCCGTTGCAGAACGAAATGACTTACAGAAAAATACAAAATACGCATATAAATAATTTCGGTTTATTGTAAGATTTTCTTGTCTGCGTCTATGAATATATTCGCGCTTTTATACACTGCCTTCGTCTCTGCAAACAGCGATTCGAGAATGCGATACGAATTAAGTCCGCGCTAATCCGCGTCAAGTCAATACCGTATCGCGTTTCCGAAAGAAACCATGGGAATTTCGTGCCGTATGCAGTATTCGCGAAGAAAACAACTAGACTGACAGCTAAACCTCGCGGTCACGTGGCAGCGGTCGCAAGTGTCCATTAAGACATTATTAAATTGCCACAATTAGACAACGCAGTGAACTGTTGTCGCAACGGGGATCACGATGCACGGGGTCGAGGATCTAAGCGTGTTTTCCATTTTTTCAAGTCCTTCTTCTTCTCTTTGATTTTACCGACTCTGCTGTAATGTGCGTAGCGTAATTTAAAAAGTTTCGTAGACTATAATTTTTAATAGAGATATTTGTGAACTAATCGCAAGATAACTGCAAACAAATTTGCACCATCGCCGAAATGCTAGAAGCGACAATTGTTCAAGAAAAAGCATGCTCGTACATGGCTTGAATCGTCTGTGTTTATTCTGCATATCTAGTCGCGCAAATATTAATATCTTCGAACAATTTGTTTGGCCCGTGACACCTGATAAATCAGAATTACCGCATTACTCGCGCATTCGCTAAAATAAATCTGATAAGCGCAAACATCAAGCCTATCAGTGCCTCGCGCAGTGCTATCGCACCTTTTTCATTGTATATTTGCACGTGCTCTGCCCGCTCTCCGATATTTGCATGCTCCATTAGACTTTTATTCAGTGCGATCCGCGATTACGTGAATTACAGCCGTGCATTTCCGTCCTCTCAATTAATCATTCGCAAAATTTATTTAAGTGACGTGAAATACGACAACGGCCGAATCCAGCTCTGTTTTTCAAACGGATCTAATTTAATGCGATAAACGCGAAAAATAAATTCAATTCTTGTTTGTATGCACGTTTCTCTACACTATTGTCGAATCAGCGAATTAAAATATTACTGGAACAGAGGTATCATTGCTCCCGGACTTTATTTTTCACTACTGTTGCGAAAAATCGATACGATCGGAACAGCGGAGAAATTTAAACAATTCCGCGACAACAAAGCACGAAATCACAAACGCGATGACGATAATCGATCCATCAATGTCACCGGTAATGAACGACTCATTCTCTCGTTCGCCGAAAATTGCAGCGAGTGACGTAACGCGTTGCATTGATCCGCATTGACGCGATTTCGACGCTTGACGAAATTTCTAAGATCTCGGTGAGGGGCCGTAATTCGCGGAATTCCAGCAACGGGAATCATCAACAGGTGAACAAGGTTGATGAGCGACCGAGTGACTGGCCGATAGGTTGCAGCTCTGGTGGCGTCAGCAATTGCCGACCAATTTACCTACCCCCGCATCCGGTCATATGATATGTCACATCAAACGCCTCGCACAAACTACTAGCTCTCTTCGTGCAGAGGGTATATATTCCTACGTACTTAGCCACTGCCAGATTCAACGTGACAAGCTTCCGTTTCTCTTTTTCTCGTCTTTCTCCTCTCATTTCTGCACCTTTCGCGCGTCTCTTTATTTTTTTTTATCAGCAACGCGGTTTTTCGAACGTCTCTCAGATGCAATTTGCATCTCTAAGGATGATTGTTTACGAGTGTAATGCGACATGCGTGCTGTCTTTAAAGTAACATCTTCATAAATTAAGATTCTGTCGGTTACTCATAAGAATATTTGCATTAATTAATGCATTAATGCACATATGCAGTTTGTTAAGAAGTAGCGAAGCGGTCTTTTAAATGCTTGTTTGAAATACTTATCCTTATGGAAATACTTGAGAAATATTATGGAAATCTTATGGAATATTTTTGCGGATGTGTTTGTCAACGAGCCAGGGGCAAATAAGCGTGTGGGTGGTTGCGCTAGCGTACTTTACTTCCGATCCGATGATTTATCGTGCTCGATTTAGGAGCTTCGCTCTGATGACAGCACGCCGCACGAGATCGCGGAACAGGTCATTGTCTCTTCCGTGTCGACATGTGACAACCAACCTCGCCGAAGACGAATACATCACAATATCCGCCTCTCCCTGCCCGGATCTAATTTATAGCAAGCCGAGATGATTTATATTCATATATTCCATAATTTATAAAATTAATATAAATATTTAACGCTGTGATGCTGCCACAATTATATTTGAATTAACTTAGCTGTAGAAAATGGTGCTTGTCCATGTCTTCCAGCAATTCCACCGATTTATCTGCCGTTGGCGCTGTTTTCCGCAATTATGTTTTGAAAGCAAACAGGAATTTCCATTGGCTTCTGTGGTCTCTTGAAAATTGCTTTGCCTGGCTTATCGCTATATGCAGTAACAAAACAAATATTTTATAAAGTTGTTTCTTGCTTGTTTCGCGAAGTGCCGTCATTCTGAATATCACGCGGACCAGCGAGCACAACTTAATGAATCATGAATATGCATGAACACGTGAGAGTGCTTGAAAATCGTTGATTCTGTAGATTGACGTGCAAACTAAATAGAAACTCCAAGAGTTTCCCCTTTTATATTAATTATCGGGAGAGCAGAGCGCGAATGTCATCGGACTCATTATCTCATAAATTACGTGAGAATAATTCCCACTGGAAAAATTATAATTGTTGAACGTTCTGCTCAAGAAATTTGCTTAATTAAGTATCTTGATTGATTGACCTAAGAGAACGAGAAACATAACAATTTTTCAGACCAATGCTCAATAAATGTACCATTCAAATATCTGAATCGCCGTTACGAAAAGCATCGCGCGAATTTTTCGCGACAAAACGAGCGTTCTAAAAATGATGGAAGGGAAGAATGGAGAGCGTTTAGCGAATGGGTGCACACGGTAGAAAGCGATAGCGCGATGAAGAACGGAAAACGGAAGGACAGGATTTGCCTCGATGGCACTTTGCGTCATGCGTCTGCGTAAATCCGGAGCGTGCAGTAAATACGCGCGGCTCGTATACCCGGAGCGCATAGATAGGGCCGTTGCAGTCCTAGATGAATATCGTATAGCGAGCAGAAACCCGAGTCATGCTGAACGTTGATGTTAGTCGCGAAAATTAATTTTCGACTAGCCGAATGTGCAATTCGCTGTAATTCACCTTCCGACTGCGAAACAGCGACTACGATCGAAATTTTCGTGCCAGTCTTCGTTTCTCTATATTCCTCTTTCACGTTCAGCGTTTCAGCACTTTTTTCTAGATACCATTTTAGGATGTTGTCACGGCTGATGTAATTAATTTCGAACCTGTGCGAAGTTTGTGCAACGAACTGCATAAACAATCGCGATAACGAATTGCACCGCGGTCATATCAATACTAATTTCGAAGTGTGTCAGGGTGACGAAATACACACATGCTATTAGTGTCCTTATGGGCGCGTGCACTGGCCTTGACAATAACTCGATAGCATCATCAGCGGGCGCTCTTTCCACGCAATTTATCTTTTGCGCGTTTCGCGCAGACCTCAAAAGTCCGTGAGTGGCAATTTGCTTAAATCAGACTTCGTGTCAAAGCCATTAACACCCACCCGGGAGACTTTATTTGCCGAGGCTAATAGGCACTCGATTGAGATTTCGTTTGTACGAATGCGCCTATCGACACGGGACGGCACTTCGCCGGCACCGTTTTTACTAATAACATTAATTGCATCCTCGTCGATACACACAGTCTGATGCGCAGATGCAATCGCCTCCTCGTTAGGAGAGCTTCTCCGTGAAGATCGTCGAGGAAGATACACCGAGCGATATCTACGTTTATCCAAACTTTATTATTGTGCGCGATGTCGCACAAGTACGGACGCTGACGGATTTCCTGACTCGAGAGTTGAATTATATAATGGTCTTTATATAATTATATATAATGGTCTTTACATCACACTTTTATGACTCTTTCGAAGTAGATTATGAATCATAGATATCTTGTCGATCTTATTTCACCGGGGAATTAATCTTCTTTCACACAATTATGTCTTCACATATCAATTTTATTCGCCTTGGACAGAGAAAAAAACCGATGAAATAGTCTATTCAATGTTTCCGCTGATGGTTCTTCTTAATTCCTTAATTTATCAAAATGCGGTTGCATAAAGTGTAAGCATTTATCATCATCATCCGCATTAACGAACGCGCGCTCATCGAGATGCTCGCGTCGATTTCGCCGCGGCGAGATCGCTCGCAGAGATCGCGCTAGAACAACAGGCGAGAGAGAAAGAGAGAGATAGAGTGAGAGATGGGGAGAGGGCTTTAAAGGGCGCAGGGGGGCCGTGTTCCTCCTGTCAAACGAGGGTGATGGACACCTCTCACTGTGGGAAGCCTACCAACACACCTTGGTTCTTCGGACGCGCGCACACGGATATGTGCATGCACACGCGCACACACGCGCGTTCGTCGAGCTTGCGATTTACGTACGACGTGCGCTCGCACACGTACACGCACGTGCCCCCCCTCGCGATAAACACGAGCGCGTTTACGTCGGTAGCCTCCTGCGTAAACGCAACGAGATGAAACGCATCCCACCATCGCGCCGCTGGTCCAGGCAGCATCACCTCCCTCTCGGCTTCCCCGTTCTCTTCATCCTCCAACGCGCGCGATGCTGGATTGACGAACAAATGACGATCGGCCGAGTGACGCTGACGCGTGTGTTCACACGTGCATGCACTCCGCTCTATCGCTGATGTCGGCGCTCACGTACGCCATTACGGGGGTGTATGTACGCGGGGTGCATTCGGGGCATTTACCGAATCTGAGGTTCTGCAAGTAAGAAATCTGTAATGAATTTTTTTGATCAATCTCTTTCCAGCGTGACCACAATTTTCCAAAATTTTATTAAACATTTGGAAATTATCTTAAAATTTATTTTATATTCTTGAGAAAAGACATTTTCTTTCATGAGGAAATCACGTTTATTAAAGCTGCGACGATTGCAATTATATATTATTCTCATTACGGATATACACTTATGTAGGAAAAACGATAGATAGAACGATAGGTTGATCAGGGCAATGACTTCTTCGATTGCAATAACATTCACCCTCTAGCGCGCGCGAACAGTCAATCGATATATTTGTAATCTCATTAGTAGTGTGAGAATTTTCCATGGCGAGACTGTGTACAGTAATTTTTCTTTGACTTTCGCGCTTGACATCCCTGGTGACAGCTCGGCACGGCTAGCTGCAGTTGCCGATTAGATAAAACAGATGCAGATAGCTTGAAAACGCTTCAATTAAAGCACGCACGCGCTTTCAGATCTTCCCTCGCACAATTATTATTAATTAACGACGCGCGCATTTTTATTTTTATTATGATGGATGATACATTGAACGAGAAAACTCTGATAACCCCCTAATTAAGATAACTCGGACATAATGTTACGACGTCCCCTATCTCTTATCTTTTTTGTTTCCGTATTTAATATTCCTGTTTTCATTCAAATATTCATTATTTAATTGTCACTATTTCGTATTAATTCATTTCTCTGATTTAGTTTCGCCTTATTTTCGCCCATACGAATTGTCTATTGGCAAAGTGGTTTAATGGCGTTCTACATCCACATAGCTAGATCTCGTATGTGACAACAGCTGGTGGCCTTCCACGTCGACGACGTTCTTTTACGTGGGCAGCCTCTTCGGCAACGTCGTGTTCGGTTGGATCGCCGACAAATGGGGCAGAAGGACCGCCTTCTTCGCCATCCTATTCCTCGAGGTGATATTCTCCATCGCCACGAGCTTCAGTCCGAACTACGTGATCTACACGGCGCTGAGGACCGTAAACGGCCTCTTTTTTCCTGCCATTTATCAGATACCCTTCATACTCGGTACGTTAGATACACGTAAAGACTATCTCCGTACCCCAAATTTCAAAGAAGAAAAATAAAAAAGAAGCTCATAAAATACAGAAGGTCGTGAAACGAATTCTTTCCGAAGAATGTTCAGAAGGAGCTTGAGCGATCAGAACGATTTTTTCGTTGCTTATACAGACGTAATCTCAAACAGAAGTGTTAAGATGGATGATGTTTTCCCGCGAGATGACGTCTAATCATCGTAAATTTCGTTACAGCTCTTGAGCTAATGGGGCCGAGATACCGAACATTCGCTGGGATGGTAATCTGCATGTTCTTCGCCATAGCGATGTCTCTGCTGGCGTTGCTGGTAAGTACATACCATCGTCCGCGAAGCAGCAGAGGAACGAAGGGATACGACACACCAACAATTGCGAGGAGTATCTCGACGTCGGCAAGCCCCCCGCGTTACCGCGAGCCGGCTCGCGGCTCGCATGCACACAAATAAATTCAACGCGAGGGTGCACGACGCGGATCATTTTGCGAGCGATCCATCAGCGTGCACCGTACGATGCGAGCGTATGCAAATGCGCGAGCGTTCGGTCACGTTCGCCGCATGCAAATAGAAGAAGCATTCTACATTCAGATGTCTCCGCAGCGGCGCGCGAAGATAGATAAATTCTAGGTGAGACCTTCGCATCGAGTCTCTCTCAGAATATGTATACTTTCAGAAAAATCCGAAAAATTATACATCATAAAGAATGACATTGCGCGTCAGAAAATTTTATTTTGCAGCTAAATTATATCGTAGTCGTTGGTGAGACACATGAATGAATTCTATGAATGCAAGAGAAAAATTTTTAATTATTACTTATTTTTCTCTGTCCACCGAAGTGTGCTTTCATTTTCTTCTTTCTTCAGGGATACATGTTGAGGGACTGGTTCTCTCTGTCGTTAGCCACGTCGGTGCCTTTTATTTTTCTCTTCGGATACTACTGGATCATTCCCGAGTCACCGCGGTGGCTTCTTAGTAAGAATCGAATAGACGAAGCGGAAGTGATTGTTCAGAACATGGCAAGAATAAACGGCAAGACAGTGCCTACGAACTTCCTCAGAAGGATGGAGGTACAACTCTTTTGATATTAAAATCACGAATGCGAGTTATATCTTTATTATATTTTATGAAGATATTTCTATCTAAATGTTTCATTTTTTTATATCTCACTTTTCTAATTATATATTGTATATTAATATCAATTCTGTATTTTCTAACGTAATCAGGGACTATATGAAATTATGGCAACTCGCCATATTTGCAGATAGAAATATTAAAACGACAAGGGGTGTCGTGCAACGGGAGGAACTCCAATGGCGGTAACATCGACGTGGAGGACAGATCACCGCCACCATCCGCGACGCCCATGGACCTGATCACGAACCCGAACATCCGGAAAAAATTCTTTATTCTCGCTTTTGATTGGGTGGCGAACGCAGTGGTGTACAACGGACTGTCCTACAACACCACCAATCTGGGTGTCTCCGATTACCTGGCCTTCTTCATCGGTAAAAGTCCTATTACTCTCTTTCCGACTGATTGTCATTAACACGAATGAGAGCTCTTCTGAGCTGATATGCACGCTACAGTTTTGAGTATTTTTAAAAGTCCGTCCAGATAAGGGAATAATAACATAGTGGAAATTTTTAAATAAAAGATTTTTGTATACTTATTATTACAGGAGGCATCGTGGAAATCCCGTCGTACTTCATTACATGGTACGCGATGGACAGATTGGGCAGGCGATGGGTATTGTGCGTGACCATGTTGCTGGGTGGACTCGCTTGCGTGTCCTGCATGTTCGTGCCCGAAGGTACTACTTCGTCAATTTTACGTCTTACTCCGGATTGAAATTGCATTTACGAGCGAGAATGTAATTTTATCTATCTGAATAATTTTCCATCGGAAGAAATAATTTTGGACGCTCCGTATCTCCGATCATTTATTAAATTTAATTAATTTAATTAATTTAATCTAATTTATTTTATCGCGCTTTACTTATTGCGTATACAAATACCTTGAACTGCGGCAATTATAATAAAAATGCACAACAATGAGCATTCCTGTCCGCGGTTGCTCGTTTCATAGTGTATTTTATGTTATTTGATTAAATAATATGAAATATCCGCGGGATTGAATAAAAGTATTAAACTGCATCGTGCGCCTCTGCGTCACGGCGGCCTGAACGTCATTAGCTTATTGAATTCGTCATGATGTTGCCACACACGTTCAACGCGAGCGGGAATTACCATCGCGCCGACGTCACGACGTTTATGAGTAAACGTTCGACCTGCTTATAAATTAGTTACTATCACGCTGCGTATGCACGACTTTTCTCATCGAAAACAGATTTACTAGGAAATTGATACGTACAGTTTATGCAGTATTCCAATCTCCGTTTTCGCCAATTTTTGTCTTTAAAAAAAAATAATGAATAGTTTTCGAGATAATAAAAATATCCGAGATATTTAGTTGTTTCGTTTACGAAATAATTAAAATCTAGACACTCGCTTGTCTTATTGGATACCTTTATGCATACGATTGATTTTTGTCGTAGCAGATGCGGTTTGGGTGACCGTGTCTCTGGCGATGATCGGCAAATTCGGCATCGCTGCGTCTTTTGCTGTGTTTTATGTCTTCGTGGGTGAGCTGCTGCCCACCGTGCTGAGATCGCAGGCGATGGGCATAGCCTCCTTCATCGCCGGCATCGGCCTCCTCACTTTTCCCTACATCGTTCATTTGGCGGTCTACTCGAGGGTCCTTCCACTGATCGTGATGGGATCGCTGAGCGTCGCTGGTGCCCTCACTTCCGTGTTTCTGCCGGAGACGCTTAACATCCATCTGCCACAGACGATCGAGGAGGGCGAACTCTTCGGGGCTGACTTCAAGCTTTGGTCCTGCCCGACGACGTCGAGGTATTGATTTCATTGAGAATATTTGTAAATTTTTCTAATAACTTTATAAGAAATAATTCTCATGTAAAATTGATGTGAATTGTGCAATTTCATTATTAAATAGGTATTAATAAACGTTTTTAATCGTCAGTTCTAGTGTACTAAGAACGATCATATAATCTTCTCAATTGTGGTCTTTTTATTTAATTAATTTTATCAAAATACATAAAATGTTTCAGAAGAAAAGAAAAGAAGACCGAGAGCGTGCCGATGAGGTACTTCGTAAACGGCGGACCGGGTAGTCGTTCGTCTACCTCGAGGATCGCGTCGCAGGAAGTCGCGACTACGCCGGAGGGCGAGAAACTAGCTGTAGTGCCGCCGTCAAAGGAAGAAGAGGCGAAGAACTTAAGCGCGTCCAAGGAGGAGCTGTCAAACGTCGTCGTTGAGCCGAAGGCGTTCAGCGTGGTGGTGGAGGTGAACGTGTGCCACAAGTCGCAATGAGAGAAAAAGAGAGAATGTGAGAGTGAATGTGCGTGAGAGAGATCGTGATAGAAAAAGAGAGAAAAAGAGAGAGACAGAAAAAGAGAGAAAAAAGAAAGAGACAATCTTACAGTTAATTGTTTACGACGTTGTATTATAATTGCCAGTATAGACACGCATTGTATTTATTTTTCCATTTATTATAATGTACTTTCTTTGTAAAGCCTGCCTTTGTCGACTAGCACGGTTCTGTTCTGTTTGCTTACTCCCAGTGCTGTATATTTGCGTGTGCATTGCATGATTGTTACGCGTGTGGGTTGTGGACCTGACGCCCGAGCTCATCGAGCGCTCCAGAGCGTATAACGCAATACTTTTTTATGTTCTTGATTTAGATTTTGCATTTTGTTCATGCGTTATTAAAAGAGGAATCTTGTGTGTGATTTCAGTTAGCTTAAATAAAATATCTCAGTATCTATTGACGGATATGTGATGATCGCCTAATGATGACACCTTGTTTCCTTACTTGATAATATGCTTCGTCGATTGTACGATCGATATTTTGCGCCCAAAGTTGTCAGCAATCGCGAGGATGTAGGTATATTGACGGTTTTATTAACAAAATCGATACTACGATGGAATGACAAGTAGAAAATTGTGCAAGCGGCCTAACAATCACCAAGGAGAATCCAGCAGTCGCCTGTTACTGTAAATGACATTTTAGACAAATTCGTGATATTCTCGTTCCTCAATCTCAAATTTCCCAAGAATTTCCCTCCACGATTATTTCGATGACCGTCATTACATTACGTATAATTATTTTGTTCTAAAATTCAAGCATTATTCGATGCAAAATGCGTGAAATTGTTCACATCCAAGCCGGTCAATGCGGCAATCAAATTGGCGCCAAGGTTAGTATTTATGGAAAAATGAAACGTGCAATAATGTCAATTACAATATACAGAATAAATTAAATAATTAACTTTTTAAATATTAATTATATAATATGGCATCGTTTTTCAAATATCTTTCAAATTTATATTAAATATTCAGCAGCAATAAAATGTTTAATATTCTAAATCATAGATTTTACATATTTTCTATTTTCTTACATAAAAATAGTTTCTTTAAATTTTCTGTTAAAATAAGCGAGAATAAAGCAAAAATTACTTTTATTTTTCTATGTATATATTTTCAGCTGGAACGTGGAACGCGAAATAATTAATTAGTTCTCTTAATGATTTATAGTTCTGGGAGGTAATATCAGATGAACATGGCATTGATCCAACGGGTACGTATCACGGTGACTCCGACCTTCAACTGGAGAGAATCAACGTTTATTATAATGAGGCTTCGGGTGGCAAGTATGTGCCGCGTGCCATCCTCGTCGACTTGGAACCCGGTACCATGGACTCCGTGCGCTCGGGACCCATTGGACAAATTTTCCGACCGGATAACTTCGTGTTCGGACAGTCGGGAGCCGGCAACAATTGGGCCAAGGGTTTCTATACCGAGGGCGCCGAGCTGGTCGATTCAGTGCTCGACGTGGTGAGAAAAGAAGCCGAGAGTTGCGATTGCCTGCAGGGTTTCCAGCTCACACACTCGCTGGGAGGTGGCACGGGTTCTGGAATGGGCACCCTTCTGATCTCGAAGATCAGAGAAGAGTATCCGGATAGGATCATGAGCACCTTTTCCGTGGTACCATCTCCTAAGGTCTCCGACACCGTTGTAGAACCCTACAACGCCACCCTTTCAGTCCATCAATTGGTGGAAAACACGAACCAAGCATATTGCATCGACAACGAAGCGCTCTACGATATTTGCTTCCGTACGTTGAAATTGACTACCCCTACCTATGGCGACCTCAATCATTTGGTCTCCGCTACCATGTCCGGCGTGACAACTTGTCTAAGGTTTGTTCATATAAAATTATTTTATTATTGAATTACAATAAATAAGGCGACATTAATTTTAATATAATCATGGTGAAACAAATGACCGACACTGTAAAAGCTATTTTTATGTCAATTAATCTTCAGATTTCCTGGTCAACTGAATGCCGACTTGCGGAAGCTCGCGGTGAACATGGTGCCGTTCCCGCGTCTGCATTTCTTCATGTCCGGCTTCGCGCCTCTCACATCCCGAGGAAGTCAACAGTATCGTGCTCTCACCGTGCCAGAACTCATCCAGCAAATGTTCGACGCGAAGAACATGATGGCCGCGTGCGATCCCAGGCACGGCAGGTACCTCACGGTAGCCGCCATCTTCCGCGGCAGGATGTCGATGAAGGAGGTCGACGAGCAGATGCTCAACATCCAGAACAAGAACAGCTCGTACTTCGTCGAGTGGATCCCGAATAATGTAAAGACCGCCGTCTGCGATATTCCGCCGCGCGGCCTCAAGATGTCCGCTACCTTCATCGGCAATTCCACAGCTATTCAAGAGTTGTTCAAGAGGATCTCCGAGCAGTTCACCGCTATGTACAGAAGGAAAGCCTTCTTTCACTGGTACACCAGTGAGGGTATGGACGAGGTGGAATTTGAAGAGACAGAAGCAAATATAAACGACCTAGTGTCGGAGTACCAACAGTACCAGGATGCGACAGTGGAAGACGACGAGGAAGTGGACGAAGAGGAAATGGAGAAGTAGGAGATTGCGGAAGAGAAGAAGATCGCGCGCATTTACTATTCTTCTTTTAGACGATTATACCTTTTACTCTTGTTTTTATATTGTCATTTTACATGCATTTTCTATGTTGTCCGTGTACACGCAATTTTCGAGGAAGTTTTGATCGTTTGTATTGCGCTTTCGTTTGAAGTTTGTAATAGACGATATTACAACAGACAAATGGGCAACTAAATTGGTCTTGCGCTTTAATGTCGGCGGTCGTAAACTAACTAGCTGTTCCGAGCACGTTGTTGCTTGAGCGTACACGAATTGCACGCGATCGCTCCACGCCGTGCTAACAGCATCATTCGCGTCAGTTAATGGCACAGCAGCCGTTGTTATAAATATACGCGCCTCTTAAATAAGACGAGTAATCGCAGGCGTTTAGACGCGGCTCTCGCTATCGAACTCGCTATCGTCCTTCTGGCCAACTGGCATTGATGAAGTCAAGGCCTCGACGAAAATTGGCGATCGCGCATCATCTCATCGGTGCCCCGAGGGCAAACGTTTTATTGTCGCGTGCAATAACGAAGAACGCATGTTATTGCGCGAGGTACGGCGAGTTGCACAAGCGACAATGCCTAGTGACCTGGTGCGTTCGCGCGTGCCGATTCTATTTAATGCTGCCGGCGTACAGGAAATCATCGTGGCGATGCCCAATTTTAATCATGATAAAAAATATAATTTGATGTGATTGTGGAGACGATTTGGTGGAGGAAAGATGAAACATCGTGTGAACAGCATGTTGTAATTGATGAAGAAGGAATTTTACGTGTGGCAATTTGACAGATTCGTGAAAGACAATTGAAAAGGTAGATCTGATTTAGTGCTATTAGTTGTTTTATGATCGATATGTGTACGTTGTCGATATTAAGTGACAACGTATTTGTTTAACATGCACAATGCTAAATTACTAAATTCCTATATTTATCCGTAACATCATAAAATTAAAGATGTAATCGCTGTAAGAAATTATAAACAGATTTTATATCTTCCTAATTAATTCTCAAAATTGCCCGTATTCAAAATGGGTGAAATTATACATGTGCAATTAGGAAAATGCGGTAACATTATTGGAAAAAAGGTAATCATGTATATTAATCTGTCCCACATCATACAATGACTCTTTTCGTCATTTTGTATATTATATCAGTCATCTTGTGTGATATTACATGTCTACAAAATCTGATAAATCAATATTACAGTAAATAACTCTATACTATGATACATATGTATGTAAGCACTCTACAAATTTAATTTACAGTTTTTAAATACAATTAAAGACGAACATAAATTGAATACGGTAGGTTGCTACGAGGGACAAAATCCTAATCTTCATTTGCAACGTATTAACCTGTACTTCAGGGAATTAGGTAATTCAAGCAATTCAATGTACAAAAGCAATGCGAGAGTTTCAGCAATGAATAACACAATTATGTTTCCGTTCAATTGCGTATTCTCAAAAATGTACAATACTAATTGCGAGAGTTGACTATCTTTTCGTGATGGATTCTAAAAGTAGCACAGTCATGATTAATGATCTCTACAAAATAATACAGCGATTATTTTCATCAGTCTCTATCACTGACAGTCACCGTCTTATTTCTTTTTCTAGAAACCCAACCAAACAGAGTCAGATACGTACCCAGGGCAATTGTGGTTGATTTCGATCCCATCGACCTAGACATCACTTTAAGCCACTGTTTCCAACAATTCATCGACGAAAAGAATGTGGTGTGTGAAGAGAAAAGTGCCTACAATAATTGGGCAACGGGTTATTATCGCGCAAAACATAATAAGGTCATAGATAAAATCTTGAATATTGTGCGAAAAGAAGCCGAAACCTGCGAGTCTATGCAAGGTTAATATCTTGCGCAGTTTAATTAATTCTAAAAAGAATTAATAATAATTTTTATTACAAAGGTATACAAATCGTGCACAGCTTGGGTGGCGGAACTGGAGGAGGTTTAAGCAGTTTGCTCGCTAAGCACATGAGCGGAGAATATTCCAACAAGATCCTACAATCTTACAGTGTGTTACCGGCTACCAAAAGTTTTAGAATCCGAGACGTCTACAATTCGGTATTAACGCTTACGTACTTGGATGATTACATCCACGAAATCTTTTGTATGGATCAACTTACTGTCAAACGCATTCACGAAGAAAACACAGGAAAAAGAAACATGTACGATTGGATCTCGAGCTTCATGTCAGGCATCACGTCGTGTCTGAGGTCAACAGAAGCTAAATATAAAATAATATTATATAAAAAATAGAAAAAGTATACATATATAATTTTTATTCTTTAGAAACCGAGATATTTTTATTCTCTGTTGGAATAAATCCTGTGCCTTTCTTTATCTAGATTCCCATGCTCATTAAATATAAATCTCAGAAAACTTTTAGAGAACATGGAGCCATATCCACGACTACACTTTTTCGTGCCCGGATATGTGGAAATATTTCTGAGAAGCCGTTTTAAAGTTTTCTCAATGACACAAAGATTGTTCGATAATAAAAATATATTTCTCGACTGCAATCTTGCACAGGAATATTTCTTTACTGCTACAGCGATTTTTAGAGGCCAAATATCACCTATGGTGTTTATTATTAAACATTAAAAATATGAAATGAACATTTTATTCTAATGTTCTTTAAATATTAAATTGTTGCATAAATTCTGTCGTGTGCTTATCTTCAGCGTGCAATAAATTATTATTAGATTTGTTTTTGAACTGTACTGCTAGGTAGTATGCAAAGGTAGGAACTGCGCAACTTTGCAGGCAAACCAACCTAGCTGTGCAGTTTAAAAACAAATCTAACGATAATTTCTTGCGCATTAAAGATAGGTGCACGAAATATGACAGAAATTATGCAACAACTTAATAAAAAGTCTTAAATCTGTGAAAAAAGGTATAAAGTATCGAAATTGCACATATAAAGAAATATATACATAAGGAGTAAAATGATTTCTGTCAAAATAATACAATTTAATTTTTTGTTTTAGCATTTCGAGGAGGAAATGCGAAACATGCGAGTGAAATATAAAAATAATTTTGTTGAATGGATTCCGCATAATACGCAAACTACTGTATGCTCAGTACCGCCAAGTCGTGAGAAATGGTCCCTTACGTCGGTATTGAATACGACCGCAATTCAACAACCGTTTCAGACACTATTAAACTTCTTTAGAAAACAGGTCCATTACAAAAATTATCTTCACTGGTACACACAGGAGGGTATGGAAATATCTCAGTTCGAAAATGCTCAGAACAAGTTAGACAGACTCTTGTGTGAGTATAAAGAAAAGCAGAGAACTGGGAATAAAAACTAAAAATTAACAAACTGTATAAGCAATTTACCGAAAATATTGCGAACATATCGACTCAATGAAAAAAACTTCATGAATTTATTAATGATATTGTGTATATTATTAAAATGTATGAAATAATATTAAAAATATGTAAATATAATATCAAAAGCTTTGAAGAGGGAAAAGAATTTAATCTCAAGAATCTCAAGCGAAATAAGAATTTTTGCGGCATTTTGACATTTCGGAATATTATATTATAGATGTGATAAAAGAATTTTCAAAGATTTTTATTGCAATCCAATTCACGTCACGTTCGTCTAAAGTAACATGTGTAAAGATCTGTATAATTATCACTAATAAAGCTGGGTGTAATACAGGCGTATCTGAGATTAGCAAATCAAGTTACATTGCTTCCTAATTATTCTACGTTATTATCCGCCTAAAACACGATTCCATCATTCATCCATCCGAGTATCTCCGTGCTTATAAAATATGCTTTATAAATATTCTAATATTACAATATGTTAAAGAAATTAATCTCAGTCGCTTGTATTACACTTGGCTCATTGATTACAAAGAGCGCATCACGTATAAAAGTATCAAAAGACGGCCCCTCGCGAATACGCGGTCGATTGTGCAGACTCCTACGATGACAGGATACGGATAGAGAGAGAAGCTGAAGGTAAATCAAATTTCTTTTTCGAAAGAGAATCGTCTTTCGAAAGCAGCTTTTAGTTCTCCTGCTCGCATGTCTCGAAGTCGTCGGCGCATTCTTCCGCCTCGAAGTCCTCCTCTGCCGTGGCTTCCTGATACTGCTGATACTCGGACACCAGATCGTTCATGTTCGATTCCGCCTCGGTGAATTCCATCTCGTCCATGCCCTCGCCGGTGTACCAGTGGAGGAAGGCCTTTCTCCTGAACATCGCCGTGAACTGCTCGGAGATTCTCTTGAACAGCTCCTGAATCGCGGTGGTGTTGCCGATGAAGGTCGACGACATCTTCAGTCCCTTCGGCGGGATGTCGCACACCGCCGTTTTTACGTTGTTCGGTATCCACTCGACGAAGTACGAACTGTTCTTGTTCTGCACGCTGAGCATCTGCTCGTCGACCTCCTTCATCGACATCCTGCCGCGGAACACGGCCGCCACGGTGAGATAACGACCGTGGCGCGGATCGCAAGCAGCCATCATGTTCTTCGCGTCGAACATTTGCTGCGTGAGCTCCGGCACGGAAAGCGCAGAGTATTGTTGCATGGACCTAGACGTGAGAGGCGCGAAACCTGGCATGAAGAAGTGCAGACGCGGGAACGGCACCATGTTCACCGCGAGCTTCCGCAGATCGGCATTCAGCTGACCGGGAAACCTGGGTAAGTCAATGGGTTATTCATGAATTGATGCTTATCACGAAAACGTTATTACACCGTTAAAATAATAAATTATTTTACTTCCTCTATCATTGTATTTTTTAATGAGAATTATTAAATCTACTAAAGTCTGGATATACTGATTCTGATTATTCTACGAGTTCGCGTTATTCGTGTGATCAAGTTTTTTACACACCTGAGACAAGTCGTAACTCCGGACATGGTGAGGGAGACCAGATGATTGAGATCACCGTAGCTCGGGTTGGAAACCTTCAACGTGCGGAAGCAGATATCGTACAGAGCCTCGTTATCGATGCAATAAGTCTCGTCGGTGTTCTCCACCAACTGGTGCACCGATAGGGTGGCGTTGTAAGGTTCCACGACCGTGTCGGATACCTTGGGCGACGGCATCACCGAGTACGTGTTCATAATCCGATCGGGATATTCTTCGCGGATCTTCGAGATCAGTAGGGTGCCCATTCCGGATCCGGTACCACCACCAAGTGAGTGGGTGAGCTGGAAGCCTTGAAGACAATCGCAGTTCTCGCACTCCTTTCGTACCACATCAAGAACAGAGTCCACCAGCTCGGCGCCCTCGGTGTAATGTCCTTTCGCCCAATTGTTACCAGCACCGGACTGCCCGAACACGAAGTTGTCTGGCCTAAAGAGTTTTCCATAAGCGCCGGAACGGACGGCGTCCATCGTTCCTGGCTCCAGATCCAGCAGGATCGCACGCGGCACATATTTTCCTCCATTCGTAGACGTCGCGACTAAAATTCAAAAATAGAATCCAAATATTATGCAAGTTTTGCTAATTATTCATACATTCTGGATAATTCAGAAGTCTAAAAAAATCGCTAAAAATTTTTACAAGAGCAGTTCGTACATAATAATGTTATGAAAGATAGGTGAGATAGTAAAATCTTTAATTCTTTCTTGCTAAATATATCCACATAAGCATAGAAGTAACGTCAATAGAAATGATTGTTTGCGATAGCTGCTATAATATTCACGGCGAGTTAAGACGTCAGAGAGCATTCATATTAAATCGGTCGCTATTGTCATTCTACCGAAAACTCGTGTCGACTTTAATAGTCGACGGAAATGCGTATACGGATGGAATCGTGCCTGCGTCGTTTGCAAATGACTAGCTATTGTCAGGACAATATAATAATGCGAGGACTTGCGGTTTGAGATGTGATTAGCGTTCTAAAATAAGGAAGATTCTACTTTTAGTATTGATAAGCATTATCAGGAAGTTACTCATAAAAATATATTTGTTTGTTAATTAAACTGTTTCAACCGAGCAGCACACGCCGCGCCTTCCTGAAAATAACTCCATTTCCGCGACACGTACGAAAGACGTGCGGAGAGAGGACCTGAAAATGTGAATCGTTGCAGCGGCAAACTTACAACCTCTAAGTCCGACCGTACAAAGCGGTTATTTTCAGCATAAATGCGTGTCCCAATGCTCCTTTTCTCCATCATCCCATCGGCAAGCGACACGCGCTTTTCTATCTTCCTCGTTACTGCTATTTTCGACGCGCGGACCGAATCCGCCGCAGCAATCTCCACTTGGAAGATCTCTCCCGTGGACCGAGAAATGTGTCCTCACCCGTTTAGATGCGACTTATTGCTTCGTACTTGCATAATACGTACGTAAATTGCACGCACGCATCACTTTATTGTAAGTAATTATCTTCCAAGTTTGATTTATAAATAATAAACGTTGCTATTTATTGTAGATACATCTGGTGACATATTTTGAGAAAATATAATTCAGATATACTTATATATATAATAAAACAAAGGGATATAACGCAGGAGAACTCATGATATTTAATATGCTCTTACCGGATGCTTCATTGTAATACACGGAGATTCGCTCGAGCTGCAAATCGCTGTCCCCATTATAAATACCGGACTGGTCGATTCCATGCTCCTCAGAGATGACTTCCCAGAACTGCAACGTGATTCGTCAACGTTAATACTGCAGATTAACTATTTCAAGCTTTCTAATTCCAGTATCTATTTCTGAATATGCATGATAATCAGGAAGAGTAGTTCAGAGTAAAAATAGTAGGTAGCGTCTTATCGTTTCCTAAGTATAACTCGCTGCAGGTTTATTCCATCGCGTTTTCGGTTACACTTGGAGCCACTCGAGAGAAGGACGACTTCCCTTCCAAGCGGAGCATGTACTTCCCGGACAAGGATAACGTGCGCGCGACATCCAAAAATAAGCACCTACGGAATTAACGGCCTGTACTCCCTGGCTCATCTTCACCATCCCCCTTAAGCATTTCTCCTCCCTCTCTCCATATTTGTCTCGTCTTTACTATTTTCCCCGGCTATTAATAGTGCGCCAGTTAGCCAGTCGCCATGGCGTTTCGTCGCCCCGACGAAACGCGACCCTCTGATTATTCTAAATGCATTATTCGTATGTATATAGCGTTCACCAGCGTTCATCAGATACGCGAATTGAAGCGAATCGGCTATAATTGCCGTTCGTCACGTATAAAGCAATAAAGTCGATAAGGAATACGTCACATAAATGTCAATTATTACATGTTTTTATACATTATATATTAAAAAAGTGAAATTTGCTAGAGAAATTTAATATGATCTACTATATTTAGATCATAAATAAATGAAATACGAAATTATAGTATAATTATATGCCTGATTGATTTGTTGTATGCGAGATAACTTTTGTAATTTCTATTGTTCGTTCGGATAGCTCGAGGAACATCGTTACACGATCACAATTGTCCGTAAATCTCACAGAGGCTTCAGTCTTGCTTTCAGCGATCGTTAAATTCTTTCGAGCGGAAAACAATGCCGCGGGACCGACAGTGAATCGTATCTAGAACGAAGTGAAGGGATCCTTTCCGAGGAAGACGGTCGTTCAGATGCTCCACTTGCTGGACCGACAAAAATGATGCATCCGATTGTTTGAAGAGGAAGATAGATTTTCTTGTATTACAACTTACCTCTGTCAGCCATTTATTGTCAGATTTATCATTATATTATCATTATATTATCATTAACCGAGTAGTTCTGAGACTTTTATATTGTTAATTGGCATATTGCCAAGATTTCTCGACTATTGCAAATCCTTTAGATTTAGAAATGAAAAAGTTATCGAGCTTAAAAGATTTTTCTTTTCTAAGAAGTTCTGTGATATATTGTTAGTTGGTATATTGCCTAGATTCCTCGACTATTGAAAATTCTTTAAACACGCAAATGAAAAAGTTCTAGCCCTTAGAAATTTTTTCTTTTCCGAGAAGTTCTGGGTTGATGATATCATTATTTTTTATATTGCCTAGAGTTCTCTGCTATTGAAAATACCGTAAACTCAGAAATGAAAAAGTTCTCGAGTTTAAAATTTTTTTCTTCTCAGAGGAGTTCTGAGTTGATGATATCATTATTTTTTATATTGCCTAGAGTTCTCTGCTATTGAAAATACCGTAAACTCAGAAATGAAAAAGTTCTCGAGTTTAAAATTGTTTTCTTCTCAGAGGAGTTCTGAGTTGATGATATCATTAATTTTTATATTGCCTAGAGTTCTCTGCTATTGAAAATCATTATATTATCAAATTTCCAATTATTTATGTCATGATTTATGTGATAACTACATGTAAAAATGTAACTGATCAGAGATTTTGTAATATAAGCGTTTTTAATTGCTAAATAATCATTATTTTCTTATCGGTACAATTCTACCATTCGATTGTATTGCCTTTATCTCTTGTCTTGAACAAGATTTATATAGATTTTACTATGTTATCAGCAAATGTGTTTCTGACTCATTAGGTGCTCCGTATTCTGGTTCACAATCTAGCGTGCGTCATTGCGCGATGAGCAACACTACGTAAAAAAATCCTAATTTGCGACAAAGTTACACGGAAATTCGATAAGACACCGCTTATCAAAGAAAAATAAACTTCGATAAAGCACGCAGGAAGTTTACTTTCGGATAAGTTAAATGCGACTGATTATGTTTATACGTAAAAGATTCAATTTGGTGTCATTAAATTAATAAATCTAATTGTTGTCCCCACGCTGTCACGCCTATGGACACGATCAATGTGATTAGCGAATCGAAAGTACTTCTTCTGCGATAATTCCAGGTTTACAGCATACAATAAGTTTTTCTATGAACGCTAATAAAAAGCGACAAAAATATTCGTTTTCATTTTTAGCATGCCTATAGCAGTACAGATATTTCATCTATTTCGTCAAAGATTTCCCTATAATTATATTATCTTTTTTTATTTTACTATAAATTTATGTAAACTGGTTTTTCTAATTTTTGCAAATATTTTGCAATTGGTTTAATTTGGATAACCGATTTCAAAGTAATTGACCGCGCGTCCACGCATTTTCACGCCAGTGGACAATGAAGGCGATTACTGCAGAATTTTAAGTGCTCTCTAAGTATACGATCGTCGTTTCCTGTCCCTGCGCGTGCCAGTGTGATTAAAACTTGGATCACTTTACGCACTTCGACCGCACGAAATAAATGGAAGGCCTCCGTCAATGGCGAGCACGGTGGAGAGACTCTTTAAATTCCGTCTCGTTGCTCGTTGCCTTATCTTCGACTCGATTACAGCCACGGTCAGACGATACCGTTGATGAAAGGTTGCCACCATGGGTTTTTTATGGAACGACATAAAGCTCGTGTTTTCTCTCGCCGGTTGCTACTACGAAGACCCACCACCGAGCGTATTGATCTTATCAGAAAAGAAGAAGAAATCCGAGAGAAATCTGCAAGATAGCACGCGATCAGAATCACACTCAACAATGCTGATTGTTTCTAGTTATTAAATATTATTATAGATGCACATTTTCAATATCGTATTTTTTGAATTATTACAATGTAATGTTATCATTCAATAATAAGAAATAAAATGGATGGAATAATTTCTTTGTTATAAATTTGTAATGAATATGGAAATGAAAATAAAAAGAGGACAGCTTTTCCGGAAATCAGGAAAAGAAGTGTTTCAATCGAATTCTGAGGATCGATACACCGAAGATGGTGAGTCATAATGCCTTGTTTCTTCTCCCTTTAATTGACAACCTGTCATCTTTCAACACGACATAAACTGGGTTTACAGTTAATTTCCCGACACCGTACTTTCGCGAACAGAAGTCGTTCTTGTTTCTGGCGATCGCTTCTACTTCAAATCTTGTTGGACACATCCAAATAAACCGCGACTTCCATTCATGCTTGCGGCTTTTGATACCGAGATTATTAGTAACCTGCGCTTCTTTACACTGAGTTTAATTTTGTCTTGAAAGTTTCAAATAAGTTCTTTAATTTATTGCAAGCTTCAATTTTGGAAATTACACTTAATATTGACATTTTTAATATTCACGTTTATTAGAAATTTACACTTAATATTGATCACATTTTAATTATTCTTTACTTTTGCCGATAAAAATTTTTTGATGAAACTAAATAAAGATAAGATCAAGAATCAATCACTCATTCATTACAGAATTCTAAAACCGTCATTTAACAAATGATGTTCTATCATCGAATTTTCACAAAACAACCACTAATGTCAAACGTGTTACAGATTCTGCAACCAAAATATGTTCAACGCTTCTCTTACATCCTTTACGGAAAATTACTTACAAATTCCTTTACAGAATTACTTAGCGTTTATGAAGAATATTAACATTCAAGAGAGAAGAGAGAAAGAGACATTCCTTAGAATCACCATCGACCTACCTTCGCACCGATCTGGTTGCCGCATTGTCCGGCCTGTAGATGCACGATCTCCCTCATTCTGCTTTTCTTTTGGGGTGGAAAAACGGTGGCTCGCCGGGAACAGCTGATCTCTCCTGATCCTGAACTCCTCTTGTAGCCGGTCGGTCGATCCACTGGAGCCGTGCGTGCGCGCTCGACGCGTCGGAACGGAGTGCGGTGCGTGTGCAGCTGAGTGCAACCGAACCGAGGAACGCAGCCGGCCTTCGCGAGTCGAGCCTGTGAATGACGACGAGCGGGATTCGTGACGAGGGAAACGCGTCCGTGTCGGCGTCCTCAGCTCCACTCTGCCGAGGAGCCGCACCGTACCCGGCAACGATGGGGTTAAAAGCCTAAGAGAGGAGCGGGGAGCAATCTTGTCGTCGCAATGGGGAGAGAAAGAGAAAAAGAGAAGAAGAAAAAGAAAGGAGACCGACGGGAGACGGACGGGTGATAAGCGAGAATGTAACAGGGAGGGAAAACGACGGAGCTGGTTTTACACATCGGATTTTGCAACCCCGTGGAAGGGGTTGCGAAACCTGGTGGCACGGAATTCGCATCCCTGAACACGCTTCCATGCGTGCACTCGCGTTTGCTCGCGCACGGTGAACGCTTGGCGTGAGATTCCTACCTTTCACATAGGGGAGGATGTGTGCAAATGCGAAACGAATTCTTCGAATAATAGAAATTGATCCGGGCGACTTAATTATGATTCGTGCGACTTAATTATGGTTCGTGCGGATGTAAAATATTATCGAATGCGAAAAAGTATTATTTACTCTTCGTATTGAGTTACCTTGAAGTGCATTCACCGGAACTGTAACAGGAGACGGGACTTTTTTTCGGAAAGTACTTCCTCCTGGTTGAATGGCGAAGGTATCATATTTAACGGACGAGTTTCGGTCATATGAATTCTGGGGCAGAGTATGCGTGCTGTTAATATCTGTAATCGTAATCAACGCGTTCAATTGTTGAATTGTAATAAGTAAAATTGACGTTAGGTTTAATTATTTTTTATTATATTAACTTCATAATTTAATAAATCGTTTCCTATCTTATCCAGACTTGTATTCTTATAAGAACGTCTTTCGGTTACTTTTTAACTAAATATAATATTATATCAACTGAATTATTTTCATTCTCAATTATTTAATGAATAAATTAAAAATATCTTTTATCTATAATAAAATTTTATATTATTTTTCTAGGTAGTATAATTAATGGACAGTGAAAGATGCAAGTCTAGATATAGATATAATATACTTCCGACACGCATTAAACATTCGTATAAAAACCTGTATAATTAATCGTCTCAAGTTAATCTCAAGTTAGTCTCATGCACAATTAGCTCTAATGCGCGGAATGCATTCGTACAGTCGCATACCATGAATTCTTAGAGCCAGGATGTGGCGCTAAAGAATCTGAAAAGTGCACTTGCTCGCGGCGCGAGAGAAGACGCTGCAAGGCGCTTTATCTTGTGACTCATTCTTAAAGCGACACTCTCCGCTTTCCTCCATCGTCGTCGAAAACGATAATAATCGAGACGATGGCTCGCGTTGCGTCTCCAGCTGCGCTCCGAGCTCCTTCACGGTCTCCCGCTGTTGTAAAAAGCTTCCATCTATTATTGTAACGTCTTTCCTTGCCTCCCGTTAACATCCGTGATCGTCGTTGACAACGTCAACGCGCGGTCACTCGCGCGGAATCGGGAAGAGAGAAATTCGAATCATGCCAGGTTTTTGTTCAAGTAGAACGACGGAATGCATGATTCGGACGATGCGTAACTAACTGAAACGTTGGAATGATTTTCGTAGCACGCACATACGCACGATACTTAAATGAACGTCCCGACGTTCTGAGAGAGTGCCAAATTTTCTCACCGATCTGGAACTACGTCGGAGTGGCTTGTTTCCAAGCGGAAGCGACTGCGTCTAATAGGCCACGATTATTAGCCACCGTTATCGCACATTAACCCGCATGCATTTGTAACGTTACCGAAGATTAAACCTGCACTTTTTCTGACTGCATGCGAGACATTTACGTTTAAGATCGAAATCGCATGGAAAGTGCAATGTCTTTGGAAAAAGAGACCTTCAGGAAATTGAGGTGCAGTTTTGTAAGAGCTGAGTCCGTGCTACCAGACAGGAAGTCATTCTTATTTCTCATTTTTTAATGAGCTGACTATGTATGACGCATGCATGTATCCTCGCGTGTGGCGTCCAGCGATGGATCGAATTTGCAAGGCGAGACGTTCAATACACAGACATGAGTCATGTCTTATCTGCTAAACTCGTTGATCGTTTTACAAAGATGAACGACCAGCCTCAAGTCCGATAATCACGTGCGCAACTGCTGCATTTCACGTAAAATAGAATTTTAATTTATATATCTTCATTTTAATGTAACAGATTAAGCTGCTTCGAAATTAACAACGGCATAGTACAAGGCAATATTTAGCCATTAAAAAATCATAATTAATTATGCGATAGTTCGCGAATCATGTGAGAGAGTCGGCGATGCTCTGAAAGAAGAATATCATCCGCGCATCAAAGGCGGGGGCTAATTGAATGAAATTAGGGGGACGAGATAAGGCAATGATCTCGGTAAAGATGAAGATGACATTCGCCGCTGATGGAAGTACAGGGTCACATACGATCACCCTTAATTCCAATGTCAATTCCAGCATAAGTTCCTTGAGCGTCAACTACTGATTCCGAGCAACAGTGCAACACCGTGCTGCAACTGCTTGCACATTGGATCCGCAAAGCGCGTATCGATCGCAAAACGTGCTGATCTGATTCCGTCGGTTTAACTGTATCTCATTAATCCGTTAGCTCGCTAGCTCAAGTAATGCACTCGACATTCCTTTCTAACTGCGCTGCGTTACAGTCAATCATCGCAGCGTTGATGCGAGATGTTCCGCAGGGAGAATCTGCCGAAAGTAGATTCGTGGCCGATGCAATCACTCACATAAATTTATATGTATTGTATGTATGTATATAGGTATATATGGTTGATCATACATGTCCAATAGAATTTTCTAAACCGAACAAAATTGGATACAGAATTTAAAAAACATTATTGCTTTGCGTTTAAATTCCATTCTGCGAACGTTCTGAATTATAAATTGTACAAAAATTTGAAATATGAAATGATGGTGAAGTAGCTTGTAGTACTAACATAAGGTGGATAACCACATTTATGATTGTGTTTCAGTATAACTACTGTTGATAAGACTCTGGTTATGCTGTCTGTTTTACTGTCAATAATTACAGATTATAAAGTTTCTTAGAATTTCACAGATTAAAAAAAATATAAGAGCGCTCAAAAAAGAATTAATAACTCGGTAATCAAAGCTGAGTGCCTATAGAATGATAATTCGTCATGTAAAGAAGATTTGAATCCTTTAGTATCATCGTATAGGCGCTGATCTCTAACAATAAGTGATCGACGAATTTTATACAGACTTGTATCTTTGCTGCACAGCTTCTACTTAGTTTCAAAAACGTCTGCTACGAGCCTCCACTTTGCCTTTGATCTGGTTGTACCACAGACTTCTATAATGTACTGGACTGCGAGCTTCTTATATACTGATTATATCTCCAAAAAATATGTACTAATGCTCTATTTAAATGCTCAAATAAGATAACAAAAAATATATTTATACCTACCTAGGAATATGGCCTAGGAATATGTGTTAGTCTATGCATAACTTATTTGTATAATTTAATCATTTATAATTGTTCACAGTAAAATAAATAATATAGACTTTAACGCTAATAACTTGTCTGTCTAGGTAGTTTTATTTTTATCATTCGATAATGGATTTTAAATGATGTTGAGAGAAAAAGAATAAAAGAAATAAAAGATCCTTATACATAGAATATTAGTAAATTAGTGTATATTTATATGTATGTTACATATATGTATCAACTTATGTGCTTTTAGTAGCTACTACATAATTTGTAGAAACAATTTAGTGGATGTTTAATCTACTTTGAGAATGTACAATGTACAGGGGACAATGTATCTTTTTACAATTTATTCTTCAAATAAATGTATTTGCATATTCCAGTAACTAAAATATTTCATCAGAAAATAAAATTGAAGTAAATGCTACGTGCTCACTTCAAATAGTAAAAATTTATAGATGTACGTCAAAATGTTTACAAGATCAATACTCTCAGACAATATACTTCATGGATTTTTTATTCACATCTATTTATCATGGTATAAAACTGCGTATAACAGACGAATATAAATATATACCAAGTCTCCGAAATTACAAAACTCAATAGCGCTATTCTAGAACTAGATCCGTATAATAATTAAAGGAGTGGTGCGACAGTGACGACAAATTTGTATGATAATAATTTATTCAAATATGGTAGCAGCCGCTCATACACTGAATGATGTACAGCGGGTATACACTGGATGATGTAAAGAAACGCGCGTGAATTAGTATATAATCGAAAATAAGAATACTATAGAAAAACACATGAAAAATAAGAAATCATTCCCCGAATTGCTGCACCAGGTGCGACGATATCAACGAGGGGCAACGGAAAACGCACGCGCTCCGCGGAATTCGAAATAATAAGTCCATAAAAAAAAGATACAAAAAGAGAGATAACGTATCGAGTTAAGAAGCATGGGTGAAGGGCTGCATGTTGCGTTATCGCTCGGTCGAGAGAGAGAATAGGGAGAGGGACGAGAAGTGTGTCGCTTCCGCCGCGGGAGATGACATTGCTTCTTTTTTTTTTTAATTCTCGTCGACCTCAGCCTCCTGCTCCTCGTCAAATTCGGCGTCCTCGTCCGCGGTAGCCTCCTGGTACTGCTGATATTCGGACACCAAATCGTTCATGTTGGACTCGGCTTCGGTGAATTCCATCTCGTCCATGCCCTCGCCGGTGTACCAATGAAGGAAAGCCTTTCTCCTGAACATGGCGGTGAATTGCTCGGAGATACGTTTGAACAGCTCCTGAATGGCGGTGGAGTTGCCAATGAAGGTGGCGGACATCTTGAGGCCGCGCGGTGGAATATCGCAGACGGCGGTCTTTACATTGTTCGGGATCCACTCGACGAAGTACGAGCTGTTCTTGTTCTGGATGTTGAGCATCTGCTCGTCGACCTCCTTCATCGACATCCTGCCGCGGAAGATGGCGGCTACCGTGAGGTACCTGCCGTGCCTGGGGTCGCACGCGGCCATCATGTTCTTCGCGTCGAACATTTGCTGGGTGAGCTCTGGCACGGACAGAGCCCTGTATTGCTGGCTGCCGCGGGACGTGAGCGGCGCGAAACCGGGCATGAAGAAGTGCAGACGGGGGAAGGGTACCATGTTCACCGCGAGTTTCCTAAGGTCAGCGTTCAGTTGACCAGGGAACCTTAGGCAGGTCGTGACGCCCGACATCGTGAGAGAGACGAGATGATTCAGGTCACCGTAGGTCGGCGTGGACAGTTTCAGAGTGCGGAAGCAGATATCGTAGAGAGCCTCGTTGTCAATACAATAGGTCTCATCGGTGTTCTCGACGAGCTGATGTACGGAAAGGGTAGCGTTGTACGGTTCGACGACCGTGTCGGATACCTTGGGCGACGGCACGACGGAATATGTATTCATGATTCTGTCGGGGTACTCTTCGCGGATCTTGGAGATGAGCAAGGTGCCCATACCAGATCCGGTACCACCACCAAGAGAGTGAGTGAGCTGGAATCCTTGCAGACAATCGCAGCTCTCGGCTTCCTTCCTCACGACGTCGAGGACGGAGTCCACCAGCTCGGCGCCCTCGGTGTAGTGACCCTTCGCCCAGTTGTTACCAGCACCGCTCTGGCCGAACACGAAGTTGTCCGGTCTGAAAATTTGGCCGAACGGACCCGAACGCACGGAGTCCATGGTGCCGGGTTCCAAGTCGACGAGGATGGCACGTGGCACGTATTTGCCGCCCGACGCTTCATTGTAGTAAACGTTGATTCTCTCCAATTGAAGGTCGGAGTCACCATGATAAGTGCCGGTCGGGTCGATGCCATGCTCATCGCTGATGATTTCCCAAAACTGCAACAATGCAACAATGAAGCAAATATAATACCAATCTCAATTCTACATAGTCAATAATTATACTTTAAAGCTGAGAAACGACCATTAAATTCTTAAAAATTAAGTATCCCGTTGTAACGTACATCCTTACGTCAAAAGATTTTTTCCGTTTTTATTATAAATTTCATGTAATCAATTGTAAGGTACTTGATCGAGAGACATCTCGCATTCCTTCTTGCAACAAAGTTATCCGTGCCGGAACGAATCGGCGTTACCTCAAAAAAATTAGATACGCGTTCTGACTCTCGCATCATCCGCGCGCGCGCGCGTGCTAGGAAGGAAGTTTCGCGTACAAGCTTTCTCCCCGCAATTATCCTCACATCCGCTTCCAGCCTGCCGTTGTATCGAGCGCGAACGGAGCCGGTTCAACGACCGAGCACGCGGTGAACAGCTCCACGTATAATTAATCACAATACTCGAAGAACTTGCGCATCGAATTACGTTGCTTTTATTTCCTTGGAATTTTTCAAAGCGACTCCGCCTCCCTCTGGAGAATGATTGAATCGCCTGAGCGAGAATCGAGACTAATTAATCCGGTACGGCTTTTTCATTCTTGTCTCGGAAGTGGCTGGTTGATCGGCGCGTCGAAGCGCATCGCGATGCACTGTGGTGCACGATGCTGCAACCAGCAGCACCAGCCACGTAATCTCCCGGAAGCGCTCGTTTTACCGCGTAAACGGCATTTTACGCTGAAATGTCAAGTGTTCGTCGGAATTTAACGTTAGATTCCGAAATCTTTTGATCGAATATATTCAAGTACGTGCAATTTTATATCGTAATTATAAAAAAGCATTTCATAATCATTTTCATAATTTCACTGAAATACAACAAAAGGACGTGATGTGCTCAGAATAAATCGCGTTGAATAACTTAATTAGATACGATAATTATCGTTAAGTCATTGTACAGTCGACCCAGATGTGAAGCGACAATTCTACGGATTTCCATTAGCGAGAGAGAGGATTGGGTGTGCCTGACGCAACGCCGCATTTGCAAACAAAAGGAAGTTAATTACGGAATCACCGGTACATCGCGTACGATCCGCGGTACATCTCCGCTTCATCTCGCGAACGTAGTTCAAAGACCCTGTGGTATATTTCTGGAAATCGACGTGCGAGAGGCGCGCCTCGCGCGTTTCCGAGCACAAAAGCGCGTAAATAGCGAATTGCTAGTCTAACGCAATTATAGCGCCTTAACAGTTTAATTACATTATCGCAGGATCCGCGACGTCACGCATCATCGCGCACTATATCGTAGCGTGTCAATGTACTAAATTACACGTTACTTGGACGGATTTCTTACGTACGCGTTCTCTGGAAATGTCGCGGAAGCGCTCTATTACGGAGGCCCATAGTTTCCGATTCATTCACGACGTTAACTCACACGCGTTACGAGTCGGGAAAAACAATTTCGTTGTTCATTTACAACTCTAACTAATCGTTCGTAACATTTTGTAAATAATCGTACATTTTGTTGTACTACTTCAAACAAACTTTAATTTTTCAAAAAGTGCTATATCAATTGTTGCACGTTTAAACAATCGGCCTTTTGCTTTTATTTTCACGTTCCCTCGGCAATTTCTTCATTAGAACGCTTAACGAGCGTGTAATCGGAGAAAATCAAAGTTAAACAAGAGCCCAGCTGCGGGTAGCTTCTCGTCGCTGTTACACAGGCGGGAGACTTCCATTGAGTCAAATTGCTGCTCTCATGAGGATCAATCATCGAATAATCCCGCAAGCCCTACATGTGCAATACCTGCGTGAAAGTCACCGTAAAACCGTCAAGTCCGCCTACCGTTCGGTGCGTACGTCCCACATGGAAACGGTGGATGTATTAAGCGGTGGCCATATATGAGCATCGCTCGTTCGAAAGCTAAGATCGCCCAACCCTATCTTTCCCCTCCCCCTTGCTCCACCTCCTACTCGTTCAGCCTGGCCGCAATGTATGTATGCGTTATAGCCAGATATGAGTCACCAATGTCACCGCTATATATAGAGATGATGTCCGTAAAATCGCGACACGGCCGTGCAATTAGCATGACCGGTGTTGATCGTGCTCGATTATGCACCGCGACGGCGAATCTTATTTATCCGCGTTCTGAATTCACCCGATTTCACCCAGACGCCGCCTAAATCTCGCACCGTTGAGACCGGAAGGAACGCGTAAGGTCGCGATGCATTCTAAATGCATAACGCAGCGCGTGCGAAGCCGCACTACGCGTTGCATAACTGTCGCGCCGACAGCAAATTGATCCAGAGGGGTTCCCACTGGGTTTTAATGGATCACCGCTTGTGGTAGATGAGGGAGACGTATGAACGCAGCGAGATGAACTCATTGAGTTTGAAGAGAATGTAGACCGCCTATAAAAATGCACGCAGTATTAATCAGGAGGCCTGAGATTGAATGTATAAACAAGCGAGAGAAATTCTTTCAGAAAAAATCATCATACTGTTTTCACCGTTACGTTCACAGAAAATCGAAACAACACTGTTTCTCTTTGAAAAGAGGTCTTTAATGGGGACAAGCGTATGCACTCGTGCTAGTTATGTGCCAGCGACTGTCGATAAGAAGCTTATTGCGATAAAGCAATCTCACTAATAAGAAACGAGGACTTAGGGCCACCATTTCCCGTTACCAAATGAACGACCCTGTGAAAGCAGTTGGTTCTAACGGCACGAGTATCGAGTATCAACGTTGCTGCAGCAGCAGCATCAGAGTAGATTACGGTTAAATCGAGTAAAATTGTTTTGTAAATGGAGGAAATGAATATATACTCTGAAGAGATATGTTATTTGGTTTATGCAAATGCTCGCGCCGCCAAATAGAGATGCCGACTATAATTGTGAATTAAGCATCCCGTTTATGTGCGGATGTAGAACGTATTCCTTCTAATTAAGGTAACATAAAAAGAATAAAGCCCCGTTAACGAAGACGTAAGACAGACCTTGCTCGTAAATTCCACTTGCTAACGAACTAGATTTTTCAGAGTTCGCATTCGCTATGACTAATATAAAAAATATTTCCAGTTGGTCGTATTAAATTATCCTTTGCAGTTCATGGAATCTTATCTATGCTCGAAGGAGGACATTTCGGATATCAATGTGTATTAATGTGCTACTATCATTTACGTTTATTGACTTTCTTAATTATACATAGAAGCTAGAGATTGTTTTATTCTTTTATTCATTCAACCATGTTATTCCTCTATTTAAGACCTTAATCTCACGGCAAACGTAAAATGGATCACTGATGAAACTTGCTCATTTAAAAATAAAATACAATAAGAATAAAATTTGTAATCATGGAGTCGTGACGCAGAAACGAAACCTAGTCTAGAGACTCGACACGATCGATACACCTGGCTATATTCAGAGAGAGAGAGAGAGAGAGAGAAAGAAAGAGTCGGTTCTCGCACAGGCAACCAGCGAAATGGTTCGAAACAGGCCGAGGTGATGCGAAGGAAAATGGCGAGAGGATACCGCCCTGCTTCCTTTATTTGGGAACGCGTTGCTGCGCTACGAGAGACCTGGTGTCCTTGGACTCGAAGGCGGCACTGAATGAGCACTCGTGTAATCATTACACAACGAATCGCCAAGATAAAATGTATTTCTTATACATACATTGCACTCAATTTTTACCTTTAAAAAAGTGCATGCTATGCGGGACATTTTTCAATATTTTTTTTTGAAAGCACAAACCTTAGAGTGCAGCTGATATTTTTTAATTAACATTATCGTTTCCTCTTCTGATGAACTTTAAAAAATATAAAGAAATCTATGTCTTGAGAAAATTGATTATAAAATTTCTCCATTATTGAAAAATTTGTTGAAAGATGTGCTTTATTTTAAAAAAAGTGCGATTTTTATATTTTCTGTTATCAGATCCGACTTCTTTAGCGATAATTCAGTTATCTCCTTGAATTTTATCGTAAACAATTTTTAGATAAGATGAAAATAGGAAAGCGTGCATCAGAAGCAATTGATCGCGACAGCACGCGATTATCTCTTTCGCGAAAATAGACCGTATCCTCGATACGTCCTCGTTCCTACAATTTTATTCTAGAAAAAAAGACAGAAAATGAAAAATCAGCGACACTAGCGTGATATTTGATTGATTGGGATAGACAGCTTGGGAAACGGGCATTGACTTGGCGCAGCAGCCTTAAAAATTACAGAAGCGTGACGACGCTGGTCAGCTGCCGTTCGATCCTTGCCGAAGATGCGATCATTATCCTACATTATCCAGACAAGATAAATTGCGAGCGCTGTTGCAAAATATCTCTTCAACAGCACTCTACCGCACGAACTGGAACGCGATTAACATAGAGCTAGAATTGCCACGCAACATTATCGCACGTAATTGAAAAAAAAAAAACAACAATTTTTCTAATAATTTAATATATATTTATATATACGTATTGCTAGACCAACAAAAAATACATCGACGAAAAACGGTGCGCGTAGAAATCGAGACGCCGATCCGCGCGATTAACTCCAAGAAACCGAGCGTCCGAGCGTATCGGCGTCTTGCGATAACGCAGAACCACGCGCGTCCGCCGCCCGACCGACCGTTACGGCGTCACGCACAAAAATTTTGAAATATACCCGCCATGCGACGGACGCGTAGCCGTTAGCGCGATCGCAACGCCGCACGGCCGACGGTTGCGGCAGAGGAATTCCATCTGCTTGAAGGCGCATCCATGCCGAACTTACTCGAACGTGTCGAGAGAACAAGGTTGCCGTTCACCTCGAGTTTCGAAGAAAAAAAAGATAAAAAATGCTCAAAGCTCTTGAAAATGAATTACGATGAATTTCGGCTTGGAACGCGCGCGAAACCAGCGAGCCAACGTATTTTGCACAGCGGTGGCTGTTCACGTTGTGTGTACACCTTTAAGGTACATCGACGTGAATGTATCGCGATAGACAAAGAGATGCAAGTGAGAAAAAGAGACGGAGAAACGTGGTAATCGGTTGGTAACGGTAAAATCGAATGCAACGAACGTGTTAAATCATAAAGCGCATTATATAATGCACGAAACACAATCTGCGATCTTAAATCTGATTTTTTGGACTTCTTTTTATCAAATATTTCCTATCGCGTTCCGTACATAAGTGCAACGTCAGAGCGGCAACGACGGGCGACGGAGCGGCGTTCGCGAGCGACGCGACGCTCAAAATTCCAGAAAATCGCAAAAGGCGGAGCAAAAATGAGGAAAACCGTCGGAAAAATTCTGCCGAAGGGATACTCGCCGGGACAAGAGAGCGCGAGGAGAAAGAGAAAGAGATGCGCGCGCAGCCGGTCGATGTCGCCGCGCGCAAACCGACGATCTCTCGGTGCGAGATACGATGCCACACCCAGGTCCGCACGCGAATGACAGCTAGATTCGGCAATTTCATGAACGATCATTCTCGATTCGCTCGCGCACCGTTGATAGATCGGCGCGGAGTTTGGCAAGCAGGCCGCGGATAGACGGAGAGAAGATGGCCGACGGCACGATGGCGACGCGGATGACGACGCCTCGCACAGGAACGCGTTGGTACGGCGGCGAGAGGAAAAAATAGGGGGAAAAAAAACCGTTAGGCTTCGCCGGCCGGCCGGCTAGCTGGCTCGCTCCCGTCGCCATGACAGGTCTTCGACCGCCGGGCGAGGCTACCGTGTCCTTGCATGCCAGCGGGTACACCGACGGCGACGAGGAAGCTCCGCGAGCGAGCTCGGCGCATCGCCGGGAGCCGATTGGCAACCGACACGTGTCCTCGGACTCGGTGCTCTCCGAAAATCATGAATCGACCGCGAGAAGGTGGCGAGGAAAAATGGCGCGACGTGCCGGGTGGCACACTATGCTCCTTCACAAAGTCCAGAACGTCCCTCTCCCCTCCCCCCGTTACCCTGATTACCGCGTTGCCGACGGAACGATATTTCGCGAGACGGGACCCGGATCGCGCACGTTCGACGAGTGGAATCACCGATTCAGACCGGTCGTGTCAGCGCGCGACGAAGAAGCACACGACGGACGCCTCGCGTTCGATCTCGAGTCTTTTTACTTGTACCTACCTTCGCTCCAATTTGGTTACCGCACTGGCCGGCCTGGATGTGAACGATTTCCCTCATATTGCTCGGACCTTGACGGCTGTGATCACTCGGAGATAGAGAGAGCCCCTTGGTACCTACTGCGGTAGCGGCGGCTGCGTACGATTACTATCGAACTGACTCGACGGTACGATTCGGCGCGCAGACCAACGCGTCGCGAGAGCCCAGGGACGAGTATGCGGCGGTTGCCGTGTCCGTTACAGATTTTCAAGCCTTTTCGACGGGCAGCGGGGCAGTGGCGCAGGGGGGAGCGCGCGTAGCGCGCACCCGATTGGCCGGCCGCCTCGCAGCCCCGCTGCGCGCCACGATACGCAGCGCAGTCCGCGCAGCGTTGCCAACTGCGCGGACGATGGGCGTCGCGTCTCACCGTTGCTAGCGCGGACGGGCTCCCGTGGGCCCTGCGACTGCCGAAATGCGATTCGCCTGGATTCAAGGGGACATTACATCACGATATTGTTCGTGCGCTTGGTCGATACGTACGTACGCCAGTTTATGCTCAACGCGATACGACGGTTTTTCGTTGTGAAATATGTCGCGTCGTCGCTATCACGATGATTTGATGATCGTATTAATTTGAATGCGACGGATGCTATTGTCGAACGTGCCTCACCACTTCCGTCGGCGAAGTTCGCTCAGGACGATACCTGAGACTGCATTCCGAGAATTGCGCAATGCAATTCTGTCTTGTTGTCTCTGTAATCATTTACTGTAACGTAGAGATATTAATGTCTCGGGCGGATAATTGATTTTTTAATTTTCCTAGAAATTTCCCATTACATTTAGTCGTTTGCTAGTCGTGACTCGTCTGATCGATACAGCTCGATAAATTTGGAATTATTCCGCGAAGCTGGAGAGTACCTGAATGCAGTAACATGTACGCGATGTGATGTTTAGTTGTGGTTTAGATTAATAATTAATGCAACAGCATCGCATGAGGCTTAGAAAATTCGCGACGAAACGACACACACGATTCCGTCGACGCAACGAGCGTTTTTGAATTTTGGGATAATATTGGGCCCTGAACGTCCCTGAAAGAACACCGGTCCTGGGAATCTCGCGAATGCGGCTGAAATTAGGCTTGTGGAGGGGGAAGTCATTCTGCAAAAGGAAGACTCGCTCGATATCGGTCGCCAGCGATGTCAATGCAGAACGTCGATGCCATATGTAACTTTGCTTCAGAAATCATCGTGCTGGAAATACACTTCCGACGTTCCCGGTTCCGTTCGCCGCGTATGCGTCTCGCAGCGAAACAGCCTGCAACTTATCGATTCGCAGGCGTGGTCGGCGCCGGCGAGCTGCAGATGCCAATGCACCTCTCTCGATGCAGACAGATGCGGAATTGGCGACGCTCGTGGTAGCGCTCGTCGGTATCGCCGACCTTCCTCAAGACAAATCGCTGATTGTGAGTGTAATTGCGTCGAACGGTTTTCACTTAAATCGCTTAAACGCGATTAACAAATAACACTAAAATGTAGCGGACTTCAATTGCTTTTTCTGAATCGCGTTATCGACTGACGCAATCAATGTTTATTTCTTGTAACACACTTCCCCGAATTCTGTGTAAAATTTAATTGATTATGTCACTCGATTAGTTCTGGTTCTGGAAAAAATGTAATTAGGCCGAAGTTAAATATCGCGGATGAACTTTTTTTGATAATTTCATCTTGGCTATTGCATAAACTTTCGGACAACATAAAAGCGAGAAGAGTTGCATGCATCCGGTTCTTGTTCAAATTCGATATTTCCTTTTTTGGAATATTATACTGCGATATACGATTACTGGCCGTATCTTGGATTTGTGCAAGAAATTTACAGTTAAAAGCGCCTCGAAGGCTCTCTCGGCGGTCATCGAGATGCGAGTTCCTCGCAAGACAGTACCGTATTCGTCCACGATTACGTTCATGTGACATTACATTGCCTTAACGGCGATTCCGTCTCGTTTCCACGCAAGATGCGTTGGCGCGCCATATGTAACGCCTCCTCGAAAACGCGTTAAGCTCAAATCCTGTTAAGTCCCATTGTACGTAAGACGACCGTTCATATTCGTATACGCGCGATTACATAAATAGCGTGAGTATATGTGTTCGCGAATAACGGCATGGGAGAAGAACCATGGTCCAACAATCCCGGATTTTCTGACCTGTATTTTCTGATTACTTGCAATATTTGATACATTATTTGCGTTATTATTTACACATCATTTGTTGTAGAGATTTTCAATTGCATTTTGTGTTTAATATTCTATACACGGCTTTGCGCGACATCGCACAAAGTGTCATTTAATTCTTGCACGCGACGTGTATTTAAATGAATTTTAATGATTCATTAAAAACGGTGAATCAACTTTACGTATATGACACTGTATGACACTCTTCTCGAACGTCTTGTTAGGAATATGTACGCTGCAAACGGGAGAACGAAATCTAGCTAAATAAAACTAGAACAATTTATAATAACATAAGAAAATATAAAATACAAATAAAATATAACAATATAATAATGTCGAATTTTTTAAATTAAATTTTTAAATTTAAATTTCCTCTTATACTTCATTCCAAATTGGCATTAAAAACAAAGTTGTGAAGACTCTTATGCAAACAAAGTTAAGGGGTTTAATAGTGCTGAAGCATCTGCAACACGACAGGTGGTTACCTTTAACCCACTCCACCCTTACCCGGTGACCGCCTTGGACTCATCGTAGCTGGTCTAATCCATCGTAGGAGAAAGTCGAGGAGTGACTCATGAATAAGTACACGCCCGTCATGAGTTGGGCAGGATTAATTAATGAACAAGTAGCGTACATGCTCTATTATCACGCTCCTCGTTTCAGGTATACGTACACATGCGGGGTAATTAATCATGTCGCGCCATTCATTCAGAAATATCCCGCGCTCAAATCGATTCCGAAGCGTGATTTCTTTGCGACAATTACAAAGAGAGACGCCGTTTCGATTCTGTCATATCAAAATTTTATTACCAACTTTTATTAAAATAATAATTCCCGACGAATATATCATCGTAATTGCATCTCAATTATTCTTCGGACAATATTCAATCTCCGGAGCTGATTCTCTGTTCAGAAAATACGCAACGAAAACATCTGGATCGCACTCCTTCAGCGGAATATCAAAAATTTCCTGTAAATTCCCATAGACGAGATTGAAGGCTCGCCTCGCGATATCAACAAGTCTTACCGCGACGACAACGCAACAGTAACATGTACGGACTCTTTCGTGCTGTCAACCTACTGCAACGAAGGAGTTACATCACCGCCGCGGCGGATCAAGTGTTCTTGCATCCAGCGTTCGACATATCGTTTGACATTACGTTATCCTCGCGGTGCATGCTCGCGATCAGGAGCGAGCGAGCGCGCGAGAGAAGGCGCGATCGGCGACGACGACGGCGTAGCCGGTCCTGCCTCGGTCGTTACCTTGTATGGATCAAGCTCTCGCACCGTCCCGGGGAGAAGGAGAGATTAAAAAGAAAAAAAGGTCGTGCACGCGCGCGATCACGCACTCGCCCGCGCACGCGTAGCGACTCTCGTGGTCTCGCGTGATAAACGCGCTGCGCGTAACGAGGCCGCCGGCATCGATCACGGGCGATCACACCGCCGTGCTTATCGTAATTATTACGGGGCGGGGCCCCGAGTAATTGTGAGATCACCGTCCTGTCTCTCTCTTTTTCTTTCCCTCTTCGAATCATACACACCGGCACAACGCGCCGGGAGGGACAGCGTCCGACACGCAAATGCGTCGACCATCCGCTTCCGCGGAAACGCCGCTTCCTTCGGCGACTTCCACGTGCGATGCTCGCTCTATCGATCCTTGATGGAATAGATTCACCGCGGACATGACGACGTGGAAGCGAAATTACTTTTTTATTTTTTTTATTCTTTTATTTTTTAGTTTTTTATTTTTATTTTCCGATATTTGTGGTAAGACCAAGGAAGAGACTGGTATCTGTTGTTTAACGCGGGTTGCGTTGGAAAAATGAAAAGCAGAAAAAACATTACTGATCGTCTCGAGTGTCATTTAAAATATTTGGCTGTTGATAAAATTGCGAGGTATGCCTTAGCGCGGCGATAAGTCGAAAAGCCTTTCGTCAATCTCGTTGCAGAATATTGCATAACGTCCGACTGAAGAACCACGTGGATACGCTCGGCTTAATGCCCCATTCCCATTGTCCTTCGCTAGCTTTGCTATTAAGTAGCGGGCCCGCGAGCATAAACGCCGGTGACATCACGTCCAATTTCGAACCACGTACTCGTGCGCCGGCAGGAAAAAGCAGCGCTGGCGTCATTAGAAACGTGTCGAGATAATTACTGATCGATCTGTATCGACCGAATGATACTTGACGCCAGCGGCCTGTGCGCTGAAAATCAGCTGTCTCTCTGCTGCTGCATCTCTCTCGTTGCACGCGTCGACAAGAAGCATCATCGCGTTGCACTCAAGTATTTATAACGCAGAAGACAAGTGACCTCATCGCGCAATTAGCTAAATCTGATCACTAAACTCATTACTCGGGGTCAGGCCTCAGTCGAGATTTCCCCGACAAGTTGCAATTGATCGCGACGGAATTCATTTCGATTCCGTGAATCAGGAAATAGAGAGATCCGGATACATGGCGCGACTTACTAATCGCCTTAACCCAGACCCGGTACTCCCACGATCAACCTTCAGCCTCCAATGTCAGGCCTGCTCGATCGCGGGCCGACAAGCGTGTCGTGGATGCCGAATTCGCACCTGGTAACAGGCGGACTCGCGATATTCTGTACGCATGTCACAGGGGGTAAGCATGAGTCATGGTTATCGACCTTGATGGGTGGGTGAGTGGGTGGGTGGGTGGGTGGATGGGCGCTCGCGCGGATGCATTACCACCCCACAGGAGACATGATGGCCGACGCGGAATTTCCACAAAGAAGAATCCACGCGCGCTTCGGTCAAGCAATTGCAACAAGGGGGTTGTTGCACGAAGTTACCCTGAGTCAGAAGCACGGCCGACGGTTGAGTCATCGTCGAGGATCGATATCGTCTATGTATACCGTCGTCGCGGGGTGAGTCGCGTGCGGTTTCCATTTCTGTAAATGGTAGTCGCACACAAGCTGGCAGTTGGTCGATTGCGGTCGATGGCGGTTATCTCGGACGTAGAATGTTTATCGTACAACTTTATAGCTGGGTGTATCAAGAGTAATTTTATGCTAAGGATAGATTTTTAAAGTAGGTAGGGGAAGCAACTCTGGGAAAATCTATAGTTTCGTTGACTAACATATGTATAATTTAAACAAGAGATTATAACGTAATATTATCTGGATTAAAATCGTGAGAATTATGAATAAAAAGTGAAAGTTGACATTTAGTCGCATTATCACGGCGTTTTAATAAAATTGGATAGAAAAAAATTGAATGTAGCGACTGAAGAGACAATCGACTCAGACTGATGAACACGCCACATAGACCTTGCCTCGCCTGGCACTTTATTGATCCTAAGAAGGTGAACGACAACCGATACACTTAAATGCTTCCGCGGGCGTATGCCTTCGTTCATTTGTCTCATTACTGACGTAAGCGAATTCTAGTCTGAAAGTATTATTACATGAGGACTATGGAGTCTCTAAAAGATTTTAAGTATATATTAGTAAGTCCGTTAGTAAGTAATTTTCTCAATTCGATGCCTAAGAATTAATACGTCCGGTTTAATATATTTATTTTTTCTAATTTACATAAAAAAATGTATGCGTAGAAATATCGCGACATTGTTAGTTTTTCTTTGCACAACAGAAAAGGAGACAGTATAATAAAATTGCATTTTAAACACATACTTAAATACATGTCACGTGCACGAAAGACAAAAACCGCACTGACAATCAGCAGCGAAATCGTACGACTCGCTTCTACCTCTACTGCGTTTTTGGAGATACTGAGGGCTTTGGTTCATATTCAGGCCAAGATTTTGACGCACAGCCACTTTCTCGCTGGATCGAACGATACGGAGACTCGAAAACAGATGACAATGTCTGCATGTCTACCGTAAATGGCATCGTTTTCCGCTATAGAGGCCGTCAGCATGTCGCGATGACGGAGGACGAAATCGGCGACTCGCTCATCTGATTCAAAGGCAGGATTGCGTGCGGCGAGAAGGAGTGCAGTCTCACGTCCTCGATTTTCCAGAAAAAGGTGGTCCAATGAAACAATAGAAAGAGACAGATGAGCGATTCATCTTTTTATATTATAAAAATTATTAAAAATATATTTATGCTACGTTGACGTGATAGATAGACGTCAATGCAAATGTTTGCGAACTCCATGTATAACGGAGTCAAGGTTGCATTTGCGTAAATAAAATATTACGTCCCGCTGACATTATTTTTTCTTGTAATTTATCGTTTGCGTGACACAGATATTGATAATGGGTATGTGCTGCTGCGCAGCATTGTTTTTTAAATCGACCACTAAAAGTTACATAACGCGTCATGTCGGTGCCATCGATGCCATTTAAAGGCAATAAAGGCCCCCCACTTAATAAAGAAAGGATGGAGAAGCCAGAGGTTCCACGCTGCGTGAGCAGTCGCCTAAAACGAGACGTTGTGTGGGCCGTACAAGGAGATCTCGTTAGTCTTACTAGTCTTTTGTACAATGCCACATCGGCGAAATGCAGAGCGCGGAGCAATCCAAATCCAGAGTGATCCATCGTGAGACATCCGATTGTTGGAAATGAAAGGAATCAAATTAAATCACAAATCATAAATAACGTTGGACGCATTCGTGATGCATGTACAAATTATAAAACTATCATCATTCCACTTGTCATAAATAAATTGTTATCGGAAATCACGTGTATGAATTAATGAACATCGCACAAATAAAAAAAATATATTGCAATTTATATTTGCGACGGCAAAGCACGCGACTACGCCCACATGCGAAGTCAGACAGCCAAAGTAACCCGAAATTCACAGAATAAAACTGATTAATTTATCGTGCCCGTCGTATGCCGGCAGCATCGTAACTTTCGTTGGTTTCCGTACGATTCTCGCGAGGAACGAGATGGCTCGGTGTGTTTTATCGTTATGGTCCTCGAGATTAAGAACCGAGGATTTTCGTACAGCACGTTTGCGGGCCCTGGCACGCTTCTCTTAAGTGTCCTCCTCCCTTGCTGTTTTCAGAGAGGTGAAAGAGAAGGAAGCGCGCGTGAGAGTTCAGAAAGGATAAAGAGGGACGCAGGTTTACTTGATCGAAACGAGAAACCACTTGTCCATATTTGGCTACACCCGCTGCGGTCTACATTCCGTGTATTTTTTTGCTTTCTTTCGATCGACTATACGCTCCTTTGCTGCATCAGCGAACATGACCGGAGCTTGCACATTGCTCCTCTGTTTATTTTTATCACATCGACGACGTAACTTGTTTTTCTCAAAAATTCCGCGAGATTTACGCGCTGCGCCACATGTAGATTATAATTAAGTGCAAAACAATAATTAGTTTGATTACTGAATTGATAGTAAACCATTTAAGAAAAGTAATGAAATGAAGACCAATTGTTCATGAGCAACCTTATTTTTTTGTTTTGCTAAAAATAAGTTAAACACAATTTTCAGAGAATATCATGAGAGATACACCAGAGTAATTTGTAATTCGTATACGAGAAACACCCATGTGGGCACAGTGCGAAGAATCGAGACGCGCGCTACCCACACCCTGGGCAGTATAAGTCCGTACTAATTCAGCGGAAATGTAAATGTCGATATAAGAAGTGTAAAGTCGTTCGCTTTCGTGTACATAAGTAGAGGTACGCCTGCGGTGATATATTGCACATTATTTACAGCTGTTCCAGTTCTTTCATACCTGAATTTACTGAGAAAATCGTTTTCTCTTCTCCAGCATTACTGATTGCAACAAATATCAAAATCACGGAAGCATAACTAAAATAGAAATTATTACATTATGGTTAAAAAATTACATTGCGGCGTCTACAATATGATTGCAAATATAATTCCAATGTTTACACGAAATGTCTATTTAAATCATTTAAAATCGATAATCTCGTTGGATTTCATGTGAATATAAATAATATTCAATAAATTATATACAATATTACATGTTTAATAAAAGTAATATCAGTTCCTCTTTTCTTGGCGTCATTCTTTTTTACATTTGTGCCTGTTCCCAATAGATGAAATTCGGAAAATGGTTGTATCTGCACCTATGAAAAAAATTTCGAAGTTTTATGACTTCTCACAATGAATCATCGGATACCATTTATTTTACTTTTGCTTGCAACGTGAAAGACATAATGATAAACTGTATATATCGTGCATTTTAGCGATAAGAGAAACAAGATACACATTTTACTATTAATTACAGCGATCTCGTAGAAGTATTATCTGGAAAGGCAGGTCGTTTGTAGCACGGATCTGGTTAAATCTAACTCAATGCATGACCGATTCGATTTTGTTGGATCAGGTTGCGAATAAAGGGCGAAAAACGTTGCCGCACGCGTTGTCCCTCTTTGGATATGAAGGCACTTGTATAATAAGTGGCACAAGACCGCTTTCTATCTGCGCGCAAAGGATTTCTCAGTATATATCTCACGAACACGGTACGTCGAGTGCCAGCATGAGATTCGTATGGACCGACATCTGATCATTACTAAGAAAGTTATTTTTTCGGATTATGATACGTTAGTGTAGGAGTGTATTGACTTGTTAGTCACCCTCTTAACATACGTACCTCAAACATCAATGGACACTTGGATCAGGCAATTTTTATAGCACAAGCTGATTATCGAACTGTTATGAATCAAGTAGTCTTTGTATCGAAACACTCGATTAGTTATTTGTTATTTTAAGTCATAAGAGTTATTCATGTTAAATCAATGATACTGAAAAAGTAAACTTGATAGATTAATAGATTGTGGATTGTGAGAGTTCAAAGATATGCAAATATTTTGTTGTAAAGTTATCTTTTTAAATTAAATCCAATGTATTGCAAACTGTGTCGACAATTTACACATAGCACTTTTGTATTTGCGAACATACATTTTAAATTCAAATATAATTTTATACTTACTGCATAAGGAAATGCCTCGTCTTCACTTTAATAAGGTTTGAATACATTGAAATACAGCACAAAATAAGAGACACGTCATTTTATGTTAAAAGGTTCAAACAATCTTTTCAAAAAATAGATTTTCTTCTTACTAAACGAATATTGTCAAATCGATAAATTTTAGATAAAATATTTTAAACTAAATGTTTATGACTTGCAAAGTGCTTTATAACAATGTGATTGCCGGTAATGTAATCAAATATAATCAAAACTTCCCTTTCTCCTCACTTTAGATGTTTCAATTTTTCGTTGCAGATTCTAATAAAAATAATTTTGTATACGATAATTATACTGCATTTTATTTCTTCAAACTCTCTCCATCAGTTCCTATTATACTGCTCTGTACAATAGTGCTCTTCTTCTTTTTTAATCCATATATTCAAATCTAACAAATTCCTTCCCATATTATAATATACGTATACACACATAAGTATGATTAATAGTTTTATAAAGAATTTTTCTCTCACTTTTTATTCTCCCAAAAGGAAATCTGTTATCAATTTATTGAACTTCTCGGGATATTTCTGATTAGGATTATGTTTACCATTCTCAAAAATGTATAACCTGAAATATAAGAAAAATTAATACACCATCATTGAATTATTTTCATTATTTCGAACCTATACAAATACTTTGAATCGACGATATTCTGTTTCAGATACTTTGACTGTTCTAGTACAGCCAACGCATCCTTTTCTCCATGAATGATGAACGTTTGACACTTTATTTTCGGTAAAGTCTGCTTGCATAAATCGCCATCCTGCTTGATGTACACCCTTAGCATATATTCTATCCACTCCGACACAATCTTTTGTATATAATCCATATTATAGACTTGTAGCAAATCGGTTATCAGTCTTTCCGACCACGTGTTGATGTCTCTTAAGCCTTGACAGAAGTATTTTTTGAAGTTAGTTAAATATGTGTCTTCTTACATTAATTCTCAATATTGAAAGAAATATAATCTTGCATACTTTCAAATACTTGAATCTCCTTAGAGCGTACGTATGATCTTGCACCGAGTACAATCATCTTGCGGATGCTGTCTGGATATGTGGCGGCAAGCAAAAGCGCCACGGTACCGCCATCGCACCAGCCAAGTAAGGAAAATTTTGAATAGCCCAGACTTTTCATCAGACTGTGGGCCCACGCAGCATCGCGCTGATGGAAATTATCCGGAAAAGTCCTGTCAGGTGGTCGTGATTGTCCATAACCAGGTGGATCCCATACCACTATAGTCAGCTTCTCTCTGTTCAGCTTTTCAATCTGCAGCCTGAAACTTATCCGTGTCGTTCCTGAAATATATCGTACATTCAGTTTAAGAAACAATAAATTTTACTTTACTTTACTTTTTTCGTCTAATAAGTCAACGTTTGTGCTTTGTTGCTCGAAGTTAATGAAGTCTAATAAAACTGGTAAAGTTTATTGCCATTGCGGTTGTACAATCATCGCGCGTAATTCATAACAACACAATGATAATCGGTAACAATAAAATATCATGAATAATAACAGAAAAAAGTAATCGAAATTATCTAATCAAAAAATGTTTGAGAATGAGACGCAGTTACATTTCCTCGTACCGAGCAAGAATTAAACAACAGAAAAAACATTGTGTCTATTATTAGACAGTGTAAATGTTACGTCAGTATGTGTATTCCTCGAAACCTATTCGGAAGATGGCAACAAATACCACTCGAATGCATAAAATACGTTATCTCAATGAAAAAATTTTAAGCCATTTACCTTGCCGTTTATTATTCTACGTAATGATACAAACAATCACTCACCTAATACTCCAGCCATCAATAACACCGGATGATCGCCTGTGCCGACTCGAAGGAAATTGATGTCTACGTCGCCCACGTGTACCTTTCCTTCCTGTAAAACGTTCTATTTAACGGGATGAATCGTGACATGGCAGATTATATGCGACATGGATATGTGCCATTTTATACGGTCTGCAGACCATCTCGTCTGAGATGTTGTCACAAAAATTTTACGTATTTTACCTCCATCTCACAAGCCTTGCCTTCCATCACTGATGATTGTCGAGTTGCTAATGATACGAAGTGCCTTGAACATGTCTTGAACCTTCCCGATATATGTAATTTGCGAATGAGTAATTCTTACTTCGTTGAGTAAATTGCCGTCTTTATTATTAGTGTCATTATATGTAGTAACATAGCATATAAATTCTGCGTTAATGTTAGTGACGATGCTACGAAGAGATAAGAAAAAGTTTGTTTAAATTCCACAGTTTTTATAATTTATGATATATTTTTATTTTTTATGTATTAAGGTTGGTTACTCAAAGTTATTAATTTATTAGTAAACCGATAAGAGATTTATGTTTATTAGTAAAAAATAATTTATTTGTTCAATAAACATTTAGTTCATGCGAACATTTAGTTATAAGGCCATTTTTTAAATTAAATCTCTTATAGTACAAACCTAGTTGGAAATTATACGTAACATTTTTATGTTCCTGAACATTTTAGATTCAAGTATAATTGTATATTTGAGGAGGGTAAAAAAATATATTAAAACTGCATTAAGAAATGTATTCCAATTTGATAAGCTTGGAATGTGTTGAAATATACTTCAAAATATACTTCAAAATAAGAAGTCGACATTTTTTAATAACATTTTATTTCATAGAAGATGTCAAACAACTCTTTCACAAATTGAATGTTTTCTTTCCAAGCGAATATTGTCAAAATATTAAATAATACTTAAAATTTTTGAAGTTTTATGACTAATAATATGCTTTAATGATGTACTCAGATGTAATCAGCAAAAAGTTACCTTGCTTTTTAGTTTTGTCAGTTTAAGTTTTTGTTATAGATTCCAATGGATAATCTTGTATGCGATAAGTGCACTGTACATTATTTCTCTTCAAACTATTCCTCAATTAGTTTCTATTATATCGGTCTATACAATAGCGCGTTTTTTCTTTTTAACTCCGTATTCTCAAATCTAACAAATTCCTCATCATATTATAATATATAAATATATATAAATATGTATAATTATGTATGGTCAATATCTTTCTAAAAAACGTTTATCTCATTTTTCTAAGAGGAACTCTGTTATCACCTTGTTGAATTCCATGGAATATTGCAAGACAGCATTACTTTTTTTAAAAATGTGAATCCTATAATACAATAAGGAAAATTAATAAATCATCATTTGCTTATTTTCATTATTCCAAATCTATAAACATACCTTGCTTTGATGATATTCAGGTGCAGATTAAATGACTGATCTGGCATGATCAATTTATCCTTAGATTTAGAAAGGATCAATGTTGGGCACTTTATTTTCCGTAAAATATGACAGCATAAATTACCATTATCCAGGTTGTACAATGTTCGCATAGTGTCTAATCATTCCGACCAAGTCTGTCGTAAATAATTCAAATCAGGGATTTGCATCGAACAAGCCGTAGCTTTTTCTGAATGCACGAAAGTGTCCCTTGCACCTAAATAACAATATATCACGAAGAGTTATTTTATAAAGTAAGTAAAAAACCGATTCTCTTCAGCTTCGAATACTGAAAGTAATATAAAGTATCGTACGTTCATGTTTTTTCATCTCATCCGGGTGTATGTATGATCTTGCACCGAGATCGATCATCTTGCGAATGTCCTCAGGATACTTGGCGGCGAGAAACAACGCCATGATACCGCCATCGTCTATGCCGCATAAAGAAAAGTTTGAGTAACCCAAAGTCTTCATGAGACCGTAGGCCCAAGTGGCATCGCGGTGAAAGTAATTAGTCAGAAAAGTCCTATCGGGTGGCCGTGATTTTCCATAACCGGGGGGCTCCCATGCCACTATGGTGAACTTCTCTTTATTCAGGTTTTCAATCTGCGATTTGAAACTCGTCCATATTGTTCCTGAAACATATCGTACATTCAGTTTAAAGAACAATAAATTTTACTTCATACTACTTTCTTTTTCATGATGTTAACATTTACGTTATTTTGCTGACATTAATGCAGCTTAATAAAACTGTTGGAATCGCCCTTGCGATGATTATATACGCAATCGTCACGCATAATTCATTACAACATCGTAATATTTGATAACTAGCGTTTCGGACCGAGCTTCGTGCGTGTGTGAATGCTTTCCGTCAATAAATGTGTGAATGCATGGGTGGATGCGTGAGTGAGTGGGTGGTAGTATAAAACTTAAAAAAACCACATAGTAACCATTTCTGAAAAATTTGCAAACTTTTGGTACCAATTTCGAGAAAATCGGTTCATTAATCAAGGAGTAGTTCGCGGTCAGACAGACAGACAGACGGTACTTATATATATAGATTGATAACAATAAAATATCACTGAGTAATATCACAAAAAGGATAACTGAAATTATCCAGTCAAAAGAACGCAGCTTTTTAGAAATTAAAGAAAAGAGAAAACACTCTACTGTCTTTATGATTAGACAGTTCCAATGTTACGTCGGAGCGTATGTTCATCGAGTCGAATTCAAAAGATGGGAACAAAAATATCACTAAAACATCGAGTACATAAAATGCGGTACTTCAATATATAAACTTTGAGCCGTTTACCTTGCCATTTATTATTGTATGTGATAATACAAACGATTACTGACCTAGTGCTTCAGGCAGCAATAAAACTGGATAATCGCCCGTGCCGACTCGAACGAAATTAATTGCTACATCATCCACCTGAATCTTTCGCTCCTGTAAAAGGATCTTTTGTTTAACGGAATGGTTGGGATGAATCGTGACTTAGCAAATGATAGGTAGGCTTGATACGGATACATGTCATATCATATTCGTACTATGTAAACCGATCGAGTTTTCACGAACATTTTACCTCAAGTACAAAAGTAGGGTCCTCGCTTGCGGCGCTTGTCATCGTCGACAACTATCAAATATCAAATCACTAAAACTGAAATCCTTTTAACCGTCTGCTGAACGTCTGTCGAACGCTGTCCATATACGTGTAGTGTGCGACAAGCAAGTCTACCATCCTCTGCCCTATGTCCTTTATTGTGCGAAATCCAGTATCGGTTATTGTTGCCATTACACGTGTTGACATACCACATACGTCGTGCGTTATATTCTCTTTGCCTATTATCGTTTGAAATTAATATTACAATTAACATTAATAACGTAGCTATTAACGGAAAAGAATTTACTTTTGTTTACTTAAATTCCTTGGATTTTATAATTTCTGTAATAATATATAATTTTCTTTTTTTTAATATTGCGTATTAAACTGATTAATGGGCTTTATTAGTAACTAGATAAGCTATTTGTATTTGTCATCTCAAAATAATTCATTTCTTCGGTTAAGTTGAAAAATCGGTCTTTCAAAGCGGCCGGGATCATGTCTAGAAAAATCGATAGCTGAAATGAATGTTTAATGTATCCAATTGTAAACACGCAGCTCTAATGTCATATTATACAAATATACAATCACGTGAGATTATGCATGTACGTTTTTAAAAATATCTATGGTCATGGATATAGGAGAAATAAGGAGAAACATTCCCATCAAAGGATTGCATTTTACTCTTGAGGAGAGCGGTTTTCTTCTAAAGTATTATTTGATAATGATATTCTGTAGCAATTTTATATAGAATTATTGAATGTCATTTATCTTTAACTTCAAGTATATGCGCAACAAATAATTTCCTTCCTTGGGCATCTTCATTTGTGTTCTGGATTCCAAAGAAAATGACTTTGTATTTTGTGATAATTGCACTACAATTTATTTCCCTTCAAACTCTCTCCACCAGTTTCTATTATACTGCTCTGTACAATAGCGCTCCTCTTCTTCCTTAATCTACATATCGAACAAATTCCTTACTACATTACATTATATACACAATATATACACGTAATTATGTATGGTTAAAATAGGTTTGTAAAAAATTTTATCTCAGTTCTTATTTTTCTAAGAGGAACTTTGTCATCTTGTGGTTGAACACCTCGGGATATTTTTGATAAATATCATGGGGAGGCTTCTTAAACATGTATGTCCTGTAATATATATATACTATAAGAAAAATTAATAAACTATAGATTATTTTCATTATTTCAAATCTGTAGATATACCTTGAGTTGACAATATTCTGTGACAAGTGCAATTGCTGATCTGGAACAACAAATTTATCTTCAAATCCATGAATGATCAACGTTGGGCATTTTATTTTTGCTAAAGCTTCCTGGCACAGATTACCATTCTGCACGACGTACAATCTTTTCATCGTGTTTACCCACTCCGTCCAAGTCTTTTGAAAATAATCCGTACAAACTTCTGTAGGTACTAAATCTTCGATCCGCCTCCCAATATCTAGATAACAATATTTCACGAACAGTTATTTTATAAAATAAGTTAAAAAGGGATCCTCTTGCGTTAGCTTCGAATACTAAAAGTAATATAATGTATCGTACTATCACAGTGTGCGATCTCGTTCTGATGTATGTATGATCTTGCACCGAAAACGATCATTTTGCGAATGCTCTGAGGATATGTGGCAGCAAGCAAAAGCGCTGTGGTACCGCCATCGCCAAAGCCGAGCAAGGAAAATTTCGAATAGTCTAGGGTCTTCATTAAACTGTGGGCCCACGCAGCATCGCGCTGATGGAAATTATCCGGGAAAGTCTTGTTGTCGGGTGGTCGTGATTTTCCATAACCGGGTGGTTCCCATGCCACTATGGTGAAGTTTTCTCTGTCCAGCTGTTCAATCTGCGACCTGAAACGCATCCATGTCGTTCCTGAAACATATACACTCAGTTTAAGAAGCAATAAATAGTACTTCAAATGTTTTGGTAACAATAAGGCATAACTGATTGTGAGCAATAACACAAAAAAGAGTAATCGAAATTAATTACTAGTTAAAAATTGTTTGATGAAAGAAGACTCTTATTTTAGACTATTTTAGACTATTTAAATGCCACGTCGGTGGTCATATATTCATCGAATAGAACGCGAAAGATACAACAAATACCACTAAAACGTCAAATGCATGAAATACGTTATCTCAATGAAAAAATTTTGTGTCGTTTAGTATTCTACATGATAACATAAACAATCACTTACCTAATACTTCAGGCAGTAATAAACTGGATGATCACCCGTGCCGACTCGAACGAAATTGATATCTACCCAGTCAGCCAAACCTGCGAAGAACAGACATTGGCAAAATCTGTTCGACAAAATATGTGAGCAGAGAGGCCACAGATTGGGTACAAAATCCACCCAGTAAGCATATTGTCAGCAGTACGCCGACAGATTGGCAGCAGATATGAAGCAGAATAATGTAACAGATCTGGTACCATCTGTGTTCGCATTAAGCTTGTGTTCTGCCAGCAGATCCTGCTTATAACATGATCTGACAGCAGATTGGCGGCAGAAACTGAACAGATCCTACCGACATAACCTGGCGGCAGATTGGCGGCAGAAATAGAGCAGGATCTGCGCAGTGTAGTTGGCAGCAAATTGGCGACAGAAACCGAACAGAGCCTGCCGACATAACCTGGCGCCAGATTGGCGGCAGAAACCGAACAGGATCTGCAGCTTTTGACACTATTCAAATTTACACGGCTAGGAATATGCGTTTTCGCTCCGCACCGCTAGGTGGTGAACATGTTGAGTTCTTACTCGACGTTAAGATTTAGCCTGACAGTTATATAAGTTAATATACGCGTCTTGACATAACAGTATTAATTTTTCTAAGAATTTTTGCACTTGCGGCACAGAGGTTCTCACGGACAACGTCCACACACGCCGCAAGCAATCTGAAGGCATTAAATTTGCCCATTTAATCAAATTAAGTATTGATTAAAAAAACAGATTACAATAGTGGACCAATATAAGAAATTAATTCATACCCCACATAAAAAATTAGATTTATATTGTTAACCAATATTGCTCCAATAAATTTGTACTACTACGGCACTTTCTCGCAGAGCCTGCTCGATTTCTGCTCCCAATCTGCTGCCAACTACACTGCGCAGATCCTGCTCTATTTCTGCCGCCAATCTGCCGCCAATCTGCCGCCAGGTTATGTCGGCAGGCTCTGCTCGGTTTCTGTCGCCAATCTGCTGTCAGATCATGTTAGCAGGATCTGCTGGCAGAACACAATCTTAATGCGGACACAGATGGTACCGGATCTGTTGCATTATTCTGATTGAATCTGCTGCCAATCTGTTGACATACTGCTGACAGTTTGTTTACTGGGTACCTCGTCCACCTGAATCTTTCGCTCCTGTAAAACGTTCGTTCAATGTTCAACGGAATGGTTTGGATGAGTCGTGACTTAGCAAATGATACTTGATACGGAGACATGTCATATATTGCATTCGTACTACGATGTAAAAAGAGTTTTCATGAACATTTTACCTCCACGGTGGGATCGTTGCTTGCCATCGTCGATATTGTCAAATGTAAAATCACTAAAAATGAGAGATTTGCATCGGACGGCTTCCCGACTGCGAACGTTCGCGGTTTGCGACAAGCAGCTTGAACTCGACCTGCCCGAAATGCGGTGTCTGTTATTGTTATCGTTACATGTATTGACATATCACATACGTTGTGCGGTACAGTAAGTGTCTTTGTCCATTGGTCGACATTACTGACATAGTTACTAACGGATAAGAATTTAATTTTATTTATTTAAATTCCTCAGAGTTTATAATTTCTGTAATAATATATAATTTTACTTTGTTATATTGCGTACCAAGACTGATTAATGGAATTTTCTAATTTATTAGTAATGAGATAGCTATTTATAATTATATTTGTCATCTGAATAATTTATTTTTTCAGTTAAGTTGAAACACCGGTCTTTCAAAGCGTCCGCGATCGTACATCCCTTTATCTACGAAAAGTCGATCAAGCTGAAATGGTTGTTTTCAGTTGTATCTAATTATAGAAACGCAGCTCTTATGTTATATTATACAAATATACAATCACGTAATATTATGCGTGTACGTTTTTAAAAATATTTATGTCGATCAGGGCTGGACTGGGTTCTCCAAAAAGGCACAGACCTTACATGTTCAGAGCGTGCACCGGCTCGAAGGCCGGTAGGCTGGCGGGACAGTTCGGACCTGATGTGGATATATGAGAAATACGGAAAGACATTTCCATCAAGGGATTGCATTTTACTCTTAAGGAGAGCAATTATGGTTTTCTTGCAAAGTATTATTTATAATAATTATTTGATAAGTATTATTTCATAATGTTCGGTTATGTTGAAAGAACTTTCTCTCTAAATGTAAGCGAATATTATCAAAACGATAAAAGATACAAAAACTGTTTTAAATAAAAGTTTTATAATGTAATTTATTACGATGTAATTATAATAGGTATAATCAGCAGAGAGCTTTTTTCCTTTTCACTTTGGCTTCAAAACGTTGTTGGGGATTGTAATGAAAATATAATTCTGCATGTGATAATTATACTGCACTTTATTTTTCCTCATACTCCCTTCATCATAATGTTTAATATTCTGCCCCCTGTAGCGGTTTTTTTTTTAATCCATATCTTACACATTCTTTGTATATATACACACACACACACACACAATATATGACAGAAGTACGTATGATTAATATCTTAGTAAAAACTTTTTATCACACTTTCGATTTCTCCAGGAGAAAATCCGTGACCAATTTATTAAACTCCTCGGGATATCTCAAATGAAGATTGTGTGCGCCCTTTTCGAAAATGTGTAATCTGTAACATAATACAACAACAAAGTTGATAATTCATTGTAGAGTTGTCTTTATTATTTCAAATCTATAAAAATGAATACCTTGAGTCAGTGATATTTTGCTTCAGGTACGTTGAATGTTCCGGTAGGACCAACGCATCCTTGGCTCCGTGAATGATGAATGTCGGGCACTTGATTCTCGATAACGCCTGCTTGCATACGTCACCATTCTGCTTGTCATACAATTTTAGCATACCGTCTATCCAATTCGTCCAAGTCTGTCTGAAATAATCTTCACCGTAGGCTTGTATCATAGGTGTTCTCATTCTTTCTGACCACTTGTTGATGTCCCTGATATCTAGACAATGATATTTCACGAAGAGTTATTTCATGAAGTCAGTTAGGAATCTCCTCTTGCTTGGATCATTAGCTTGGATACTGAAAATGACATGTAGCGTATCGCGATGTATCGTAATAAATAATATATCGTACTTTCATACGCTTTGGTCTCGTCCGGGTGTATATATGCGTTCGCGGCGCACACGATCATCTTGCGGACGCTCTCAGGATACGTGGCGGCAAGGACAAGCGCCGTGATACCGCCATCGCTCCAGCCGACTAAGGAAAATTTCGAGTAGCCCAGGGCCTTCATGAGATTGTGCGCCCACATGGCATCGCGTTCAAAGAAATCATCCGGGAAGGTCCTGTCGGGTGGCCGTGATTTTCCGTAACCGGGTGGATCCCACGCCACTATAGTTAACTTCTCGGTGTCCAGATTTTCGATCTGCGGCTTGAAATCCGTCCATATCGTTCCTGAAACATACGTCCAGTTTTAAAGACGATCTAAATTTTACCTCGCATCACTTTTTTGCGCTTGTTTTAATTTCTTTATTTTTTATTACTTAAAATCTTTTTGCAAGAAAAATCTTTCATTCAATTTTTTTCCCCAAATTTGATGAAGCTTAATAAAAAATTTAGAATTGTTGATTGGAATTTTATGCAGAGTCATCGCAGATAATTCATATAATGACACAACGACAATCGATAGCAATATGAATTGTCACGGAATGTCACTATAATACCAAAAAGTGGATCATTGAAATGATACAATTTTCAAAAATTTATTTAAGAAAAAGACACATTTTTCCTCATAACCATCAGTAGTCAATCGGGCAAGAGAGAGAAAATTCGCTACTTTGTCTATTATCGGACAGCTTGAATGTTGCATCGGTGTGTGTATCCGTCGCGCCGTGCTGGTACTCGGAAGATGGCAGCAAATATCAGTAAAACGTCGAACGCGTAAAATGCGTAATTGTCTGGCGTTGTTTCATCACGAAAATTTTCAACATTTATTATTCTACGCGATATTACGAATCATCACTCACCTAATGCACCAGGCAGCAACAGCACCGGATGATCACCGGTGCCGACTCGAGCGAAATTGATGTTTATGTCATCCACCTGAATCTTGCGTTCCTATAAACGGAATTGCTGGGATGAATCGTGACATGGCAGATTATACTCGACACGGACATGTGCCAATTTTCATTCGGCCTGCAATGTTAGTTTTCACTTTTTTTACGAAATTTTACCTCCACCTGACGGGCCTTGCCTCCTATCGTCGATGATTGTCGAATCGCCAATGATGTGACGCGATTACACGTCTTAAACACTCTCGATAACATTGTGCGGTTCGCAGACGTACGACTCCAGCTGCTTTGCGTTGCGTGTGTCTATTATTACAGTGATTGTATGCGTGGATATACCTACCGTATCAATTCTGTGATAACATTTTGTTATTAAAATCGTGTTATTTTTTTATTTATCCGCGCTAAAAGTGCAATAATCGTCGTTATTAGTAATAATTTAAGTTTGGATGAAATATTAATATAATTTATTTCGTATAAAGCTTTTTTTCATATACGTATAGGTAGAGAAGACGTGTATCGTATATGGCTAAATGTGATAATAAATGTAGATGGTGTGTAGGAAGCTCGCTATTGACGGTGAATAAAACATAATATTGGTAGCCTTATGTGCTATTTTATTATCAGTTTTATATAAGTTTATATCAGTTTAATATAATAATGTAATGATAACGGTGCAGATTGTGTTTCACTGAAAAAGATAATTTAAGTTTGGTTTCGTAAATAAAAGTATGAAAGTGATGTTTACTTTTTACTCCGTCTCCCAGGTATTTTCCATCGTAAACGCCAATAAAGCATATTATTTTCCATATGATATTAGAAATTAACAGTATTAAGTGTAGTAAAGTGTAGATTATAAGAAATACACCAAGAAGATAAGAAAATCAATGTTGAATGAATTATTTTTCACTTGACAGGGACGGGTAACAGATTTTCAGCGATTGATTACGATCATTAAAATATTTATTTTAGAATTACACGTGATAATGATAAAAATGAAAGATACGAGGCGTCGGTGAAAACGCATGAACAATGGTGGTAATGATCAAAAGAACCAATGCACATATGTCCCTACATGGTAAATAAATAAATACGATTCTCATACAGTGCAATAATAATCTTAATGTCGATGATCACGTGAATTTGTAATTATTTCCACAAAAGTAGCTACAAAAATCTCGCGAGGTACAATACAAGCTGAACGCAGTGCAATGCAATGCCCTCGCAATTCGTTTAAAATTTCGTTATAATTATGTCGAGCAGAAAGAAGATAGAAAGGAAGAAGACACAGCTTAGACAGTGTTCTAAAGAGTGCGCAGAAATTGTAATTAATCTTACACTTAATCATAAGCCTACCACTGAGAAGAATAATGATATTAAATGATCAAGAGCGAATTATGGTAATGGCTTATCATGAATCCTGCTGGTTACGATTACTCTGTGCCCGCTCGCGTGCCTTGTGATATTCCTCTGTCAGATATTTCTTGTATTTCGTCTGGTTTCTCCATAGCTCCGCTGCTTCGACGTTGAGGGGGCTGTCGTTGTTAGGTTCTATACAATTTCCAATATGATTTCCTAATTAGTAGTCATCATCATCATCATAAATTGACATTAATTCAGTACACGTCTCTGTCTGCCTGTCTATTACTCACCACTAAGAAGGGACTGTATGGAGAGTAAAATAGTACGCACGTCGTACAAGGCGCTCCATTTGTCTTTCAGTATATCCAAACAGATATTACCAACTGGATCTACGTTTGGGTGAAAGCAAGGCGTAGCAAAACGTACTATGGGAGCGCTATATGGATAACTATGTGGAAATTCTAGAGTCAATTTGTAGGTAAGACCGGCGTATACCTGTAACATTAAATCCCCAATGAAACGCGTTAGGTTCTCTCCTCATTTAGGAATATCAAGCACGAGACTTAGAAAACTCAGTAATTTAAGATTAATTGAATTGGCTTACCGTGTCTTTTGGTCCTGTGATAGTTCCGATCCACTTAAATAAATTTTCTCCCTCCGGGAAGGCGGACACCCCCTGTTCGGTACTCATCATCAGCACCATCAGCTCCTTTTGCAACCTTGAACAACGACAACAGATAAACTGCACGGCCATATTGTCGCGGGACAAGACATTTCTAACTGGCCACGTTGAGGTAGAGCCGAGATGTTACAAAATCAAATTCTAACGCCAAACACTTGCGATAATGACTCGGTTAGCCAGCTTTCGAGCCTACGCCAGTCCGACGCTAGGGTTATGCGTCCAGCGTGCGGACCGACGCGACAACGATTGTATCATAAATTTCTGAAGCATTTATCGAGAATATTGGTGGATCGTCAGGGCTCATCAGCTGATTCGTCCACCAAGAAGAACGGAGGAAAATCCGACTCGGTAGTCTTCACGTACTCTTAAGAAACTCGAATTTTCCATACCGTTTGCTGACCGCATGATTGTCCTTCGGCATAAGCTGCTTCTCCTCGGCAGCCTTCGTTGGCGTGTTCTGCGTCGAGCTGAACGGATTGACGTTCTGCGCCATCCTGGGACACTGAACTGTGTGTTTCCGAAAGGCCGACCGTTCAAGTTCAGGGATCGAATGGTGGAATCGCGTTCCGACAGGACGAAGCTCCGTCTTTGCCTTGCCGACGAGTCACAACAGCACAGCGGAAATTTGAATGCTACACGCGCGCCACTATCTGACCTGAAAACATCGAGCGGAGAAACAGCTGTTGCATCGAGTGGCGGCGCGTTGCGGCGCACTTCACTCCGTTGAGCGCGCGCGTGTGTGCCGTCCGTCGGCGCACGATCTCTCGGCTTTGTGCGAGGATCGTTCCCTCCGCGTAGGATTGTCGCAACGCCTGTATTCCTCTTCATACGTCGGACAATAAAGATCGCTTGGATTCCTCGAGCGTTCCTCGGTGACAGATAACCTCACTGTTGCTGTCGTTTGCTGAACTATCGCCAATCGCACGCTGCGGTTTCACGGGCGTTTCAATCACGACAGCTCCAGGCTGGATCGGCCGCCGGACATCTCCCGCTTGCGACAATTTCGAGCAATTTTAAGAGGATGGTGAGGCAGTGAACTTCAAGCAATTTTAAGAAGACGGTGAGGTAGATCAGGATAATTGAATTTTCGACGTTGCAGATCGCTACTACGTGCTGAACAGCGAAACACGAGCGAAATGGAATTTGCATATTAGCGAGCAGTGTCGTGGGAGAAGCTCGCTCAGTGTTGGACGCAGCAACACTTTTCTCGAAGCGTTTCTCGGAGCAAGAAGTGTCGCGACGATTACGAGCAGGCAGATCGGGCGATGCCATGCGATGGAACTGTTCGATGAAGTCCGAAGCCCGCTGATTCCGAGATAACGAAAGTATGGCAGCGGCGCAGGGCACACCGGAGTCGGATACCGGGAGTTTCGAGTGTTTCCGAAACTACACGGCGCCGGAGGTGTTCGTGCAAGGCCTAGCTGGCATTGTCGATCAGCAGGATGTGGAGTCCATGATACGCGCTCAGAAACAGATGTGAGTGCCAATTGCAACGCTGTTTCCTATAAGCGTAAGCGTCGCTTCATTATCATGTAAATAATCTTCATGTATTTCGCGTGCGCTTGCAGGCTGCAGCGATTCGAGAAGACCAACGAGATGTTGACCAACTGCAATCAGTTGTCGATAAACAGGCTGAAAACGGCTGGTACCGAGTTCAAGAAGCACACTGCCCTCCTGGTCGAGATGAAACGAGATCTGGACTACATATTCAAGAGGATCCGTTTGGTGAAGAACAAACTGAGCCAACAGTATCCACAGGCGTTCAATGGTAATCAATCGCAAGGCTTAGGCAAGCTAATGTAGCTCTGGTATAAGAGAACGAAGGAGAGATGGAACTTTTGTGCTCACTGCAAACGTACTGTAGAGGCGGTGAGGAGCAGCCTGGCGGAGGAAGTCATCGTGGAGGACGTCGATTGTCCGGTGAAGCCCCTCGAACCGGAGATCGTGCCGTTGCCAGCAGCCGCCGCCGATCGTGATCCCGATTCAGATGGTAATAAAACCTCCACTAAAACTAGTCATTTCGCTAAGGAGTAGATCCGCGGATTTCGATGAGCGTTCGTTCAAAGTGTAAAAAAAAGAAAAAAACACTTCGTAGAATTACCTACGGCACATGAATGAGCAGGCAGTTAATTCAGGTAACGCGTTGCATTTCTCATGTATATGTATATATATTGAGCGATATGGGAGATGCGGAGATCGAGCGTGTCTGCTTTGTTGTGAGATTCCCTAGGGAGATTCCTGTTTAGTCTGAATCGATTGTTTAACCATTGAGATTTTATTGTTGCGAATTGTATGTGTAAGTACATTATTAGCTGTATATACATCTAGATATATATATTTACGAATGCACAAGAGACTCTATTTTAAAGAGAGTATTTCTACTACGGAAATCGATGTTAACGAGAAGAGTAACGTATCTCGCTTCTTACGATTGCGCTTTACCTCACACCTCGTGCATTTGCTCTCATGGGGGACAGGGGGGAGGGGAGGGGAGGAAAGGAGTATCAGTACAAAAAACCTGTTGTAAAAAGTAAATCAAGATTGCAATGGCGACTGGATTATAGTTTCCGCAAGTTTTTTTAGTTATTACTCGCATGTAAAGTTGGATCGTTATGTTTACTGACAAGCAAGATCGCAATATACGAGCGGTACAGAGTAAATTTCCATACTAGTTAATTTCTGTGAAAGTAGCCGCTTATCGGAATAACGTAAAGTAATTTATGAACAGCGAGTGGGAAATCGGTTCGCGCTGGATGCAAAATCGTTTGGCGTCGATTTATTGAGAGATAGAGACATCGAGAAGTACGGAAGTTTACTGCTCTAAATGTTCTTGTTACGTATTTCATCGACCTGTCGCGTAAGTATGTACATATCGCATAACATGCTTTCGATGTACAAACCGATCTGTTGCTTCTATCAGCGCATAGCAAGAAAGCTTATTCATGTGTTACATAATGCATTGTTGTAAATAAAGACCGTTCTCGTCGTCTACCTCGTCGCACGTACAGAATCATCTGTCTCACGATCTACTTCCGATAGGTACGTCTATTTACGATTCGCAGTTACGGTCGAAGCCAGCTCGGGCACCAATCCACGATGTTGCAAAGCTTCGACACGAGCTTCGGGCACGAGCTTCGGGCACGAGCTTCGAAAGATTGAATCAACCCGGTGTATCTTGCGGTTCCGCGAGAGGAATGCGAAAATGCGCGTGACGAAGACGTGTGCGTTGTCGTGTTGGTTTAACAGTCTGAAATTCGATGTTGGCATCAAACGTCGACGTTGACATCTTCTCACGATTCCGCTGCATCCTCTGCGGACCGAGATCAGAGTCGTCTCAAGGTGCTCGAACAAATCCTTTGTATGCGCGCTTTTATTGCAATGAGACAGTGCGATATACATATATATATATATATATTGTAAAGCGTTCCGGTTTTGGCCGAGAGTAAGAGAAAAATATATCAATGTTCTCCTTTTTCCACACGTTTTTTGCGAATTTACATGCACACGTACACATACACTTACACATCCCGATTAAGCTATCCCATCTTTCCTGCAACAAAAAAAAAAAGAATAAGACAGTAAGAAAACAGCGATGATTAGCCAGGAGACTAATGACATGACTTCAATTGTACAGTGCCGGTCGAGGAGTTTCAGTTCGCGAAGCTGCGCAAACGACGAATAAAGAGTAACGACAGTTCGTCGACGGAGAGCAACAACGATCAGAGTAACGCCGACACATCGTCCTGCACATCCGATACTGGCTGAACGAAAGCCGGGGGGCCGTATAAATGAGAGAAAGAGAGAAAGAGCGAGCGAGAGAAAGAGAGAGAGAGAGAGAGAGAGAGAGAGAGAAGGAGAGAGGGAGGGAGAAGGAGAGAATGAGAGAACGAAAGGCTTACTATCATGCCCCAAGTCGGATTCACACACCGGCCGCTTCGAATATTTGCGAATGATGCTTGCGAGCGTGTGACCAGTCACTCGAACGACCAATCAATCGGCGATGAGGGACTCGAAGAGCGCGAGATATCGTGGCCGAAACTCGCGTCGACATACCATCGTCGGTACGACGTACACTGTATCCTGATGTCATTGTGTAAGCTGCGAGCTTGTGAATGCTGTCAATGTTGAGAAAAATAAATTCTTTGTACACGGCAGAGCAATGTTGATCACTTCTATACCGTGAGACATCCACGTGCGGGAGAACAACAGAAAATAGAAAGAGAGAGAGAGAGAGAGAGAGAGAGAAAGAAAAGGGCCACGCGAGAGAAACGTCCTCCGTGGGCAACCGGGAGCTTTAATTCGCGAGTCGAGTCGAGAATCGCCGGCGACCAACCACCTGGGACGTTTCATTAGCGACGGCGCGGCCAGCCGTCGCCGTCCCGTGAAATATTTCACTCGTCCAGCCGGCAAAGGTGGCGCCGAGATTAATGCGAATGCTTTTCACGACTGCATCCGTGCGCTTGCGAGCGCAAGAGCGCGACGCAGGCCGCTATACTTAGCCAGCGCGACGCGCGCGTCTGGACGAGAGATTCACGTGACTTCTTTCAGCACGTTAATTCAGGAGGAAGACATCCGAAGTGTCCACCGCACGTGTTCAGCGCGACGAGGCAGAGCAAGCGACGTTGTTCCCGTTTCGTCGAAGTAACGACGGTCCTGATTCCATCGTGGGTGTACCACAAGTCGCGCAGAAGTTCCTTTGACTCGTTGATACTAAAATTGGAAGGAGTTGTACTCACTGCGGATCAGGGAAGACGACAGTCGTTTTCCCGCGGACGAGCCCGCGGAGTTTCCCAATAGTCATGTATACCCGAACTTCCAGCCCGAAACTTGAATTATTCAAATCTTTCATCAGGCAGCCTGAGAATGTATCCGAACAGCTCAATCCTGAAAAAAAGAAAAAGAAATTTGGCAGCAAAATTTGGAAGCTAAGCGATGAAGAGAAGAAAAGAAAGGACGGATAAGATGATTTTATTCCTGTTTGCAGTAAACTTTGATTCTTTTTCCCGAAATAACTTTTATAGTTTTAAAAACAATTCTGTGGGAACCTCTCTCTCTCTCTCTCTCTCCCCCCTCTCTCTCTCTTTTTATAAATTTCTCCCCTTTTATTCGCAGGTGCTTTTCTTGCTTTCAAATATTTGCGAAATCTTTAGCTTTTTGCGCGTATTCTTCAGCGAATCGGCGTAATCACGCTGTAACCGGCGTCGTAATTATTTACAGATTAACGGCAGATCAGCAGACTGTTACCGGCGAATCACCGGTTGCCGGTTGCGAATGTTAATTTTTCTTCTGCGGTTTGTTATCGCCCCGCGATAAAATATTGTTGGGAATCGATTCTGGTTCTGCTTTCTACCATCGATGGTTTGTGCTATACACAGACGTCATGCGCGTGCATACGCACACACGTGCGGAGTGCGACGCGCCCTCCGCGCGCGAAGACGCCAGCCGTCGCGATGCCAGAAACCAGCTGCGCCTCAGCTGTTTTCTATCCGTTCTCTCTTGCTCCCTTTCTCCCGACGATTGGACACTTCAAAATAAAATCCTAGATAGACGCGACACATGCGAATACGCGGTTACGCGGAATTTACTTTGCGGCGATTTATGTATAATTCAACTCTCAATCTGTGCGCGCAGGAAAACTCGTTCCGCGCACGATGCATTCGTAATACACATTGATTTTGTAAATTTTTCTACGTTTCAAGAAACAACACTGTGATTAAGGCGATTATGACTATAAAATATTTTTCGATCGTCTGAAAAATTATCATTTTACGGAAATGATTATTTCATCAGTTAGGCTGCTTTTAAGATTGTCTATTTATTAATTTCGCTTTTCCTGCCTCATTTTCTTTCATTGACGACGTACACGTGACTTAAAAATTTAAAATATGCAAGTGCAACGGAATGAGGTGCGCAATACTCGAGGTATATTTCGCGTTGAGTTTTATCGCACGCATTATTGGACTATTTCCTCTCCTAGAGTCCCGTCCTAACTGCTTGCGCAAAAGCGCAATTCATTTGTGCGGGCCGCCATCGCGGATATTGCACGCGCGCGTGCTAACGCGCCCGAGAAGAATGTATTTTGGGGTAAGGGCGGCAGGGAGGGCGGTCGCGGCGGTTAACTGCACTCCCGATAAAACGCGGAAACAGCTGTTTAATCTTATCCGGTCCACCTGCGCCGCGCGCTCGATATTTACTTTCATTCTTCCAGCGCGTCGCATGCAGCACGCGCCTCTGGAACACGCGTCTTTTGTTGACAGAAGCATAACAAAGCTTGTTTCCAGCTACAGGAGCGGGCTGTGGCACATGTCTGCTACCACGAAATATTTCGGACCTGCTGCGCAAATTTAACGCAACGATGTAACATATTTATCATACATATTTTTCGTTGGTTCACAGTAAAGCCTCAGATTTCACGGTAAATTTCTCGGAATGACCGTTTATCTCCGAAATCAATGCGATTTGCGGATTTGCAGCGATTTGTTGAGGGAGGAATGTATTTAACGTGGCGATATAAATCTCACAAATTTCGCAAACTTGCTTGTAATGGGTGAGGAGTAGCTGCAGTAATCCCCGCAATGTGGAGGGAAGCGTCGCGCGGAATACGCTGCGCATTACGCGAAGAGACCAACAGGAACGAAAAGAGACGCGGTAGAGGCGTGAGCGTACCAAGGCCTTTGAAAATCCGACGATGTTTTCGAAGGCCGCGGATATCCTCTTTTACGGCGAGCGTCTCGCGAGCGCCGGTACCCAGGCCACGGTACGTTGACGCGGGTACAACGGTGGCCGATGCAAAGTAATACAAAAGCGTGCTCGGAGCACGTCCGCTAACTCGTCGCGGAGTGTCACCGGCAGCACTTCGGATTGAACTTTTCCAAGAGCCTCGGCCGGGCTAAAGAAAACGCGCGGGGGTCTTATCCGAGAGGAGAGGACGAGGACCAGAAGAAGCGGCATTCGGGGGAGAGAGAGCAAAGTACTCAGGAACGATTAAAATCTCGCCCGTGGCGGTTTCACGAGGAATGGCTAGCTAGCGAGTGAGTATGTGTGTGTGTGTGTGTGTGTGCGCGTGTAAGCTCGCGGGCTTTTCTACCCCTTTGACAAACCTGCTTTATATTCCTGTGTAATTTCCATATCCGTAATACGCTTATATTATGCTTATAGTAGATTATTTTTGAGTTACTGTTTATATTTTACAGTGATCATTTCTTCTCTCGCGTGCTCACCAGACTTTACATACATGTTTACGTTAAGTTACAGCAATGGATCCTTGAGAGGAACGTATCTTGGACCTCTGTGTCTGGGATCCAGATTCCGGCTCTGCATTTTCCTGGTTTTGGCATCCAGATGTTGAAGTACCTGCTTTCCTTAATCCTGACTCTGGCGCCCACATGTAGAAACGTCTGCTTTCCTTGATCGTGGCTCTGGCATCCAGATGTGTGAAATGTCCGCTTCCCTTAATCGCGAATCGTCCTAACACGGCGTAGCGAAATTGGACGGTCGGGCTCGGGGATGGGATTTAGCGCTAAAAATGAACACGGGATTTATTATATTCCGTTTAATAATGTTTTAGCATCATTCTTTACGTGCATTATTAATACACGTAATGTCGCATCTCGCGCGTCTAAGGCGCAACGAAATCTACCCACTCGTTCAGTCCCTGTCTCCCGAAGGTAAGGACTCCTCCGTCGCTCTCGCTTCCTCGACTGACGTTCCCTTTTTTTCTGCAGCGCGTACGGGCGACAGAGCGGCGAGAGCTTTGTAAAATCGGCGGATGCTGCGGCCTCTCCCTCGCCGGAGGAGTGACTTCGTGCTATTGACATCCGCTTCTCGTGGTATCGACATCCCGGTACATGCCCGCCCGCGCCGGGAGCACGATCTCGCGTCACTTCCAGAGAGCGAGAGCGTGCGAGAGAGAAAGAGAGGGATAGAATTAGAGGGCCTGAGAGAGAGAGAGAAAAAGAAAGAGAGCGAGAGAGAATGAGAGAGAGGGTGCATACGGCGCAGTAGTCCGTCGGGGCGATCGTCGGCTCTGCGTCGGTGTAATTTTCGCACTCGCTGCAAAATTACACCGTGCCGCGGCGTCGATAAGTCGTAAATTACGGGCACGTAGGTGGACGATCGTGTAAAACGCGGCCGCGGTCGGCCCTGCGATTGACGCCATCACCGCGCCACCGAAACTTACGGCCATACGTCGAATAAATCGGAATTAGCGTTTAATCACGTACGTCCGCTCGATATGCGCCCCGCCGTAATTGGGTCTCGAAATTTCCCGGTCGCGGATTGCCGCGAACTCGCACGGACGAGAACTCGTCCTCGACGTTCTGCCCTTACGTATACTTTCTTTCTCTTTCTCTCTCTCTCTTCACAGTAATTTCGCCATTGGGTATATCGCACTGCATTCAACAACACTGCCCATGGAGTCAAAATAAAGCCAAATATTCTTTTACCTTTCCTTATTTTCTCTTTTACCATTCTTTGTTCCATTTCTCCGACATTCTTTTACCGTTTCCCTTATGTTCCATGTGTTGAAATCATTCAAGTCTATTCAAGTTTACAGCTTCAGCTACATGTGCTGAATTTCAGATCGTGTTTAACGATTCTTTCGTATGCAGCACATATGTTTATTATAATGTATTCAAATTGATTGACGTTGTCATAATCTATAAGTGACACGTATCTATTTGCATCGTTCATGTCGCATACTCATGTTCGCAGACGGTGGATGATAGATAGATGAAGAAGAATGGCACGTTTGTCATGATGCGATTTCGAAAGACGATTGATACAAAATAAAAATGGATTTTTCCTCGAAATATTGGATCTTGAAAAAGATTATTTTACTTATGTTAACGTATATTGCAATAATGAAATAATTTATTCGACAGAATTTTAATATCGATCCCTGCTTAATGTAAAATTTTTAATTAATCCCTCGGCTACTCTTTGGTAAGCTACTCATTGAAGCAAAGACTATCCCCGATCACAACCAGTTTTGAAAATTTATAATGACATTTCGTGCAAGTGTGGAATATTCAAACGTAGATTTAAATACGGATACATAACTATCAACGCGTGCATAATGACTGAGAATCATCATGAAAGTTTCGTGCCATCCAAGGGGATGGAGGACTTCTCGGGGCCTTCTACGTCGACGCGAAAATCGATCGTGTTCACCGCGGTTTACCATAGCGATCCATAGTTCTCGGCGAGAACTCGGCGATCACGCGTGGGGAATTACGCGGCGAAGGCTCGACCTTCGTACGTACATACGTAACGTCTGTATCCCGTCGAATGATTCGCTATTCGCGCGGCTCCGAACCACCCGGGGAAACTTAGATTGCTTCGTCGACTAATTCCTATCCAAGCGCGCGCGCGCTAATTCAACGTCGAAACTCGCGGCGCGTCATACCTGAAGCGGCTCGATAAATTACTCGCCGTCCGTCCAATTAACGGCGACGTGCCTGCAGCTCGCTTCGTCATTCACAGTGACTAGCAGCGCAAGCAAGCTCGATTCTTGTCGCTTCGCCCGTTTCGTCGCTTCAGCGTAACCGCGAGCAGAACAGGGCGACCCAGTTTTCAGTTGACTCGTGCGAGACGAGCCGCTCCACTCTCTCGAGCGTCTCTTGTCAGAAATACGCCTTGCGAAACTTACATTATATTTTCCCTCCCTCTAAGAATGAATGGATAGAGTTAGTCGTCGGATTCATCGCAGGCGATTCATCGGATCGGCCCTCGTTGTAGCCGGGGCTCAAGGAAAGCTCGACGTGACGGCATCTGATCGCGCGTTGACGGGATCCCGGAATCTCGCGCGCGTACGCACAACACAAGTGTGTACGTGGCGATGACAGGCGGTGGCGTGACGGAGTGCTAATAATACGTATAATAGGTCGGCGATGTGATATGTGTATGTGTGTGTGTGTAGGCGCGCGCGCGCGCGAATTCCCGCCGATAAACGCGCGCGTCTGCACCCTGCTGCAATCTCGGCATCCACACGTACGTGCACACGTGTCACCCCCTGAGCAACGAGGCACGAGTGCATGCACGTGTCCGTGCATTCGGAGATGTTAAATCCGCAAGTGTCGCGTTACGTATGTTCTCAAATCGAAATAAATCCTTCGTAACATTGAAGTTCTGTCGATATAACGGACTTGAAAGCAACCCTCTTACTGTTGAATTAGGATTTGCGGTTCAGCACTTCGAGTCTGCAATTAAGCGCGACATACAATTCGCAAATTAGTAAACAATGCGCGTAATTTTAAAAATTCAGAAAAATTTTCTGCTCAATCAATGGAATTTTATATGGCAAAGATTTCTTTCCGCACATTCTACAATTTTTATGCGGTACTACGAGATTTAAATTCTGCTATTTCATTCTACAAGTTAGGGATTAATCTCGGAGCGCGCGATGCGGCGACAGATGATGAGCCTCGAGAATCCCGCGTGGATCGATCGATGTCGGACGTCGAAGCCGAGTGGGTTATAGTCGGTGCCACATCTTCCGCGTCCTTCGCGAAGACAGCCGGTGCGATTGGGGTCGGCGAGCATTCCTCGCCTGCGTTCGAATTCGGAAATCGGTCACGGGTCGGTGCTCTCGCGGGCGGCCCGCTCGATAGAGGGAAATCGAGGAATGTCGTCGCCCGCTGACACTCTCTTGCGACTTGCGGGTTTCTCCTCAATCTTCAGCACAGACATCAGGCTGCAAACTGTGAAAATTGCCAAATTAGTAAATCTCTGAACAACTTCCGTGTCATAAGAATTTCCAAAGACTACTCATAAAATACTTGATTAACGTTGCATTGTTTTGCAAAAGAAATCATTCCATATTTATTTTTCTACGTGCAATATTTTTGTAATGGACTTATCAATATATCGTGCAACGTAATAATCAACTTACGCATGTACGCAGATTTTCCGAGTTCCACGATCACGGTAAGACCGTCGCAATGATTCGGTGCACGGCAGTGATCGATGTCGCGCGTCGTTGAAAGCGAAGCGGTAAAAGGAGCGGCGCAGGATTCAAAGCGCCGAGGTGAGGTGAGGCTTGCACCCCCGTAGTGTCGGGGGTGCGCGAGGCACGGGAGGCCAAGCTATTTCTCAGCTTCAGCGGCAGAGCCTTTCTTCGCGGGAATATATCGACACGTCAGGAGCACACTGGCCCGTTTACAATATCGCGTATAGGAACGTGCGCGCGCCTACATTTCGACCGTCTCGCGCCTCATCGGCGAGAAACATCGCTCCATGATGATCTCGCATCGATCGCGACCCCTTGGATCGTCCTGAAAAATGAGCTTGGCGATACACTCTCGGAAATCACTTCTCTGAGAACAAGTACAAATTCGCGACATTTGTGATTTGGTATAATATCATTATACCAAAGGCAGAAAAAATTGTAAACTATTACAACAGTGAGCGATACTCTGCTTGTCGTTATTTGTTACAAGTATTCGTATGAGTATCGAATATTCATTTTTTAAAGAAAGTGCGAGTGATATCGCGTTCGCTCGTATACACGTAATGCAGTAAGCGTCACGTTTCATTATTTCGGCAACCATTCCGCGGTCTCAAACGCGAACGGAATAAACTTTTAGCCATTTATCCCACGTGACAAACTTTTCGAGAAGACACACCCGTCTCATGAGATCATCCTTTCAAATATACATTTGCGGCACTTGGAACAACTCTTTCTCCTCGCGTGCGTTATCGAAACCTGCTGGATCGTCTCAATCGCGTAATCTAGATCACGAATCCGCGGCACGCGGGGTGTAACGGGGGTGTGCATGTGTGTGTATGTCTACGTAGGCGCGTAGCCGATCTGAAATAACTCCTCCAGGTGCCCCGCGAATTGTTTCCATCAGTCCGAGATCATCACTGGATGCTGAACACCGCGCCCGCAGGAAGAATCGTCGCAGGTTGAGGTCGGTGCATGGTGGAGGGTAGCAAACTCCCTCCTCTTCGCCTCTTCCGCCACCGACTGGCTGGCTGGCTGGCTACCGTCGTCCTTTCGGTTCTCCAGCGAAACACTCAGTTGGCCGTCGACTGCCGTTCGTGCATCACGTTCGTTCGTGTCGCTCTGCTCGCCGTTATGCTCTTCGGATCTTTCGTTCCTCCACGCGTTTCGGTATCAACCCTTTGAGCCCTTCACTTTCGAGTGAAACGCCACTCGAGCGCTTCATTTTCTCTGGCCTTTGCCTCAGAATTCTTTTTTCATTTTTGTGAATTTTTCCACAATTTCGGAGCACTGTCGTTTTGCACGTTTTGAAATTTTGCCACCATCTCCGTGTGTTTTCAGACTTTGCCTGCATCTTCGCACGCACCTTTTCGGAATCTTTTTCTTGCACTCGCGCGAATTCATTAATCCGTTTTTCGTGCGTCTTGAGTTGAGATTTAAAGCGCGGGCCGCGCGTTCGTATCGCGGCACCGACGAAACTCGAAGCACGAGACGAGTGCATTTCTGCATGATGAAGCGCATCCTCGACACTCGCTCGCGTGAGCACCTACGGCGCTCGTGAAAGCCCGTGATCGCGAAACTGTGACTGATCGACAGCCGGCGCTGCCTTCCCTGGATTTTTTTGCGGTTTAATCTGACACGCTGCGTGAACATCGATCAGGCAGGAGGTGAGAATCTGCTACAGTTATTCTGTTCTTTCGAGCCCTCTCGGGCGTTTTTTTTTAACACTCGCGATGACCACTGCGGCAAAAGTTCTTCATGATGCGAGAATCGTGCGGCATGATTTTTCTTAGTTATCCGAAATGTTCCCTGCGAACTACGCAAACAGATTAAAGATCATATTCGAGATGAAATGTTTAATGCTTTAAAGCAAAAGTCGGTCAAAAACTTATTTTGTTTATTTCAAGGATTCTTACCTTGACATGGACTTATTATGAAAAGATTCGGAGAACGTATGTTCGGAGAAATGTACTTTGGTATATAAAGAGTTAGTAAATAAAAGATAATTTTAGATAGATAAGAATGGAAGTCGTGTTTTCCATGTGTTTGTAGTTTTATTAAGATGAATAGTGCATGTGTGCACGTTTTCTTTAGACAGGTCTTCAAGACACATGTGGGACGATATTATAAATGGCTGGCGTGACACTGTATGTGCACCGTGAACATTAATCTGCATAATAGTATTTTTGCAATACGAGAAATAATTATTTGATTATATTACTGTCTGAGAAACAGCGCGTAACTCTTCTCGGAATATGGGGTGCCACGAACGTTGAAATAAAATAATAAGAGACACGTATAACCACACGTGACCATATGTCTGTAAAGTTCGCGTTACAAAGCTATGAGCCTCGTAACGTTGGGAACGTGATAACTAGGAAATCGCGTGCTGCACAAAACTACTGTCATTTAGCCCGTCACTGCAACGTTACGGCTATGTTGTAATTTTGAAAAAAGCATACAATTCTGCTGTTGGATCAACCAATCGTGTTACGCATTGAACATACACATCTTGAGTTTTTCGGTTCCTTTCTTTCTCAATTTTTCACTTTCTCATTAATCTGCGAATTTATGATACGAAGTATTGCTTTTTTGTCATTTTGTATAGAAAATTCAAACTGCGTTAATTCTTTTTGCTTTAAATTATAATAAATATATTGATTCTAATAAACGTATAACATGCAATAATTTGAGAGCGCTCAAAAACAATCAAAAGACTGAATTGTCCATGATGAAAATATTTACAAAATATAGAGACGTCATTTACATTGGAAATACAAGCCGCAGAAGATCTGAAACGCGAACGAATAGTTAACAATGCGTCATTTCGTTTCACCGGTAAATCTTCACGTTAACCATGTATTTTATCGTTTTACATTTAAAACCGAACGGACCGTGAGAAATAATCGCTTTTGCGATATACCTGCCAGACATTTCGCGAATATACCGCCGGGGGAACTCACCATGTCGAACGGCAGTAGAATCGAGCTATCGAAGCGCGAAGAGTACGTATGTAACGCCGGCGAAGGGGGCAGGTGGATGAATCGCCGTGGGGCAAAGACTACCGGAGGGAACTTCGAGTTTTCTTCGACGGGGAGCACGGGAGATAAGGACCGAATACAGCGCGACGAAAACCCCCGTCAGGTGCACCCTTTCGCACGGTGTTTGCCAATAATCGGTTCCCCGCCGGCGTATAGCGTACGTCACGATAAACCATGGCGGAAACGCGCTACGAATTCGAGCTCGTCGCGCACTTCCGCAATGTTCGCGCGAACCGCGCTTGTCGATCTTCGTGCCCTCATCCCCCGCATGAATCGCGCCCCGGCGATTTGTGTCATTTACAATAAATAGTGTAAATAGCGCGGCTGCGGTTTCGCCCCGGCAGTTTTTTATTTTCCGATCATTACGTGAAAGTACAGCGTGTCAATTTAATATGGATACGTTGAAATAAGAATTGATATATTCCGACATATTGACATAATAATAAATTAATGTGTTTCATCATCGAGAATACGAGCAATATTTTATTACGTTTTATTACGATCATCATTATAAATTGTTGATGAAAATGTAGAGAGAATCAAGCATCCTCGATGCTATTTTACCACAATTCCGTTGGACGTATCATAATCGGGTATCACTCGAAATCAAGTTAGGATCTATCCTACACAGTCATGATTATGCTCGTCAAGGATGAAATCAGGGAACTCCTCGAGTCAAGTACCGTCGTGGTATTCTCGAGGCGAGGCAAGTTGCGCTCAAGAAGCCCGCACCGAGGGTTTTAGAGTCTCACTAAAAATCGCCAACGCAGAAATCGAAAGGTAAAGAACCGCCGGTGGTCTCTAGCGCGGCGGTATCGACGAGCTCGTTAAACGAGCCCTCGAGTGCTCATGTTTACGAGGTGCCCCGTCTATCCCACAACCCCGATAAAAATGCCCCGTGTACACCACGCTGGTGTGTGCACGCGCGTGGCAAGGAACGTACGCGTAGTGCACGTATGCCGTACGGTGCGGCGTGTTATACCGAAGTATTATATCGATTAACTGTTGGCAACAGAAGAGAGGCGGAGGAAAGCTTGTCAGGGGCTGCGGCGTGGCTTTGGCTTTCCTATATTATTAATCTTTCTCTTTCTGCCTCCCTTTCGCTTCCTCGCGCCCGTTGTCTCTCTCTCTCTCTCTCTTTCTCTCTTTCTCTCTCCCCGATTCTCGTGTTCTCTCCCTTTCCGTTCCTCGTTCTCTCGCGGCCCACCCCGGTGGTTACCTTCCGCTTTCGTCTCGCTCTTCACCCACCCCCTGGCGAGCTCTGTCTGCCGCTGCTGCTCCGCTCGACCTGCCATATACGCGTCCGTCGAGTCAGTCAGGTGTTGCGGGCAGCTTCCGCGCTTCAAAGAGAATCAAGAGTTACGGCCGGAGAGAAGGGAGAGGGAGAGAAAGAGAGAGACTTGATCTCCGTTCGCTCTCTCGGTACGTAGCTGGTACGTCCTTCTCGTCTCTCTCGCCGGATACCTCCGGTTGCATTGCGTTGCGCGCTGGTACCATCCATGTGTGTGCGTTGCCTTTTCCGGATGACACGTAATTAGTACGCGCTTATGGTGGCACGTAAGTTGCGCTAACTGATGACATCTGCATCGCAAAGCTCCGGATGGTTCTGTGGATAAAAATAGTGTTTGTTACACACATCCTGAGGCTAGATGCAGGAGTAAAATAAAACAATTGCATGATAATTACAGTTTACAACCATATAATTATCAAGTCTGAGAAATACTTGGAATTAGCATACATAAAGAGAAAGGCAAAAAGTACTTAAAAAATTACTTACAAAATAGCCGTAGAAAACAGAGTTTAAGAGAATTAATGTGAGAGGTGATTACTTCTCTAACGGCATAAAACACATTTTAAAGATAGAAAATTGTAACGTTTTCGAAAATAAATAATATCAGCTTAATTAAGCAGCACTAGCATCTGCAATAGACGATTGCATAAGTTTTTTAATTCCATAACGCGCCGTAATCCTTTTTTATTGCTCGTGCCTCTTTTTTATCGCCTTCGGTTCTTTCTCTGAGGAAAAGTGGTTATGAAAAGTCGTGAATTGCCAGCCGCTATGACTCAAACAGTATTGTACATGTCGCTCTATCGAGATTTTTATCGGCAATAATTCGCGGATGATTGAATTGCACGTGTCGCTCAAGTTGGTTGCATGATGCACAATAGCGAAATAGATTCATACTTTACTAGCTTATCGAAATACCGAGCAACTATACTGACGCTACCTGTTTGCGTACCTAAATGTTTAACAGCTCCGCGTGTAGTTAACCACGTGTCCGACAATTTTCGCTGACACTGACGAACCGGCCGCACCATCGGCGCACCTGCGAACGCCATCCGATATTTTCACGGATATATTAAGTGCCGATCGATCGATCGTTATGTCAGTCATCTGCATGGATATAACTTGGAAAAAGTCAGCCATGTTATTAAGCGCGTGTGAATGTTACAAAATATATATATTGCATAATCAATATCGCATCATATTGGTGGGTGAAACTCTTTTCATCCTTTATTCTATCAGTGTGAAAATAAAATTATCAAGTTTTATAAAGTAGAAGAAATTAGCATTAAAGAAAACTTGTCGCTTTCTAAGTCATAAACTTTTCAAAGTTAAGACTAAAAGTTTAACTAACAAGATTCGTATTATGTATTATTGCGCACATTTAATGTAAAGAAATTCACCACAAAGCCGCAAATTTGTATTTATAATAATTCTACGATGTGACGGCTATGATAATTCTATGACGGCTGTGAAACCGAAATTGGCTGAAATTTGGGCTTAATTATCAACGAGGAATGACGTATAATTATATGCAATCTCCAAATTGTTGACTGTTATTGCCAACATTGGGTAACAGAATCTATCCGATTAAAATATCATTTCATTCGAGAATGAAAGACACTTGGACACTTTAAGATTCATTGAGCTGATACGAGTTGAGTTATAAAAATCAACTTTTGTATATTATCCAAGTTTTACTAAAGCTGCAAAATTCTATGTCATTTTTTCAAAAATTTCCTAGAAAGTTTTTCATCAAGCTTTTTGCGAAACTGCTCACGATCAATCGGACTTACGTAATTACAATCGCTTATAACCGAGCTGACATTAGTCGTGGATCATGGAGTGGTCACGGATTATCTGCGGAACAGCCTATTTAAGAGATAAAACTGTGTAGATGCAGGGGGTGACGAACGTTGATGGACCAACGCGGTAATTAATTATCCGCGCACGCGATGACGACACCCTCAATTATCTTCTCGTTACTCCCACGGAAAAAGTTCGTCCAATTAACGCGTCTGTCCTGCTAACCCGATATAGCCGGTAAATGGGGACGAATCGTTTCGTTAATTGAAAGCGCGGATTTTTTTTACAGCGGAATTAGGCGGCCGCAATCGGCGCTCTTGGTAAAGTTATCGATATTTTCGATCGCGGAAAATATTGTCACGCCTGGCCCGGGATTGCGTTGTTGAAACGCGTGTCGCGCGCGAATAAAAGAATTAATTGCAAATATCGGAACAATATTCGGCGCCGCGAAATTCGTTTCCGTTTTAGCATTTCATAATTTTCCCGGCGTTCCCCGGCCGTTCCGGTTTAACGCCAAGTGTGTATACAACGCGGCCGGGACGTCAAAAGCGGGTATAACTGCGACGTACCTGCGCATGACATCTTTGTAATGAAACCAAGCAGAACCTTCGCGGAGTAAAGCTTCGATACCATTAACGATGTAACGGTTTCACGTCGACTCCAAAGAGCGAAGTATTTACCGTTTCGTCCGTTTCGCTCTTCCTCCCTTTCTTTTTTTGCTTTCTCTTCGTTTGTCACAAGAGACTTGTGATGCGAAGCCGATCGGCCGGTGCATTCTTTCAAGAGAACAGAGATGGAAGGTTGCGGTGAACTCGAAAAACCTGCGCTGGACAGCATGAATAATTTGTTTCGATTGTTATCACAAATTATCTGTCAAACATTGGATCGAACTTAAATATACTTACCATGTGCAATCCGACGATGAAATAAAAAATTGTCACAGGTGCCACGAGGTAAACCCTTGCAAATGTAAACGTTATTCACCGGTACCTAAAAATCCACCCTCTGAAAGTGGTGACGGTGATTTCATCTCGTTAGGACTCACGCGCTTCGTTCCGTCGAACGTGATAATTGATGGTGGCTGTTGGGTCCACCGACCCAAGATCAGGTCGACAGCCTCGCGAGTTCTCATCATCAGCGTGACGACAATGACAGGGAGAGACAGGAACGAAAAAGAGGAAAAGAGAGCAAGGGGAGCGAGAAAGACAGGCGAACGAACGCATCGTCGAGAGGTCGGCGGCGATGGTGCAAGCGCGGGATGCGGAGCGGCGCGGCGTGTCGCGGCGCGTCGCGTCGCGTCGTGGCGCGGCTCTGTGCGTGACATTTTTGTAATGAAACCATGCTAAACGCACGTCGCGCGCGCGCACGCTCTCTCGGCAGTCAGTACGGTAGACATCTGGCCTGCCTCTCGCCTGGCCGTTCTAATATTGGAAATTTCAGTACGTCTCCGCGCCGGTTCCGCGGCCGCCTCCTCTCCTCTTGCACGGGGGCACCGCACCATGTGCGGGACATATGTATAAACATAAGCCCGATCCACCGCGAGACGCCGAAGCCTTTGCCTTTAAAACGCGGCCGCGATCGATCTACGATTATTCGCTCGCACCCTTCCTCCTTCCTCTTGGTCTCCTCCTTTTGTTCGGTGTCACTCTTCTTTGGAGAGATTTCCAGATTGCGAGTGCTGTGTGGAGCTGCGTGATGATTCTTAGTTTGCTCGAGAAGAAATTTCCTTGAATTTTAATATATAATTGACAATTTTGATATTATCTAAGGATTGTAGTATATGTCAGTTGTCAGTACATAATATGATTTAAAATGACGTTTTTTCATTCTCTCTAATTTAATAGGAATAAAGTAAAATAAAGCAATGGATAAATCTTAATGAACGATTTCCCTTCTCTGCAAGTTTTTCTCTCTTGGCCGGAATGGAATAAATCTATCTACTATTTATCCTTCTCTCATTCGTCCACACGCCGCTTTTTTCCCACCGGCTGTGCTGGCCTGTCCGGCGCTTTTTTCTCCTTTCTTGCGCCACCGTCGAAAGTGGAGCGAATTTAGCGAACCGCTTGATAGAGTCGTCGTCATCCCCAGTGGGTCCCTTTATTTTGGAAATCCGCGAAAGGTACTATCGCGAATCGAACAGGGAAGAACCGTGAGAGAGGAGGATAGGGAGAGCTGTCCAACTGCTTATTACACACGGTCGTTACAATTATATTAATAAATACAATCAATTAAATTTGGCCCACAGTCATTGTAATATTATATTTGCTCGACAATAAACGCCCTTTATAATTACATCGATTGCAAGTATAATTAATAAAATTAATTCCGCGCGCTGTGTGTCTCGTCGCGATGTTATTTGCAATTTGCCGCGCGTTGCACCCCCTCGCGATCGAAAATTGGTGCCTTGATGTCCCGGTAACGAGCAGACCGGAAACCGCGCAGATCACCGGGCAGCCACGTGGATAAAACTCCGATCTTTCGTTTCCGGACCATGCGGTCCGTGCGCGAGACGAAGGGTTCGGCGAGATCCGCGCGGCGTAACCACAGCTGCGCGCAATTACGAGCGGGAGAGCCGTGGATTTTCTGCCGCGGCACGTATATCACTTTGGTAGCGGCCCCGCTCTTGTTTGCTTAACTAAGCGTCTTAACGAATTGCCGGAGACGCGCGTCTCCGGCAAGTCGGGGCCAAAGCTCACCTTAACGACGACGCTCCGCTACGCTGGGCGATCGATCGCAGGTGACATCCGAGTTAATTGCGTTCTCGACGTTGCGCGTCACGCGCAATCTCGCAGTTTGCGACTGCTTGCGAAAATGCCCGCGGCATCGTCGATCCGCCGTGTATTTTCCTACCGAATGCTGTCGAGAATACGCGAATAGTGCACAGTCGCGATGACAATTGACCCGCTATTTTCTGTTCCTCCCGCCTGTATGTATCCTTCCGTCACTGTTGAGATGAATCGACGACTTGAGCATCGAAGGAGCTAATCTCGCGAATTTCTAGGGGAGAAAAATTTTTAAATGTAATTAGTTCATTATCATCGTTGTATCGTGCGTATGCTACGTATGACGTGTAACGTCAAATATTATTTCGAAGTAACCGAGCTCTGTTCACATTTCGCATTTATCTGCTTCATTCTGTGTAACAGACAGCTACATGACGGCCGCGAACGAAGGAAAAAGAAGTATTCTTTTACGTGAATGGTAAAAATTTAATTACTTGAAGCGTTAAGCCCGACGATTAAATGAAATGTTTCCAGGTTGAAGATAGGCTCTTTGTTTTACGCTTCGAAGCACGCATCTTTGAAAGAAGATACTTCAACCGAATTACTCGTGCAATTCTTGAAGAGAGATATCATTGGCACTAATAAACCTTTTTGAATGATACTTAAAGCCGTATACAGAAAACGGTGCAATCATCTTCGCTCGATCCTAATTTCAACACTAATTTCGAACACTTCCCCCGTAACTACATTTTAATCAGGTTGGATTAGAAATGTCTGTTTGTACGTCGCTGCGTCTTCCGTGAGAGCACACGTGAGATTAGAGTAATATATTCGCGATGTCGTCGCGCGCAAAATGTATTTTCAGTATAAATACGCGTACAGCAGCGCTTGCGATATTCAGCCTGTCGGCAGGTTTAAACTACGGGCTAAAAGTTTATGGTACTTTCAATTTCGTCAAACGCAGGTATATTCCACAATATTTTTTTTAGAAGCTTTTTTTTAATAGTACGCAGAATTATTTTGTAACAGCAATTCTTTTCGCGACGTAACGTGAAAATACGCTTTCGCGAGATTTGACTCGCGCTGTTAATTGAGTACAGAGAAAACTGTTTTCTAGTTTTGCAAACTTTTGCAAATGATAATAGCATCACGATACTTATCTTAGAAAATGTTGGATTGCTCGCGGAGAATCATCGATCAGTGATGTTCATAAGCTGTACTAACAAAAGATATATATGATAAAGCAAGAATTTTTAATTAATTCACCCATGCGGCGTTACACGGCGATGGAGTACAGATCTTTGAAAAGTAGTACTACTGCTTCATCAATCAAAGAACAGATTCCATTCACTATTATCGCAGCAATATGTGTCACGGGCTGCCAGAAGATCGCAAATATTACAACACTTGTGCGTGTGCGACGAGCGAATCGCGAACATCTGTAACAACAGGAGAAGGCGTCAATTAAAATTATTGCGACCATCTGTCACAATAAAGATCGACATGTCGCAACCGCGAATTGCTGTGTATAACCGTGCGTAAATCCGCCGAAACTGCGTAGCACAGCCTCTTTTCATCGTACGCGCGAAATACGGGGGTGGTTTGATTGATGAGTGCGGCGATAGAAGAATCGGAGAGCGTTGTTACGTGACCGAAATATGGACTGTTGACGATTTTATTAGCCGGTAGTAATCGCGATCCTAATCTACAAAGTAACATATATCTAATTACCTCTAACTAGACAATAATAATGACAAGGATAATATTATACAAAAATAATACTGAACTGTTCAAAACACAAATAATCAATTAAACAGAAATGAGGAAAAGTAATTTCGTTTAAATTTTACGTGTAATTTAATTCTACAAAACCAAGAGGAAAAATGTTTCCTCGTTTAATTGAAAACCCACATGGTTAGACAAAGATTTTTTCGCACAGAATAATAAAATAATGTTATAAGACATAATCTCTGAAAATTTCATAAAATTTATTGTCTTACTTTGAATATCTTGGTACAACAGTATCGCTACATTTTACAGACCGTCACGAACATTATTGTACAAAATTAAATAAATCGACTAATTGCTCGGCCATAAAAATTACGTTTACGAGCAGGCTGTTACGGATAATCGCATTAGGCTCGCCGAGCGTTCTCACGAATTTGTCGCGATTAAGCGGAGTGTGATAGTTACGAATGTTTGTCATTAGCACAGCTTTTATCGCCCAAACACGTCGCGCGATTCGGAAACCGAACGGAGGCTCGCGTTGAATTTCCCATGATGCAGTTACAAACACGTTAAAACTCGACGGCATTTGGCGATGCAGTTTCGCGCGAAAAATTATAGCGAGTCATCCGAGCGGCCGTTTCTTGGACGCAACGAAGGGCTCGTTTGCATTTCACGTTAATAACGGGACCATGTGGCACCGAAGGCAGCCTGCTGTGCCAGGGCTGTGCGCGTCAATAAAATAAAATTCCATCCGGTAGGAGTGGCGGCGGTGCGCCACGTGGATCTTAAAGATTACTCTCGTTTCCGCATTCGTGCCATTTAATTTTCCTGCCCGTGTAATTTTGCCCGCGTCGAACCGAAAATATTACGGGACTCACGCAAATCGCTCGGTTCTAAATCGGATTACGTCCGAGACGTTATAAATCCCGAGAACATGTAACTTTTTTCATGAATTAGAGGTGCAATCATGCAAATGTCTACCGCATCCTTTCACCGATTCCATTATCGATTACATACTGACACACGACGTAATCAATTTTTGCTTTCATGATTTCACTCTCTGATGACGGTTGGTTCGCGTAGGTCGATCAATCGAGCGCTGGAAGTTTGAAAACTTTCACGCGACGGTGTTTTCTAAAACAATATTTTTCGTGTACGTCTGCGTATAGAAAAAGATCGATTATTGTAACTCGATATATTCAGCAAAAATGGCGCAGCTGTCGGATTGTTCGTTGATGATCACTTCCTTCAATGGGCGCCATTCAATTTCCTTACAGCCATGCCGTTTCCGGTGATACGGTTCTGTCTTCGGACAGCGACTAGTACATGCAGGAAAACCGTGCACGTGATGCACTTTGCTCGGGATAATGTCGCTGTAGCATCCGGTATAATGTCATGCGTAGGAGTACATACACGTATATTGATTTTGCCTGACAGAGGAAACTTTACTTTCTTTACGCAGGACTGGCTAATGACGATGGTAATAGAAATAATTCACGGTAGTTATCTTTCTTCAATTTAATTCCGAATAATAGCTCACATGGTTCACTGTGCACAGAAGTTTTTATACATTACATCAAGAATAGTACTAATCTCTACTTTTATTGATATCATTGCACAGAAAGACGTAATCGTATTTTCGAATTGAAACGTAATTCGATTTGTATACGTCTACATTAAATGAAATAAATCGATGGTCTCAATGATGTATTCCATTTAACGCGTCGTGTAATTCGACTGAAACAAATTCTCCCTTTTTAATGGAAAATCCATCTCGCAGCATGTAGAGCATAGATACAATTAGCGATCTAACATTGCGGCATTTGCCGAAAGGGGAGGGGAGGACAAGAGGATTTAGGCTGTGTTCGGGGAGCTCACTATCAGCGCTAAAACTCTATAGTCATGTCACGTATACTATAGATTTTCAGCGCTACATAGCGCTAATAGCGTCTCCCCGAACGCACCCTTACTCGTGCATTACGTTTGTTCGCGCGGAAAATACGAAAAAAGAACCGAACGTTCGACTGCTTTTAATGCCGGACGTAGCTGTCGGTGCGGAGCACCGCGCTCGTAAAAGTCCCAGCAACGCGATTACCGTAATAAATATGAAACGAGATCTTGCAGCGTAAGCATGAGATAAAGAAGAAAAGGCGCGAGCGGGACGTGAGGAAAGAAACTAAATACGCTGCTAGACGCCGCGCGGATACGCGCGTTGCGTACAAAACGCAAGACGCTTACGCGGCGCAGCATTGCCCCCCCGGTACCACCTGTCAGGCCGATGTAAATCTTCATAATTTTTACGACTACTGTGCGTGTTCGCAACCGGCAAACATCCCGACGGTATTTACACGCCGACGCGCGGTGAGAAAAATCGCCTCGAGACAGGAAGAGCAGCGCAGCACTTGGATGAAAAGCTCTTACTTCCGATTGCGCTGAAATTAAAAACGAAATTAAAAGAAGAAGATTTTATTCCTCGTTTAATTCCCGACTGTTGTACGCTTCGTACGCTAATGAGAATCTTGAGAATTTGAGCAAGCACGACGCTCACGCACGTGATACTGATTTGAGATGAAAAGCAATGTATATTTGGAAAATTCTTATGAAAAAATTCACACCAGCATAGAGAATACGTAGGTGAGAAGTGGTTCGCGATATCCGCGACGTTCGTTTTATTGCTGGGAATATTTGCGGAGGTTTTTCCGTTGATGGTCCATTTGTAGGCCGTGCCGAGTGCGACCAAAAATGACGGCGGCGGCGCGATCAGTTATGGGCGGCAGCGCTCGCGAATCCCCAATAATTCCGGTGTTCCCGCGCCGTGACGGATCTTTGTTGGTTTGTAAAACTAACGTCCGTCCATTCCATTAAAACGGCCATCGGTATGCGCGGCGACGGTCTCGTCTCGCCAGGCACGTAGATGAAACATGCGGCCGGCGCGGCGCTCTCATGAAATGGAATCAATCAAATATGAATCGCGCGCACGATGACGTGCATATAGGTGTCCCCGGCTTGTCCACCCCTCGCTCGTTTTTCCGCGCGTCCTCGAGTCCAATCCCGTTGAAAGCAGGTGCACCCTCCCGCGAAAACGTCGCTCTGGGCAGAAGGAATCGCTAATGTTCAATTATAGTTCCCCATATTCTCCATATCAATTGCAATATTTCTATTATGTTTTCGGTGACGTAAGAAGCCTTCCGTGGATCTCGCTTGGAAGGAAGGATGATTTTGAAGGAACAATGAATAAATCATGTATTGTGATTGCGGCATTGAGCATTGGAAAATAACTTTCTTCTTCGCTTGACAATTTTCTTTTTTCTATTAGAAATAACTGTTAGAAATCTGTTGATGTTTATTTGCGTTATCGCTGTCAGTTATCTCTAATTTCAGTTTGGATTAAATGCCCCAAGGTTCCAACACGAGGAGCAATCAAATAATTTGCATATAACTCGTATCGTATCGCCCGCAGGTGAGAACGCGGCTCGCGAGCATGAAAGTGGAGGGCGGAGTGGCGACGACGACGGTCCTCCATAAGGTCAAGGTCAAGGAAGAGAAGGAATGCTACCAACAGGCCCCGCCGTCGTCCACGTCGGCGGCGACCACCACGACCGTCGTGACGCTCACCGTCTCGGCGGCGACGGCGATCACCACGACCGTCACTAGCAGCAACGGCGTCTCCACCGTGGGCGCGAGTCCATCGACGACCACCACGGTGGTCCCTGCCACCCCCGCCCTGCAGCAGTCCTCCGGTATTATCTGCCATCCGCCGACAACCGTCTCCAACCCCGCCGACTCCTTCCCAGTCGATCTTGATCTCAAGGCCAAGAGCAAGGGTGAGCGCATACCTCGCATGCATAGCTAAAAAAATATATTATTACACTAAATAAAATTTTTTATTAATAAATAAAAACAATATTACTGCGTGACGGAATAACCAAGCGATGAGTCAACAGTACTGCAGATGTTTTGCATCTTGGAAAATCGTGTATGCTTGAGGAGGGAGTATTATCGATTCGCGTGATGTATAAAAGAGAAATTTGTTACCCCTGCTTTTTAATGTCGATGTCGGTTGCGTTAAACGGGATTGTTTCTGCTTCTTCGAAGTTGGTGGTCTTTGCGAGGGAATATTTCTTCCTTCATGGAGGACAATCGATCGGTCGGCCCGTTTGCCGACGTGTAAATATCAATTTGTATTGATCTATTGATTTCTGCACGTGGTCCGGTCTCACGTAATGTCACGCTTTACAAAATGTAAGTGCAAGTATCGGCGAGCACTCGAGACATAGTGGCATCGTAGAATTAAGTAGACCTCTGTTCTGCCTGGTGTATCGGAAAAATTGCAGTGGTCACGCTCAACGGCCAACTGCACGATCGCAGAAAAGACCCCTCGTCGCATAGAAAAGCGCAAAAATAAAGTTGAAATTGAACGACGTGAAACTTTAATTGCTGTTACGTTAACGCGAACAATTGCCTATTATTATTACCCCTTCACGTTTAAATTATGATTAAACCGTCCGGGCGATCCGAAGTATCTCGTTGCGGAATATATGTGACGTTCAGAGCCGTTAATACCCCCTTCACTTCCATCCCCATCGGCAGTACGTTGTAATAACCCGTCGACGGAGTGACACGTGTCGTTTAAAAATTAACAGCGCGATCACTCTGACCTGTTTGATCTATCGCTCGCTATAAAAAGCAAATAACTCGGCACTCAGTCGAATCGTGCCGTACGCGAGCTCGCTATCCTATTAATTCGGGATATATCGACGTTTCTCGCTCGAGAGCATGTCGACGGTGCACACAGCGCACAGGTGTGCTAAGTGCAGTTTATCTAATTTTAGATTCGCATCGCGGTACATTAATTTTTCCTACATTTAACGTGGATTTCAGCGCTCGGCGCAGCTGTCAGCTGTCGACCTGTCGCTTACGATCCGTCACTTGCTAGGATTAGACAGCACAACGGCGATCAATCTTAAATCGCTAACTAAATTATTAAGTCTTTCGTTCAGCTCGAAAACCCCTTGGTCAGTTAGCAGAAACGAAAACAGTAAAAATCAATAAAATTTTAATTAAAACGTGCACAAAGCACACGTCGCTCGGAGCTGTACAAATTCCGTAAGTTTAACGCGAGCATACATACACGCGGCGCAATTTCTTTCGACGTTTTCATCATTTACTAGTTAAAGCAGCATAGAACCGGCACAGAAACCTTCATCTGGCCGTTCTCAAAGCCCGATTTGCAGGTCCGCTTGGATTCGGTGAGTCGCGCGACCCTCTTTCCCGAGGTAACGTCCTCGCGGAAGTTGACCCCGATCCTCGAAACTGAAAATTGAAAAGAACGACCTCGCCGATGTCCGCGCTGCGAGAGCCCGCGCTGTGGGCGCGCGACGTACATTAGTTCGGAATATTGCATGGCGGTACCCGTATATCCAGTCCACGCGGCCGCTCTCTCGCTCTCTCGCTCCAATCGTACATTCAGCCCGAGCCAGTTATCTAGACGGGCGGCGAGCCCGCAGCTAACTTGGGAACCGGGGCTCAGGAAAAAAGCCCCTTCTGGCACATCAAAGCCCCGTCATCGCGTCCAAGCGCGGGCTTCCTCTCCCTTTCTCTGTCTTTTTCTCTCTCGTTCTCTCTCTCCCTGTCTCTCTCTTTCTCCGCTCGTCCCGGGATCGATCAGCTTCTGTTGACGCAACGCTGCATAAAATCATCACAGAGGTGTCGACGAGGTGATGCCACTCGGCGTCGATTGATGTGATTAAGGATCCTTCGTGAAACGCGATAGAAACTCCATCGAGCCGACGACACGTCGCGTGGGGACATAGAATAAGTTCTCGGAGGAAAGGTCGATTTTATATTAGCTGAAGGATCCGCGCGATTGATGGTTAATGTTTAACGGGCTCGGGTTCTCTATATGCTCTTTGCGGCCTTTAGCACGCGTACCTCCATACGTACACATACCCGCGCAATATTTCGCAGACGGGAGGGAGGAAGAGAGAGAAAGAGACAGTGATAGAGATAGAAAGTTGGAGGGATAGAGAGAGAGAGAGAATGTGCTCCGTGGGGGATGATGGCGAAACTCCTGCGAGCAGTCAGTCAACTTGGTTGGCTGGCCCGGTGTGTGTCGGTTAGGTTCGTGCGCCGCCTGACTGCCTGGTCCAGACGCGATAAGGCACGTCCAACACTTCCACTGGGATTCTGCTCCGGGCTGATATCATATCCGCCGCGCCGCCAGGGCATTCTCGACGCTCCGCTCCGTTTTCGAGGTGTATTTCGCGATAGTCACCCGCACACCGCGTGTACCTACGGGCGCGGCTTACGACCTAGAGCCCACGTCCCCGGCCTCTTTTTCCCGATCTCGAGCTTCGTAGAACCGGAAGACACGTAGCACTGAACAGTGACGGTGAATATGTTAGCGGTCGAGCCGCGAGTCCTGATGTTACTCGGGATGAGAGATTGGTGAATGGTCGCTTGATCATGTGATTTCCGGTTAGCTATGTCTGATACATCGAGTTTTTGATGTTTTGGTAAAAAATAATGTTGCCATTTTGATAAATTTGGATTTTTATCAACTTGGATTTAGCAACTTTCTTGTAAATATAGTAGCTCAAATTAATTGGAATTTAATGAATTTATCGTTACGTTGCAGTTCTGTTTTTGGAAGAGCACAGAGGACTAGTTAAATCATGATTAACATTAGTTGACATTGATGGAGAAGCAAGAGGAAGGGAAATTCGGGATCAGTTATTTTTAACTAAGATAGTCAGGGCTAGAATAGCCCGAGTGCACGCACACATATGCACCATCTTCGCGTTGAAAAAATCCAAGTTGAAAAAAAGAGGCACCGGGTGGGTCATGATGTCGGGCGCTGACTCTCAAGTGTGCGAGCGATCAGGGATTCTGAGATAGTGACCGGGATGAAATCCCGACGTCCTCGTGGATCCCTAAGTGGCACGCTTGTCTGCGAGATGAAATCGAACACATGGAGTCGCGTGATGTCGGATCGAACGGTGCGGAGGAAGCTCGCGAGAGGAAGGATGCGAGAAAAACGGAGCGGAGGAGCGAGAGAAGAGAGAGAGAGAGAGAGAGAGAGAGAAGACCGCGAAGCTATATGGAGAACGTGTGCGGGGGAGGGTGCGCAAGATAACCGGAGGAGAATTCGAGAGTGGGAAGACCAAGGGGGGTAGGGATTGCGATCAAAGCCATCTGTTGCATTGTCCCGGCAATTAGGAGGCGACAGCTGAGTCCCACCGTACTTACTTCCAGCCAGGGACTCTCAGCCGTGTTGGAGCACGTGCGCTTTATCGATCTCTCTCTTCGTGCCTCGTCGAACGTTGCCCACGAAGACCACCTTGCTCCATACGAAACCTTGCGCACGGTTCCGGTGCGTAACACCGGCTGCTAATCCCAGCAGCAGTTGCACTCGGCAGCTTGCGAGGTTGGTGAATAGCGCGCGTTTTTCCTCGCGTCGCCAAATGCCGCGAGGAGATTATCCGTCGACGAATAAAATTCAATTTCGCATGCACGTCCCGACGTGATTCAGCGTTGATAACGATCATTTGTAGCGATACCATCATTTACGAAACCCCAAAGTTTACAAAAAGAGATTAAATTATGATCAATCTTACAAAGTACTAAAAGTACAACGTAGAACTCGTACAAATCTTGCCGTTTTATGAATTTATAAATTTCTTTACGATAGGGCAGAGACCGGTAGGTGTTATGCGAAACATAATGGCTAATTGTATGGGTGCCTACGTCAGTCGACCAAAAGTAACTCAGGAAAGGCGTGGTTGATTGACGTAATAGTTTGCGGCGAACTTGTTCACCAACCGCAACCGACCGCAAAGTGTCTGCTGGGGATGCGTGCAACGACGAAATGAAGAATCCCGGCAAAAAGCGATTTAACGTACAAAGAAGAAAATCAGTAGAGAGCGCACGACGATATAAATCCATTTCCATAGAAAATGGGACAATCATATTTAGCGTTCGTTAAAAGTTTCACGTATAAATAAATCAAAGTAAAAGTTGACGGACAACGCATGGTGAATCAGTTCCGCGCAATTTCCTGTGACACAGATTTGTAGATGAAATTATATATTGCCCTCTTTCTCTTTTTTCGAGTGTGCAGATAATATCGGGGATAATGGATATCTTTGAGAGGAGAACTCAAAGAAAAGTTTGCCCGCGGCATCAGAGGGCCGTGACGCTTCAGACGCGACGTTGCCTCTCGCCCGAGTTTGTGCACGTGTGTGCGCGCATATGGTCCGCAAGGCCAGCCCACATGGGTAAACTTTGATTTTCTACTGTCACGAAGACAAACGGGTCATCGCGGAAAAATGGCGATTATCTGAAATTTCCTATGGCGCGCACACGTCTCCTTTTGCATACGCGCGAAAATTTTGTTTATCGCGCGAGACTGTCACGCGAATTAAAAAACATATTTGTATCGCATTAATTACGGGCGAGTGAAAGGGATGAAAATGGATCGTCCGCCATGCTTGGGACTCATTTTCACAAAATTATTCCAAGCAGACGAAGAAAACGTTACACTTGGCATTATCAGATATCTTTTTTGTCATTGATGCATCCGCGCGCTCGGTACTCGGTTCTCCTTTGGAGAATCTCCGGCTCTTAATTTTAATTCTCCCCGGCCGTGCTTATTGTTACGATGAAAAATGGCGCACATCCGCTCGGCAATATCGGGCGCAAGTGCGACGCGGATGCCCGTCACGATCAAACGAAATCGGCAAAGGAGAGCGCCGCGCGTCCGCCTCCCTGATAAGCCTGCGACGACGGACGCGGGAGCAGGATGGAGAACCGCTGCAGGAAGTAACAGCTGGCCGAAGGGATAGCAACATCAGCAACAGCAGCGGCGCCGGCACAGCGGCGCGGTACCATTACCATCACCCGGCTAGATACCTCTTCTCTCCGGGATTCTTGTACATGCGAGTACACAGACGCACATCCGCTCGTATATCGGTGATACGAGCGAAAGACGTACGCTGCATCGGCGGGAAGATTGCACTCGTCGCGGCGGGGGTTGAGTGACAGTCGCGTGCAATCACAACGCGACGTTGATTAAACATTCGCGTGTCGCGCACATGCTCCCGCACGCTGACGGTCTTTAACCCTCGGTCTTATCCTCGTGCAGGGCTTCGGCAGTGTACCTGATGATGTACCTGCGTGTACCTGTGCGTAACTGCGTGCGCGCCTGTACGCGTTCGATAGAGCGAATTTTTCTGATCAGTTCGCTTCGAGCGCAGTTAAACGCGATTTCTCGCTGGCTGTCGCGCGTAACATTGCATTGAATAATGGCACACAGATACGATTGTTGTATTACTATTATATTTTGTCGCCGCAATAACGGGATAATAATACCGCAGCAGTCGTATGACAATAATCGCGTTTGTTAATTACTTCATTACAATCTATTTACATAATTATGGCGTTCGTGCATTATTTGCATGTTATTATAACGCTGCCGCGCATAATTGTAATTATAATTTTATTTGGCGTCCGATCGACGCGACTCGCGTTTCGCGCAAGCTACCCGGACTGACTGGAAAAGATGAGGAACGGTCCATCGGAGCCGAATTCGTCCCGAGAATAATTAATCTCCGTTTTATCGCGCTGCCCTCTTAATCGGCGCATTGAGACATAGCGATTCGAAAATGGATGGATCCTGGATGCTTGCACCCGCATCGCGCTGCCGTCATTGTACCGCGGTGAGATGCATCGCCACGATTTCGTATCGTAAAGTCATCGTCATTAGAGAGACAACCGACCTATCAGTCCGCCCGGTTCTACCTAATCGTGATGAATCGCAAAACGCACGAGTTATCCCAATAAATTTGACGGAACTTGCATTCGTGCATATTATAAGAGAAAACGCTCGATTAATTGAAACAAAGGCAAAAAAGCGCTTAAACGATTGCCGCCCCGAGCGGCGGCCACTAGTGATGTTAGATCGCGTTTGGAGGACGTGATCCATGGCCAGGAAAGTGTCATAAGTGAGATGATGCTGCGAAGAAGGAGAGAGTAACCGGCAACAAATGACGGTGACGCAAGGACCAAATGCCCTACAGGCAGGTAAATTATATATATTTCCATTTTCTATTACATCCCGCGCAGTGCCCTGTTCTTTGTACTCATCTCCAAATGTACAATATTCAAAGCAGCGTTTGAAACCGCTGTAATTTCGACGAGTTCCATTTTCAATGCTGACGGAAATTATATCGTTTTCAATCTTTGCGTAAAGAGCGTAAAGCGTAAAGGAGATCGTATGTACGATATATAAAACTTACCTTTTCTTTGAAAAGGTATAAGAAAGGCGCCAAGTATACGTGCTGCTTGGTTTTATGGAGAAAGCATGAGATAAGATAATATCGTTTCAACACAAGGAGTAATATCAAAATATCGTTAGGTTGTTGCATAATTTCTATCGTATTTTTAGAAAAAAATACTGCAGCAAATAAAATTTTTAAATGGAAAAAGCTTGGCGCTGCTGCTTTTCAAACATAATTCTTAATCCTGATATTTTACTTTGACTTCACGCGGCAATAAACGATATCACGTTTATAAATCGATGTGGTGAATAAACATCAGCAGCAGGGGAAGAGAGAGAAAGAGAGAGAGAGAGTGTGTGTGTGCGGGCAGCATTTATGATACATATTTATAGCCTGTAACAAACGAACGATATTATTACAAACGTGTGGATCTCAATTAAATGCCGTTCTACCTGTTTGCCTATCAATTGGCAAATTAACTCGCTCGCGGTTACGATCGCGGGAAAAAGCTCACGTGGGATAGCTTAAATAATAAAAACGATGAAAATAATTTTATACCCTCGGGCACGGTCGGGAAATGCTGATTAAGGAAACCGCGAAACGACGTGCACTTTTCACAAATATTTTCGAGCCGGTCGGCATCGGCATCGGCGTGCAAACGCCATTCTCGCAATCGTTATTCGCAATCTCTCGGAGACAGCCCGATTGCAAGGGCCATCGGGGAGATTTTTCCGTGGCATATCGCGACGGCGCCCTGCGCAAGCTCCCCGCAGCTCGCCCTTATGCAAGCGACGGAAGGCGCTTGTGTGTACTCAGGCTCCCGCGTCATATCGTGTAAGCCGTGAGGTAGTTTAGTTTGTCAGGAGTTCAGGTACAGGTAATTACCTACTGGCTACCGGCGTCAGGTGGTAGTGACACGGTAACGTCGAGCTCCTCCTCATTCGCCTCCTCCTTCACCTTCTCCCTTTGCCCACTCACCCTCTCTCTTTCTCTTCTCATCTCTTTCCTTCGATACACCTCCATCGTGCATTTACGCGTCCACGCAAAAATGCCTCGTGCCGATCAGTTCCATTAGCTTAACGCGACCATCCTGGCACTCTCAGTCGATAGATCAGCCGTCTTATTTGGCGGCTCTCTCGTGTGTTATGTAAAGTTGTTGTTGGGTCTTGCGTTAATTATTTGACGCCTCGTTATGCCGCGCTGCTTAATGTGGAGGCTCGAACAGTAAAAGATGCAGCTTTCAAGTAACATTATTATATTATAATTGAAGAAAGCGTTTAAAGTTACGAAATTTACATACGCGAAGCACACACGAGCGTTACAACCGCGTTTCGACATTTTACGTGGAACGAACTGATTGTGAGTTCGTCGAGTTTTCAGCTGCATCGGACGCGCGGTATCTCGCGTTAGCGTTTATAGCCTTATGTTACGCGTTTTAACGCAAGTTTATGAGATACCTGCGGCTGTTCCTCAATTATGAGCGAACCACGCGCGTGTGTACAGGTGTGACGGCAGTAAAGCCGGAAATTCCTTGACGTGCGAATTATGGTAGTGACACTTCGCGGGTACGACTGTGTTCATATCAACGTCGCGATTATCATTTGCGTACCCTAAAAACTAAGGCAGTGAAGATACGTCCAGCACACGCGCACCTTAGTTATTCTTGAATACGGTATCAAAGCAGGACTATTAATTGTATTATAAACGATATATAGTCTATTAATTGTATTTTAAACGATTTTTATTTTTCCAGTATGCGATAACTTTTTGTACACAACTATACTGCTTTCAACCTTTTTGAATTTTATTAATTTTTCCAATATTCCATTTTTAAGTGTGCTTTATAAAATATTCGTTTGAATCATATGGAAAAATAAGAATCTGTTTAAATCCGTACATTAAATCCGGACGTTTGTACAGTTGACGAACAATTAGAACAATTAAAAGAATTAGCATTCCTTTTCAAATTAGCGATTCGAATTTCAGACGGTATTTTACCGTTATCCAAACGAAAACTTATCGCAATCGAGTACAAACATTTGCGCAAATTCATGACGGTTTTGCAACGATCTTATCGATCGAGCGATCGCAGCAAGGGTAGCTGGGCGCGTCGAGCGGCCTTGCAACCGGAAGGACTACTCCCGCAGGAACCCCGCAGGGGTTTGCTGTTGTATTAAGCGCGCTACGGAAGGGTTAGTGTCTGCAATGTTTCGTTATCGGCACACATACCTGGTCATGCTCTCGTCATTTTCGCCACGCATGCCGCAGGCATTCTACGGGAGATACGCACCCTGTGCGCGCGCGCGCGCACGCGTTCGCACAGAACGGGAACAAGACAAGGTGGATGACACGGCCCGTAATTGCATGTTATCCGTTGCACCCACGCGTGGGCGTGCCCGCCCGCGTGCACCCTTGATGATGCCCGTGCGTACCTTACGCGTGTGTGTACGCAAGAGGGTGCACGTGCACGTCTATGTACGGAAGAGTATGCGCGGCTGCTCCCGTTCCGCACACACATACATACATACATACATACATGCGCACACATGTCTCCGTGCTTGACGTTCCCGGATACACGACACAAAGGACGTTTGCGGCGGCGCCGAGCCTTTCCGAGCTGAATGGTCCTCTTTCGGTTTCGAGTGTAAACAGCGCCTACGCTTCAAGAGGCTCGTCCGCGGCTTTATTGGATGGTCGTCAGAGTCGTGGATGAAGCCGCGCGATGAATTACTCTTCACTCTTGATCCCAATCGAGGCGCTGTCGAACGGCGACTTGATGAAACGTTGTAGATTTCACGTCAGCTGGATTCTCCTGCGGTAATACTTTTTAGTTAATTAAATGGAAAATCTGTCACAGTAAATAAAATATCTTATAATCAATTGAGGGATTCTATAGGCAAGAAAATAGCGATCAATCATGAGCTTTAGGATCTTGCTTTCGCAAATATAAAATTTTATAGAAAATTAACTAATCAAATAATAAATTCGCTGTGAGCAATGCTGGGTGTAAGTGCAGTAGCGTTTATTCTTCAGAAAATTTGTACAAACGTTTGTACAAATTTTCTGAAGAATAAACGCTACTGCACTTACACCCAGCATTGCTCACAGCGAATTTATTATTTGATTAATTTGTTGAGCCTACATATCATTATAAAATTAACTAAACTTGTGTTCTCTGTGAGCGACCTTGCTGCAATCAATTCTAAAAGAGGATGTTTGAATTAACGTCTGATTTTTGTTGCAGCGTCCTCCGCGTCCCGGGAGAAGCCCACGCGGGAGGAAGCGGTCCAGCCCGAGGCGCACTCACCCTCCTCTCAGCAGCATCAAAGGATCGGTCAGCAGAAGCAGACGAACGGCTCTCGCTCGGAGTACAAAGGTGCGTCCGGTTGCTCCAGGTCCTCCGACAACGACAGTCCATTGCCGACGCAGTCGCTCAAACCTGATCTCGAGGAAGGACCCGGCGTCGTCAATGCTGGGCCCCAAAGGACGGACGAGCAGAGTGAAGGCGCCGCTTTGGCGAACGGCACTGCCAGTGCATCCAGATGCGTCAGTGGCATTTTCGCGGGACACGGCAAGCTCAAGAGGCTGCTGGGCACACTGGTGCAATTCGCCACCGACATCTCCACGGACACGGGTGATACGGTGCGCACGCTGGTGCTCGCGCTTTTGGTAAGTGAACAATGTGTCTACTTGCCGAGATTACGAGGGAAATTGAAAAGATTACATTTACGTGCAGCTACTCAGTATTCGATTTGTAAAAAGAAATGCTTACAAATATAATTTCTTATCATAATGAAAAGATAACAATGTTAAGAATATTAAAAAGTTTCTTTTGCAGTTTATTCAATTTTCTGCTAGTCTTAGGAAATTTTTATGTGGCATTTGTGAGACGATTTCTGGGACGTAAATTATGCAAGCTCTGTTAGTTTATTGCATACTGTATCACGTATTTCGCCGAGTATTCTCTTGGAATGCGCGAAGGATCTTTTTAGGCTTACAAACTCTTTCAGTACCAACAATAAGTGTCATATGCGTACCAGCTGACGGAGTTTGCTGTCACGTACTGAAATCGCGGAAATGTGTGATACGCAGCAGTGTTGATTTTTACGTATGTTAAATGCACCCTGAAAGACATCAACCTTTCCGTGATGAACATTAGTTAATATCTTTGAAATTAAATATTAAATATTTTTTTAATATTTTGATTAAATAGTTTTCTTTCCACTAACAGAGAGAGAGAGAGAGAGAGAGAGAGAGAGAGAGAGAGAGAGAGGAAAGATAAATATGTACCTTATATCGAAAGAAATTCATGATAAATAAAACCAAAAGTATTAATTTTTTGATCTTTTGAGACGGTAAATTTTAATTAACTTTTTTAAGTGATAACTTATACAAATTCGAGGTCCAGTTGCGACTAACAAGCGTCAGACAGCGATGTGTGCACGTGGCGGCGCGGGATGAAAAAAAGCATAGTTAATCGATGCCGGACGCACCGTGTCGTTAAACAGCTCGTAAATATTCAAAGTACGTACATAATGCATAATGTCGTTGTGTGTACCGAGCGTGCATACGTCCCGGAAACGTGACATCTGGTGACCGTGCTTAACTGTAAAACGATCGCGGCACGTGACAAACGCAAAACCAAATCCGACCGAAGCCGCGCGCGCAACTCGTTCCGCGGATGCGGAAACGCGTTTCGCTTCAGTATTCGATCTTTTTGCCGAAGGTGGAATTACACGCGGCGACTAACCCGTCCGGCTGTGTCTCGTTAATTGCAGAGCGGCAGCATGACCGCGGAGGAGTTTCACTCGGCGTTGCAGGAAGCGACCAACTTCCCGCTCAGAGGATTCGTCCTGCCATATCTCAAGCATACCTTGCCGTCCTTGCAGAGGGACTTGAGCAACGCAGCCAGAGCGAGCAACCAGGTAAAATTGACTTTCACGTTTGTTATCCGACGGAATTTGTTTTCTAGAAACAGATGTTAGATGATACTGTAATGTTTTATAGTTTTACATCTTCTGGGGCCTATATGTAATGCGGATTCTTGTTTAGACGGTGCATCTTTATAAAATTGTCGGTGGTAGCATATATGTAGAAAACTATCGATACGATACGATAGTTACATGAAAAGAAATTAAAGCATTTCTTGCATTTTAATTTGTTCTATCGCGCAATCCGTTCAAGAGTTATATGATTGTTTAACAGTTACTTGCGAAAATTGTTCTTCCGAGAGGTTTGATTAATATCGGCAACCCGAGTTCTCAAGGAAACGGATGTTCATATGAGTTTTCTCAGATTTAACAAAACGCGAGTGCAACGAGAATAAGGGTGACGTCTGATCCGTAAGTAGCCGGATACTTTATTGGAGTCACCACGGCCGCCATAAATCACTGCACCCCTGTGCAACATGGCGCGTAACGATGCATGAAGACACACATTCCTCGCGTCGCAAAAATTCCTCTTCGGGACTAGACTCTGTCGCAATTAGAAAATAAATCATTAATACAAATATGTGACACATATGTACACACTATAATAGAAAAATGTACATAAATACTCTAATTCTTACATAAAATTGTTTAAATGAGCAAAAATGTTCTAAGACTTAAAAAAGACAATTTAATTCTAAGTTCTAAGAATTAAAAAAGATAATTTAATACATATATTTTTTTTTCTTTATATATTTATTTTAAAATTTGTTCAAGCTTCTTGAAAGTTATTATTTTCGAGATATCTATATATACACTTTTGTTTTTAAATGTCTTATTTGTATCACCATCTATCTACACTTATCGTGCGATCAGACAGTCAGTTAATAATATGCCGCAATTTTTTATTCTACTCTCTGAGAAATATCTCAACGAACGAGGGTGACATGGTTGTCTACGCGACATTACACTGCTGCTAAATGGCAGATCGATGGCGCACGTAGCCGATTCCCGTTCCAAGAGTGTGGCCGCGGATCGCGCGGCATCCCCGAGAAACGGAGGATCACCGTCCGCAGCGTTTGTTATGCGGGAACCGGCCCGTGCCACACCCCCTTGAAGATGCCGCACGTGCCTGATGTCTCTCTTGGGTTGCGCGTGGACCCATAAATTTGTATGCACTACTGTGCGCTCGGGTGAGTGCAAGCCGCACACCCCGAATTCTTTCACGCGTTTGCCTCCTCCCCGTGACATTGTGGTCACTGCTAGCAGCGATGGCATCACCAAAGTATGCCGTTTCAAGATAATGGCCAAATCGTTGGAAGACTAACAAAGTAATGTGCATTTTTCTTCTTTTCTTATACATTTTTGAGATGGAACGTGAAAGAAAATCTGCTCTTTAATAGCTTAAAAAATAGCATTAATTGAAAATGTTAGCAATTTAAATGTAAATTTACATAACTGATTACTGACAGTAATTTTATTATTATATATGAATCTTAATAATTCCTTTTTTAAGAATAATTTAATGTTTAAATGTCATTGCAGCTTGGATTTAGATTCCGTTAACATTTTGCATGATGAGGTAATTATTCATTAGTTAAATTTTAAACAGTGTGTCTCTGAGCGACACACACACACACGTACAGATGCTACTTTCCCAGATTATAAAATTCATTTTCCGAACCGGCGACCGTGCGGCAATGCGTTCATCACTTTATTTCCTCCTGCAATTTACAACTAATTCGATTGTGAAATCGACATTACACAGACTGTTTAAGAATTATACAAGGTATTATCCAATAAAAACTTATTACGTATACCATCAGCGGTGCTTTATTTTTTCAATCAGTTGTGTATCAAAGCTACATCAGGCAAAGTATTCAACGTTGAATAATGCAGAAATTACAAGCGGCGGCATTTCATCGTATCATTGTTGGGGAGAGAGGCCGATTTTAAATATGCCGTGGAATCTACGTGAAAAATTGCGTGTTAGGTACGGGACACTCTGTATAACGAGAGCGTCGCGGAGCGCGGGAGGACCTGGTAAAATCAACAGAGGCAAAGCTGCCCGGCTGGCGGACTGTTTTAATTTCCCAGGCTACTTTCCGATCGTCGGTGGGAGCACGCCAGTCTGTTCGAAGATGGATGAACGACTCGGAATGTAGCGAATGAGACGAGAGTGGATCGGGGTGGTGAAAAAAAACGCTGTATGATTCTTACCCTCCTGCGAATCTCTTGAAGCGACAAGAATACACGCCGAGATACACGCGAGATACGGTATTCGATGGTCACGCGATGTTATGCGTGATACGTGACACGCGATCACACGTACGCTTTCCGCAAAGTGTATAATTAGACGATAACGGGTGAAAGATACATGTGGCTTTATTTGATCTCTCTTATTGAATTTCCGCTGCGCTAAATTAAAAATCCTAAAACTCGTGTGCTTATAATTTACGCAAAGTACACCGTGTTTTTTCTTAATCTTTTTACACGAAATAATTTAGGCTTTGGTAGGAAGAATTGCTCGAGGATGGACCGATTAAATAACGCTGCATTTCAGAGAATTACATATAACGAAGCTCGGAACTGTTCGTCTGTAACGTACATAATCTCGTTCTTAAAATTATCCCTCGCATACAATTCCCCGCACTAAATCCGCGGATGTACGATTTAATCCGGTATGCTTTGGTCATCCATGTATGCATCGGCTTGGTTCGAATCTGGAGCTCGTAATTATGTATTCGTTAAAAAAAAGGGGAGAAATGTTCCACGTCGTATTTTATATCGGACGGTAATGTTCATGCGAATTTACGGGGAATTAACGTTAGAGAGGATGCATTAGCGCTTCTTTATGCGTTCTCGCTGGGTGTACAAATCTGTGGCGTACGAAAATTAAGAGTATTTGCGGGGGATTTCTTGGACTTTACACGAACGTTCGCTACCGCATAAGCTGAGGGGTGAGGGAGGCTTGGAATATTTTCTGAGATGTGCAAAAGAACGATCCACAGTCAGTGGCGTAACTGTGAAAATATCGCACGATAAAACGATCTCACGAAGAGCAGTAGTGACGTAACGAAATTGTATAATAATTAGGTGCTATAAATTTATACTTGCAAATTGCAAATGTTTAAAACGGCGTCTTAGAATAATTGTTGTGACATCTTTTTTCATAGAACATTACTTCAACTCGAACAATTCACGAACCGCGAACACTAGTGTAACGGTACTTCCGGTGACAGACGTCGTGCTTCGTTTTCGGTCAATCGATACACACCACACCCTTTAATTTCCACGACGTCGCGAAATTCGACACCCGGGGGATTAATAGGAGCCTTCCGGTTACGCTACTGCCCGCAGCTGTTGCCCGTCTCGAAGGCGAGCGAAACGAAAAGAGTGAAGCGCGCCGCGCCGGGCGACAGAACGCTCACGGTGAGGTAACGAATTGCAAATTAATAGCGAACATTTACATTTCTGCCGGCGCGATGAAGGCGCGCGTGAGGATCGAAAGTCGCGGGTGCAGCGGAACGGCTTGGTTTTCCGGTTTTCCCTGCGGGCATCTCCGCCGACGCGAAACTCGACGTCATATACATGTAAATCCTCGATGTTTCTTACGAAACTTGTTCCCCGAAAATGTTTCAGCTAGTTGAGAGTTTGTATCCATTGAATTGAGGCAGTTTTACAACACTCTTTAGTCACTATTTCCAATAAACGGTAGTTTATTAAAGAGACAGTAAGAAATATAGACTACCAGTATTTTATACATAGATAGCTGGTCTTCTCGTAAGAAACTGATATTTCTCGTTACTGTACTGATTATATTATATATTTCAAAGATTTTTCTTATTTTATTGTTTTATCGAGTTCAGAACATCTCTCAAGAGTCTCATTATCGTCAAATTTCAAACGAAAAAAAAAGAAAACGCTTAGAACTGACGGACTGTCTCTCGCAAAATCTCATTTCCAACATTTCGCACATGTACACGCTGCGCAAGAGGTCATCACGTCTACCTGGTCCACCGATCGATGATCGTTAATTGCGAGTCGTGAAAGCGAAAGAGCTCGAAAGGAAGGGAATGAAAGGTGGCGAGGCGAATGCGGGAGGAGGTTGAAAGGTACCGATATTGAATTAGAAGCGATAAATCCCACCCTGCCATGCCGACTTCGGGTATTGGCAGCACAAGAGAGGGCACGACGGAATAAGGGGCTCGACGAGAACTTGGACTGGGCGGGCGCGAGTGGCGGGAACGGCGATAAAGAAAGCAGTGAAACGAATATTAAAAGTCGAAACCAATGTGATCAGGCGGGCCAATCAGTCTCCAGCTTGCGCGACCCGATTCGGGAAAAGATCCAACGTACTCCTCGTGTATTAGGATTTTCTGCTAGCTAGGATTACTATATCAGAGGAAAGAATTGATATAAAAATTATAACAATTTACAATTTGAGATTTCACATTTTATTCCACATTTTATGATGGAAAATGAAAATTATATCATACAGTGGTTGTTACGTAGCCAAATCTTGACAGTCCGTTACTATCCTATCCAGAAAAATTAATTAAATATGTGAAATTAATTAAATATGTGGAAGACCACTGTAGCGTATGATTCTAAAATTACATATTCCATTTCTGCATATTGTAAAAAAGGGATATACTTTGCCTGTGAAAGGATTAAAGAGACTCATAATTCTCTTCACGTTTGCAGAGCTGCGTGCAGTTTCTCCGGTCCAACGAATCCGCCGTTTTGGAGGCCGTAGGGCTGGTCCCGTCCGGCGAGTCCGTCGAAGTCTTCGGCGAGCACGGGGGTGCGAACGGGATCGGTGGTGGTAATCAGTGCTCCGCTCATTACGCCATGCGCTCAAATTCTAATCCTGGCGTCGGCGCTATTCAGCACACGGCGGGCAGCAACGCCGCGGGCGCGTTGCACCATTATCCTGGAGTCGCTCATGCACCGAAACGCCGTGCCTCCGACACCCCGTGAGTATGAACACGCACCATTTCGAAGTTCGCGTAAATCTAGGGTGAGGGTGCTCAATCGCGATTCATGATCCTCAGAGGAAAATCCTGCGGAAATGAAACGTTGAGACATTATCGTAAATCTTTGCGCTGGCCGACCCGAATTTAATTTTTTCCGATTAACTGCGAGAAGATTGGTCGCACTAAATAAGGAGGCCGAATCTTAAGCTTAAAAAAAAAACGTCAGAAATCTTGCCTTGTTATTGATCCATCGAGAGATCATAGAATTATAGTATGAATTGTGAATTCCTCGTACTGGCCTTGCGATACAACTTGGTCTTGAATAATAGAACATGCGAGCCAAATACGGTTTTCGTTTACTGGGGAAAATTGTGCGGTGGTTGATGATATGAAAATATAATGCTAAAGTGAATAAAGAGAGAAAGAAAAAAAAGAAAGTATATTGGGAAGACTACGTGAGAATTTATAAAATTATTAAGTATGAAGATATCGTGTTTGATCATTGTATAAGTCATTTAAGAATTAATACGCGAGGATATCGTAATTGTGAGTGGCATCTGCAAATTGGTTTAAAAAGCAAACACGATACATTCTCTCCGCGTTAGACGGAATAGCGTAAACGAGGACGCGTAAATTACCGTGCAAATTGATCCCGCCGCAGCAAGATCGCGTGAAATCTTCGCTCATCCATAGCGATAATTCATGTGATAACGAACGCCACGCACCTGCGCGTACACGCGCGCGTACTACGTTTGCCAAGCCGCAAATATGCCATCGTTTGAGAAAAATCTTGGCTGCCGGCCTGCATTTCTCGCCGATATTTATCGCGATTAAGCACCTATTAATACGAAATTGTCTCCATGATGTTCAACACTTCAGATCGATACTGATATGTATGTTAAAGCGCTAATGCTGAAAAAAATATTCAATGATTAAGCATACATTTGTAATTTATATATAAGATATATTTACAAAAGTAATAACTTTGGTAAATTTTAAAGGCCGACTTTTTGGTGAATTAAATTTCTGTTATTTCATCGATGCATTAAAATTTTTTCTTCAATTTTTTAAAATGCTCTGAAGGGAAAAGAAGAACGATCATTTCGAGGTAAACGAGATTTCTTAATGCATGCGTTCCGCTTGTCATCTGCATTTCGAGCCGAAGTGTTGATGAAATCAGTGCCGGACGGCCAGGATTTCCGGTCAGGATGATATGCACGCGCAGGCGAGAAGGTGGGACGGAAAGGGGTGCCGTGGAGCGAATACGAAGGCGACAAAACGCGGTGTGCGCCCTGGCAATGCCACCCTGGCCTCCTCTCGATATGTCTGCCGGTGACGTTTCCATATATCATCGGGCACACCACCTTTCCTGAACACCCCACCGCGCCCCCGCACAGCTTGCTACCCCTTCGCCCATGAGTACCGGCAAACTTGCCTCGAGTGCCTATCGGCATCCTGCTAATACACACCGCAACGCAGTGGCACACGTGTCGATGAACGTGGGTGTACGCGCGTACACATGGACGGACGTCTTTGATTCGCAGGCAACCCTCGCGCGATGCTGAATGCCCGAACGATCCGCCGTGTAAAAGCGGAGGCGTTCTATAACGGACAATACGGTGACCGAGATGGCCGAAGCACATTCGCATTTCGATCATTAAATCGCGCCATAAAGTCGTCTTTTAATTTTTCTCTAATATTATTATAACTATCATAGTACTGCAATTGGCGTCATCAGGCTGAAAATTATATTGGTACCTATATATTTGAAATTTTCTAATTTTTCTTTTCATTAATGTCAACGAATTTTAATTTCAGGTACTATGAGAACGGTGCTCTTCTGGATGACATGCCGGTCTACGGCAAGAGACCTACCAACCTGTGGAGCCATCACCATCAGCAGCAACAGCAACAGCAGCAGCAACAACCGACGGATCCTTACTGCTGGTATCATCCGCTGCACTCCTCGGGTGGATCGATTCAAGGTCACGCGCACGGCCACGGTCACGGGCCGAGTCCTGTACCGCCTAGTCTCGTGCAGATTAATCAGATAAACGCGTTTTCCGCGCCGCACCATCTGACCCAGCAACCGCAGCAGCCGATGGGCCACGGATTGCAGGTCCAAAACGGCGGCAGTCTTGATGACGAGTGGAAGAACATCCATGTGATGCTCAACTGCATCCTTGGCATGGTCGAAAAGACGAAGCGAGCGTTAGCGATCCTTCAGCGACGTGGGTGTTCCAGCCCAGCGGCTGCGGCGCCACCGCCAGGTGTAGTCACGGCACAGAACGGTACCAGCAACAACGGCAGCAGCAACAGTAATAACAATCCCTCGTCGACTAACGGCGCGCAGGTCGAGTCATCCACCAGTGATCGGGATGGCAGCCTGAAGCGACTGTCCGGTGAAATCGTCGCGCAGACGATCCGGGCGACCGAGGACAGGGTGGCCGAAGTTAAACGGAGAGCTGGTTGGTATCCTGATTGTTTTTCACTAATAATAATTCTTTTAAAGTAGGAATGATGTAATAAATAAATAAAATGATAAGAAATAATGAAAGAAGTTAATGTTAATGGGGATTTGGTTTTGTTGATACTTTCAGAGGAAGCTGTGCTAGAAGTGAAGAGGGCTGCAGTAGCGGAAGTGCAACGCGCCGTCGCGGTTGCGGTTGCAGAGTCGAGAGCGAACGAACGTATGAGAGTCCACCGATTGCTGGACCTGCCAGTGTCGCAAAGAAATCACAGCAGCCTTCGTCAAGGCCCTTTCTTGAGGGTTCACGGGAGCTCGAGCGCGGTGGAGACCAGCGCTCGGAACGTGACGACGCCGACGACGACGCCAAATTCGGCGTCCACGGAAGACGAGAAAGACGTACATCTCACCAGCATGATGGGATCTGTGAGTAGTTATGACTAGAATTGTGATAAAAGAGGAATAGAATTCTACCAGCAGTTTCAATTAAAGACGCCCAAATCCTTATCCCTCTTCCAGAGCTGTTGGAACTGCGGCAGGCCTGCCCTGGAGACTTGCGGTGGTTGCGGCATCGCCCGATACTGTGGTTTCTTCTGTCAGCATCGCGATTGGGAGGCCAGTCATCACGCAACCTGTAATAACAATCTCCCGCCGCGAGAACCACGAAGATCAACTTCACGCAGTCCGCCGAGAGTCATCGCCGCGAATCTCTCGACGAGCGTCAACGAAGTGGACGTTGCACCGCCGGTCGCATCTGCTGGCGTCGCGAAGGGGAAGTGACGTCGCGGTGCGAGGAACAACTCGGGTCACCGATCGATCAGATCGACCGACTACGAGTCGCGCTAATCGCGCATTCCTGCAAGGATTCTCTTCTGTAAAAAGTTGGATGAATTAAAAGAAATCGAGAGAAGTCCATTTCTGTAAAATTGAATATCTGATCTTCTCGCCATTAGGGATTGGTATAAAATCACTTGCCAGATTTATTTCATTTTTCATGGAAATATACAGGTAGAAAAAAATTGACGGTTTGAAAGCTAAATTGTTAATTTTAAAAACTTGATGCGTTCGCATAATAATTCAAAAGTTGCTATCAATCCCATTTAATTCATCCATTTGCTACAGAACCTTTGCCGATCATACATCTTCTGCATATACTCATCAGTATATCCTTTTCTTTCTATGAAACTGACTGGAGAATTCTTTCATAATACATCTGGAAAAGTTTGGACGATCTGTGAATCTGAACAAAAATTTATCTAGATGATTATTCGCTTTTTAAGGAAAATTGATAATTAAACGAGCATTAATAAATGAGAATTGCGGACATATGCTGGTTAGATGATCAATTTTCCTAAATAGATACATCTCTACTCATCCGTACTCGTCTCGTTCCGGCGTTTCAAATAAGAGAATAATATACAATGCTATATGAAAATATTATTTATAAATCGATTCAATAATTTCGATATCTAGCAATTATTTTGGAGAATTCTACTTACTTGAATATAAAACTGCAAAAGGCATCTAAAAAGTGAAGGGTTTTTGAAAATGAACAATTTATATTGTTTGTATTACTATCTCGATAGTATAAAATTTATACTTTATACTGTCAGTTAATGAGCAAAAATGGTCAACGTTAAAAATGGACGAACATATAGATGAGTAAATAAACCTCTTAGGTAACTTGATTATACTCGTACGTCTCGAGTGAAACGTCGGGCGTGATAAATGTGTTTTAGAACTTTATCAATTAATCACACATGAAATGGGCAACTGATTTCACGTCAAGTAGCGTAACTGGCCACATAGGCGTTTGCGTTTTCTGGATAAATAGCACCGGCGAAATATGCACAGCACTATCGTAAATGTATACATTTATCAACATTGTGCCAGCCGTTCTCCTTTTCATCTTCTGCTTCGAATCGCAGATTTCCAATCCATTTATTATCTAGGATTATACCGAACAATAGATTAATAATGCGCGTCTTAAACGCTTTTTGCAATTGAAAGAATGATAGGTAACAGTAAATCCGATCAGTGAATCGCAGATGTGCGTTCCGTATTGTTCTGAATCGATATTAGCAGTAAATATAGCATTATGAAATAATCCATCTTATTAGCACGTAGGCACACTTCTTCATTTCACAAATGAAATTTCTCAATATTCTCCAACCAAGGAAGCCAGAAGAATTAGCGAATACAGACATAACTTAGAAAATGCATTTTCTTGTTCGTAACAATTTTGGTGAAGCACAAAACTTTCGCTACTCTTAATATCGGTCGAATATAATATATATTATGCAAATAAAATCATGACGTTGCACGAGTTAGTTTTTCTTCTTGCTGTCAGATGATCGAGCATTATGTGTTCTCTCACTATCATGGATGTAACTTTTTATCGTGTCTCAATATTAACACCGCAAAATATCGTTACGAAACTGCTATGTATTGCGAGATGAAACTGACGCGTACATACACACGATATGTACATACACACAGCAATTATTCGATTTTATTGCGTAACTACGCTCACCTCGATGTTTCGTGCACGAAGAACGAAGCACATCGATTTTATCCTAGTCAATTGATAGGTTTAACAATTGCTAATATAATGTAACGAGAATCGAGAAATCTTTACTTTCGCGCGCGCACCTCAGGATATATAATTATCACGTACATTTAAGTCTAGTCACAGGAAGAGATGGAGTGGATTTATCGATCATACGCGTTAGGAAATTTTGCTCAAATCTAGACTACGAATTATTGTAATTTTTCCTAGGCACATTGCGTTGCGGGGATGTATGATGGATCCTATAAAGTGTATTTATAAACTAACAAAATATATAATTATTCTATGTCAGAACGTATAAGAAATAATATCAGGTGGTTTTTATTATATCCTACGACTATTAAAAAGTATTAGAAAAAATCAATTTTAGTGTCTGATAAAAACGAGATTACAGGATAGACTTGATTATATTTCGATAAAATATCGTACAATTTTAATGTCTTAATTTTACTACATTGATACTACATTATAATAATTTCCATAAGAATAATTTATTTCTGTTTTATGTTTCTTTACGTAAAATTATTATTTACTTTACACAGAGAGGAAAAAGAAATGCTAAAAGAATGCTAGATATTTAATGAGAAACGACATTGCTAGTGTTATAGATTATTTGAAAAGCATATATATATATTTCTGTTGCGATAATACAAGTATAAAAAATCATAGAAGGTGCAACAATTTTTCAAATTCTTATTTCTTGCCGATAATATTTGCAAATAGCTTTTTAGTTTTCTGTTGCTTCGATTGCGATAACTTCCATTCCGTTTTATTTTTCGCGAACAACGATACGTTCAACTTTTTGAAAATAACCTGGCTTGATTTCGTGGATCTTAAGGCTTCCCCAGCTGCAGCCAATTCTTCCATGATGAATATCTTCTGAGTCTCACTCACCTTCTCCCACATCTTGTCCAAGCATCGAGATCCGTGCGTGCTCTTAGCCAAATCTGCCCAAACGCCTTGCAATTTTTTGCACAATTTCTCCCTACTTTTCTCGCCGACGTACTCGCTGTCCATAAAAGCATCCAGAATTCGACTGCCCTTTGGATCATCGAATAATCGCGACAGCTCTTCGTTGCTCATCTGCAGTAATGACTTCACGATCACGATGGGTTTATTGAACTTTAACATGGCTTGCGTTATCAAACTTCCGTGTAAGTTGAGAGGCACTTGCGCACCACTTGGGTTATCTTCCAGCTGAGATCGGGTCTTGAGGGTCGCTGTACACCACACAAGATGCGCCTGATCCGCGCAATCCAGCATTTTCGTTATCGCATTGACGAATGCGCCTTGCTTTGTATGCAATTTTAGACATGCATTTCCAGTGCTGACTAATATGCCGGTGAAGCCTCGTTTGAGAATCTGTGGAAAGTGTTCCACCACCTTGTCGAATATTTCCTCGAAAGTGTCCTTGGAGGCACAGGAATCCAATAATCTCTGTACGCTGTAATTGCTATTCTGATTTTGACATAGATGTTCTAAATTGTCAGCGAAGAACGTCTTGTACAATTTGCAGTAAGTTTTCGGTGGTGATGTCATCAGGCAGGCTTCCAGCAGCCTAGCGGAACTCTCCAGGTTGAATATTGTCAACCGTTTCTCGTTGTCTTGCGATTCCAGCAGAATTTTCTTGATAATGTTTTTCGTCAAATCCGCATCGACATCTTTCAGTGAGAACAGGACGCATTGTACCAAGCCGGACGTAATATCCTTCAATCCAAACTCGCAGAGCTGTGGCCACTGTTGCAGTCGTTGACAATTCTGTATTAACAGATCCTCGTACTCTTGTATTACAGGACGTCTGTTCGTAGGACAGAACTTGAATTTTTTACGAGCACTGGAATCATCGGAAATGTCTATCAGCCCAGCCAGACACTGTAAGACCGTGCGCAACACATGATTGGCATAAATGTCGAACGCGAACTCTTCTATATTATTGAGAAAGTACTTGCTCAACTTGAGAACAATATCGTTGTAGATCTTCACCTCGTCTGGCTTAATTTCCACGACGAGTCGATTGTCGTTCTCGGATCCTGATTCTTTCTCATCCTCAGCCTCAGTTTTAACAGTTAACTCTGCGGGGACTCTGTTGCCTCTGTCCGCGCAGACCACTATGATCTTCTGCAGAACATGACTGGCGAATCTGTCGCCGCTCAGCTGCCTGAGAGAAGGCTCGAGCGCCTCGACTAGTCTCTGAATAATTTCCAAGCCGGCAAACGGCAGGAGAGAGTCCATGACGCGCGATGCAACCTGATTACGCGCGCACTCAACCTCCTGACCTACCGTCTCCGCGTAGACGTTGTTCACGAACAGGAGCTTGTCGCTGGACGAAGCGAAGTCCGTCCGCAGTGTATCGAGGATTTCTATCATGTACTGATATATCTGCCTGTCGAGATTACCTGTGATGTTCCTCTGCCGAGCGAATTTCTTGGCAATTTGCGCGTGAGAACGTCTCTTCTTTCGTTTCTTATCGACAATTCCAGTCTTGGGTACGTTCTTCGTCGCCGTCGAGTCGTGCTTTCTCACTGTTGAATCGTGCTTTCCCATTATGTTCGCCGATTTGATGATAAATGCCGAGGAGAAACAACGATCGTCGCGAGAGGTTAAACTTAACCTATACGGCGCGCTTCTTCCAGCTCTCTTCTTTACGGACGTCTGTGCTTTTCCACAAAATAGTTCCACTCTCTACTATCCAGTAGAGTTAGTTACTTTGTATTGCAAGTGGTTTATATGTAAATTAACAGAAATTAACACAGTGTCGGAGACATGTTCGGTAGGTCACAATACGAACGATATCCAGCCATATACAAGCGTGTTTGCAGTTGGATTGAAATGAAATGCGCAACACATGGCTCCTCGATGAAGCAAACTATCGATATATCGATACATCGATATATCGATAAAGTACACTCAGTGCATACATAATAAATTTTGACTGAAAATGTTGCTCATTTATTACATAATTTATTATTAATTATTTTATTTTTTAAATAAATAAAATATTAAAAACTTATTATATAATTTATGTATATTATATGTATTGCATTTGATTTTGCACTGCTTCCGATTACGGTTGCACTTTGCGTCGAGAGTTCATTGCACTGCCAAGTTGCCCATCTTGAAATTTCCCGTGGTACTGACGTAGTTTCCGTCCGCGTAGAGCGATTCGTGCTGTTTCGAATACGAGAAATGTGAAATCTCGCAAAATAGTGTAAAGTGAAAGTGATTTTCCACGATTTTTCGTCTCTCATATAGTGCTGGATGTCATTTCAACCTGCAGTACATCGGTTCGCCAAGTACATCACGTAAAAGATCAATATTACGAGTACGTATTCGGTCTTCGATTGAAGATCACGAAATCGTAACTATACAAGATGGAGTCTTATTAATCCTTTCTCATTTCTCGATTCTTTCAGGATACGTGTATATCATTGCACTTTGGTGATGGCCCGTCAGAGAATAATTGCAGCGAGGTTTTCGAAGCGAGTTCGAAGTGATCAGTAATTCAGCGAGTTTAACAAACACCACATTGAGGTAATAATAATTGATAAAATTGATGCTGTGTTTGTATATATTTGAACCTTATCGTTTGTATATATTTGAACCTTGTCGTTTGTATATATTCGAACCTTGTCGTTTGTATATATTCGAACCTTATCGTTTGTATATATTTGAACCTTGTTGTTTGTATATATTTGAACCTTGTCGTTTGTATATATTTGAACCCGAGAGATTCTTATTAAACTAGAGATCCTGAAAGGTAACGCAGTTTCGTAAAATGGCTGAGTTAGAAAATGAAGTTGTATCAAATATCAAAGATATACATATATTAGATGCACAAGTATATAAAAAGTAAAATTCGATTGCTTAGTGATCTTTGATTATTTTCAAGTCCATTAGACGAACATGAAAATTTATGCACGACTGCTGATTTTCAATGTGATTATTTATCGAGAATACTTGAGAAATATAGGAGTATTTTAATATATGTTCGCTGTTTTATCTACAGCAGTAATGTTATCGACATAGTAATTTTAGGTAATCTGCTATTGTTAACTTTTCTTCGAAGGTAAATTATTACTCCGAGGATAATTACTGAACGTATTTTACTGTGAAAAATTTCGTATTTTTGTTTATATAATTTACTATGAGCTTTAGATTTTTAATTCTCACTCGAAAATATCTATTTTATAATAAATATATTTAGAAAAGAAAATATCAAGATAACGGCATTTGAATTATGCATGAGAAACAAGAATTGTTACTCAACGATTATGATAAAATGTAAAGAAAAAAAGCCTTACGATCAAACAATTTATTAACTTTAATTTTTTCTCAAGAATCATATATAAAAAATTATATCCTACTTTTTATACAAACATAAATGATAAATCTAAATTTTCTTATATGTTAATTAATAATAATTAAGTCGCTAAACAAATTCAGTGCTTTCCAATCTTTGATAATATAAAGACAAAGCTATTTTTCTCAGCGATCAGATGTTCAGTATTCGTCACTATCCATTCGCGTCGTATCTAGTGATATGATCATTCCTTATTTCGCTGTGTGTCATTGCGCGATGATCTGAGCCGGTAGAAACGGGAAACCATTGTAGATGTAGATCGGTCGATTGAATGCAAAGGAATTCGCGATTGCCAATGCCGGATTCGTGTCGAAATCATCCTCGGACTGCTCGTTCGCCGCGGTTGTCGGTTCCCTGCTGCGTTGTGTCGTGGTGGTTTTTACGGTGGTGGTCACGGTGGTCCGTGGTCGTATCGTGGTTGTGCTAGTGACGAATAACGGGTTGCGTTCGGTAGTCACGGTATTCGGAGGTCCATAGCTTTGCAATCCCGGGGTACCGTAATATGCATGCAATCGATTGTTATTGGGATTAAAGCGTGGCCCATTAGGACGCCATCCCCTCGGCTTATATCCCGATAAATCTGACGTCGCCGCCAGTCCGATATAAAGGAGGGCAAGGATGAGCTGGAAAAAAAATACAAAATCGGTTTAATAAACTCGTGGAAACGAGGCGAAACTCGAACGAATCGGGGGTGTTATTCTCGCTCGTTTATCAAGCACTCGGAGCTCGCAAGCTATATGTGATAGGAGAAGATATCGAAAAACTATTTTCTTTTATTCACGATGTTTAGACTTCGTTTCGAACGGGTCCGCATTTAGAGCAAGTAAAAACGGAGCGAATATCGGAATTTCGAAATTAGACAGCAGCATCATTTCAAAAGGCTCTCTTTCACGATTTCATTATTGGAATCGGAGAATTCATGAAGTGTAACATTTTGCAAATTCTCTCGCCTGTTTCAAGTAATTTCGTAAATAAGAGTGTATCTTTGCAACGCGTACAGCAAGTACATCACCGTTTCACCAACAACGGATTAGCTCTCTTGCAAATCTGCTCACGATCGCTGCATTAATATTATTATCCGGCGATCGTATTGTTCACACTGTTTTTCCTGGAGTGTTAAATCCGCTGTTAGCGAGGCAGTAGTCCGTTCATCCGCGTAATGCGCACGTTCAGCATTCTTTGAGCACGAATGGCTACTATTTTACTGGGCTATTTTACCGTCTCCCTCATCTTCGCCGGTGTGTTAATTCTGCTGTTAAGCGCGCACCGAAAAATTTTCGACTGGCTTTTGCTCGAACGCCTGTTCCGTCTTTATATGCTAAGGGACGTGCACGGGATCGGACGTCTAGTGTCTCCGTGAATACGAAAGAAGGTGAAGACGGGAACGATTTCGTTTGCCGTTCCGTCGTCGTTTCGTAATACGCTGTTATCCATATTACGTGTTAAGAATATCCGGCGGAATGACGTTGTTCAGATCCACATCGGTTTTATATCAAACGTGCGGTCTGATTAGAGTATCTTTCATTTAGCGGTTGCATCATTCTATTACATATCTGTAGTGGGTAACATAGTGACACAAAATGACACTCACATAGACGCGGTAGCCAAATGGAACTTACTCTTAGTTTCGTCTTGTTCGGAAAGCGGTCTGGGAATTGTGGGAAAATACGAATCTTCAGTGTAATCACTGAACATCGGTTTCTTCTGCTATACTTGCGTTCGTTATAACTGTTCTCTGTATCTTCGCAATGTTTGGTCTGCAAGCAGGCAATGATGATATAACGTAATTACGGAATACATTTAAGGGTGCGTTTCTTCATGTAGTAAATTAACAGTTCGAATATTGGTAAACATTGCGTTCAAATTTACACTGGTTGCAGAAGTTACAGTTTTCACAAAGACAAAATATCCAACGTTTTTTACGTGGAAGATAAAATGAAATGGAAGAGGAAAGAAAAGAATGAAAACAAAATCATGATTCACTTCAATATAGTATCGCGCACTTAAGAATTTAAGAGCACCGGTGATCATTTCGAGAAACGAGAAGTTAATTCTCACTCATTCGTACTGTTTGGAAATGAAACGATGAAGTAATAGCGCGACGCACGTTTTTCTCTGATATCGGATCGATATTCTCCGTCGTTCGGGTGTCTTAAACATGGACACGAGCACATACATCCATTGTAGTCGCGGTTGTTGTAATGGCTTACGTGAATTAAGGACGTGTCTGGAATTTAAGATCGCGCGCGACCGTAATGCATATCCCATGAATTCGCAAGATCGGTAGATCGCCTGTACGAATCCGCCCAACGCGATCCAGAAACGTGGTGTGCGAACTAATCGCTGGATTGACAGTGAAGTTGAGTGACGATGCTAATTGGGATTCTGGGTGTCCTACGCTTAGAACTCGCCGACTGTCACCTGTCATTGATCGCGCGTTTAACATCTCGCAATACGACGCTTGCTCGCGACATCCACTGTTCATTCGTCAGAGTTTTCTCGTTGTCGAATTTACGTCACATTAAATCACTGTCTTATTAATCATGTCTCGGTCTCTACGAGCATCAGAACGATATATTTTTGATTATATTTTGCTTTTATATTAACTTATAAATGACAGACAAATCGGGGTTAAGATCTGTCCGTACAATTTTCCTCGACAAGTGGAGTGACATTGGATTTCTTTGCTTTATAGGGATGTTCGAAAGTACACGTTTATTCGCTGTGAATAAGACAGCTGATTTTATTTGAAAAATTCTGTCGTCCAACTTACGCGTTTGTACGACGAGCAAGATAAATAGAAAAGGCGACCGCATGACTCGCTATCACGCGACTCGCGAAATCCAGATAACAACGCTGTCGCAGGCAGACGGCACGAGTGTCGGGTTGATCGAAAGCATGCGATATAATAGTCCGCACGTCGAGAGAACTTTTGTTCTCTGATTGAGTATATCAAGTATTCCGGTCGAGTAACAAGTGGTGGACGCGTCCGTCACGCGTCACGCGTCAAATGCAGCGTATTATGCAGCGTTCATTTCCATACACGGCTTTGTGTTATCTAAAAACAACGGCGCGATGCCCTCCTCCCCATCGATAAAAGTTCCGCGCTGGCACTCGAAATGGCTTTTTCTATTCATTGATGTGCGCATGGTAGAATCGATATGATGAAATTTTCGCATTCCAACATCATTGTCGATGAGTTGAATATTTAAGGGCACTAAGATCAAATTTAGCCAGAATATGTGATAAAAGATCGAAATTTGCATAATGTAGGATCATTTAGCAGAAAGAAAGATAAAAGAAGGGGAGAATAAAAAGAGAGGGTTCTGAAGAGAACAGAAAGGTAGAATTTTCTGATAGAAAAATATTTTTCCTCGTGATTATATATTCGCAGCAAAAATATACTATTTTATACGAAGATAATATTTATTTTTTGCAATTAGATACAAACACAGCTGGCAGATTTCAAGTTTTAAGTGACACATTTTAATATTTATATAAAATGAAAATGTGTTATGTAAAATCAGATAACGGGATTTATGTAACTCTGGAGTTTTATTTGAAACATTTATTTATATTTTCAGAAAATAGGTTGCTTAAAAATCTGAAATATATTCTTTGAAAACTTTTATTAATTTATTTTGTATTTTAAGTATGTATTTCTCTATTTTCGCAGTTTATAATTTCCAAATATATCGTTCATAAAAGAGTCAAGATCTATCTACTTCTATTAAAAATAAAAATCGTGACATCAGATACAATATGCATATATTTTACTGCAATGTGTATTGCAACTATCATTGATTTACATGAATTACATGAATGAAGCAGGTGCTACCACGATGTTAAGCTCGAGAATAATAAAGTTAGAAGAACCTGCATGTTTTACGATATCTAAGAAAAAATTGGTCAACTTCTAATTTAAATTTGCTTAGGCTTCTTGTCTCTTTCTCTATCGTATATTCTGCAAAATTAATCTTGATAAAGTAATCTCATTCCCTTTTTTTACGAGTAAAAGCTATATCGAAGTCATGTTACTTATTACCAAGAGTTCGTTCCGTGAAATAATTTGATGTACGATCCTGTGTGTTCTCATAAAAATATTGTTTTTGTTTGTTAAACGATTAATGCACGACCGGAATTACCTAATGATAAAAATCAGGAATAAAAAGAAACAATCGTGCAAGAATTCGTTACATACAAGTATAATATGTATACAGTTCTATATGTTTTGTGTCTATTAATTAATATCTTAAGTTCGATGATTGGTTTTTGCAAGGCCGTCGATGTTAAGCTTCGCAATTTTCTCGTACTGAGCCTTCCTCCTTGCGTCTTGTCGTCTTTGTTCATCTTTTGTTAAAACGGTTAAAACAAAACCGAGTAACAGAGTCAAGCACAGGCCAACGTGCACTACGATGTCGCCGTATGTTTTTAACAGTATTCCTAATATTATAACTAGTATAATACCGTAAACATTATTTGCTATATTGAGAATTCCCGCAGATGTATTTTCCGACTCTGGATACGTATACTCGGTGCACATTTCATATCCCAGCGCCAGGTATCCATACATGAAAAATCTATAACAAAAATAATACCAAGAGAATAATATGCCATTTCCAGGAGTTATAACAACATATGATAAAATAATGTCCAAAATATATTATAAAATTATTAAATAAAGTATAATAAAATTATTAAAAAAAAAAAATAAAATACAGTAAAATATATTTAAAACTTCGCAGCTCTTGCTTACTAAGCATTAAATGGAAAATTTTAAACTTTACCGAGATTGTCATAAAAATCAGTTATGTTTTATTAAAATATTAAGCGATAAATTTTTATTATTAATATGTTTTGAGGCTTTTTTGAAAATAATTATTAGTTTTTGAAATATATGAGTAGTTTGCATTATTACCCTAGAAAAATTGACGATGCGTATACCATCCATTTGATGCCGGTACAGGTGAATATCGCGAACAATATTTGACCGCACAACGTGAAAAAGTACACAGTTACAGTGATTTCTCTGAAAATATAAATTATTAGTTAATTAAATGTTGGTATATGTACATACTACATATAATATGTATGATTTGCGATAATTGCTATCAGAGCAAACTTGAGTCGCGATTTCTAAGATAATAGCAAGTATCTTTCGTACTTGAATTTATGTGTTTTATCAAGGATGATACCAAAAATAACGGAGCCAACCATACCGGTGATAATCATAAGTAAACCGATTCTTCCCGCATCTTCTTCACCATTCTGAAATGTATAAAAATCTTCTCCATCCCTTTTACGTACAACTTCAAATATTCGCTAGAATTTTCTGTTCTTTTTATGTTTGCTCTACCACATTGTTGGCAGTTCATCGACTCACCTCGAAGTGCACGAGATATATCTGATTGAGTAACGTATCTACGGCATTCAATACGCCAATGTTCAGACCGTAGGAATTACAGAGGATGATGAAGCTTTTGTTTCTGCAGAGCCTTTTAATCGGTGCGATGAATTCTTCCCGGATCCCTTTCTTCGTTCGATTCAGTTTTTGCAGTGCTCGTGTCTCACTCGGCGGTAGTTTCGGTTCGTCCTGAAATACTGGCGCGAGAGTACGTTGAGAAGATTAAAACGCGATAGCCTATCCTGGTGTGCGATCTTTAATTAATTAGTCCATCTCCTCGCGGTCGACTAACGCAAACAAAAATAAAACTAAAAGAAGAGGAGCCGGGATTAAAACAGATTATCGGCTGCATCGGAAAATCTAGTCTGCATCTAGTCATGTTGAAAATTTGATAAATGCAATAAGAAAAAAAATAAGATCGATATGTAATATCGAGCTTATCATTTTATTAATACATTGAAAATTTCGTGTATATCGAATCAATATATCAATGAAATCGTGTCTATTCTCTAAACAACGCGATCTTCTATATTAAGAAATTAAGATGCAAAGTAATAATTGTATTCTTTATGACTTATTACGTTAAAGAAAATGATTATGCACAAGATTATGAAGAAATTATAAAAATGTCATTTGCATTAATTTCAATGAGAGTAATAAATGGACAAGCAACCTCATAAGTGACAAGTCCCGTTTGCAATAAACTTACACATGAGCACTAGAACAAATCCGATTGTAGTAACGATTGCAATGGCCCAGCATAAATATAATAGATCATTGCCAATGTCATCTAGGTTTTCGTGATTCTTCACTATTATAGGTGTGAGGAAGAAACCCAACGCTATTCCTAGTTCGTTGCCAAAAATACCTAGAGACGTGGCGGTCGAGAGTTGATTGGCAGGAAACCATTGCGCAGCCAAGCGTCCTGGTATTGGTAGGATCATAGTCTAATATAGGCAGCGAAGAATATATGAAGCGTTATTACATCATAAAGAGAACACGACTGAGAGCACAAGGAAGTAATAATGATAAAAAGAATAAGAGAAACAATAAGTAAGAAGACAAATAGGAGATATAATACGTTAAAATGTAAAACAAAGTTAAGAATAACCTGCGTGATTGCGACTATCGACTGACCGATGAGGACGAGATAGAACCTGTCGGGTTGTACAGAGAAGATTTTAATCCAGGCACCCAGGCAGCTCATGCCGCTGCCTATGATGGCGGTCCATCGCAGGCCGCACTTGTCTATCGCATATGTCGCCGGCAATACGAACAGCGAGTAAAACACCATAAACGACATCGCAGTCCAGTCGACCATTAACGAAGACACCCCGTAGTACCTGAATAATATACGAAGAAGTACATACAATGGGTTAACTCCTCGACATTTAAGATTATTTGGATCTTAAGAGAAAAGTGATACCTAGTGACTATATTAGTTATAATTGAGTATTCTATCCACTGATATGTGCTTCCTCCGGTGTAAATTATGTAGATAATCAGCGTGAGCCACCTTCTTTTGTAGGCTTTCAATTTTAAGGGCTCCATGGCGGACTGCTGCTCGCCCGTCCCTTTTACTATTTCTGTCGGACTTTTTGTAGTGAGCACTTCGCTCAGACTTTTATCTTCCATTACCGTCATTCTCGCGCTTTCTCAGGACACGGTGCGCAGGTACCTTTGGTCCGTTCGTTTCGGTACAATCACGATTTTGATCCTGTGTCGATAAAGGGAATGAACCAGGTTTTCTCGAATTATTTCTTCGATGAACACCCCCAGATATCTTCGCTCGACATTTCTGGAAGAGTATCGATCACACTGTATCAGAAGTCTGCTCGTGAAATCTTGAGTGATGAAGTAAAACGGCACATGGCGCTCAGGGATGTCTTTTATGATCCAAAATATTCCGTGAATTGATTTCGAAACGACGATAAAAAGATGATGATCCGAAAGCAACGTGATTGTACACGGGTAATATTTACATTACAAAGCCAGTAGTGTCGGATACGTCACAGCGTTATATCTTATCTGCGTTCATGATCAAATAGATTTTATTAGTAGAAGGATTTAAGAAGGATTTAACCGGCAATTTGTATACCGTATGCTTAATTTTATCGCGATTTTTATCGGAATCGGTTGCTGTGCTTAATTACCGCTTAAAGACAATATGCACGCCATCCACGTCATATTTTTGTAACATTTGATTAAATATAATTAATAAATGTATTATATGAGATGGCATGTTGTATTTCAGCATTTGTAAATTAATTGTTATTCAAAACATATTTTTCTCCAATACTTCATATCGGATTTACTTCTAATCAAAACTCATTATATGTATATTCGTTATTTGTTGCAAAATATTGATATTAGATATAAATTTGTATTATAATAGATATTAATTATTATCGATTAATATTATTATTAATACAATTATTGGATAATATTATACATATTATCGCGTTATGTAATATACAAAATGTACTTAAAATATTATCCGTGCAAAGTATACGTGCACACTTTCGGCTTATGAAATATCTATGGATATCATATCAATGCAGTTAGGAAATAGCTCCATAGGGAATCAATTAGTGTCAGAAGGAAAACATTACGTACGATTGCTGTGAAGTACAGCTTATTACCGGCTTGATTGTAATATGTTTCGCTTGGGAATTTGAAAATTACTACGGGCGATTTACAGCATGAGAGAATATCGCGATACTCATGTTTCGTCGGCAAACATACGTCGTTCTATGGAAACCTGCGGAATACATCTTATTTCGTGCACGGGATAAGCTACTAAATTGAACTTTTTACGCAATGCACTACAGGATATCTCAGTATTACGATATCGGCCGTGCCCCATGGGTTTCTGTGAGAATGGATGTACAGGTAACACGCAATACGTTTCTCATCGGGGTGAGGATTTCCGCACGTCAGAATTTTGTCACATCGTATAGGATTCAATATAGCTCATTTTTCCAATGTGGTGATCCGGATACGAAATTGCGAACGCGCCGCGCACTGTCGGTTTAATGGATAAAGATATAAAATTCATGCGACATCCTCTTTTATGTTTGCAATTATGTTGTATGTTTTTATATACACGTATATTACGGATTCATATTCCAGTTTTATATCGACGAAATAGTAGGTATTGCAGCAACTTTTCAGAACGCAAGCGAGTAAAAAAATCTAATTCTGTTGAATTAGATCACATGGATATACGGTTTGCTATAATAATTGTACCTGAATACAATATCTATTCGTAGAAAATATTATTCACATCGCAACTATTTTTCTTATTTTTACATAAAATATCATATATAATCTGAAAAAAGATATTTGTAAATTAATAGAAATTTTCATGTATAAGATAAATATCAAGAAATTATTTTTATGATTCTCTTCTGCGTGCTCTTTTCCATTGATCTTCTGGGGAAATGAAAGGTAATATAATATAATATATTGTTGCATATAACAGAATTTTATTGGACGTTACACGTTAACAATAAAGGCGACGCAAATGTAATCTTCTTAATATTACATAAATCTACAGTTTATTACAAAATTAAACATCTCTAATGTAATCTCTTCGTTCATTAAAATCTCTTTAAAAATTTTTTTAAATGCATTATTATTTTAGTACTTTGTGTACGACGATGCGTATTAAAGAAACGACTGAAATTCGAAGGAAACATCATACGTAGAAACGTACATTTTCATTGTAAAAATATGTGATTCGTGCTCATTGCTTCCATGTATAACGGGATACTTCGCATACGTCTTAATACATTCTTTGCACTCGCAGAACTTTTATCGTTATTTCCTTATACCTTTATCATTTTACATATATCCTCCGATTATTTGTCATCGATGGGAGCTTGCATAAATATGGTACACACGAGATTGATTGCTATTACTGTAGAATTTAAAGAAATGATCGTCTGGAGCCTCATAAATGTTTTGTTATGTCTATACACATATTCTAACGGTTATTCAGTTCTTATCACGTAGGGTTTAGTGTCTCACACTTCTTGAACGTTTAGGATCGCAATTCACGGCAACTAGTCGTTATGTATACAGTGCGAGTTACAAACTATTCAATTCACCGAGCAACAGTTCACAGGGCGATGTCACAGATATAAAAAGTGGTGAAAAATCACTTTACATTCTTAGCATAAGTTATTACACAGATACGACCATACAAGTTTACGCGTTTACGTTAGATGGCTAGTTTCGAATAAGTGTACGTGTGTCATCGTCGGCCGGACGTATCGCGACTTAAATTAGATCCAAAAACTTCCAAAACTTTCAAAACTCTCTTTACACTAGGGAGACTATTTTTATACACTTTACATCGACGTGATCACTGTGTCGAGTATCTCTCGGGAGTTGCGGTTCCATGGAGGTGGAAAATATTAATTAATCAATAATTAATTAATAAATTGCACAGACCGCGCAGTATAATAACAAATAATTATAATATCGGATAATTTAAATAGTGTTAACCACAAAAGCACCGCCTGCAATGTGCTTCGAGGAAGAGGGTCAAAATCGATACCGTAATTACAAGAGCATATAGTCGTTTATAAGATCGGCAGTTCAATTATTATTGGTTTATTATTGATTGTATTGTATCAGTATTGGTTCTGAGTTGAGGCAGTTTTTATTTTTTATAAATTGTGTGATTTAAACGCATATATTATTTACACAATGGTAACAATGCAAATTGTTATAACTGCTATATGAATGTTAAATGAATATTTAATTGGATATCGATAAAAGCGATATATTTCATATCACATTTATCATTTATTTAATTTTCATCCAATCTTGGAAGACCTAATCTTTTTTGATGACTGTTTCTGATACGTTTTGCCCGGTTCATTTCACATTGCAAAACATTCATGTACACGTATTCCACACACACGTATAATAACATTAAATTTTACATTTAACTATTTTGTATATCTTTGTTAAAAAAGTTAGAATCATTGTGCATGATATGCTCTTGTAAAAACATGTAATGTATAGAAACACCGAAATTTATTCGAGCAAGCTTTCAGTTGTACATTTTTCAACAAATTTAAAATCGGCTTTTTCAGAATGAAAACTTGAGCTATACCCACCTTTCTCCATAATGTTTTAACGCATTCAGAAGAACATATAACATATTAATATTCAGAAGAATCTTGATAATGAAAATTTGAATCTTAAAAATTTTGCGTATCTAAAGATTTGTTCAGTTTAAAGTAAATTATATTATATTTAAATATAAAATATATTGTGTAATTTGGAAATTCATCAAAAATATTAATGTGGAAATATTCATGTTAAATATATTGAAAGTTCAAAAAAGACTGAAAAAGAGGCTGGAACTCAATAAAATTTCCGTCATCGCTGGATCGATTTCAAATTGTGATCAAAGAATTCATAAATGAAAAAAAATACTGAGAGGTTTCTACAGGAACGCCTAGTATGAGGTATCCAGTATATGTATATCAATGAACAACAGTGAATCATGGTTCCGAGGCAGAGACTTGACTGAACGGAATACATAAGCGTTAAAAGAAAAGCGAAATCCAATGGACCGTGTAGCTGGAGGGACGTTGATGGGTAAAAAGATACGATAAGTCGTATCACCATGGAAGCGCGCGGGTCTCATTCTAGCTAATCTAAAATTCACATTACGGTAAACAATATAAAATACAATATAAAGTATTAATCCGTATCGTTTAGGCGCAATCGAGTCTTTTTACAAACTGTAATTATATTACAGCATCGTCGAACGTACGTCTTCAACATTCACGTTTCCTCTTTCGTGCAACTTACGCAAGTATAAGGTTTTCGAGTATTTTATACGCAAACGATCGAGAAATTGGTTCTTCCAAACGGACACTTGATGAACCGCATCATGCGTAACTGATCATTCACAAACGCTGACCGTAGATGATATTAATTAACGCGATTACGAGGATTACATTATTTACACGATGACCCTCGATGGCCTGACCATTGGACTACATCCGCGGTTAGACATTCGCTAGCATTCGGCCTATTCGATCTGTACAACTGCCCGTCATTCTCGTAGCTTACAAATTTACAAACGTATATATTAGAAAGATATCCAAGAGTAGTATATATATATATCAACAGAATTATATGCTCTAGCGCCGCTTATTAATAATCATATGTATAACAATAATGCGGAACGGATAAATGGGGATTAATTATATTTGGCTGCGATATGTTTCACTTCTCTCTTTTTTTTTAATTCGATATTTAACAAGATCTGTTTTATTTTTCTATCGCCACGGTTCGGCCGCGTTATTTCGATAATTTGATCCCAGAACACGTGTCGATAGACATTATATAAATGTACATAGTATATATATATATATCAATAATTTCATATAAAAGTATTTATAAATTTACAATTTTTGCAATATTTCTTTTGTTCTTTTTGTTAATTTTGTCGCATGTTCTAATTTCGTTACAACATTGTTTCGGCGATGCGAAAAGATTGGGACGAGTAATATTTATTGATTTTCTTTTCGAACGCGTAATCAAAATGAGTCAATCCTATCTAAGAAAATCTAATTTATAATATGGCAGAGAAAGCAATGTAACATAAATAATCGCATTATGTTAAAAAATATCACGAGAGTACATGTATATTTATCTATACAGAATGCCCCATTGATCAACAAGCATGCAGCGAGACATTGCGTACTGATAGACACGCCGTAGACACGTGCATCTCAATTATCCGCAATGCGAGGAATTATAGTTTTTTGGATGCCAAATTTTTGGACGCCATTACGCCCATTTCAATAATGCAAAGACTTTTAATGGAGCAAGTTTTGTTTTGCGAGTGACGTAACACACGTCTCGAGAATTACAATAAATTTAAATAAAAAGCGAGTGCTCTTTTACTCATGTGTTTCTTCAACGAGATCTTCGGGAAATTCGAATCACTCCATTATCAAATCAAAATAAACGGCTGAAATTTTTTGGATTTTTAAACGTAAGCTTTCCCAGCGAATAATTGTATTAAGCGAAATGAGAAACAATAAGAATATCATTTTACGTCTCTTCAAATTTCCATTTTATTGTGCTCTAATCGAGTACCTACCTCATAACTGAATTGATTGCTCGCATCCAAACTTCTCGACATGTGTACCTATCATCTCCGTATGGACAAACGTATTACGCGCGGCGCTGAGACCTATCCGTAACTCGTTAAATTCATTTTACATGAGAGAATCGTAATCCTATAAATTTATTATGGCAACGTGCGTCTCATAGAAATCGAATTTAGCGAGTTCTAGCGAGTTCCTATCGAGATATATCTCGCTTACAAAATATATCTTATCCTTTCATCTCTCCGGGAAGGCTAAGATAGGCTAAGGTAGGCTGCATTGTTATCGAATACGGCAACGGGAGGGAGAACGGGGGAGAGTTAAAGCAGTTCCTCGTTATCGTCCGAAGCACCGTACATCTGCGGCCTCCTATCCAAAAATCGTTGCTGCTGAGGCTGCTGTTGCTGCGGCTGTTGCTGCTGTTTTTGCTTTTGGAGGAGCGCAATACTGGCGGCTTTATAGTTAATCGGGCCGTACGACTTGTAGTCCACGTCCGCATAATCGAGATCCGAGAACTCCGGCTTGAAGGGCTGCGTGAACAGAAAAGCGTAACGGATATCTCGGGATCAGAGTGATTTACTTCCCAGACGAGACGAATATTTTATAGACGTTTTTAAACGTTTCCGATTTTTTTATTTTAATAACTAGATATACAACTAGAATATAATAGAGTTTACAACTGCATTAAATTGTATCTATTGTCATGTTCAATCATATGTTGCGATTTGAATGCATAAAGTATATTTCTCTCTTATTTTTTCAAATAATTCTACAGAAAACTCTTTTGACAAGTTTTGACAGTAAGGAGCTAAGACGTCTACTTAAACTTTCGTATTGTTTGGGTTTTTGAAGAGGGACTGCGCGAAAGATTACGCACACCATAGCTCTACTGTTCGCGGGCTGTCGACGGATTGTTCGCAAAGTTTCATAACAGACCTGCTGCGCAAGCGATCGACAAATGATTTCGTGTGCCATTTGGGGTGTTAAGCTTTCTCGTTCATGATCGATGTCTGTCAATTAGACGACAACCAGGCGTCTAGGGCGAGTACGTGAGTTAGGCAGAGATTTCATTGACGAGTTGCTGGAATTACAAGCGAGCTATCGACCATTAAACCCACTGGCCGATAATCCGCTTACAATTCTCAGCTCGTCAATTGTTAAGATTAAGTTTAGACGCGACGAGTGTTATCATGCTGTATGCTGAACATTCCGCAAATATCAAACCGGTATGCATGGTTCGAAATTGAGAGAATTGTTCCAACTATTATACTCGACGTCGTCCGACTGGTTTGAAGCCCTTATTGTTGTACGTAACAAGAGCGACGATTAGAGAGTAGAATGTGGTATAGACCGACAATTGACAAGGATTCACACGCACAATGATGTAATCCATATTTAATTCATAATGAAGACGGTTCTCTTTTTGCGATTAATATTGTGTCGTAATGCGAGACCATAATAGGCCGTAATTTCGATACTTTGTTTTTTTAGATTAATATTCTTTAAACGATTTTCTATCAAGCAATATTTTCTCTACAAGCAGTAACAATATAACGATATTAATTAAACACATCGTGTACACATCTTTAACGAGACAGAAATAATTTAATGCACATAAACTGTATAAGCAACGAAATAATGATTGAGAAGAATTTGCAAGAAAGTAACATGTAGGCAACATATGCATAATTTATTTATAAAGATGAAATTAAAGCTTTTTGGAAGTTGTAGCTCTACGAATAAAGCAAGTTTGAGTTTTGCCTCTCTTACTAAATGATTGTTCTTTATATGTAGTATCTCAATTTATGTGTATAAGTAACGTGACATACTCCGTACAATGTACCTACAGGGCCTGTCGGACGCAGAATTCCTAGTAAATGTACGTATCGCTCTTTGTCGGCTGACCCTCCTATGAACAAACATTGAGATATATAATTGGTATGATACGCATGCAAATATTGCTTCTTATTTGCTTCGTTCATTGCGTTTCTCTGTATTAAGAGCTGCCTCGCGGGCAACGTTCGAGAGGAACGTATAGAGGCATGCATGATGCACAGCGACCGAAATTGCTTTTGACAAGTCAATTCGGATTTGATCCGATTGAGAACGGCACAGAATTATTGATAGGAAATCAAAAGAATATAAATAATAATTTTGACGAAAAATCGATAAGGCGATGCTATCGCGAGATAAAGTATACTCTACAGATCTCGCAGTATCGTTCGGTATTCCATCAATTTCTCAGGTCTCCGTATGATGGGTAATCCCTATTGTACTCACTGTTTCCTCTGTGCGCGCCATTTTTTATTGCAAAAAATTTACGACTATCCGGCATTACCTATAAAAGTCTTACGGTATCTCGCAGAGCTAGTAACAGCAACGAAATAAGGTGGAACAAACCGCGCGCCAGCAGTATATATCGTACGTACGACGTGCCTATATATTACACACAGCATATCCCAAAGCTCGACGACAGTCTCAAATCCGATATTGAGTATCAGCTATCATCGCTCAGTCTTTTGAGACATCCTGTATATTTTGCGTTGAGTTATAGGTATCAAATTGGACAGTTCCCTGTCAGCCACATACGCGTGGTCGCGCATCTGCTATTGTGTATTGCATCGTCCCTCTTATCAATTTTCTACGGCAGAGATGTTCAAATTGACGCGGCATTGATTTTTCCCTTTCGCGCCTGCCGGTTTTTTATGTTTTTGCGTTCCCGGTGAAATTGTACCAACTTTGTACGTGCTTTGTACAATATATGCAACTTTGTATACGCATGCAAGGCTTTCCCTTTATGAGGGATTCGGATGTTTCGAATTGATTTTTATATATTGAAAATATTATCGTGTATCGTCGATCAGCGATAGGGCAGCCGATCTGATCGCGCATCACATGCAATAATATTTTTCGTCGTTTTCAGCATTACTATATATTTTTTTACATATATAGCGTAATATTGATTTACAGCGCGTGGTTTATCAAAGAGAACTCGCAAAAGTAGCGCTAAAATCAAAAGCGAGGACGAATAAAAATTTATGTGTAACGCTATCGTCGATTCCTTTTTGAAACATCGAACCACGCTGTGTGCATCATCGAAAACGATAGCGTATCTTTTTAGAAAGGGATGCTCGTCGGAGGTAGTGATATTATGACAGCGATATTACGTTGCGTGATACTAGCTATCAATAATATTATTATGATGGCACAAAATTATATTGCGCGAAAATAAATTACGCAAATCCTTTCACAATATCTTCAAAATTATCCATTTGCAAGCTTATGAAAGCGTAAAATTATATATGCTGTGCGTAGTCAAGATAAAGATATTAGTCCAAATGCGAGAAGAAGAAGTTTAGAATCTGAAAATCAAACAAAATCAAATCAGTAAACGCAAAAGCTAAAGACCAAGACTTCAGACAGACAGACAACTCAGGAGACACCAATCCGTTGAAAGAAGACATTGGAATCTCACAGAGTGTAAGCACAGATAGTAAGGAAATAAAGAGGAAATATATTAATTTGCCCTACCTTTAAACACGACGTACGTAGAGAACATCTCAGGGAACGTGTTCGGCACGCGCGGATGTGTTTACTTCTAAGACGTGGTAGAAGGGTACCTCGGTGCCATGGAGGCCCTAAATAAATCGCCACTCGGTATTCCTCGGAAAAAAATGCGATCACCCGCGCGAGCGTCGCCGTGCCGCGTTCTCCAGAGGGAATATCCGCGTCGCCGTGCACCAGCAGGAGGATTCGGGTCACTAACCTTTAGACATCGATCTCCTGACCGACATCCCGGAAGTGTAGCTCGGCATACTGCATTATCGTGGGCGCGGACGGCGTGCGGGAATCGCCGAGGCCCGTGGAGATCGTTCTCGCCTTCGGCGTTTTGTTGCGATTTTTCGCATCGCCCGCGTCCACGAATTGCTGTGTGCTGTTACCGATGCAGCGATTCGATTGGCGCTCCCATGGCTGTTGCTGCTGCTGCAGCTGCTGTCGCGCCATCGCCGAGTTAGGACGATGATAGTCTGTCGAGCACTCCGCGATGTCGTCCTCATAGTAGTGCGGATACGAAATCTTGTACATCGTCTCCGGCACGCCCAGATCCGGGATCTGGTGGAAGCTGGTCTCGCAGGCGGGCGAGCCGACGAAGGAGTCGCTGCGCCGGGGTGGTGCGACGTCACCCCTCTGTCGGCTCTGCTTCGACTTGCTTCGATCGGTCGACGTGCGTTCGTGCTTCCGGTACTTCCGGTTACGATCGTTCCGCCGATTCGTCACGTGTCGACGCGACGACTGTCTCGCGTCGTGATTGCCGTAATTCGGCTGCTGTTGCTCCTCGTCCCGATGCACCGCGGGCAGATGATTGCTCGTGTCGTCGGCGGTCTCGTGGTGCATCAGGGTGGACGGCCGGCTGCTGTTAGTGTGGACGAAGGAGGTCTGCAGGGGACTAACTATCGAGGAATGGTAGAGGCTGCGCGTTAGTGGCAGTGTTAGTTGGTTCGAACTGTTGCTCGGTAAGGGGTAGCTGTACTGCTGCATCTCCTGCCGATGCTGCTGCTGGTAATGCTCTTTGTAGTTGTATAGGCTGTCGGTCTGCAACAAGCACGGTTAGTAGTTGGGATCAGGCGAGACCCGGGGGAGGTAAGAGAAGTGGTTAACGTGACTTAGAGAGTGTGCGTGAGAAAATTGGACGGCTGAGACATTACTTCCGTACTTTGATCTTGAGAAGGAGATCTGTACAAGTGAGTCGCGAATTTCGCATCGTGAGATACGAGGTATGGAGTTTTGGATGAAGTTTCTACGTGTCTATACAACATACTTTTTTCATGAGGTTTTCGATCAAAGGGCGCACGGGATTTTTCAGCAGTTGGGAATACGATGTGCCAACGTAAGTTGACTTGCGATTCGCTCACGTACCATCCGCGTTATATATTTTTGAAATGGCAGTAGCGAAGGAGAGCGCTTTATAGCTTCATCACATTATATACAATTCTGAATTATATATATTTTATATTTTTTAATCTACTGGTCCAAAACAAACATTACCAGGTTGTTCGTGCAATGGTTCTTTGATAACTTTATATTGGACGGTTTTACCATGCATTAAGTGCAGTTTTTCAAAATTCATAGGTTTACCTCAATAGCGTATATATTTCAAAATACATTTTCTAAAGAATTTATATTAGCTATTGGGTTGCGCACAGTAAATTGTGAATATTTATTCTCTTCGAGCGTTCGCTTAAATTCAAAGAATTTTCATTGGTATTTAGCGATGTATATTTATAACGGATACAACGATACTAAAGAGAAATACTACAAAATTGATGTTACGGATCAATAAGTGAAGAAAGTAGATCATAATGTGCACTTGTTTGCCCTATAAATGCAAATAAACGGATAAATACATGGAATCGAGTGACGGTTGCAGAAACCTTCGAAGTAATACCTCAGGCCCGTCCGTGTTCGAAACGATAAAGAGCTCGAGTCATTGGTTGGTTAAGCGTGTGTGACAGTGGAAACTTACTTGACACGCGGCCAACATGCACAAGGGCGGTCGCTACATAGATGCCCGGATCCAGCTTAGCAGGGAAAATATGATTTCCGATTATAACTCGGCTTCCAGCAACTCTACCTCCTACTTGCTCGAAGCTGCTGTTTTATATCTATTACGGACACGTAAATCGTACTCATGCAGTAGGCGCGAGATGCTACTCGGTGCTTAAAAATGGGACAGGTCGCTTTTTCGCTCGCTGGACGTTGCCGCTCCGCACCGATCGTAACTTCCACGATTAATTATCGATAATTTGATCAAGGAAATTAGAAAAGTAGTTGGTATTTGCTCGTGAGAGAATTGTGATAATGCTATGTGACGCTCGTAAAGTCACAATGGATGATCGCAGTCTTTTTTGAGGAAATCAAACTATAATTAAATTGCTAAGTACGATAAGAAAGCTATATCTATTATCAGGAATGGTTTTTATCACAGACTAACTCGGCACTGCGTTACTTAAGGCACATTGCTAAAAATGTTGTGTGTTCAAGACAAATGGTTATATACAATTTTTGCAGAAGCTTTGTACAATAACGTAATCTTTTAAAGATTACTATATGTACAGTAATAGTGAAAATATATTCGCTTTCAAATTTTATTACAAAGCAAATTGAGTTAAATTATTTTTGAAAGGCTAGTTATAAATTAATTATAAATAGCCTCTTATGTAATTTTAACGTCGAATAATTGGACATGGCTTATTGCTGAATCGTATTAGTTTCTGTTTGTTAATTAACAAATACAGTTCATTATTCATTTTAATGAGGTGCTCTGTTACATTGTTCCAAATGTTCTCGCTAATCTGATTATTGTATTTAATAAATTATGTTATTTAATAGAATTGAACAAAAATGATCTAAATGGTTTTTTTATAAACATGTTTCATATATTTTTTACTATTTTACTTTTATAGTCCGCAAATTCCGACATCGTTATTTTACGAATTCGAAATGCACTATGTTTCGCTCGTAATATTTGATGAAATTGCAGCAGCGAGAGAGTGGTATATATCAAAATAGCTAAAGCTTCTGGAAATATTGAATCCAACGCACATCTCTCTCGTATTCGTATATATCTTCCAAGCATTTCCTCAATTCAATTCTATCAATTACACGGTGATATGCCTTATATGCAAATATTCTTGCTTAGAAAAGCATAAATTAAGTAAGAAGACAATTCTGTTTGAAATTAATGTTAAGATAACGATCTCCAAAATTTCTTGTAAAGTAAATTTCTCCAAAGTATCTTTTCATAATCTTAACGCCATGTCTGTATATGCACGTGAATCGATACGCGCGTGCAAAAATCACGATAGTGACTAGCAGATTAATAAGATAAGATTAAGCATCGGCATTAAGATCAATGAAAGATCACTCGATACGATACGAGCCGATAGCTACGGGATCGATCGTGAGAGGCTTGCTCTCGCGGCAACGTCCGCGGTTGTTATATAGATGCGGGGTCTTCCTATCGTAGATCACATCAGTAGTCGACAAACCTTAAGCTTAGGCAACGAAGCGTTTTTCGGTGGAAAAACGGGGGGAGGAACATTTTGGTAGGTGTGTTTGGACGGGTCGGTTTTTCTGGACGTCCTCGGCGCTGGTATCGGCGGCGTCGTCGGTGACGGTGGTATCGGCGTCGATGGCGCCGATCGTGTCATCAGGCTCATCGACGCTGATGCCTGGCTCAGAGTCAGCGACGGCGCGTCCTCCATCGAGCGCATGATCGTCGCGATCGTGGTCGTGCTGTCGCTCCGGTGCGGGCACGTCTTATAGATCGGTATAGCGTACAGCTCGTATTTCCTGCGAATGTTCTCGTGGCGACGGCACAGCCGCAGTGAGTAGAACTGCTGCGAGTGCTTCTGCTTGCGCCGCCGCGGTTTCAGAGTGTTGTACTTGAGCACCGGCGAATTGCTCCTGGGCACGTTGTAGATGTTGTAGTGGGGCCCTAGGTGGCTCATGGTCGACTCGTAGCCGGAACTGCCGTCGCAGAGGCTAACAGCTCTGCTTGGTGGCCGCGAGGAGCACGGTGAGGCCGTGACGGACTGATGCAACGTGCCATGCAAAGCCGAAACTCGGGCAAACTTAGGAGTAACCAACTAAAACAAAACGCAGCCAGCGGACATTCGCATACATATGCTATCCGATAGCCATCGGCCTTCGGTTCGGGTTCGGTGCTGACTAATGTTCGATTATCGCGTACCCTTCACTAGCACCCCTCCCCTCTTTCCTGAATACTCCCTCGAGGGTAATGAAGCGCTTCGGCGATCGCGATGACTCAATTAACGACGGTAAAGTCGGTAAAGCCTCGTGTAGCAGATTGGCCGGAACGATGTTTCGCCTCGCCGTAGGACATAAGGAGGCAATCTATGTCAATTTCTGTTGCTATTGGCATTCGGAAGAGGATCGCTGATATAGTTACGTCGCTTCCTTGTGACGATTAAGGGAGGAAGTTATGCACTTTGGTAACGATATTTCAGAGTGGTTCGCGATAGTAACGATATTAGCAACTTATATACCGTTGATGTCAATTAACCAATACTAATACCGAGCTGTCGCGGTTTATCGAAGAAAATATCCGAAATAGAATCAATGATATTGATCATTTCTGAAAATAATTTTCTCAGATCTTTCTTCGTTACACCAAGAAATCAGATTATGCGAATATCGAATTATAATTCAGTACAGAAGACAGTAATATTATTTCTGATTAACTAATTGCATTTGTAACAACAAAATCCGAATTTTGTCTTGTCGATAAAAAAACGGATAAATGGTTAAAGTTTCTTCGGTAACATGATTTTTCGGAGTAATTACTGTTAATTGAAATGTATGGCATGGCAACACCCTGGAAAATGGCGCGTACCGAGAGGATTGTCGATGCGTTAGGACAATCATCCATTGGGTATCGGCCCTAATTATCGAATGCCCCCTGCCAGCAGCCGTGCTTATTGCCTCTCATCGAATTATACGTTGATTGATTCAGATTGCGCGCGGATTGTGAATAGTAGCGAATTAGGTAAACCGATTCGGCTAATTTCGCCCGGCGAGCTTGCCAAAATGAGCTTTCCGTTTATGGATGTTTGCGATGTGAGACAGGAGGTGTTTTCCGTTAGATAAAATCAGTTCATCAGCGTAATTAGGATTTAGCGTGATAATGCGGTACACTAGAAAACAGGATTTATAGTTCTATAAAAAATTTATACCAAAAGCAACTAAGTAATTAAGTACGTAACTCTATCAGCACAAATCTAGCATCCGCTATCTACTTGTCCGTTGACTATAGAAATAGAAAGGGACTTTTGACATTTTCTATATATCTTGTGTGTGTTGAAAACTCAGGAGTAATATATATTAATTAAGATATCATTAATTTCAAGCTATTATTTACTATTACCGATTTGCTACACATTAATATAATAAATAATATAATACACACGAGACACAGTTATTTTTACGACTGATATTTATGTACGATGGAAACGCATATATGTTTTAGTGGAACTTTTTAATTGATTTAAACGAGTCAAATATTTTTACGTGCAGTTTGCACGAATAGCCTCGAGACTCAGCGCGTGTCGAAGTAATCTCATCATTTTATTAAATTGGACGATGAACTGAAAGCCATCGCGACTTTAACTCTCCGATATCGAATTGCGCGATAAAAACTCTGAATCTCTCATCACATTCTTAAATTAAAAATACGCGTGACGTCAATGTCACTTTTCATCAGGTATGTGACGCGAGCAAACGATTCGTACGTTAGTCAGCACAAAACCATGTATATTGATTTCAAATAATATCACGAAGCAGTTCGTGTTTTTTTGTCGCATATTATTGAAATCTCGTCACTACGATTCTAAAACGTTAGTACGATTAATAATTAAAACAAAAATAAGGAAAAAATGAGTGATGAATCTATCTCTGCTAAAATAGCAATGCTCGTTACACAATCGCACAGCACTAAATTACCTGTCCATTGCGGTGTTCTTTTCCCCATTATATTGTTCGGGCTATTGGGACTTTCTATAGCTAATAGACGTATTCGGGAATTCACAAGAAACGTATGACAAAATGTCAGAAAGAGAGCGCGAAAAATTAATAGCATAGCCACTTACTTGCTAAGAACTCAAATACAATTTTGTTTACTTCTCATTGGCAAATTACTCCCGCGATTTTATCAAGCTGTTAAATTATTGGTATTGCAATTATCTGTAAGACAATCGAGAGAATGTTATCTCACAGTATACATGATTAATGTGAAGTCGTGACAAGCAGCAGAGCAGCCAATATGTGAAGTGCATAAATGTTCAATGGAATTAAAGAGACTCTAAAGTTAGAAAAAAACATTGTATAAACTTGTGGACGTTAATGTGACACACAACTCACGAAAGCATGTATTAACTATAATGAAAATTTTATCTGACTCTCTGATCCGCATTTGTTTTGCTGCGTGCAGAGCACCTTTATGAAATTTTACACGAGTATGCAATAATTGAAACGCTTCGACGATGTGCCAAATAAATTAATGGTTCACACAACATGCCATTTCAGCGACATCGTTTTTGTACGATTATTGCTAAAAGCGGGGCGATTATGAATTTCAATTTTGTGATTGAATTGACAAGCAACGACTGTGTATCTATCATTGCTGATTCGAGATAATGATAGCAAATTGTCAGTCATTATTATTAGATAATTTCGTTTCCTCATATCAGGATTTTTATACAAATAATATTATAAAATAAAATAATAATTTATAATATACGAATATAGAGAGAGACAGAATAAAAAACAAATTTTAGATATTAAAAGATACATAAAATGACAGATTGTAAAGAATTATCTTTTTGAAATATCGTAATATCGTAAAAGTAATATCGATTCGAGAACGTAACCATCAAGACAGAGATCCGGACACAAGGACTTCGTAACGTTTGTCGAGTCTGATACCATCGAGGAGAATATCCTTTGTAGAATATTCGACAATTCAAGAGAATATTTGCTCGCTGAGAAAACGCGGCGCCGTGGATTTAGTTGAGACGGCGGAATTTTCATCGTAAAGATCTAAACGATATAATCAAGTACACGTTTCTAAAACAGAAGAGGTTTATGTAAAAGCATACGTATTATTGCGAACTTTTCGAGTTTTGTTAACAACTTGCCGATTAAGAAGTGTCTTTCTAAGATCAAATACGTTGTCACTAAAATATTTTTTCTCCAGGATGTTTTCCCTCAAATAGCACAGTATTCTTATTCTGCGTATAAAACTCAATGAAAAATTTGTATTCATATCTTTTAGTATTTTAAGATTTCCCGCTATATAAATTCATCGTATGCATAATTTACTTGCCGCAAAGTCCGTTATCCCAAAAGATTTTGCAGCTCTGGCACGTATAAATGAGTCACCTTACCTCGAGCGCCGATTATTCAAACGCGAACGCGAGAAGAGAAACCAGTTGTAAAGTGGCGAAATTAATTATTTAAACGTCTGCCTGGCAAATCAATTAACCGCGATAACGTGCAGCAAGGAGTGGGTGCGCGTGTAAAAAGGATCGCGGGGAAAGCGATGGCAGGAGAGGGACGATGCGAGTGCACCGGCGCGGTAATTCGATAAGGTGGGCGAATATCATGAACCCGGCGGTTAGTCCTGGTCTCTTAATTGCGGGAACGGCGATACGGAAAGTCACTGCGAAATAAACGCCATTATAAGGGCCGAAAGGGGTTCCCTTGAGTACGGTAATTCCTACAAAGCGAGCCACGAGTGGTACGGAGGAGTGTCGTAGTAGCGAGGCGCTCCTAAGTGCTGCGGGTCTTCGATTCAGCTTCGAAGGGTTGAACGGCAAGGGAGAAGGGTCGTATTAATATCTACCCTTTTAGCCCCTCACCGCATTTCATTCGCTATCGCCTCTTGAACGTTTCTAGACGGAGACACTGTTAATCGGCAAGCTGTTCACGAAACTCGACGCTAACCGGTGGGAATGCGCCGAGAGGATATCGGTACCCACGCTCACATGTTAAGTCCTTCAGTGTAGTTCTCGGTTCGAATTGCACCGTCCTTCTGGTATACCGAGGATGTTCCTTAGCGAGTTGAGAAGCGCAGAAAGATGTTCAAATATTAGTTAAGTCAAAGAGAATTCTGCGTTGGAAGAGTTTCTCTCTTACAGTTCTCGATATTACTTTGGACTTAAAGTCTGGACTTTGGACTTTAATGTTACAAATTGATCTTCTGCGACTGACATATATTTGCCGTCATTATTCCTTTCTCCATGCTACTACTTAAGTTGCACAAGTCGCGAGTTTAACTCATGCGATCTGACAAATCGTTGCTTCCCTTCTTTTATGAAACGATTATTATACTAACCTTATTAGGCGGCGCTTGGATCCCGTGGAAGGGTAAATTTTCGTAGAACGTCTTTGTTCCGGAGTCGGCAAGACCTTCCGACACGCTGTTCACGTGATTGTTATTCGCAGCTTGATTGGGATCTGCAATTGCAAAGAAAGAGTGATGTTGCATAAAATAATTGTCGTAGCGTAAAATGTCGGCGATAATAATGGACTCGGAGTTCCGCGACCGACCAACTCATCCCAATTTAATCCAATAAAGGGCGAACTTTTAAAAGACAGAGCGGTGTAACGAGATAACCGTAAAGTCTGAATCACAGAACAGATTGCAATTCCGAATTGGATTCCAAGATGTAGTCGGGGCTTTAAAAAATTCCAGGCAATCAAATCGCAATCAGTGCAACTTCTCTCGTACCAGATTCACGAATTTCTGAATCCTGCGATTCAATTCGGTTTCAATCCTGAGCTATAGCTCGAATTTTCAGTTTGATTCACGCTTGACAACCCTCGCTATGGGCATAGTATTCGCTCGACATGTTGATACTCAACAGAATAATAATGTTGCATCACGTTCGCTATTGATAATTGTCATTATCTGTTCGTGACGTCATTGACAAGATCCCCTCGCTGAAGGGATTTCGATCGCACACGGACAGGTGGATATTTTTTTATGATTTTTATAACGTGGAAAAGATCGCGGGAATAATATCGCGATATGAACATTGCTGCGGAAGGAATGCGCGAAATTATGACTACGGTATAAATCAGTGGATGAATAATATTCGTGATTAATAGTTGTTGCGATAAATGAAATTTATGTGGTCGGCTGCCGTGTGTACTTTCCGTTTATGTGGAACTATGAATTCTTGCGTGCGGCGTGTGCGATCACCTATGGCTAAATAGTCCTCTATTTCTCTCTAATGACTGCGGCATTTGCACGCGTGTCGTACACGATCCTGCGTGTTGCCTGTGCGTTTGCATTCATATGTATATATATGTGTGTGTTTCCTGTCTGTCCAGCGATGAATATGAATTCGCGTGAACAGCGGTAAAGTAACACACATAGATTTAGGGTGGTAATCCGTCAATCTCGGAGTGGGTACCAAATCGAAGCTAAATACGAGCAAGACGCAAAGCATGCGTGTTATGGAAAATCTCTTTTCTATACGTACCTGCACCGGGTTTCTTTCGCTTACGAGACACGTTGACGCGATTTGGCTCGCGAGATGGTTCCACGGTGTGCAGTATCTGCTGCCGCGGCACGATTCTCTTGTAAGTCACAGCTAAGGAACATACAACCAACAACGAGCGAGGTGTCACAAACATATAAAGCATCTCGCATGCAACAGCTTGTTTGAACATAAATCGGTGCATGATTATTTGTTGATGAAGAGTACGGAAGATATTCTGTCATTTCAAGTTCTTAGATTGTAATTATGTTGAAAAGCGCTACATGTGGAAAAAGGTTATATCTGAAAACTGTTTCTAGAGAATATCTACTTTTGTTTCCATTTTTACAACTTGAAATGAAAGTTTTTACACGGAAATTGCAAACTACAGAAAATGCAGAAACATATGTTCATATGACCTCAGTTTTCTGGCTTTTCTACCTTCTCAAATTAAAAATTTCTTATGTTACTTTAAAATGCAATTGCAGAGAAAAACACGAAAGAGCCATATCAACGGTTTCAATGATACATTGTTATTTATAAGGAATATGTTGCACTTCTTTGAGGTGTACATTTATTATAAAATGGCAAGTTACTTTTGTGAATATACACATTGTAAAATACACATGAACACATTAACAACAGGCACTTTATGTTTATAGCGCATATAACAGTGAAATAAAAAATATCAACGTTTTTGTGCGTTGATATTCTTTTATGAATTAAATGCATATGATACAAATGGTATTCGATATAGATTTATTGATTAATTTGTGAATGCAATGAGTTTAATTTCTGCATACTGCACATTTAAATCTTCGTCTCGAATATTTCCATTCTTTTTTACCCATGAGCTAAAGCTCTTAAATAAGCATCGTTTGAGGTGTAGCAAGGCCGAGCATTCCGCGGAACACGAAGTTCTCACTGGCATCGGCGCGGAAAAGAGGGTTAATTACGCGCCGCGCGTACACAGCCGTACGCTAAATGAGATTTCAAAGTTGTCCGCGACGACGATACACAATGTACCGTGCACCACGTACTTTCCAGTCCAACGCGGCGATATTTTCACTATTACCAACATAGAAGTGCATAAAAAGTAGCAAAAAGGAGAGTCGCCGATAATGAAAGATAAAGCGATAAGGTCTATTATTACCCGACGACGCGGGGTTGGAAAAGAAACCGCGGGAAGCGTGGAACTCGATGGTTCTGTCGATGGTGATGGTACCATAAAATCAATACCGCGAGATATTGAACGAGATAACGGGATAATACCGCTCACGTGTGCCTCACGTTCCTTATAATACAACAAAGATATCGATGAACTATGCTGCTGCTACATGCTTATAAAATTGATAATGCGGTCGCCAAGGTTTGCGGCGTATCTCAAAACGGCCCCGTTATATATGTCGCTTGACGACAGGGATGGAAAGGTCCTTCGACTCTTACTGCGCGAATAGTACTACATCATGCCTGGATATCGGAAGAGATCGGTGGTACATTCGGCGTTCTTTCGGGCGTGGAACGCCCGTTTGTTTAACCCATTTGCATTCGCAAACATTTGCACACCGCCGGCGCACGGTCGCATATCTACCTCATATCGCCGTAAGCGCACGTCAGACGGTACGTCAGGTGCAGGTGATTTCATGTGTATGGCAATGTTAGAAACGCTCACACTTTCTTTAAATATTTTACCACGGTCTGTGCAAAATTCCGTAGAAAGTCAGAAAAATGCGCGAAAGAGAGCCGGTTGCGAGCAAGTGGTTGCGAATGTAAGCGAATCGATGTTGGATCGCGCGGTCCACCGCGAGCAAACGTCGCGTCGGGCGATGACTTACCTGTCTTTTCTCTGGATATACCAGGCAGTGTAGCTTGCTCTTTCAGCTGTACGCCAAACATGGCTTTTATTTTGTTGGCCCGGGCGAGCATACCGTCCTCGTGCAGGCTGGTCATGCTGGTGGTCATCTGCGTGGTCTGGTCTTTTCGGCCGCGGCGGAATACACGCGCTGGATTACGACCCATCGACGACAACGGCGTCTCGTCGAGAAATCTCTGGCCCAGTGGCTCGTCGTGTTTGGCCATCAGCTCGTTACGCAGGCCGGCCTCGTTTGCGCGAACGCTCAAGCCGGCTCGCAGGCTGTGAGTCCGATTGATGTGCACCAGCACGCCCGGCTTCAAGGGCCATCTCGGCGCCGGTGTCGGATGCGCCGGGCTTTGCACCGAGTGCGAGGATACCGTCGGACTGGGCGGTCCACCGTCTGGACTGTGTAACGATTCGGATCACACGGAATAATCGAGCCGGATAATTGGATAAACGGGACAGCGCGGTGAATTCTCAGGGATAAAATCGGAGAAGACATAGTCGATCGTATAACCATCGATTTTCATTACAGTTTCGATTCCACATGGCCTCAAAATAAATGTGACATAGATGCAAAATTGGACGCGGAGGAAAAAAACATTTCACGTGTCAATTTTGCAGAACATTCCGAATTTTTAGATCTTTTTAAAAAGAGCAAAGTTTACGTTTTTAAATTCTCATTCTATATACATCTCGGTTTTCTATTCTCGTAGAAACTCTAAACATTTATTTAACAGTCATCAAGAAATTGGTAAAAAAGTAACATTTATTTTATTTATCGATGGGAAGTCATTACATTGTTCCATTTATCCAAGTACCTCAATTATCCGGTCCGATCGGATATGTCGCAGAATGAGCTCGTTGCGCGAGCGAGAGAGACGAAAGATCAAACGAGTAAAAGAATCAACGGGGAGATAGATCAATTGCAGGCACGTCAAGCGCGCTGCATTTGACAAGATAATATATAAATGCGTTTTTAACAATTCTTCAGACAAAAATACTGTCCTGCGTTCTAAACAAAACGTCACGAAAATTTTGATGAATGAGTTCATATCTCTCCAAAGGAAGGTAATTCATCCGTGGAATAAAATTTTCTTTGTTTCACAGTGACGTTTCATTTTCAAGCTACAACGGCATGTTTTTGCATTCAGCTATCGTACATCCGGAATTGCATTATCTAAATAGGGTACATTGCGTGTCTCGTGTCGCGTCTCTCGAGGGATCAGAGAACCTAAAGACGGAAATAAATCTCGCCGCAGAAACCCACCGTAGTTCTACAAGCGCGTTTGTCTTTCGTCTCCGTTCGCGAAATAACGGAATCCCGCTACTGATAAAGTACAAGCTTGATCGATATTCAATCCCGCAAATAGATTAATTCCCACGTGAAATAACGTTATTGCGATTATAAGCAACAGGGTTCGTTACGTGAGTTTGGAATGTAAGAGTACAAAGCTTAATGGTCCGCGTATTTTCCGCTTTATCGTGCGCAGTTTAGACGTCGCGCGTATAACGAGCATGAAATATAATTAGCGTGACTAAGCAAGTTGCTTATACTAATTGTGCTGCGAGGAGCGTAGCGTTGCAATATGCGTTTTAATCCAATTGTAAATTCACCGGGATAAGTCGGGCCGGTCTACGGAGTAAGTTACACGAGTGTCGTCAAAAAGCCGATTATCTCGAAACGCCGAAAACTGAAGGGAGACGATGTCAAAATCGTGTAACGATAAAAAGATATTTCTCCTTTCTAGCAGCATGATGGGGCCGTAGCTGGATTCTCGACGATGTAGATGTTATAAAATCTTTTCAATAAAGCGTCGGCGACTCTCGAAACGACGTCTGCGATCGTCGCTGGAACTGCATACGGACTTCATATGCGGTCAATTTTCGAATTCCATGGGACTGTGTCCTCGTGAGAAGGAAAACCATAGAAAAATATCGTCACCGGTGCGCCGAGAAAAAGCATTGCCGAGGAGGTATCGTCGTGAAACGCGCGCGTATTGCGCGCATATTGCGCGCATAAGATATAAAAGATTGTATTGCGGAAGACTGCGATTGCTCTAGCGCGATTCGCCGTGCGTTTCCTATTCGATATATTTCCCGCTGGTCGCATGATGCAGCCGACGTTTGGGAAGTCTACCGTCGGAGGAACTTAAAGGACCCTTCACCTTTCATTTCGGACAGCGTCGATCTCTGTCACCGCTTCCCGTCTCCTCCCGCCGTTCCTCTTTCTACTTCTACTTCGCTCTTTATTTCTCCTGCCATTTCATCGTCCATTCCTCGCGTTACTCATTTCCTTTTCACTCTTTTCTCTTTTTTATTTCCGCTCTTTTTCTTTCTCCCGGTCTCTTTTCCTCAATTTTTTATCTCCTTTCGTTCGCTCTCTCCTTATTTCTTCAACTCCGTTCGTTTCAGGGCCGGCAGTTACGCCATTACGTTTCCCTCGCTTTTCGTGCCGAGGCTTTTCCCCGGCACTTTTTACAGTTTTATTGCATGCCCCGTTTAAAGCCTGTCGCGGCGTCGCGTTACATCGCTCGTGGATCGAACTTCGCTCGGCGGATGGCAATTATCGGCGTGCACGGCGTGCAAGCGCGTGTGTCGGGGCTAATTTAATGACTCGTGCTCGCTAAATCGGGCCGGTTGAGGTTTATATATATATATATATACCTTTAAGCTCGTCTGAAATAAAATAATTTGTCGCGAATGCGAGCGGCATGCGGCGACGACGGCGAGCTAGCTACTGAGACACAGTGCACGACGTGTACCGAATGCATTGAGCGCAGCGGCAATCCATCAAAAGGGACTTATCGCGATGTCATACGTGAGCGTATTTCTCGTTCGATTTATCACAGACCACTGACAAATGAGTGACACGGAAAAGAAGTTACGATGAGATTGCGTATCCGCGAAATTGCGCGTTTCCAGAGATCGACTGATACCGAACGGAAGCGTACACGTTAAACCGTGAAATCGAGCTAATACGGAAAATGAAACAATTATCGCCCCACTCGTTGCGCGAAATTAGAGTGCGCGTGCCGCGGTTTAATGTTTGCTGCGCGTCCACGCAGCCGTTTAATTTGGCGCGTACAGGCTGATGTATTTGTAGGGTTTACGTACACCATCGACATCGTCCCCAATCTATTCGAGCCAAAAATACACATTTGCCAGTAACACATGCTGAATAACGCTTGAAAAGGAAAATGTCAAAGAAACTAACTTCTTTAAGTGACGCGTTTATCGAGCGGATGTATTTTTATTTTTCTGTATTTTTAATTAAGATCTGAATTCTCTCGACAAGGTTGTTATTGGTTACTGCATTTTCCAACAACGTTCATGACGCAGTTTTCAGAATTCAATATCGATCACTCTTGAGTTGTTCATTATTCTAATACTCGCAATCAAAAATGTGCATCTACATCTTGCTACTTTGTGCTGACGCAAATTCGGTGAATAAATCTCTAATTCCTTGATAATCTCATGCAGAAGTAAGTGCATCCCGCGTCCAGACTAAATCCGTGGAAACAATTTGCAGTTCCCTCTTGTCATTGCAAGTCACGCGACGTTTCTCCATCACGCAAGGAATATGATTGTTAAAAATTCTCTCGCGCTTTTCAGTGGTTCAACAATAAAACATCGTGAAATTATATCGTGACGGTAGAATAAAAACGGTTTCGTTTCACTGAACAATTTCCCATATGAGCGTTACTTTTCCAAATCAAATCTCGCTGACTTCTCATCCACGTTCCATTCGTAAGATCGGAAAATACTACATATGTGTTTACTGTATGCATAGAGTGTATCCGCGTCATGAATGACTCTCTGTAAATTCTCCAAGTAACGCGAGGATAACGCAAGGATAACAAGAGGATAACAGAATCAACATTGATACGAGAATAAGACTAAATTAAATGCAAATTCGACGCGGTACTGCTCGTAAACTCGCGCGACAAAGCATGGCCCGTGTATCAGAAAGATTACGCGTACGATGAGAGCTGCATGGCGAGAATGCGGATGCGTTCTCTTTAAAAATATCGTAGTAAAATGGCCTTAAGCGCTCGCGTTTAAAAATATTTTCCGACCCGCTCTTTTGTGACAACGTAACTTGTAACGTTACATTGCAAGGAGTTCATGGCGCGCACTCTTCCAACAACAAAAGGTCATGCTCCCAAAGAGAAAGAGAGAACATCGGCTTTCTATAGATAGTGTAGAAAAATAGGATAATTTTAATCTTCGTAAATAGTCACGAATAGTCACGGAGAGAACTTTCTACTCGATCGGGCTCCAGTTACATCGCACTTTTTGGTGTATAAAGCTAAATGAAATGGTATCGGGCGCTCGTCGCGCGTTCTGGTGCAATTTCGAATTCGTTGAATTGGTGTTAGCTCTCTACTGACATTTTTCAATTTCTACCAACCATCCTCAAGATCGATAGCGGCTTCCGGGAAATGCTTGCCCTAATCCGTGCGACCCTCCACCTACCTTGTAATTCCGAAGATATCCCCGATAACGTTGCATGATCATTACAAGCCATGTTCACAATTACAAGCGGTCTTTTCGTTGAATTATGTGCAAGCTATTATACACGCCCATGGAAACTACAGTACATGAAAGATCGCCATGTAAAACGTCCCGTTCGCGCGAGCGAACAACTACCTACCTACCTTACGCGTGTACCAAGTTGACAATAAACAACCAGAGGCCGGAAGTAGCCGTTAAATAATGCAATGGGTCACGTATTCAGGTATACAGAAAGAGCGATCGAGCGAGAGAGAGAGAGAGAGAAAGAGAGATTTCAGATCGAGGACAAACTTGCATGCCATATTGCCATCGCATATACGAGCGTACATTGGAATCGGCCATCCTTTATGCATTCATCGATCACCAAGCGTGAAATATTACTTTTGTTAGTTAATGCGAGGTGTTGATGTATCATGCACATGGACAACATCTGAATGACTCTGGTCGTTAAAGTGAGATACAGAGCGCACGTGTAATTCGCGGTAGTGATTGCACTCCGAACGATGTAAATGTGTGTGTGCAGTCGATGACACTGCAGTCGATGTGCGGTAACAATTGCGGTGTTTGTATACGTGCGGATATATTTTTGTTTTGTGTTTGCAGTGTGCTACCCTAGTAATGAGTACCTGCCAATATTTTACAAAACTAATAAAGGACTGTATTTTTAACCTAATTGTTGATTTAAAATTGCGATCCAATATTGACACAGTTCCACATTGATCCTGATATAATAACGATATAATATAATTTCTTAAGTAAATAAAAATGTTAATTAACTTATTTGGCTTTGCTGATTGTAAATCGAAGTTATTATTACAATTTGATATTACAGTAATGAAAAATGTACAGATGCGGAAATAATCACAATCATATTGTCCTACATATGCGAATTATATATAGTTCTTAAGATATTTTTATTCGTTTTAATTATCTCTGTGTAACATAATTAACAGATATGACCTATCCAGTTTTCTAAAAATCGATCGTGGTCTGAAAGAACTTTTTTAAAAATTCGATAAGAATTATTGTATAGTCAGTTGATTAGGGTAATAATCTCCCTAGGTCCTATTATTTTTTAGTAAATTAAGGAAACACATGAATGACAATAATTTAGACTATATACACTAATGACTATGTACAAACAATAATACAGCATGCATTCTAACTACAGAGAGTTACGTGTTTCACAAGGCAAAAAATGCATTCGATCCTTTAGAGCAAGCTGGCAGCCTTTTTTCATGGTATTGCATTTATGTGCGAACAAAGCTGAACAAAGCTGACCCCACGCCGGCAAATTAAGACCGATTGTCTAACTAAAACAACATAAATAAAAAAAGAAAACACAGTGTGCTGCGGTTCGTACTTACTGCTCGCGTTCCTCCAGCTCGACCACCCGATTACTGTCTGTGTTTTGTTTAGCAAGTCCAAATTAAAAAGTAGAGCAGAAACGAATCAGTTTCGTGTTAGTGAAAACTACTGAGCGAACGCATGCTCGCTGCCATAACGTTTAATTGTCGTATAATTATGAATGAGGTTCTATGAATATTTTTTTAGTAAACATTTGTAAAATTGTTTTGCAAATTCAGACTTTGAAATTAATATAAAAGTGCATAAAATTATGTTTTAAGCAAAATGAATATTACTTTTTACTTCTATATTATGTCGGAGTTTTGCAGAAATATAATAGCTCATATTAAAAACGCTGAACAAATAGAATTTGAAGTTAATATATTCGAATACTTACGTATCGTGAGGTAACATACCAATTAAAACCATGAATCAAACATAATATAAAATTCATTACCTGAATGTTCATGTATCGTGAGGCAGCATAATAATTGTTGCAAGGATTTTGTAAGTAGCAATTCATTAATTAATTCGTTTTATTTTTGTCCAATTATATTTATACTTGTTTTACCAAAATTATTAAAATTACACGCACTTAATTAAAGTAATCGCAGAAAGTCGGAAAAACGGCATGGAAAAACCCTCTGCAATTAATTAGTACGGCAATTATTACGGAACGGATAACTTAAAGTGGTAGTGGTACTAAATGGATGCTGAAAAAAGATTTTGCTTCAAGTACATTGTCGCTAAACTCATTACAGTTGGAAATATTAAATTTAAATTTGCGAAGTTACATTGAGAGTGAACAATATTGTCTTCCAATGAATGAGAATTTGTGCGCATATTGATCGTTGCACGTTAATTTTGTCGTATCCGTTTGTGTGCATGACGTACTGCATTATTTGGATTCGTATTCGATCAAAATTTGTTACGTGGCACAAACACCCTGTGTTAGTGAATCCAGAATCTGCGATTGGAATTGTACTACATTACAATTTGATTTTTAATCAAGAAATGAAGTTGATGCAATGGGACCGTTATTTTTTATCGATATTTAATGTTATATCTACATGTAAATTAAATATTTTAGTTTTTCTAATTTTCTTTATCGTAAAAATATATAAGAATATTATATATAATGAGAGAATGACCTTTTTCAAACTGACAGACTGACTAAAAATGTCGTATAATAGATTTCTTGAACATATCAAGTTAGTAATTATATTAAGACAGCGGGAATTTATCCGACTCGAGAAAGGTTTTTGGGTTAATTAGCTTGCCAGACAGATTAATGTCCATTTTAGATAAAATCTGTTTTCTACAATTATTACAAAATTGAGCTATTTCAAAGCGGTAATGGTCTGGATAATGTTTAATCTATCTTCATAATACTTCATAATACTTTATGATTATAGTAATAATACCTTATTATTTAAATAGTATGACATGTTATGTATTCTTTACATATATACCGAACTAATATTTCTTTACATACTTCTGAACTAATGTAAAAAATTAATATCATTATTACATCATATTATTACGTAATCGACATTGAATTATATTTGAATTATATTTATAGCAAAAAATTTAAATACTGAAATATAATCAATTTAATTCTAATCAACGTTATAGCAGCATAGCACGTGTTTCTTCTTAACAATTGTTTATATGTATCTCCATCTAAATGAAAATCTCATGTAATTTAGCTACTTTATACAGAAATATCAAATAGTGAGCATGCTTTTATTCTATCTAGCATAAACTATTTAAGGTAATATAATATTATACGTAATGTGTAATATATCTACTGTCTGTTTACACGCGCAAAGATTTAAACTGAAAGGTAAAATACATTTTGAAATAATTCATTTCTTTTGCAAAAATATATTATCAGACGAATAAATCAGTTTAACGAATGCCCTTGTACATTTATGTGACTAAAGTAGCTTTTACGTACCTACGATTATGTGTGATTCAAGCTGTTACTTGTTACGACTCTTTTATCTCAGTTAAATTTAGTTATGTTCGCAAACGATAAAACGTAAAATAAGCACAAGTAAATAATAATTTTTATACACACACGTAATTAATAGCCTTTAAAACAAGAAGAAAGAAGTTGCTATGATTTAATTATTTCGAGAGGTTATTTTTATATTAATAAAAGTATACGATATATATTAAGGGCACAAATATCGAGACATTACATTTACTGGTGAGAATAAAGAAATTTATATATCGATACATTAAAAGACATAATCATTAATTGCAAAATTATTTTTGGTAATGTGTTGTGATGCTTAATTCTTGCAATTCTCGACAAATTATGCAAAATTAATTTATAAAGTTACAATCATACATGTTGTAAGGTAATATTCACGATTTTGATCATTTTGCATATGTATATAATATGTACAGATGTAAGTCATACATGTAATGTGTATCGATTGTGTACCGATCGTATCAAAACAACTTGTACATTCTTATGTAAAATACTTGACTGTATGAATAGTTACAATTTGTTGATCGGATTCCTTCGAAGCCTCATCGAAAATGCAGAATCTAATTTTTATTGTCGAAACATTTTATGTTTCTGTCGACGCACGTGCGCAACGTTATAAAATAAATCATTTTCACGATAAAATATAAAAATTATATTATTTTCATACGTATTCGTACAATAATGTACGTTATATTGATTCTCCCCTGATGTATTAAGGCTTGAAGAAATCCCAGTTTACGATCTACGACATGCAAATCGCTGCGTGAGCAAACGATCGATAACAACATGATATATTAGAAGTAACTTACATTTCATTTCGCTGTGCTTCCGCCGGCACACGATGTAGATGGCCACGCAGATCAGTATTAGGACCAGTATGATGACCACAGCTACGACGATAATGATCAGCAGCAGATTACCCTCCAATTGATGCCACCAGGGTATATGACCTGCAGCGTGATAGGTTACAGTATACAATAATCGATAACGAAATATATGAACAACATGCCGTAAATAATAATGCACGTGAAAGAAATTTCGTTAATTATGCATCTCGAGAATATTGAACGAAAAGAGCGTGATAGAAGATAAACAAAGAAATGCTACGCTTGACTCGCTAATAACAAATATGATTTTTGTTACGCATAGTATATCGAATATCGGTAAACTTGTAGGAAATATTTGAAAATGCACGTTAAAAAAGAGAAAACAATAAATTAAAAAAACATCGGATAATTGGAAAAAACGTCATGTATCCTGTTTCCAATTTATGTATACGTAATTGATTTATCGAAAAGATATTCTATTTATGTGGTAATAAAATAGCAAAATTTAACGCATCTTATTTTTTAACGTAACAAAATACGATTTTATTAAAATTGTAATTGTCGACGATTGTGTATCACGATGATATGAACGGCTGCGTATTATTATAATACAAATAATAACTACACATATACATTATACACGAAACCTGAAGTAATGTAGACGCAACTTACTTTTATGTCCATGGTAGGCTGTAAAGCAACAAAATCTGTTAAATGGGGACGGTGAAACTGAATTTTCTGATCTCTTTTATCAGATTATTTTATTTAGTTTATATATTTAAAAATTTATGTTGTATCCGCGATGTTATCGCAGAGATATTTGAATTTATCATATTTATACACGCGGAAAATTTGCTTACAGAGCATATATAGGAAACTTTATTTTGGTCGCAACAACTTTTCAATGATAAAATGCAAACTCACGTATTCTACATAGGCCGCTACAAAGAGATTTTTATATTATATCAGAGCATTGCTCGCATATATTTTTTATGTTACCATGAGTGGAGAAAAAATTATTTCGAAATATAATAATACTTTTTAATAAAGTTGATTGAAATGTCCTAAAAAATTTTTTTTCAAATATAAACGCGGCGCGAAGTTAATGCAACAATATGAACAATTCCGTTATCGTACCAACCTGGTATATCACGTTCACATGGTGCAGAATGGCCAATTGTATTGTTCGCCACGCATATGTACGTCCGGAAATTAGTAACCGAAGTATCGAGAAGCATGTAACTTCTCCCGTTCCGCATTTCTGGGACTTGTTCCAATGTATCATTGTCACTTTTCAATGACCAGACGAAATCCGACTCTTTCGGATTGGCAATGGCTGAGCAAACCACGTAGTCCTGTCCCTCGAATCGCTCTTTCTCTATGTAGCATTCGGGTTTAACTGCATGGAAAACAGGCCAGCGTCATTAAACCGTTGCAGGCGAGAAGCAGCAAAATTGAGATCATCCGATAAAAGGGCGTACAATTAATGCAACGATATCTCGAGAAAACAAAATTAGAAAAATTTGAAGCTTGTGCAAGCATTTGTGCGTAAGTTCCAATAAACATAAGGAAAAAAATAATTCTTTGCTAAAAGAACTGAAAAATGAATACATAGAAGAGGAATTGTTGCGACGATTTGTGATTACTTCATGTTTCTTTCCTACGCCCTTTTTCAGTTGAGCTACTCAATTGAAAGATCTTCTCGCAGGATTGTTTGCTCATTCACTTGAAAATCGAAAAATGCAGTGGAACGCACATTGCACATTCATGACCATCGAGATATTCAGGGAACCGTGACGATTCGACGCCTCGCAGTAGTAAGAACCATTGCTACGCCGGGGTACCGGCATTTTCAAGTCGAGCACGTGGCCCTCCATAATGGTGTCGGCGGATCCCTCGCGGAACCACCGGAAGATCGGTTTCGGTCGCGCCTTCGCGTCGCACTTGACGGTTTCCGGTATCGTGTCCACCGTCACGTTGATTATTTTCTTCGATATTATAATTTCTTCCGGAGGGACTTGAATGGGAAAAAACGGTTAGCATTCTTTACATCTACATCATCACGAAAGAGTATAGTAGGATCAACAATCTTTTACATCGGAAATGAATCCCTCTTTAACCGTAATGATATGTTTCCTTTTCCAATTATGGAAATGTCTCTCGCGTGCTTTCAACTACTCCTACATTAAGTACAGTGACTCATTCATTTTTCATATTTACACGAACATCAAAAGTTAAAAATATTTTACGCACAAGCGTTTCTTATAATTGCGCAATTTTTTTTTAATATAAGAATTCCTCTTGGCGATGAAAACGAAAGGAGATCATTATTCTCTCTACAGTAATCGTTTCAAAAGAATTAATTGTTATACGACCGGTCATAAGTAAGTAAAAGTGGTATGTGCAAAAAATATCCTCGAACGGAACGAAACGTACACTCGACGTGAAAGTAAGTACTACTCTCCACGCCTGGGCCAATCCCGTTGCTGCTGCTCTTGCAGGTGAATTTGCTGTTATCCTCGGCACGGTCGAGCTCACCGTTCGGCCAGACCGTCAGATTCCATACAAGGGTCGATTGGATGCTCTCGAAGTCGCTGGTCCTTGGGTCAGGCGGATGATAAACGTTCGACACGTAGTATCGATTCGTTTTCGAGAAGTCCATGGGAATGTCATCCCTCAGCCAGGAAATATTGCAGATCGGGGCGCATTCGACCCAGCACATGATGCTCACGTTAGGCGCGTTGTACAGGTAACCGTAATACGGGGGTAACTTCTTAATGAACGTTGGCGCCGCTAATGAGAATCGATCATTTGGTTAAGCATAATGGCATTTGTCGTTCAAAAATCAGGAAAAATGTCGGGCGGTCCGCGTTATGCAATGAGAGAGACGAGCTCTGTCTAATGTCAGACTTGTTCACAGACCGGAAAATATAATATGTAACGTATTCTAAAGAAAAGAAATGAGAAAACGAATGAGGCGTAGATAATCTGAAAATGCCTCAGAAGTTTGGAGTTTAATCTTTAACTTGTAATCCGAATTATATCAAGAATATATCGAGAATTATTTAATTATAATAGAAAAAGTATTGAAAAATTGTCCGAATTCCCTGCATTACCGCTGTTATCTGTGGTTCCTGAAATGCCGCTACACAATTCGCTAGTTGTTGCTTGTAATTTCGAGCGGATTGACACGCATCACTCACCGGATACGTCGATAAACGTTGTGGCTGGTTCGCCGTCGCCGGCCTCGTTATAAGCCAGGCATGTGAAATTTGCCTCGGTTTCCAAATTAACCGACTCGATGACGAGCGTGGCGTCGTTCTCGTCTGGAAGTCGATGCCAGCCGCGCAGCCACTTGAAGCCCGACACCTTCGGTCGTCCGGGATCCAAAACGAAGCAAGTGATGGATAATAGATGCTTCTTCACCACTTTCCGGGGTTCGTACGATATCGACGCCGGACCGGGCTTATCTGTGAAAATGTTTCAGGAATATCAGAAGAGAGGTAGAGAAGCGCGAGGGAGATTAGCGTCCGTGCTAAATATAATCCGATTAATGTAATAAGATACGGTATCGAAGATACGGCAAACGGTGTTGCGTACATATGCAAGATAAAGTCCGTGTTCGATAATTTATCGACACCGCACGTGTAATTAGCATTAGTTGCAAATGAACGCTCCTACATTGATACTCGATATTGGCGTGATAGAGCGTTGTAGAGGCTCACAATTATGAAAACAATGTATCGCTTATCGCGAAAATTCTCACTGGGAACTTGGATTTTAATTATTTGCAGACAGGTATGATAAATTTGAATGCATAGTGGTTTACGTAATTCGCGTTGTACAAAATCCAAAATACGTACGAATATAATATGTATATATGCCACGAGTTTTGACCGAAAACGTAATGAATATTCCCCGCCAGCCATTGGCTTGTCCTCGATCATAGCACGTGAGTGACGTGTGACAGAGAGGACTTACAATAAACTATGACAGGCGTGCTAGGTGAGATCGGTCCCCAACCAGCCTCGTTTCTCCCCTCACAGGAATAGTTGCCGTGGAAGGAGCGACCGACAGCCTCCAGCAGCAGTTTGCTGGGGTCGATGTCGCAGAACGTCAACGACTCCTCGGTGGTCGTTGTCATGGCAGTGCTGTTCCTCGTGCAGTCCGGAAGTTCTTTCAATAGATCACCGTCCAAATACCAACGGACGGCCGTCAGCATCGCCGGATTACCGGCATCGACCTCGCACGTTAACGATACGTTCAGGCGATCCGCTTCGTTCACAGGTGTCTCCGGGTCTATTATCACCTCCACCACCGGTTTGTCTATGTACGATAAAATGAGACGTGTATAAACGTATATATCCACATAACGTGGTACATAACGGAGAAAGAAGGAAGATATAAATCTTAGCGAGTCTCAAAAGTAACGCCGCGCTCCAAATTCTCGCCAGTTTCATTTTCGATGTAATCGCGCGGCTTTCGATAACGTTACCGCGTTTTCTAGTAAAAGGATAAAATGCGTCTTGCCGAGAGCTGCGCTCCGAGTAGCACGAAAGATAAGGTATTTCGTCGGAGGTGCACGCACAATGGCATTCTCTTCCGGATTTGGATTTATTATTATCCGGTGCTTTAGGATCCGCGCGCAGAATCCTAGCGATTTCGGATTGTATCGGGCGCTTTGTACGTATTGCGCGCGTTCAGGGCGATGGCTGCTGTGATACGTACAAAAGACCGAAACTTCCACGGTGTCCTCGGAAACCGACGAGGCGACGTCGTTCTCCAGGATGCATTTGTAAGAACCCATGTCGCTGGGAGTCGCGTTTTTCACCGTGAGCGCTGTTTGTTCTGTGACTCCGCCGTCGTAATGGTCGTCGTTTAATACTAATTCTTCGTCGTCTCGTAACCTGTGTCGTCCGGTTAACAGAAACAAAACGAAGGCAATGATAACTTGTGCTTTAGCATAATGTGGAGGTAATAACAATGAAGCGTCAAATGTGCCAGTTCTTTCGTTAATTAACGTTTAATAACGTTTAATAGGGTTTAATAATGTTAAATTCTTGCAAGAAATAACTAAAATCCAGTTAACTCATGCCAGCAGTTATTTCTTGAGAGGAAATCACTCACCATGTCACTTTTATTAACGTAGCTGGATTTGCCTCGTAATCGCAGAATATCAGAAAATCATCTGTCTCGTTAACCGTTATGTTGATTGGTTTTATTTTAATCATCGGCGGATCTGCAACACATAAAAACGGATGTTACAAACGATGAAAGCATGTACGGGATTTAGGTGCAGTCACAGAGAGATGGAAATCTTTCGATGAAAATATTAAGGAAGAGAAAAGAAAAGAACGTGACGATATCTAATGAAGTATCTAATTGAACGGAAATAGTTCTTTATCTTTCTCTCTTGAACTAATAAAGGCTCTTTATATCAGAATATGCTAATTGTTCAGATCGTATCTTCATAAACTTAATATAGGAAATTATACAGTTTGAATGTTATATGTCATTAAAGAGAAATTGCAAGACGTCAAGTTAATCTTTCTTGAAATCTTGAGTATCTCCGCTATATTTCCAGTAAATTATAATCTACATTTTCTTTTAAGGATGAAATTCCTTTTCTACGATCGTTTCGATATCCAAGACCATAAGGTTCCTTTTATCTTCATGAGTGCTTTCTGTTCAGAATAGATAGCGAAAAACTTAAATTGCATGTAAAATTTAAATTTGCTTGGGTCACAATATTATGCACTTAACGCGACAGAAGAATATAAAACTAAAATTCTCGTAAGTACGTAGATGCGAGAGTGGGCTGTCATGATGCTGGCAAGAATGTTGGAAACGTGCCAAACTCGATGTCTGGAGTTTCGCGTTTCCAATCCATAGATAGTCCTCGCCCCGTCTGCAAAACGAAACTTTCTCCGCTATTTCGCGCTGCAACTGGAAACATCAGGGAGATACACAACCGTCCATTTTCTTGTTTTACTTTTCTCTTCGTACTCGAGTAATCAAGATGTCGCATTTTTAAATGGAAAAAATCGTAACTGCACTCCTGATTTCAAGTTCGGAGATCTGCTAACGATCGATATTTCAATTGAAAAGACGACTACAGTATATTGTTTTTATTGAGCTAGAGAAGAGTATTATTATAATTTTCTCAATTAATGGTATAATCTAAAATAATAATTTTACATTTAATTGCAATTTGTAACTATTTTCCAATAGTGGCAGGTGTTTTTATATTTTGCGTGACTTGTATAGAATATTTTCTAAAATAGGTAATATAAATATTTAGACAGCGATGTGAAAAATATTTTTAAAATAAAAATATTTTTAACGATGAAACTTTTTTATTACTTACAATTTTTAATCAATTTTCACTCTATTTAAACGTATTTGCTTTGATTTCTGCAACGTAATTCAAAGTCTAGGAAATCTCCAATTGTATCTTTATTTTTACTTTTTATTAGAATTGTGATCTCCCATTTTCGAAAGTTCTTTTCGTTTCGTTCGATAGGTTACCAACTTTGAATAGAGAGATATAGATCGTCGGAAGTCTTGCAAAACTCTGCGCCAAAGAGATGGGTAGGAGTACATCTTCAATCCTATTACATCTTCCTTTTATATTTAAAAATGACGGATTACGCCTTGAAATCGACTTTCCGCTGGGGTTATAGTGATTGCACGCAAATTTTACATTTTACATTTCGTTTCGCTGGAGAACGTGGGATGAATTTTCGGATACAAGCAAGATATCTTCTTCCGACGGTCTTCGCTTGCGAAGCTTATTTTACATAGAATTATGCTGATGAATAACGTACGAGTGTGTGGAATTATTTATTTTAAGGATTTAATTCATAAGGGCTAAATGCATGCAAATGTTAATAACCGCCCTTGCAGCTTGCAGTTTCGTCTAGACAAATAGAATGTGTTCGCCACAGAATGCAAATGTATGAATTTCGGGTTACAATGCAATCTTGTTGTAACAGTCGCTGCGTTTCAATGTTATTAACTTTAATTGTAATAATTAAAAATTACGGACCACGCGGCTTGTCCGCTATTACCTATGAAAATGGTAGAACGGCATTATCTGATCCAACTCTTGTTCATAAAGTTACAAAATATTTGCTTATATCAGATTGTGTGTTTGGGTTTCACTTCTCGTGGGACTCAAGAATACCATTTCATTTACTGTTACTTCCCGCGACTGATTATAAGTTATAATATTTAAAAGAAAAAATATATTTTAGATAAATGTTCGTGAAAGATAGAATATATGTATAACCATAAAGAGAGCGGTACCGCGTACGGATGGAATCGTAAAATATTGAAGGCAGAATCGCTGGAGCCAACATTGGCTGGCTCGTTCGTCACCTCGACTCGTAATACTTACATAACACATCGATCGTTGTCACTTCCTTCATTGGCTTCAAGTCTTCGGTGCGAGTAACCGAATTCTCAGCGAAGCACTTGAACGTTTTGCCGTTGTCATACACCGATGCTGTAAAAGCGAGGTAACTTTTCGTCTCCGATGTACCGTCCTCCTGCGAACAGAATAAGTTTGAACGATAGAAATAATATTTTATTTATTTAAATTGTCAGATCTGCAGTATCTCGGCCAAGTGTCCATATTAGAATGGTATTTATGAATGTTGATGAGCGTTACTACGTGATGGATTCTACATAAATCCATTAATTATATTAATTCCACAAGGAACTAATTGATAATTTAGATCGCCAAATAAATTGTTTCAATATGAGGGCAACAAAATTGATATAATGGACGGGAGAATACAAAGATTATGAATTTGTATTCGATGATTCCCAAATAAACCTATGTAAAATCTCGTAACATGAATTCAATCAGGTTTGAATCATTTTGACGGGTTTAACGGTATTAATTGACTCAGTCGCGTGTGCGTATTGCGTATTGAGAATGTTCACGCTATCACAATTCCGTGGTACATTTTGATCGCCGTCGGACATCCCTGATTCAATAAAAAAACCGTTGGATTTTCTGTATCAGTCCAATTAGCGAAGCATAAAAATGGCGCGGTACAACGCACGGAATTCAGAGTTCCGCGTAGCCTTAATGATTCCGTAATTGCGTGGCGCAGTTGAAAATGTACTAATAAGTCCGCACGTTGCATGGAACGACGAGATACAGCTCGTTACCACTATGATAAAGCTGATCAAGTTTCACTTATATACGTCCTCATCCGGTGAAACGATACGTTTCATCATTACTACACACCTAATGCAGCATCGTAAACGGTTCTATAAAATCGTATCTAGCAAAACAAAAAGATTGTTTTAACACAGAGATGGCTTTTAGAAGAAGAATTGACGAAAGTAGTTTTTAGTGATTTTTAATAAAATTTGGTTAAATCTTGTCCTTGAAGAATTTAATTTAGAGATTAATTATGGTACCAGTCCGTAAAAAAAGAGATACTAATGAATGCTACAAGTAACGAGAACGAACGTCAACTGACTAGATAGATGCATTTCGCTAACGTGGCAAAGCTTCGGATTTCTGTCAGAGCTCGCTGTGAAAAGAGATGCGTTCATTACACGTCATGTTTACTTACGCCGAGCTCTAACGACTTCATATAGAGAATATAAAATGTCATTCTTTTTGTCCGGATGTATTCGCTTGGTTAGCCTGTTGCAGGATTTTCACTCCTTTGATCTTTTATTTTTTATTACATTGTAAATTGAAAACAACATGTTCTTATTATTAATTAAAACCGGAAACTAAACATTGTGATATTTCGTAGATTAAGTTTCGTTCTTATGACATATGTATAATGTTAAGAATAAATTATATAATTGTTTAGGATAAATCTTGTAAATTACAAAATAATTAAAATGTGCAAATTGTATACACGTTCGGTGATATTCTATTCTGCAAATGCATGTCAAAACTGTACAGTCTGTTTATTTGTTGCAAAATAATTTAACGTACACGATTCAAATTTTCAATGCATTAATTACACCACTTTATTGCATCACGAAATAAATCATATTACTTCATGCAGTGTTTCGAAGCAAAATTATTAATACAGAAGTTAGGTTCTTTTTCTTTTATAATATCACAATTAACATGAAAAGTGAACAGGAGACCAATATATCTCCAGCATTCAGCTTTGAATCGATCTCATTGTGTGTTCATATTCTCCTTTCATTGTCTCTTGAATGATCTTCTTTCTTATTAATCGAGCGAAACGTTTTGTCGGTCCCTAAGTATGGCGCCAATCAATTCGCTAGGAAGATTCATAAAAGCCTGCTATATAAAGGAGAGCACGAGACAATACTTGTCGAGCGACCGTTGTAAAGCTACCTCCCGTTTAAGTCCGTAATATCCCGCTTCGCGCGAAAGGGAGTAATCAAGCCCAAAAAATGTGATCCGCTTAATCCCGTTATAACGTGACGCTCACATCGGTAGGAATTTGTGGCATGTAATTGCTCGCCGTGTAGATACCGGTCCGCTATCAGGTGCAGCGTCGTCAACGGATTTAGTCATGCCGCGGCCGCTCGTTCCGTAATCAGGCACTTAGTAAACAATACTAATTATGATATCGCGATCACGCGTAATTGCAAACATTAGAAATGCGAATCAATAATCGCGAATGACGCGCACTGTAGCTGACGATTCAATCAACAACGATTCATTAAGTTTGCCAAAGCGCCGCGCCGTTGGTTCTTCTTCAACTAACGTTAATTGACAGCGTAACATCCATCGTTTCGATGGATTAAGTTTGTCGTACGTGTTATCCTGCTATTTTGCATTCATATATCCATTTTGATGTTATTATTTAAATTCATTTTTTTATTCGCGGAAATGTTTTGTGCAAATGGATAAATGAATCGCAATGATATGGTGTTATTGCAAATTGAGATTATCAATTTTATATCACGCTAAATTAATATCATATGTAATATATAGCTTTATATTTGATCTAATTATACTTCTAATACAATCAAAGTTAGTTTAGTGCATGTGCATGTGCATGATGTGTGTATGTATCGCACAAAAAGAGCAAGATAATAAAGGTAGCCGATGGACGCAGCCGTTTTGACTGGAGGGACAGCACTTTTTTTAGCAATAAAGAACTTTTTGTTATCGAGATATCGCGCCATTCCGGCCACTTTATGACTTTTAACTGTGGCGACGTTTATATTTTTCCTTTTTTTTTGCACTAATTGTATCACGTACGTGTGGGTGATTCTGTATGCAGTCATTTTACGTGCAAGCGGCTTAATAGCCTCAGATACTTCCGTAATGGATTTATGATAGCTGCGTGACGCCTATGACTTTCACATGCATATACGCGATAGTGCAATACGACGCACGATATATAGCGTGGTCTAATGATTTTTCGATGCCGCGCCTCTGCAGCTACTTGTTCGAGCATGAAATTGATTTTTTGTAAGTCGAGAACAAAATAAAGCCACGTGACTTGAAAGTAAGCGACGATTTTCTTGATGCACTCGTTTTTATTGTGTCTCGTGTCATTTCGTCTCTTCATCGTTAAAAATTAATTCACAAGATGAATTTTCCTCCTTTCGCAAACTCTTGGGAAGGAATTCAATTCTCTGCGCGATTCCTTTCAAATTCATTCAAATTCTGCAAGCATTTGCCTATTGTATGCACGCCGGCAGTTTTTACTAGAATTGAAAGAGATTGTTCGACTATTCCGTACAGACGAAACAATGGCAAGATAAATCGCAGGTAATGTGGTCTTTTTATATACACGGGGAGTTCCGGCTTTAAGCAAACCTAAATCGTGCCTAATAAAAACTGGGCGTAACGCCTCGAAGAGGAACCTCGAGAGGTAAATCGATCGGTCCTAAATCGTCCAAGTTGCTGGTTTCTAAATTCGTTTCGACTCCCGCCATTTCTCCCGGCACGGCTACGAAAATTTGTTGCTCCGCAAAAACGCTCAATGGGAATTAAAATGTACGACAGGTGCCCGGTACCGATCGATTCAAAATTTTCTGGAAGCGTAGTTTCGCGTAGTTACTCGCGGTACTTACGAGTCCGCATGCTCTCGTTGCGAACAAGTAATCGAATTAAAACTTTTGCCAAGCACTATTCATTGTTGCGTGCTACCAAATATGCCTTTCCTGTAGATTTATTTTGATGCAATGGCAAATAGACTCGGCAAAATTCTCAAAATTCTGACCTCTCAAGAAACTATATTAACATTCTCATACGTGCGATATTCGGTAACGAGCGCATTTAGCAAACATCAAATAATGTCGTTCCGAAAGTTAGGACCATTATTCCTCCATTAACAAGGAGAGATATGTATATTAAAATATATTTGAAATTTGTAGAGATGTAAAACGTTTTGCGTCTTTCAAGTACTAAATAAATTGCTGAATAAACGATAAGCATAGAGGCGGGCAGTTATTTCAATTGGCGACGAGGAAAATTAGCTGAACTGGAACGGAAGTCACTTGCGCTGGATGTAAATACAATATCGCAGTGTTTACTCACGTTTTCGTGTACTTTCGTCTCAAACATCTCGACTCGCTCGCTGCTCTCGTTTAAGAACTGCGTTCCGTTCTGCCAGGTCACGTTGGCGGCGGGTCGCGCTGCCTCTACCTTGCACTGCAATAAGATCTTGGTTCCCTGCACGACATGACCAACCACTCCGGCTAAGCCCATCTTCAGCGGGCGCACTGCAAGAATAATAGTGGCGTAAGAAAACCGTGATATTATTCGGCTAAACGCGCGGCCGCGATATTAAAATTGATGTCTCCATAAATAGCTGTATAAGACTGGTGCAGTTCCGTTTAACAACATTGCATAAAAGCCTTGCTATAAAAGAGCAAGAAATGCGATTAGATGCTCCGTAAAACTTTGCATTTTCTATACACAATGAAAAGATGGACAAATTATGTAAACTAGCGCTGTTCATAACATTTTTCAACATTTTTCTATTTTCCTAAATAGCTGTGGAAGACGGCTTGATTCGCTCTGGCTATCATGCTTTTATTTTATTCTTTAGCAGCAAGAAAGGAAGGATGTTTTTATGGTACATTGACGTGACTCTAAAGGTTAATCGCTTTTCACGCGAAATTATATTTTTAAATGAGTTACCGTGGGTCTTTAACTTTGTTAATAGCGTACAATATATTACAACCTGAAAGAGTAACCACTACCTTTAATATTTAAAAAGCTTTTTAAATATTAAAGCGGACTAAACATCACGTCGCCGGGATATTTTATTTTTCCGATTTGTATATTATTAATTTGAAATAATCCGGAGATTGTATTTCTTTGATCAACAAACGTAACATTTAACGTAACATGGTTTAATATGCATGTTGACAATTCAAGCTACAAGCAAATATGTACATTTAAATTTAATGTATCCGGTTATTATATGACATAAATCACAATTATGTTACCATCATAAATATAGATAGTAATTCAGCAATGTGCACGTGTTCGAAATATGTGGTTTCCGCTGTATTTTCACGAAGAAAACACAACGGAAACTGTCGACAGTGATAGAAAAGCGTGTAAATAGTCAAATATTCGTCACTGTCTATGCTATATTTTTATATCCTCATCCGTTTATCTTCACAGCTGACGAAGACTGCAAATATCCCTTTGTAGTTTAAATTGTGTTTGTTGCGGTTGTGATTTTTGAGCATTGAATGTCGTATCGCGAATCGTTTATGGACAGCCCTTTGTGTGCACAGTAAAGTCACCAAGTTCGCGCGTCGCGTTCAGCGATTTCCGTAGCTGTCCATCTGATGCTGAATGTACTGCCATTTCCGTATATCGGCCAGTGGATACAGAATGGAATCGCTGGCAGTGGGTCGTAGATGTCATGTAATGATGATTGCGCGGTATCTCGGCTTTGCATGGCCGCTGCAGCGACGTTAGGGCTGGCACGCGTAATCGGGATGAAGCGACGCGCGGATTGGACATACACGTGAGATGTACGAAACGCCAATTTCGGTATCATCCTGATGTCTTCTGACGTGCAATGGAGTTATGTGTCCCCTTTCCAAACACGCGCGGTTGACTTAAGAGGGAGAAACCAGTGAGATATGAGCACAGTTTGATGGACGCGTGCGATCCTTTTCAGAAATCCCTAATATTTATCAAATTACTTCTGACTAGCGGCTTTCTGACTCTTAAATAGCTTTTAGATAGATACGTGTAATTCAGATTTTTAAAGGTTTCTCGAATTTTACCGGAAGTGATATCGTTGCACAAAATCGAGCGTTTTAAATTATTTCCCCATCATGATCAAGAGCCAATGATGCGTCAACGCGATACACGCTGCACGAATTGCGTATTCAGCTTGGCTGGTCGAGATACACTTTGTATACGTCGATGAAGCAGCAGATGTCAATGGCTGGTCGGTGGATGATCGACAACTTTTCAATGCTTATAGTAGCATGCTTGTTCTGGAAATTTACGGTTAATGGAATATTCGAAAACTGTCATTTTGGTATCGTTAAATTGATGCGGAAGTTCCTATGGAGGACGCACCCCGTAATAAAAATGGCTTATAGAAGCGTGTTAACCGGCGACTATGTATTCGTCGTTGCACATGTAGATATATCCATTAGCGCCGATGGATTTCGGGTAACGGGCCGTCACGTACATCACGGTGTACCATGAGATTCACGATCGAGTTTCCCTCGAGCTATCACACGTATCCCTTTTGTGCGGGGCATTGCCCGCAAATTTAGGTGGATTTTTGTGAGGTACCTCGCGACAATGTAGTCACAAATTAAATGGATTAATAAATATTATTATATTAATCACGTGTACATGTATACGCACACGTGTCGGCAGATTGTCACGTACATCAGTACTCTCCAGCGAATTTTTGGCGAGGATTTTTTAACCCTCCAGCAAAGTTTTCGAAAATTATCGAAAAAAATTAATATTTTCGCAATTTTTGATTATTTTCAGTAAAAATAATATAAATTTTGATTATATATTTTAAAGCTTTATATTACTGCCGAGTTTTCCTCAGAATTAATATTATTTAAAATACACGATCATTGCACACGGTTTCGATTAATGGGTTAACTGTTGATTCTCGCAAAGTCATGGAGGAAGAGCACCAACCGATAATTCACCGGCAAAACTCGGTGAACGGCATTCAATACAAGAAGAATACGAAAAGAAAAGACGCAGGATCGGAATAGAGAGCGAATGGCGAATCTAATATCGGGAATTGCATTTGCCTTCAATTGCGCCGACTGCACTGCCTCCGCTACCCGATGGCAAGGTGGATGCAAAGCTACGGAGGAGGAGAAGGGAATGGTGACAGAAAGCGAGAAAAACGGAGTAAAAAGTCGTCTCCTTTGCGCAAATAGTTTTTTCGTTGGAGAATGTGCTGACGCTTTTGATCCTGGAACAAATCTGCCCGCTGACGTTTACTTTGAATACATACGAACGGTAGTGGATTGCATTATCGAACGTGTTTTATTGTAGCTACGCTTACAGAAGAGTGACGTAGATACATTGTTCGATGTGAAAATATAACCTGATGTTTCGGTGAAAATTTACAAATGAATTGCGCTTTTATTTATCGTTCGACAAGTCAGCGAAAATATTTCCCGCTTTCAGATAATCATCTCATTGAATTGTTACTTCGGAATGCATTAATCTAAACTGCTGAAGTAATTCAGGCACGTTGAACATTCATGCACACGTACACAAGTATTCGAAGTACGGTGCAAGGGATGTTAAATAACAAATGAGGAAAGATAAATTTAGGAATCTAAAAATTTTAGTTTTCCGAAAGCTGTAACAGGTTGTAGAGCTTGAGTGATTAAATTGTTAAAAACTCGGAAAAAAATTCCGCGATCACAACTCATAAGTATCACAACGTTATTTCGGATTTAACGTGCTAGAGGGGAAAGAAGAATTCTTCTTTTATTTCTGCGAAAATTCGCCATTCAACCAATTTCCTCCTCTTCCGAAAATTCCTGAGAGTTCGCAACCCGATAAGCCGACCGCGAGACTTTTTAAGTCTGCAGCCGATGGCAATGCGATTTCCTGGTTTTGTTTGCCTATAAGAAGCGCGCTCGCCTGAAAACTCCGCCAGGTGCCTGTTCGCGAGTTCTCGTCACTCCCGCAACCTTGCTTCCACGACTTTCAACGAGCAGCTGCGGAGCCGTGAGATTTTCGCAGATATCCCACGGGCATTCGCGACATTTCTGCTTTAAATTCACCGCGGGTCGTTAGGAACGGCTCGCCGGGAGTTCATATTTATATCTTCTATATGAAACTGACCATATACGCGCGCGTTGAAGAATTTCAAAGTGTGTTGGAATCCGACGGTATCGCTGATGTTCTCTTCTTCCTTTTTCAAGTATTTTTAACGTTGTTCGCGCTTGCGTTCCTATCATGCTGGCAGGCCATTTTTCACGACGTGAGATCGAAGCGATCCGCGTCGACGCGTTAGTGAAAGCGTCGAACGCAATATCGTTTTTTATGATCTTGTATAGCGCAGAGAAAATATCATTAATAGCAATAACGAAAATTCCCCCGAGCAAGGCCATCGCAAATTGTGATGTTACTGAAAAATGTATGCGGGTGGTAGTACGCTACTGGAAAATACTCGCCTTTTCAAACTCCTCAAAGTTCAACGTGGAATAAAAAGATTAGCCTAATAAAATCCACTACCATTAAATATTGCGTGCGGCATATGATTACGGCTGACCTATAATTCATGACTTTATCTCGGCAAAAGCGAGGCTTTTCATGATAGAACGGTTTTTAATATTAGTGTAATCCTACATCTAAATAACATGTTATTAATCTTTTTAATTACCGCTTTAAGGTATGTAAAAGAAGGTACACGCAACATGTTCTCGGCTTATTATTTCTCTTAATATGTAATAATTTCATGCACCATTGTTCTAGTCGCTATAAAAGAATCCGTTATGCGCGAATAATAAGAACTAAAAGCGTCGACTTAATGTGTCAGAATTAGCTGCGCGATTTACTTATTAGAGATAGATCGTTTTTTATTTGATCAAAATTACGCAAACAATTATGCAAATCGTAGTCCAAATATAGTTACAGTGTGGCAGACAAAAATAATCATCACGAGAAATTAATTCATATATCACATTTATATTTTCAGCTTTCACATGTATATAATGAAAATATTAAAAGAGCCATATAAGTCATTAATTTCTTCTTCGATATATCACAGTGTCATATCAATTGAGCATAATCACTGCGGCAGGATCAATAATAAATATGATTTGATAATGTATGTGGCAGATTAGCACGAAAATTTATCAAATTTATTAACCGACGTGTTTCAACATAATAACAAGGAAATTAATCTCGACTTCAAAGTTAATGTAACGCTCGTGTATCGTTACATCGAGAATTATGCGGATTCGCGTATTTGTACAATGATAACCGCGATGAAACTACGTGGTAATATCACGCGAGTGAGAATCGATTACTGTTAACAGATTTCTAATCTCGCAAACAGAGATGGAGCATGTAATGGAGTGCATTAGTTCCACAAATTCGTCATTTGCGATCTTACACGCGCCCGCGTACACGTGCGAGAAAATCACTTCTCACACGAAAATGATGGACGTGTATAATTACTTGCGATGTAGGAAATACGTGCGGGCAGATCCGCAATTGTGCGTTTAAATAACGGATACTTGACCGGCGGGAATGACATAATTACAAGTACACTACCGTAATAACGTATCCGCGTACTTTACTCGGTATACTCCGTGTACGACTCCGTGCATGCGAGTGCTGAAGAAACGATTAAATTCCTGAATATTCTAGCCCCGTTTTTACCGTGGTAGCGTTAAAAGGACAAGAGGAGAAAAAGGACTTTTTCTTACTTGGACGGTGCGGTTTCCTTCGTACGTCGTTAAAATTATGGAAGTACTCGTAGCCTGCCACGGATACATCGCGTTTAGTAATCGTCAGTAATTTATGGCTCGACTCGGTAGTTTTTAATGTAAGTGGCCAATGGGCGAAGTATTAAAATCGCTCGACACTCACACGGAAATGGCATATCTCGGTCAAGTAGAACATTTTTCTAAATTACGCATTGACGCGATACAGCGTATAGTTAATGGAACGAACCCATTAAGGTCTCTCCATCGTTTCGACACCGGGGTAATGACCTCGCATTGCGATGATTCGATGTAATGTAGAATGTAATTTCTGTGATTCAATTAAGTGCGTTTTCTTGTTCAGAAATCGACGGTGCATGCAATGTATATTTTATTTCATTTATAAATATTAGTTATATTGATGCTTTACGCGAAGTAGCACAATATAACATGTATATTTACACCAGATCGTGTGTAAAAATGCAAGTACTTTATGTATACTCGATAAATCATTTTTTCTTGTTAAGAATATACAAAATTGCGTATTGAATAACGAATAGTTGATATCTCGACTCTTTAGAGTTTTATAACCCGATCGATGAGTACGAAAAAATACTTTGAAATTTTCTCATCGCTGTGAAAAATACGAGAAATACGAAATTATACATGTAGCAACATACTCCATATCATGGCTATATATGTAAAATTAGCTCTATTCGCTTTAAAACGTACCGGCTATGTTCCATAAAAAATTCTATAACAAAGTTTAAAAATATGTTCTGCCAGTTTTCCGGCAAAAATTCGATGGGAGAGAGATTTAGGAACTGGTATACAGTTCTCCAGCCCGTGCCGGAATTCAAATCCGGAGATGTAAACCATTTTCCCGCGCACCAAATCGAATTTCTTGTATTCCCGTTTTACGCGGGGCGTTTCAAAGCACGAAGTCTGCGCGGTCCTTTGCGCGCATTTCAGAGATTTAAGCGCGTAGCTATCCCTCAAAGCGAATCCCGAACCCAGTGTCCATAAATCCTCGGAATTGCATTATTGTTCGATAATATATAAGGGCACGCAACACGGTCCTTTTTTTCCTTTCATCGATTGTTTCTCGCGATTAATCCGACGAAATACGCTAGTAGGAGCTTTCGCGAAACTGCGAAATGACTTTAACTCGAATAGTATTGCGATATTGTGTGCTAGATGTATGCGTAACATAAGGACGAAACCTTCCCTTTAAGCAGACTATTACGTTGCACGGAATGGAATGGCCGCTTGACATGTCTGAATTCCATGTTCCAGGGGCGTTTTAATAGCGCATGCACACACATACCGCGTTTTATACGTGTATACGTGTATACAGTATACATGGGTAGTACACGCACGTTGAGCTAGTTCCGTACAGACGCAATCGCGTATTGTCGAGCCAGATTATAATAGATATAATGCGCTTTATCGGAAATGAAGAGGCTAGAAAGTATCAGACATCTACGTATAACGTGCGTGTTGAATTATGTAAAGGATTGAAACATTTTCTCAAGAAGTCCTTCTCATAAGTGGATAATAACTATTTTTGCTGTATATATTATATGTAAACGTTTATCAGTACCGTGCGTATCCACATTTAAAATCATGTATATTATAACCGGACATTTGTATAATTTAGCCGCATTGGAATTGCCATCAAGGTATGATATTCGATATCCGGCACGGATATTCAGAATAAGAAATATATATTGTTATATCTTTGTCGTTTATCAAGTGAGTAGGTTCTCTTCACTGACACTGTAATGACACTTTAGTAAATAAGTCGTTAAATAATTTTTTGTTACTGTCTAAAATGGAACAAAATCTCGGAAATTGAGAAATAAGGTTTCATTCTTTATTACCTTCGAGGCTAGACAAGTGCTTTAATCTTTAATCTTTTGATGTTGCATAAATCGTTCGAGATCTTATTAGGAAACGTTAATCAACTTCAAGACTTGAAGTCGATTGTATATTCCGCGGCGAACTCACTTCGCACAAAAATCGTTTCGGCCGCGTTGATATAACACTCTTCAGCCACGATATCATTCATATTCATATTCGGACGTTTACCCAATGTATTCACGTTTCGATTTAATGAATAAACGATACTGGGCGGAATTGTAGTAAATTTAGGTCAAAGTATCCACATGCTGCTCCTATGTTCATATTGAGTTTATATAGACGGTTATCGAATTGCATATATTGCGTGCAAATTACAGTGCGCGATCGAAATTGTAGACGATCCGGTCATATAATAAAATTTCTCATCTCGAATACGCGATAATCGTTTCATACATAGCTGACATATATTTCACGTAAAAGTAGCGATTGAAACATTTTTTTTTTCGTTTTATTAACGTATTTTAATAAATTTCTATCAATGTATCACATGGAAAACTGTATCATTATAGAATGAAGTGTATTAATATTGAAAAAAAGTATTGGAGACTGTCAGTTCGGCAATGTGACTAAAAATAACGTATGGAGGGACGTTTCTTCACATGTAAATTACTAAAACTAGATTGATACAATAAAAGCTACAGAGGAGTAAAGACTTTTAACGATTTTTTCATAATGATTGCAATTTGCAGATATGATATAATAAATATTGAACGAGAACGGAGATCTTGGAAGATTTTTTAATGATATTGTAGTACAGTTTACAAATGCTTTTCCGCCTGCAAATAGGAATATTCTACAAAGTTATCCTTGCATGGAATGTGTATGTGTACTCACCATGTACATCTGGTTTGATATCAACCGTGAGTGGCTCCACGAGAGCGATACTGTTGACTTTACACGTGAACGTTGCGCCTAACTCTTCCCGAGTAATTTGCATCTCCAGTAAACTACTGCCAGTGCCTATTCCGGTATCAGCAATGGTGGACGAGCTTGTCGCTAAAATGGAATAGTTTATACTTTTTGACAAACATATCGAGAGGATGTAACTGCAACTGCAGTTATATATTTAAAAACATCGTCCACACGTTTACGATAGGTTACATTTCGGAATATAACGTAGCAAAACATCGCCAATATACGGAATATTGTTTGTAGTAAAATGATACGTATGGAAAATTAATAACTTCACGAAAATGAAGGGCTTCTTAATAGTGCCACGATAGTACGATCATTATCGACTAACTGATTAATGAACAACATCAAAGATGCTCTTTGTCTTTCAATGTGCGCGCGTAATGGTTCAATGAAAATGATCGTTCTCTACTTTAATTTACTTTAATTTCATTAAAGCGTGGAAATAAAATTATTTACATTTACATACTGTGTGCATTTTTATATACGCGCGATACGTACTATTAATTAAACAGAAAAAGAGAAACAGATAAATTATGTTTTGTTCATTTTGTTTGAAATTTTCTCGAAAGAACCACATATGAATACGCGAATAAATTTGATATTTGATATTTGATAGCCTTATCGGTTTCAAAGAATGCGTGATGCATTGCGAATCTTACCTTCAAGTAGCTGGTCACCTTTAAACCACTGGACCGTGGGTACAGGTTTGCCTTCGCCACTCTCGCAATACAACGATATTGGCGAACCCTCGTTTATAGGCCCCAAAGTGGCACCAGTGCTCAGAGTATTCTTCGAATTTTCATCGATGACACGTACGAATGCCGGTTGCACTGTAACATATATAATGTGCTCGCATCAAAATTCATTCCCTATCACAAGATTATCTCTACTCGTTTTTACCTCTTGAATATCACATGATTTAATGTTTGCTTATTGTAGCGAACTTGTGTACATTTCATATGATACGTATATGCGAAATTCAATAACGCACATATAAGTCACAATATTTTTCTTGCATCAAATAATCTTGTTACTCCAAATTCGCGCGATAAAATATTTCTTTATGTTCGTTATCTCTCCGGATAAACGCATTCTTTAAACAAGTTTCCTTTGACGGAATAACGTTTATTTCGTAGTACGGAATTTTTCTTAACAAGAATGTACACGCCGTATATTCTGTTATGCATAAAGATGGTGCTCTGTGGAGAACCGTTTCACTTTGATGTTTAAGAAAATAACGAAAATGTCCTGCAAAAGAAATGCATCCACGTTGTTTCGCTATAAATAAAGTATTTATAGATACATCCAGCTTTCATCGAAAGCTTACATGCAAATCGATCGATGCACGAAATATCACAAGCGTCAACACCGAAACTTAATCTGTCGTATTTGCGTTCGTCCACAATAAATAACGCAAGCCCGAATGTAGCGGGATTGTAAATGCGGGTTGTATCGACATTTTCGAGCGTTTCGTCTTATGCAAATCGAGATGATATATATTTGCCTCATATATCTTTTTCGGTCTGGGAATATAAATACAAATCCCATCATATCTTATCCGTTACGGAAATGTCATTCACTTTGATGTTACCAAGTTAGGTAATTTTCGAATTTACTGCTTTCGTTTTGGTCAGAATTCGCGTGTGCGTAATAAATTGTGAATATATGTTAATTTTTCTGATACAATAATTGTATCATTATACTACAATTGTATCAGTCTAAAAAGTTCTTTTTACACTATAACTCTCTTAATAAGTATTTTCGCGTGTATAGGCGCTATTACACGTGACTCTTTTCCTGGTACATTCGATCCGATGAATCTTCATTTTGTCGCGGGATATAAGAAAGATGAGTACTGCGTGTCCTGAGATTTTAAGTCATCGCTGTATCGATTTTCCTATGCGAAGAATTCTCTGACTTTCTATGATACAAGTTCTACGAGAGTAAAGTGACTTTTACTTGTCGAATGCGCGACATGTTCTCAGGATACTATAAATCAGAGCAACACCAACGGAATACGTTCAGGCCATAGTGTTCAATTATGTTAGCTGTCGGTATACACGTACGCATATACATACAAATGCATGTACCGTATCTACGAGAGACATTCGCGTGCTCACACGTATGCGCCCGGCGTAGCAGAGTATTTGCGCGTAAATACCATTTTTAAGAGTAACCGTACTGTCAAATGTGAGTTACGGGATCGATAATGCTTGCAAAGTACGTAGACATATGCATTTTGCGCAGAAATAACTTGTAGAACAAGCTTTCGTTACATCCATCATCTTAATGGTCTCCGCGGGAAATGTTTCTTCTATTAAACACTTATAGACGTTAGAAAATTCGATGTATAACGTACGGAGATTTTTCAAATGCTGTCATATTTTTTAATGATATTATGTGCTGTCTTCTTTAATTTATTTAATTCTATTTTTTTGCTATTTTAATGCGATCTTCCAACTTGACCATAAAATGGCTAAAAATGCTGTAAAGCTCCCGGTTAAAATAGCTAGATAGAAGCGAAAAATGTATTTACTCATGCGTTCATCTAAAGCTGAATAAAATACGAATACAAATAAACTTTTTAATACATGCGCCATTGAGAGGATTCTAATGGTACACCCTTTTTGCAGCTAAGTCCAGCAGTAGCAAAGTATAAATGCTACGATTTTTTTAACATACTCGCGTAATAGTGGACCATGTAGGTATATCGCTCTTTCAAATAGCTGAATATCAAATAACTCTTTTCAGCAAAATTTATCTCGTGAACTTGCGAGCGGCGCTCTTGATAAAATCGTAAATTTTTACGGTTGCGCACGCCGTTGTGTAACTTTAATTCGTCTTTGCAATTCTTCGCGAGTCCAGGAAATTACATCAACACGCCGTTGATATACAGAATGAAATACAAAGTTACTTCAACGTATTTCTGCAGCACTCCGGAAACCCTGCCGATATACGTTGAGAAAGAAACAGCGATTGAATCGAGAAAATCGGCCGTCACTCTCGCCTAAGCAAACATTTATCGAACAAATTACACGATGGCACAATAATAAATTGTAACGATTGCGCGTTAATCGCGATTATTGAATCAGATAATAATCTTTAAATAAATTTTTTCGATAAGTTTATGACATCCATTTGAAAAGTTCTTCATCCAAGTGAAGATGCGTCGATAAAACAGCTTTCTTTTAATACATGAATATTATATGATTTTTGCTGAGCTGCTCGATATGATTTATCGAAGTATAATGATAAGCTTTGAAGCTGCCGTTTTAATAAAACACGAGAGATCTATCGTGAAGTCGACTAACGAGTTGCAAATGTTGATCGATATTTGGCGAAACGCGACACGTGGGACTCGTTAAACAATTCGTTAACGAGTTTCGGTACACAGAGTTTGTATTTCCCGATCTTTTGTGTACTGTCCTTCATTTTCGGAAAACAATATTCCGTTCTATTTAATATTGATAACAAATTTTATTACGTTTGCGCGGTTATAGTATACACGTTCTTTATCACGCGCGCTCTTTGTTAGCAACAATTTTCATCTATTTTACTAGATGAGAAGCAACTCGAAAATTCCACGATGCACGTTTATTATACTTCACGCCATTCATCCACTGCGATAACTCCTGACGCGTGCTCTAATAAGATGCAGTCACATTAAATCACGTCGATGAATTAAGTTAAGAGACTATATAACGGGTGCTCCTCCAATCAGAAGCACTGGATGAGTTCACGCTCCATGTTCCTGAGGCCACAATTCGCAGTCGTGGAGAAGGTTCAATTGCATCGGTCGCTAGGCAAGTGGCCCTTCATAAAATTTGAATAGCGCCGAAACGGCGTTGAACCAGTCGGAACTGTATTCACCGCCGCACAATAAATTATTCGGCTGGACTGCATAAAATGGATCATAATTTGTGCATGAAATTAATACTTCAAAGACATGGTCCATGTGTAATAATTGACATCTTGTTGGACACGTCATATTTTTGCCTCGAATATTAGTAACTTGGAATTACTGAATAATTTCTGCAATTTAATATTGCAGCTGAAAAGAGAACCGTGAGAAGCGGTAAGCGAATCGCACAAATTTAAAAATTCTGGGAGTGAAATTTTAATGCTAGCATGAGAGATTAATATTATTCTGCTCGTTAATGGTGTCTTTAATTTGCTGCCGTTAATTATATCGAGTCCAAGTACTGCAATAGCTTACTGCGGTTTAATCGTGCGCGCACACGCAAATATTCTGAGAAATATACGAGTTCATTCTCCCGCGATAAACATGAAAGCTTCATGTATTCCGACTGCATTACGATATCAATAGTCTGATTCCTCGGACTTATGTGTTTAATTCGCGGGTATTTCTCGGGATTTCTGCACGTTATCGTACTTGATCACATCTTGCATATTTGTTTGTAATTAAGGCAACGCTTAGAGACATAGAAGTGTGTTTTATTAAAATAACTCTATTAATTTAATGAGTCCTTCTAGATACAATGGAGATATGTGCATCTCGACATGCAAAGGACTAAAACCGCAAAGAGGTTCAATCACCTTTCGCGAAATTAAACGAAACAGAACCCGTTCCATGAATATCTAGCGGTGTCGTGTGAATCTGCCTGCTGACGCGCGTAGCTGAATCCGTCAAACACGTTGCTCGCTGTAATCCCTTAATGCCCGAAAAAGTGCGCGACTGCTATCACCGATTAAAAATCTACTCCCGTTTCGGTCAGTGCGAGAAACGAAATTGGACAGCAGGTGGTGCACACGATTGCAAACGAAAAAGCTTCAACAGCCTTAGGTACACGAAGCCGTCGAATTACTCTCGAAACGAATCGAGCCCGACAAGGAAATTGAAGTGAAATTTTCCCCGTAGCGCAGTAACTTTTTATTCCTGACGTTAACACTTTCGAATATCCGATATTCCCATGGGGTTCTGCGTGAAAAAAATGAATCGATCGGCTAGACAATGTGACTTAACACACGACCGGAAAATGGTTGCGAATCGTGGCAAGCAGAGACGCGAAACGTCGCACGTTGCGCGCGGCATTAATTTCTCCATTTTACATGTCCGCCGCTAATTCAAGTGGTCATACGGTTGATTGTTTTCGCGCGATTGCGAGTGGTGCGACGCAACGGTGACCGCGGCGGCCTGCCACGATGATTATTGGAAAACGCGTTTTCGCACGCGCAAATAGACCGTTTCTTGCGTTACGGAAAGCGACCGACTCGTTATTTCAAGTGAATTCGCTGCGCGATTGCAATTATAACGTTGTCGTAGATTTCCAACACGCTCGTGGACGTCGGCGATTCGCATTGACCTGCGAGAGGTGCGCGCGTTCAATTGGTAACCCAGCCGCAACCGACATCCGATCTCCTTTAATCGCGAAAAAAAACTCCCAGGCCAGGAACACGAAATCCCCTTTTCCGCGCGTCGCCGGTCAGCGGCCGATTTGTCATTGTCGCGCTCTGCCATTTCCAGAAAATTACGATGAAAGGCGATCCGGTCCGCCAGCATTTCGACGAGCGCACTTGAACAGCGACGATAAAGTTTATGAATAATATACTTAAAAATGACTTTTAAAGTCGCCCCAAGACAGCCCGCAGCTACGACGGCAACTTTGTACTACTACAGAAAGAGATTACTCCTCCATGAGTGGCGGTGGGTCGGACAAGGTTAGGGGTGGCAGGGTTGAAGAAGGAAAAGGCGCGACGGCGGTATCATTAGATCGTAAGTAGCTTTCGCGATTTTTTACAGGACGATTTCTGGATTTCCCCCGGCTCGTCTCGCTTCCTGAACCCGTTTCTCGCTATTCCCGTTCCCACGCTGCTCGGAATTGGCGTAACTTACGAAGCTAGCACGAACTTTGCGATCCTTTATCGCTCGCCTCTGGACGGCAGTTGGCGAAACGATATTTCCTTAGTTAGCAGCGGCCGTTAAAAGCGCAAAGTTGCTCGTCCTTCGTTGCTATCTATTCAATAACGAGAGAGAATTCATTGATATTGTAATCCTGAGCACGATACCGTTGATGCGGATGCAGAATGCGCACAGTGATCCTCGCAATAGTTACGTCCAATGAACTCGGATACGTGCATTGTTCGATTGCCACGATCTTTCGTGCGTATCGGAAAAGGAGAGAGAAACAGGGTGTACAGGTATATTCTATTGTTCTGCTGGATAGCAGCTTACATTATCACGTTGCGGATCCGAGTTTCACCCTTTGGTTCCTTCTATGCATGTATGTGCAATCCGCTGTAACAGTACGTACGTTCGCATCTGAATAACTGGGAAACTACATTGTACAGAATTTTAATTACGAATCAATACTGTGAAAATAGATCGGTCTCGCCTGTTTTACAAAATCAAAGTTACGAGACTCGCACATGCAATCAAGCAGAAATATTCTCCCCTGAATTACGATGCAGAAAAATACAATTGTATAAAAAAAAAATACGGGAAAAAGATAACCATCTACTGAAAGGAGATCACAGGAGATCGTAAATTTAACGAGCGGATGCTTTACGTCTCGGTATTCCCGAAAGTGATTTCGATAGGATCTTCCGAGACGTTCGCCGACGTCAAATTTGAGAGTCTGCGACGCTCTCGGATCCATCACAGCTTTAAAAAGTATCGCAACCGTTCGTAACTTCGCGAGTTGAAGACGAAGGCGCTTCGCGAAGCGGAGCACGTACCGTGACCAAGGAAGAAATAGCGCATCGCGCGCTATATACTTCCACTTGCTGTCTAATGTCGGTATGAAAGCGCATCCGTGCGGCGTCGTCGTGTTAAAATCCGGTGTCGTGCAGCTGCACCTATTTTACGGAGTTTTACCTGGGTTTGTAATGGCACAATCTAGCAAATGAGCTGCCCTAGCCGGGAGACGTGATGTAAGACGTAATACTCTATGGTAGTTGTAGAAAAGTTGGGTGTAAAAATACAGAAAAAAATCATGATTCCTCATGATGCAACGTCGGCATGATAATTCTTGCGCGTAATTTATCTCTGCACGATGTGAAATTTTTGATTTCGCTATGTATCTTCTGCTATATATTTTCAAGAAAACATATTAGCAAAATTATAAAGTTTCTTACAAATCCTGTCTTTATAATATTGAAAAGTAATCGAATTTGAACATTTTTCTTGGAAATTGTTCTGATCTCGATAACGCACTTTACTTTCTCGATAATATAATTTATTTGACGATAAATCTGTAACGAAAGGGGAAAGGAGGGAGAGAGAGAGAGAATATGATGTTCTAACTAGAATGACGTGTTCGGATAATCCGGCGATGAGCGTGCGTGTGTAGGTGTGCATGAAGTAAGTGCAAGTACTGGTGTGATACGCGATATCGTTTCGTGCACAGCTTCGTGTTATGCTCTTCTATGTAGATTAATGTCGACGCCTGTCGCAGGGGAGCTCGTAGGCTACTTTTACGTCGTCGCTTTACCTAGCTGCGGTATAATGGATACGACGTATATCCCGTATTTTATCGAAATTGCTGCTATTTAGTCGCTCGTAAATATTAATCTTGGAAATTAAGACGGATTGGGAGGCGGCTGCGTAATTTTTTTAAATTATTGACTGCGACCGCTTTTACTTTTACTTTCGGCGTTGCTCTCGTCGCCCACGAATTTTAGCTGCATTCCATTCGATATAAGTAGAAATTACATCGATCAAAATATAGATATTAAATTCAAGAGTTTGATATTCTTTCGATAAAACTGCTATTCAATGCATTTTATATTTTTATCATCCTTCTTGCTATTTGTGAAGAACATTTTCATGAAATATGTATTAGTTTGTTTATCTCACCGAGCTGATATAATCCAATAGAAATTTATGATTGTTGTCTTAGAATAGTTCCTTTTATTTCTTTAAGCAGTTCTGTTTTTATAGTGTACACAAGACATAGTATGTGGCTACTAGATTAATTAAATTATGACCAGAGAAAAATAATGTTACGTATTTTTCTTCTTTTAACTTTCTTTTATTTCTTCTGCTGTCCAACTGAGATCACTTGTAAGACATTGCGTTGCACGCGAGGGAAACTTGGAAAATACTCATTAAAGTTATTTATCAATTTCAAACCACTGACTATAATATTTAATTAAATAAAGAAAAAAGATATAATTTAAATAGCTGCTACAAATAAGTTTTTAATTTTTTTAAGTTTTTAATTATTTTCCAATTGTTATCAGTGAAAATTTAATTAGATACAATTTGTTTTCTCATATTATTATTATTCTCATATATTATTACTTTATATTTCAATATTAATTGTCTCAAATTAGAATTCTGTTTATCAATTGAAAATTATTTGTATCATATATTTTTCAAGAGAGCTAATGATACTGAAATGTTATTTCTTTTTCTAATTTGTAATATATAATAATTTCTTGAAGAAAAATGTACAATTCTTTTGAAATGTTCTGTGCACAACTTTTAAGTATCTGAACACGTTCCATATTGTAAGAACGGTGCTGTGAGCCCTAAATTGGCAAATACAGCGATGGTTAGACCTCATGATAAAATTCAAGAGGCGTTCGTCCTTGCAGAGGAGCAGCCCGATATATAAATTCGCGAGGCAGCGGCTTAGGTTCGACAAATTGAGGTCGCGATCACTTATGCGTCAAGAGCAACTTTTCCCTCCAAGTTCTTTCGTGTTCCATCCGTGTTTCAATTGGCTTTGCAACCAAAACGATAAAAGTTGGAGAATCTCTTGGAACTCACAAAAGAACGTCCTTACTTAAAAATGTTTCATGATAAGAAATTTGCGATGAAGTTTCCACTTTTCGGATAATAAGGAATAATAAGGGATAAATTAAATGATTATATATATATATATATATATATATATATATGTATATAATACACAAATGTCGTGATGAGAAATACAAATTGAAACTGACAAATAGCTGTGCTTTCCACGGTTTATCCACTTCTCGCCGTTAAGAAATTTCGGCACTGATTACCGAAGGACCTCATCTTTTTAATTAAACCTCAAAATTAATTTCTGTCAAGATAGTCCCTGTGCTCGGAACTTGAAGAAGGATATCATCCCCCTCCTCCATCCACCCATCTCCATTATGAGAGACGAAAGTTCTGAACACTGCTTACGCGCGTGTGCAGGTACTGTGTCGCGATTATACTTGAAAACTCCTCTCCGCCCCAGTCGTTTAACTCGCTGTGATATCGCAAGGCATGGCGTACGACAGCGAAGAAGACAGATCAGCAGTTGGAATTTCGTATATGCAGTGATTCTATTCACGTCCACCGCGATGACGGCTCGCGGACATGCCCACGGAGAATTGCCGCGTTTACCGAATAAACCGCTGCGGAGAAATTGTCTCATTCCTCATAAACTTGTGAGGATAACTAACCCAAGATAGTATCGCGCGACACGACTATATATTTGAATGGAGAACGCGCCTCAAAAAGTTCGCGGTTGGCAGACGGAACGTTTGCCCTGATAAATTGAGAGAGGATTCATCCTTATCGAAAATTTAAGCGGAGGTCTTATTACGGAGTTACTTAGTAGCGCAATTAACCTGCGACTCCGTGCAGCATAATTAGAAACTACTAATTCCTTCCGGCGCCAATGTCGCTTCCGCCAATTGCGGGAGCGAGAGAAGCTTGAATAATATTTCAGCTTTTCCTTCACTACCTATTATTTTTAGTTGTCGAACATTTTTATTACATGAATAACATGTTTATTATATGAATAAAGTATTTATCTATTTATTAACGCTAAGTGTCTTTTGTTTTACTTTTTAGTATTATTTATATAAGAGAAAATATATGAAACTGTATGCTTCCTTAATATATGTAGTTTCCAAGTTTGAGAGTGAGAATTAATAAATTCTCAGTTATACGAAAAGCTTCTATTGATTCTTATTATTTTATTATATATTATATACAGAAACACATATAACAGTGTATGCATATTGCATACACATTAAATCTTTTGAACGGTTTGTAACTTGAGCTCTTCCTAGAGCCCTTCCACGCTTGCTCAATATTCATAGACTTCGTGCGTACAGATTTAACGCGAGATAAGTTAACACGGATTAAGTACGACACAGCTTGACGTGTACTAAATACGTTTTTAATATTAATATGAACGTTAGGAATTAGAGGAATTAACCAGAGGACTCGCGTAGTAGCCGCGATACGTTAGGTACAACTTCGGCGACGGTCTAACTCTTGAGTTCAACTTGTCGACATCGGTTCTTCGAAAGTTGGAAGTCGTATCAGATCTAACTCGGGTTATCGATGTATAATTTGACGTGGGTTTAACCTGAGTCGCAGCGGTCCCTCGGCTTCCGCAGAAATTAACTACTTTGTGCGCGCGACCAAGTGTTCTCCTACACATACTGGATCCAGTATGTTGCAGACCAACTTAGCACGGATAACTGTAGAAAAACACTTGAAACTACGTGGAGAACTTGTACCAAAGTAGAGTCAAACTGCGGATAGAGGCATTTTGAAAGTTCACTGCGCATGGAATATGGAAGATTTCAAGCACCTGATCTTAACCGTCTCTATCCATAAATACTGTAATATTTATGTCATTCGAATGTCGTATAATTAGAATTCTTTCTCGCGGCTAATCTCGTTTTTTATGCATCACTGTGCGCTGTAAAAAGGTTGAAAATACACAAATTGTGCAAATTATTGTTTGTCATGCAACGAGTGTGATCGTAAAATGTAAATGAGATCTTTATTTTCGAAATACAGACATGTTTCGAAACGAAACAGATCATTGCTTACAATCTTGCAAAAGGGCATGTCCCATCGCATAAATGTATCGCGTAAAATTGAAATATCGGCGTAAACGATCACGTGTAACCGTTAGCTTAAAATAAACATTGCTTGATTTATCGGTCGCAAGTTTCACGTGTGTCCCGATTTGCACATGCCATTTTCACGCTTCTGTGTGTGTGGTGTAGGCATTATAAATGTACTCTCATGTATCATACAAAATTCTAAGAATATAAATAGCTCGAGTCACATATCGGTGCTTTTAACAAAGTTTTATATTTAATTAAAAGTAAGTTAAATATATTTAAATATTTTTATATTTAATTTACGCAGTAAGTTAAATATAAACGACGACACGGACAATATGGTAAATATAAACAAAGAATAAAATAAAAAAGGAAATCGACAAGCAGATTACTGCATCTGCATTTAATTTCAAGTGAAGAAGTACGTCTTGTATATCTTATTGCGCTTTCAATAATGCAGGCCACTCGTGACTACTTTGAAATACGAGAGTAATGCGTACTTGAGAGATAACATACAGATCGTGCATCTAAACACATTGCATGTAATTTACGGCAACGTTACGCGGAAAGTTCTCTTAAAATGGCCTCGGTAAATCTTCCGGTATTACCCCCTATGAATTATCCGAAAAATCTTTATATACTCGGCTACTAAATATCAAGAGGTCGCGCCGCAACTTCGATGTTTTTTTATAGATATTTAAAAGTAAAAGTATAAATTTTGGTATATCAATTACGTCATAAAAATATGGAAATTTACTCAATATTCATTTACATTGCATAATGTAGTATGACTTACCCGTTACGTTAAGGATAATATGCTGCACATTGTTGCACTCGCGGTTGACCGCCATGTATGTAGCTTCGCACTTGTAGAGGCCCTCGTCCTCCAACTTAACTTTCGGTATCTTCAGATAGGTTTTCGATGAATTCGTAGAATAGTCTATGTCGGCTCTGAAACATTCATGACGGTAAAAACAGTTGCGGTAAGAACAGCTTGAAGATACTGAAAGCATGATTCAAACATTTAAAGACTTCAGCTGATGAAAAATTAATTACGATCGACGTGGTTTCGATTCTTGTTAATTCAGTTTCTGTTTCGTACGATGTAGCGTAAAGTTCAGTGGCGCATACATGATACGACATTACGGGAATGATTCATTCAACCGGTCTGGTTTCACGTGGCAATAACACCGTGGAACCTGATAAGTCCCGCTCGACGCGTTATGTCAATTTCATTTTTGCGTAATTAGCGTTGGTGCATCCACAATAGTTACATTTTCATCAATTGTATAACGGGCCGATTGTATGCGCACCTTATTAATGATTGTTGGACGGTACGGCTCATGCCGGTGCAAGTATAATGACCTCACGTAATGTCAATCTCAAATTGCGATTAACACTGGGTAATGAATCGGGCAATCAATGAGATTAATCTGCTCGTTATCCCGACTGAGTCGCGTAATCCATTTGCGACGATAAGGTGGCGATGTTATCACGCGTATACATACCATTCGATCCAATTGTATTTACATATTACACATACACACACGCACATGATGTGTCTACACGCATGCATATGTGCATGCGCGTATTGTATTCCGTTACATGAATAACGGAATCGGAACACCATGGTCCTTGACATTGAATATTAATAATTTGCGGGAATAAACGAAGATAATTAAAAAACATGCACAAGGAACATCTCGCGTATTGCATAATGCGAAGCAGGAAATTTCTGAATGCTCATGATTAGATCTGACAATGCGAAGGTGTCTTTGTTCTAGGGCCGTTAATGTGCGATAATGGAACAGCGAGACGTTACAGTTGAAGGTCTTGGTATTTATATCCATAAATGGAAAGCAGATACGCATGTGTATGTAGGTCGCGTTCGATATTCCGTCAATAGATACCATGTATACCATGCGAATACGGTAGTCGGTGTATTCAGTGGCGCTATTGAACCCGCCGCTACTCGATACAATTTGCATCCTCATCAGATCGATGGCTCATAATTTAAAAATTATTTAATGACGTAACTGGGAATATGTGAAAATACACTCAACTGAAAAAGCTTTAAAGATCTTATCTCTTTTTTCCATTTTACTCGTAAAAATCGTCGCGCCAAGCATGAATGGTTCATTGAAAAACGTTGACACCGTCCGTGAGTGAGTCGGAATGGCAAAACAAATTTAATATATATACGCCGTGTATATGGCCATATGGTGTCACTAAATCCAACAGCACCTTTATTAGCCAGATTAAAATGTTGCCGCGAGCAATTTTGGTAAATGAAATGCAAGTGTCGCTTTTATTTCTCGCTTTTCCAGTCTCACGGCATATAACGCGTGACGAGTCATTGTTTTTGCAAGCCACAAACTCCGCTATGAAATGCAGGTAATCGCGGTCAACCGACGTTTCGGCGTGTTGTTTGATCGACGAACCGTTTACGGCGTCATTAGCGCATTGTTGATACGACAATGTGTTGCACCGCTAATCAGCGATAACATGCAGCAGGAAACTATATTATTCCTCCTATGCTCGCGCGTAATTAGATTATCAGCCGTTATATACGTCATTAGTGCGATATACATCTTGGAAATTTAATTATGAGATTTTTCAAAGTGCATTGTATAATAGTTGCAATTTGAGAGAAGAATTGCACGCAATTAACGTAACATATGATGATTCACATGATAATTATATGACGAACGCAATCACATCGACTAGTCTGCAGTTGACACTTCTTTGGAAATGTCGAAAATACCGAAGCACCAATGGTTTTACAGTCACAAGCGGTTTCGTATGCGCGACTTTAAATGAAATTGCGTTATTTTTAGAATTTAAAAAATACCGTGAATTCGTATTCACGTTGCTAGTAACGCTGTCGGAGGTAGGATGGTCGTTACGTATTCTTTGTGGCACGCGGGATATAATAAAGTCGCATACGTACGGCGAACGCAACGTACGGGGACATTGCATTATATTTTCCAACTCTAACCGGGGCTCTGAACTAATCCGGATAATAGTATATGCCACATTATAAGGTATTCCACAAATAGCGGACATGTTTTTCATTAACTTATAAGAGCATTACAGTTTACGCGTCTTACTCACGTAATTTGCGACACGTATTCCGCGTCGATAAAACCTATCGTTACCACCTTAAATCACGATGTGCGTGAAGTTAGCACCGCTATTTTGTAAAAAAAAAGAAATAAAAATTGTGCTATGTTGTGCTAGGTTTGTGCTATATTGTGCCGCAAGAATTAATCGAATATCACGAAAAACAAAGCGGTAGATCACAAAAATCACTTTTTTTGCCAGCACCGCCATTTTGTTTTTTTGACAAAATAAAAATTGTGCTGGATACAGCTGTAATTACTGTATATTGTGCCGTAAAAATTATAAGCGCATTTCTTCTCGTTTAAAAAAAAATAAAACTGTTAATTTTTCAGATGCAAAATTCGTAGCCTTGTAACGTTGAAACCGCGACAGATAATCCAATTCCGCAACTTGTGCTGAATTGTGCTAATCGAGACGAATAAAAATCATACATAAAAAGTCTCGCTACCCACGAGGGTTAGCTACAGATCGTTTCAAAAGGGGGTGGGAATAAACAAAAATTGCACATTTGCGCAATTTCTCCACTTGTGCCAGATTGTGCTAGTCGAGCACAACTTTTCCTTATGGCAAAATGACGTCAGATGATTAGATTTCGCAATACAGCCAAAATTGGAACGTCAATTTTTCAGATGCAAAACTTCATAGCCTTGTAACATTGAAACCGCGACAGATAATCCAATTCCGCAACTTGTGCCGAATTGTGCTGAATTATATAAAAAATATAAAATATTGGGTCGTCCGGAAAGTTCGTGCCGATTTTTAATAGATGGTGTTGGAACATGTCTCAATATATCAATGTTATTGAAAACATACGATTTATATACATATGCTTAAAGGTGACATTTCAACGCATCTTTAGGAAAAAAGTTGTTTCAGATAAATTGATTCGTGTCAGTTTTGTACTCTTTTGAAGATGGAAGAAAACAAAGAACATTTTAGACACTTGATGCTTTTCTATTACCGGAAAGGCAAAAATGCCTCACAAGCAACAAATTCGATATGTTCTGTTTACGGAGAAGGCGCTTTAGCTGAAAGAACCGTACGTAAGTGGTTCGCTAAGTTTAGAGCTGGTGATTTTAACCTTAAAGACCAAGAACGCTCGGGCAGACCCTCTACTACTGATGATGACCAAATCAAGACACTGATCGAGAATAACCCGCGCTACACGACACGTGAATTAGCAGAGATACTGAAAATATCGAAAACCACTGTCCACGATCATGTAGTGAAGCTTGGTTACGTAAGTCACTATGATGTATGGGTTCCGCATAATTTGGCCGAAAAAATTTAATGGATCGCATTTCCATCTGCGACTCGCTGTACAAGCGCAACGCAAACGTACCATTTTTGAAGCAATTAGTGACGGGTGACGAAAAATGGATCATTTACAACAATGTAGAACGAAAAAGATCCTGGGGTAAGCGAAATGAATCAGCATTAACCACTCCGAAAGCCGGCCTTCATCCAAAAAAAGTCATGCTCTGTGTCTGGTGGGATTGGAAAGGAATCCTATATTATGAGCTCCTACCACACAACCAAACGATAAATGCAGATAAGTACTGCTCGCAACTGGACGAATTACAGACAGCGATTCAGGAAAAACGTCCAGAATTAGCTAATAGGAAGGGCGTCGTGTTCCATCAGGACAATGCCAGACCTCATGTTTCTTTGACTACCCGACAAAAATTGTTGGAGTTTGGCTGGGATGTGCTACCTCACCCACCGTATTCACCAGACATTGCACCTTCAGACTTTCACTTATTTAGGTCTTTGCAAAATTCTCTTAGCGGCAAGAACTTCAACTCTTTGATCGACATAAAAAACCACCTTGAGGAATTTTTCGCCGAGAAACCTAAGAAGTTCTGGGAGAATGGAATCTTCCAGTTGCGTGAAAGATGGACAAAGGTTGTGAAACAAAACGGTGCATACATAAGTCAATAAATATTTATCGACATAAAAAAATGTTGCCTTTGAATTTTCCTTCAAAATCGGCACGAACTTTCCGGACGACCCAATATATAAAGATATAAAAAAATGTTAATAAATAAAAATTTTTAAAATGGTTAGTATATATAGATATCTCACATTGACGTGTTTCTTGCAGCAGAAAAAAGTTTAAAAAATTAAAAAAAACTTATAGAATATATAGACAAAAAACTTATATAAAAAAATAGATATAAAAATAAAAAAATGATCTTCTATTAATAATAATTATACGTTACAACTTAAATATAAAATTATATTTTTACGTATACCTTTTTATTTTTTTAAATATTTATAGAGCATAAATAGATGCAATAATTGATGAGCGTGGTCACATAATCCAGATGTTAAAAATAATATTTTTCTTTATTTTCTTTTTTAATGCTTATTAATCATATAGCGTATGGCTAAGTCATAGAATGCAATACAATTTCTTTAGTTACGTTTATTTAATTACGTTTATTTAGCTTATATGACATAAGGCATTCGCTCAGTACAAATAGAGAAATTTCGAAAATGTGCAATTTTTATTTTACTCCCACTACTTTTGGCCTATTTTTTTAAAACTCTGCATATTTCGACACACCTTTGACTGTTTTTTAGTGCACTCGATTAGCACAACTCGGCACAACTCGCAGAATCCGATTGCCTGCTACAGGTCAAAAGTTATAGGGGTATGAAGTTTTGAGTTTCTAAATGTTAGACGTTCTCTTTAGACGTTCGTAATGCGAAAACCAACGATCTGAGGACATTTTGTCATTATGAAAAGATGTTACACTCGCTCAGCACAATCTGGCACAAGTGGAGAAACTGCGCAAATGTGCAATTTTTGTTTATTTCCACCCCCTTTTGAAACGATCTGTAGCTAACCCTCGTGGGTAGCGAGACTTTTTATGTATGATTTTTATTCGTCTCGATTAGCACAATTCAGCACAAGTTGCGGAATTGGATTATCTGTCGCGGTTTCAACGTTACAAGGCTACGAATTTTGCATCTGAAAAATTAACAGTTTTATTTTTTTTAAACGAGAAGAAATGCGCTTATAATTTTTACGGCACAATATACAGTAATTACAGCTGTATCCAGCACAATTTTTATTTTGTCAAAAAAACAAAATGACGGCGGTGGCAAAAAAGTGATTTTTGTGATCTACCGCTTTGTTTTTTGTGATATTCGATTAATTCTTGCGGCACAATATAGCACAACATAGCACAATTTTCATTTCTTTTTTTTTACAAAATGGCGGTGCTTACTTCACGTACATTAAATCACGCGATATTCTCAAACTGTTTGCACTGCACTTTTGTTTTAAACTCCGCACATATTGTAACATACTGTTATCGAATTGATGAAAAGCACGTTCCGTGTTTTGACTAAATGTATTTTCTACGGCAATAAAGTGGAATTTTTTACGGACAGTTTCGACCGACAATTTCCACGTACGAACGACCGAGCATACCGCGAGTGTATATAATTCAGAAGCATAATTACTGGATATTGCTTCGCTATCGTACTACCCGCGCGAGTGATGCGTAGGAGTAGATTGCCTCAAATTACTTTAAATCCATGTGACGTGAAATAGCAAGGGAAACAAATTTATTGAAAAAACATATAATCGTTTCGCTCTAACGAGCAGAAAACAGTTTTCACGGAAAATTATAATGTCCGTTTTTCCCGTAATTCTTCAAAAGCAACGGTTATCTATCGAACAGTAATTTTATCAGGGCCAGTGATGCGTGGTTTATCGATGAAGAAAACTTATGCAGGAAATATCGTGTTTGTTTTTACAGTATCCAAGCGAATGGGAGAGAGCTGTAACTACAATTACAAGTACGTATAACAGCATGTAAAACATTAAATTATTTCACTGCAACAGATAGATACATAAAAGCCTATGATATGTAGCTTAATTACGACATGACAGTTTAATCAAGTATCATGCAATTGCGCAAAACGCATTTAGCTGTGGTTGTAGCGGTATTGCATTTGACGATTAACGACCATTGTAACATTTCATTAAATCCTTGAGAGGCCTACAGAATACATCGTAACAAGAGTTTAATGCTCGTCAAAGGAGACCGCTTCTCTTGAAGATCTTTGCCGCAAAGTGAGAGTATTAAAGAGCCCATAATGGCAACTAGCAACAAACAGGCTTTTATGAAGTTACCGCACAAGATTATAAATCAATATCCAATTAGTACCCATCACACTAACTGAAATAAAAAATCAATATAAGACATCGTTGAGTCACAAAAAGATTGTAAAGATTATTAGGGAAAATGCATAAAATCTCGAAAACAAGCGATCACCGGTCAACAAATAAAAATTCCGCAAATTCATGTATTCTTTAATGAAAGAAAAGCTACGTTACATTGAAGCGCGTATCTCGAAACGAGATTTTCAGGGATTGTCTTTCGCACGTATGAATCGCGTTTGCCTTTTATCATCGCGTCACCGTAGACGACCTCGTTATTTTTTGACGAATACAACGAGCGCGTTATACCAAACAAGTGAAACGTGCAACGCAGACCGAATATTTTCTCGCATATTGTTGGGAATCTTTCCGGCATAAAAAATAAGCTTCCTACGTATAATACTTTTATTCCTCCATAATAAAAAAAAACGGCAATTACGTGCGCTCTGCACAAATTTACCTCGCATCGTGCCGTCGTGCCAGACAATGTATGCATGGCCAAAGAGAAAAAGCGATAATGGTTATTGAAGCGTTAAACGTGCTAATTGACCGTCTAAATAATAGCTTCCGTTTATTGACAGTTAATCTGTGCTTTTCACGATGTCGATAGTCCGGTGCTAATTGCACCAGAGATATATATTTAATATGCCTATATTTTTTTAACTATAAATATCTAAAAACGAGATATCCCGTAATACCTCCGCGTCTTTTCTCTTAAAAGAAAAATTATTCTTGTTCAACTTAAATGTTTGTCTATAATACAGAAGAGGTAGAATAGTATCCAATTTTTCATTAAGATATTAATTAAAATAAAGATGGATGAACATGAATTTGCAAATTATTCTACTTGATGACGATTACCGCATTTATTATTAATTAATCAAGGTGAATCCGTTTTAATTATTTACACGAATTGAGATATAGGACAGCGCTATTCCCAGTCTCTCGGCTATTGAACGAAATCTCTAAGGAATTGTAGATGCACTTCAGGCTCGTGTTTGCACGCCAATTGCAGCGTGAGGCGAGGCAATAATGCTCCAAGTAAATGCCCGTATTGGCAGGGCGAATCACAATTGAAAGATGTAGCTAGTTGGCTTAATGCCTTAACGAAGTTTCTTCATTTGCGGTTAAATCAGTGTACATACAAATTTTCCGCACAGCACGAAATTTGTTAAATGAATTCAGTATAACAATTTTCGCAAAATTACTTGATATCATTGTCAGATATTGATACATACTCACTCTACGCGCAAAAATAAATATTTAATATCAAGTGAATTATCGACATAATTGTGAACAGTACGAAAATCAATTGCGATAATAATCACTATAATCTGTGGCTTCGCGCTCTAAATATTCGGATGTGCATATTTAACACGCGACATATACCGGAACTAGAAGGCACCAACCAAGTTTCCCAAATATAGACCGTGAACCACAATATGCAATTATATGATGATAATCCTGGAGCGGACATAATCGCGGTAGTTACAATCCCACGTGTAAACAGGAAATTACCAAAACCAAAACCGTTGATATTGTAAGAGAATATTTTATGTCGCCTGTAAAGGCGCTAAGTTACGTGTACAAATAATGCTCTGTGAAATTTTTCACACCATTTGTGAAAGAAATTTTAATGAGAGCAACGCTCTCGAGAAAGTTTTTAAATATCTATCAAAGTAAAAAATTTCACAGTTCTACGCATCCAAACTTTACGTAAAAATTTATGAACGATGCGCATCGAATAAATTATATTTTTCCCATCATCAAGTACGCGCGAAAATATTTTTATTGAAACTGTCAGTTAGATTACGGTGTTGCTAGTCATCTGTGTCGCGATTTTCAGCAAATTTATACGACACACCGCGCAGCACCGTGATGCTGCCTGTTTACTTTAAAAGGAAAAATACAAGAGAGTCGCCTAATTAAGTCGAGGCATGAGCTGAAGCCACTTAGCCTTGTGCAATCGCCTCGATATGGCGGTCTAATTACCTGGCAGCGATATCGTTGTTGCCGCGTATTATACCGGCATCCTCGCTGAATATGAAAATTCGCGTGGGTCCGCGGTACCATTTGATGCTGTGTAGGCCCTCGCATTGCGGTGACTTCAAGACGCACGGCAGTAGAACCTCCGTACTCAACTCGGCGTGCTTCTCGCTCCTCAACCACGGCTCGCCGCTTCCTGAAACGAACGCATTATGCGGATTTAATGACGATACTTGCGTCCGCAATTGCGGTGCCGAATGTATCGACAACGCTCGACAAAAACGCAATCAGCGAGCGAATTGTTTCATCACGCGATGCCGTATTTTACTGAGGGATTTTACTAACGGCGCTTCGTGCGCCGTTAGCATTAAGATCGTACGTTCGATGAGAAATGAATATGAGCCATTACGGTAATTTCTTTTGTTATTTACTGTACCCGTGACTTAAGTTTATCGTGGCTCAGGCACGCTACTGCAGGCAAGTCTTTGTTGGTCGGCAAAAGGAAAGAGAAGGAGGAAGAGAGAGAGAGAGAGAGAGAGAGAGAGAGAGAGAGAAAGAGAATGCACGTTAATTGATACGATAACTGATATCGTAGAGCGGAAAAGCTTAGATCAACGCGCGCGCGGCGGATTACTTCACGTAAGGACCGCGAAATCTGAAGCCATATCGTATCGTATGACACGGTAAATATTACGTCTAAGTGGGGAATAATGGAGAATGTCGTAGGGAATCGCATTACGGTTCTCTCGTACGTGTGAGAAGTTTGTTTAGCCGCTTTCAAGCATAGATATTACAAAATGACTCTTTCTCGTTTACTCTTTTCCGAAGTGTTTCTTCGACAAGGGAAAATCCATCTCGCTGAGCGCACAAACTCCGTACAAAAGTCACAGGGAAAACCCGCGAGCTGCTTTTCTTCCGGAAATAACGTCGCTCTTCTCTCTTGCGAGCGGTCGCGATTAACATTGCCGAGGTACGAAATTGAGTTTTAAAAGCGTTGCTGAGAGGAGAGAAACGAGTCGCTCTATGTTAGTGATATTACATGCGCTGCGTAATCACGGGCCCTTTCGCTAAAACCAGACGCATTGTGTGCCGCGGAAAAATAATCGTGGCAAGGCGCAGAGAAAACAAGCCCATTTTCCGTCGTTTAGTCCTGATAAACACGAGCTATCGAGCACTTTTTTAACGATGCACGATGTAGTTTGCTATTGCTCTTGGAAATTTTTCCAGATATTTTTTTATCTTCTTAAAATAATTACATGCATTTGAGGTTTATGTAACAAGTGAAAATTTACAGCGATAGTTAAAACGAGATATAGATAACGCGTTCGCAGTGACTTTTCGCAACAGCTGGTGTTGCTCACAAGATCGGGAGAACATATGGCGCATGAACGTTCGAACACGGAAGGATTACGATTTATGGGCTTTGCGCGAATATCTGCAAGCTGTGATTTATCGGCCGAACATGGATGTCCATCACTGTCGATTGAATCCCCATGGTCTTAGTATTATAATTTAAGTTTCGCTTTACGTATTCATGTGTCGCGACTCATTACGAAAAATCGATACAAAAATTTGTGCCGGATTAATCTAACGTGTCGTTTATATTCTGTCTTTGCTTCCCCATAGCGATCCTCACGAAACTTTTTGCATCAGCACACGCGAAGCGACTATGCAAATTTATGAATATTACATAAAGAGATTGACCGGAGTTGAGACTTTACGAGATATTGCGTTAGTAAAAAAAAAGATTGAAGCGAAAAAATGCGGAAGTTAATAAAATGTCACTTTATCTAAATTTTATTCGAGGTTTATTTTTAATTTGTTATATTTGTAAAATTAAAAAGCTCAATATTATAATAAATATCTTATCACAAGTTCTGATTTTATAAAACTTCTCAAAAAATTTCTTTTTTGATGCGACACAGTTGAATGATGAAACATTTATCTTATCAGAAAATATAGTATTAATTATCCTCTATTAATTCTTTTTAATTTGTGCAAAAATAGAATGCTGAACAAGATATATATCTTAAAAAGCTTGAAATATCGCGGTGCAAACACTGTTTGTAAAGCATTCGTTGCATTTAACGTTACTAATTAGTAGCTCTCGCAGTTGGATCTTGCCACGTATGCATAAAGTTTTTACGAGTGCGGAAACGGAATGTAACAACGATAATTATTACACTTGATGGTACTTTCAGTTTCCGTTGACTGAAACTTCTTGCATGAAGGAAACCACGCAAGTACGATAATGCGAGATACTACACGCGCACTTTGTCGTCTTTCAAGTTCGTTAGCCGAGTAACTAAATAATTGATATAACATTCCCACTACTGCTGACGGTGGGCTTGACAAGATCTTTGATAATAATCTTAATGAAAACTTTTTTCAAGTTTTAAATAAAAATAATTTCACAGAGAATTAGATGCGAATAAAATGAAACGTTCGACAGTATTGTGTCTGCGTGCACTGCGTTGTCATTCCGCACAATAGTGTGAAAAACTAAAGAAAATAATGAAAATTACAGATGGTTACGTAGATGTGTAAAATCACACAAGCGTAAAATGCATTCTTCTCTGGAGTTTATTTTTCTATATATTTTGCACCGAGATATATAACTAACAAGGATTGGCAGATTTGTTTCTGCGTGTTTTTACTTTATTTTAAATATCTTTTCATAATGGAAAACATCATGTTTTTCCTGAGCATGTTGTTTGAGCAGAATTTTCATCTCTTCATTACGTTGTCCATGTATAGAGTGCGTTGGAGAGTTACTGCTAATTATTTTTTCTCTTAGATAAATATCGCGCTTCAAATGGAGATAAACGGCAATCACATAGATGTAAAATAAATCGACTGAATATCGTGGCATCTTAACGCCTCAACAACCAGGGTTAATACCGTTAATGCTATGTTTCATGACTAAAGCCACCGGCCATTGAAATTCAACCAATTGGAATCGCAATCGTATTTCTACGATGTTCAGTCATCGCACGCGATTACAGGGGATTGTACATCAAAGTTGAGTGCAAAGCCAGCTTGCGACTATTCCCGATTTTCTGAGGGATCGATGCAAGTGCGAGCACGCGTGTTTATCGCCAGGTGATTTTACTCGCCATGCCGTTACCGAAGTAGCGAATGTTACCGGGAATTTACAGTCAAAGGCCCATGAAATTAGTAGCATTTCGAGATGTCGACGTGACTCCGGAGACATTAAAATGTAAAGTAAGCACTATGCTTTGGAACGAGCGCCGTTGCGGAAGAGCACGTGCAGATAACGACGTTCTATCGCGGGGAGGGCAGAAAAAAGTTATCGACCTCTGGATGCTCCGACGCGTGCTTAACCCATTTCGAAATTATACAAATTGCACGCTGCATTAGCATAGAACCGATGCCGGGAGACAGAGACGACCGGAGACGGGAATTAACCGAGATGGAGATTTAGCGTCGCGGACCGAACAAACGATGCGCATATAAATATATCGAAACGGGAAATTTATGAGGCGCGTTTTGCACACCACCATACTGTTGTATGGTTGTACATTGCGTCTGATGAGGCATCCAGTGCGCGGATCCTGTTAGCGGATGCAGCAAATTTTGGTCCCGCGTGTGATTACGCGACCTCGATGATAACGCAAATCCGCGGTTACGCGCATTTTTGAACCGGAAAAGCATCTCTACCGGAATCGACGATGAATCGTAAATATCAGCGCGTATGGTTCCCTGCCTTAGATAACATTTTTCCCCGCGAACCATCTGTTCTCTCCCGCATCCCGCATTCCACGTCAGTCTGCGGTATCCTTTACCGCGTCCGCGTATTGCTCCAGAACAAAGCTACGTGATGTGCCGACAGGGAAAAATTAAATAATAGTATTAGGCTAGCGTACACAGACAATACGTTCAAAACCTGAATAAAACAATAAAACTCGTAAAGAGGAAAATATCAAAGAAATATATATTTTGTTCTACAAGTCTACAAGTTCATGATTGCAAGGCATCCTAATTTTCGATATTGTTCAATAAAATTCGTTAGACCCTTTCTTATATAGAAAGAGAGGATTCTGTATAACTTTCTCGTTTCATATTAATTTAATGATACACCGTATCGACATATAGTTTTAACGAAGTTCTCGGGAAAACAGTTTATATATAACATCTCGGAGAATTATATTACTGTTGCACGATTTCGTGGCACACCACGTGTACCAATCGTAACTTCCGAAGCTGCAATTTTATGTTCCAACGTTTTCATCACTCGCAAAGTCGTTAATACAGTTTTGCGTTTTTTTTTCAGTTAGCTAAAAGTCTGTGGAGATTGTAATGACAAAGCTGCTTATATCGGATAAAATTGTTTTATCTTTATAGTGAGTTGTTACGAAAATTTGGAAGCATGCTCACAGTACATACAGTAACACTTGTTCGTATTCATTCATGCGAACTATTATTGTGATAGCTACGAGGATTATTGGAATTAACATTCGAAAAGCCTTCGGGGATTCGGGGATATGAGCTGGAAGCGTAACGGATTACTAATTTGGAACGTGACAGACATGAATCTTTTTGGCAACGTGTCCGAACAAGAAATTCAATTTCTGACATGGTTGATAGACATCGTAATGAGAACCTGTCATTCTTTTCTCAAATACAATGTTTTAAAGGCAATGAATCCAATTAATTCCGCCCGATTTCGCATGCTTTTGAGATCGGAGAGAGAGAAAATATCCATATATGTTTAAATTCTTTCTTTTATTATCGATTAACTGCATATATAAGGTCAAGGATATCACTTCAGAATAACTTTATATCGCGCCCGTATATGCTATGACTAGCTGCGTGACCTTTTACTCCATGAAAAAAGTTACGAGACGTCCTTTGATAACACGCCATACGCTTTTTCCTTGTCTTTAATCATTGAACTTGTGCAGACTCGCGTTAAGGGTCTATTATTGTGTTACATTAAGCAACTAGTCACACGTAGAGTGCGTACGCATCGGGCCGAAGTGCCAGCAAGAATTAAGTGGCTGTGCGTACTTTCGCAAAAAGAGTTTATTGCTGTCATAATGGAAATTAATAGTAAAATTGCTGTTCAAAGGGGAGACATTACGGTCTACTCTGGGATAAATTGGCTTACGCGCTCTGTGAAAGGCTGCGCCCGCGTAAAAGCTCTTTATTAATGTATATTTCTATGGGGAGGCGCGACATAAAATTGGCAAGTTCACGATGGAAAACCGAGAGAAAAAAGAAAAAAGGGAGATGAATTGAAATTTAATTGGTATCTACAATCAATTTACGCTCGCGGTATAAACAGTGTAAACATTTCTACATATATATATTTACGCGAGCGTAAATTGATGATATCGATATATATATCGATATTCTAATCATAGTTTCTATATACTCGCTCGTCATGTCATACGTTCGTAATGTTTATCGATACGTATACTTATATACGTAATAATGCAATGTCCATTTTATTGACGTCAAGATATTCTCTCTTCAATTCTTTACATTTCATGCGTAAGTTGAGCGACCTTTAAAGATAGAGAATATTTTTGCTCTATCGGAAAAGCATTAGGTCTCGAAGAAGTTAAAACAATGGTATCGAGATAAATCCGAGCTGGGCGATTTAACGAAATGCGACGGAGCGTGAACGTTACGATTTATGTTCCGCCATCACGATGTGCTTTGGTTTTTGAGTACATTGGCCTATCATCTGTGATAGTATTAACATATCTAATAATATATATATAATATCACTGGAAGTGCTGATGAATTCAATTCTACCCCATTAATGATCGTAAAGTGATACAGCTGTTAACGCTGCGATACAGAGTTTCACAGTTATCGAACATTATCTATAGATAATATATAGACATAATTAACATATGGATGCATTACATTAATATACATTAATAACTACAAACGCTACGTGCATACATACAATTTCCTTTTACGTCCTACATTAAAAGATTAATATCGAATTATGTATATATTAATGAAAAATCTTTCCATATTTTGCAACATTATTTCATTTTGAACATTATTTCATTTTAATCGGCCTATGCGAGATGCACTATATAAAAATAATAATAACGCTAAAAATTTTCGTAAAATATTTTGCGGTTTTTACGGTAATGCGTAATACGGTGGAATCTCTTTAACAATTCCATAATGGTGCCTCTGCGGCTGTTAGCGATGATGCGACGAAACTTGTGGAAGAAATGCGGAAATACGCAGTACGCGGAAGTGGCGATAGAGGTTCCTGTTTATCGCGCGGTGCAATTGGGACCACTTAATAAAGTGTGACAATTATAGTTTGACCGAATAAACTACTTTTTTGCAGCCACTGTGTGGCGAGCGCGATAATCAGACTCTCATACTAGTTATCGTACTTTCACGCTTGTTATCGTGCGTTCTTTTGGTTCCCCACTATAATACCACGTCGTAAAACAACGTTCATAGTTTTACACACGTCCAAGCGTTGTTTTTTTCTTTCAATTGTTTGACCAACTTAAATTTTTCGAATATAACACAGTTTCCTGCGTATCCGTTTCTTTTGAAGTTGAAGCTCTTCCCATCTCGTTCCTTATGTCCTCGCGAAGTTTATTGTTCCCAAAAGACCTCCACGTACTGCGAGAAGTTGCACCAACTTCGATTATCGATCTGTGCGGGAACATCAATTTTCCGCCATTTTAAAAGCGAAGGCTTAACGCACACCAGGATACGCGTCTCAAGCAACGACGCGTACACATATATGCTTGAACGAGAAGTCCCTTAAGCTTGGACTTAAGCTCCGGCGGAAAAACTGGTTCCCGGGGACCCGATCAGTAGCTTAGATGGTGCTTTCTTCCTTAGTACAAAAGAAGTTAGATATGATAAAAGAGTTGGCAGAGCAAAACGCGATATTTCGTCAAAATAATAGATTTTATTTGCTTACTTTTTGTACGCATAATTGCTCTCTGGATCACTGGAAAATGTCACAGAGCTTTCTTGTTACACGTGACGTTCGCAATAATGTGCATACGCACGAACGCGGTAAACGCATAACGTAAATTCGATATCAGCGACAATGGTATATCGTTCTTTTTAAATGAATCGTTCGGGTGCTTTCTGCAAATATCCCTCTCCTTCTCTTCTCTCTCTTTCTCTTTTTCGGCAAAATGTGTGGCAGCATAAATTACAGATTCAACGACCCAGTTTTAAATCGCAAATGTCGGTTCATTTTATGCTTAATTTGCATTCCTCATGGGTAGTACATCTCGCAGCAAGCGCGGCGCACCGCAAAAGCGGTTTCGCCTAGTGTTTTCCGCAATAATACTGCGACGTCACGTAAGTGTCCAGAAACTGTCTTGCACAATGTGCACGAACTTTAACTCACAACGTCTTGCGTTAATCGATCAACTTTTCTCCTCCCTCGTGCACGTCTCGCACGGTGAATTCGTAATTTTCTTCCGCGTAATTTCTACAAGAGCAATATATTAAAATCACAAAGTTTAATGGAAATCCGGAGAACGCAATCCGGATGAGAACTTACATTATAATGTCCGCATAATATCCTGACATTTTTAATGAACGCTTATATAACATGCCAATTTGCGTAATGCAAATGTGATATAATAACGCGATAAATTTATGCGCGCCGTAATTTGGAACAATCATCGAAACTCAATAGCGTCCATCTCTCCTTGTCCACTTTACACATCATTCTGAAAAATTGATGAGATCGCCATTCTGTTCGCTATTACGTTTCATCATCCATCAAATATGTTGGAAATATCAATCAATTTATCATCAAGATAATACGCGTTACGCAATGTGCGAAACATTTATGGTAAACGATATTTCGATATAGCGTAATTAGCATGTTCTGGGTGGCTCTTTGTGCGCGGACGAGTGTCAAAATGTTTCATCGGCACAGATCGACGCGTGTTTTCACCGGTAGCCGTACATAGGCACGGCCCATTCGCATGACGCGCTCGGACGCGCGTTGCATCGAATTCACCCCGACGTGTACGCACACCCGCTATACATCGATTCGGTTTTGTGTACACGAGCCGTCGATAATACGCACGGGCCGTTAAAACACATTCAATTTATCATCCTCCGAGCGTTGGAACCATCAACACATGGCGTATCACTCGGCGATACGGCGTTCCAATGAAATTTTCAATGAAATATAACGGTATTCCTTAACGCTGGCAATTTGCCGGATACATTCGCGCTATCCGTCTGATCTCGGGGTAACGTCGCACGTACATCGGGCGATCTTACGGCAACGCGGTGGCCGAGTCGAGGCAATCCTGCTCCATTTATGGCATTAGGGCGAAACTTTAGCGTCCCCTCGGTTTCAAGAAACGCCGCAGCTCTGGGACTTGAAAAAAAATTATGGTACGTGCCCTCGAGAAGCAAGCTTCGCCCTGCCTCTCCACTAAAGCTGTACGCATCCCAGGAAACTTTACGGGCGAATGCCGTTGTGCAGAGAAAACCGACCATTCTGAAGAACGCACACGTAAACAACTTGCTTCGCAGTGCTGAAGTCCGAGGAACTTCTACTGGCAGAAAGTCCCAGAACCGTATAATATATGCCCTCGGAATTAATTAAGATTTGAAGATGCTCGGAGCATACGGCTTCGACTCTTAACTCGGGAAGTTTACGAACACGGTTTGAAGAATTGTTTTCGAAGGGAACTTTCAAGACGAAAACGTAACTTTGGACTGATGAGTCGAGACGTAAGAAGACGAGGTCTTGTCAAGAAAAAGGAAGTAGTATCGTTTGTTTTGGACTCAGATAACAGTCTTGCTCCTAACTTGCTTTGCATTATTAATATGAAAACAATGAAAATTGCAACACAGATATAATATTTCTTCAGTAATCCGAATCACTATGAACTTTAGTTATGCCATTTGTTTTGCATGTGCAAAATATTATATTTGGTAACATGGTAGTGTTGTTTCAACATTACTTTGAATAAAATATATATTTTTAAAAAGCTTTTCTGTAAAGCAGCCTCACCTAAAATATCTCTGGGAAAATATAATTTGTTTATTCAGTCGGATCAGATCAAATACAATTCTGCATTAAAACAATGAACGCGTTTTTATATCGTGACTGTACCACGATTTTTACTGGCACTAATAATTTGTGGCGAAATACTCATTTAATTTGTCTCTTTTTAGAACTAGTATATTTACGCGGCGCTTTGAGGTGGATTAAAGCTTTAAACGCAAAATTATACCCGACAGAATGAAAGAGACGTTAAAACTTCACTTAAAGAGACGTAAAATTAGTACTTCAGTCTAAACGAAATATTCCAAGTTTAGTATTACGTTCAGCAAATTAGCTTACTAAAATTACGATATTTTGTATGCGAAAAGTAACAGCATTGATTTTGTATATAGTTTGTATTGAATATTTCTTCAACTACATAGATCAGTCATATAGATATTATAGAAAAAAATTATGTAAAATTGTATAAAAAGTAAGTATATAATAAGTTTATTGAAGGAAATCTTATTTCAATATTTTACCACACACCTTAACGCTATCGCAATAGTCTGTCGGAATAAGATTGATCTTTTCTACTTATTTCGCTACTTTATCCTTTTTTTCTTTGAGATGCGTTCGCGCTGGCGGAAGTGCATGAGTTGTATTCACATATATCTCAGGCTCGAAAATTCAGCTTTAAGGTCTGCAGTGACTTGGTGAGATATGCCTGATGAGCATATCAGGCAGATATTTTAGCGCCTTCGGGCTTGTGAGAGAGACGGCACTTCTCGCAGAGCGTTACGACTTCCAACCATCCGATACCATACGGTTTTCACGTTTTCGTGGTCGAGCTATGAACGAGGCACGGCTTTACTAAAGCGTGATTGGATTAGCTCGCAATAGGATACAGTTTTTAAGGTGTACCGTATAAAAGTACGCGAAGAAACATTTCAGGAGTAGCACATTTACTTGTAACTTTATACTTGGCACTTTAAACACTTCTTCTTTTAAATCAGTAATAAAATTGTCTGAATTATTTTATATATTTGTTTCAGAATTCATACGGACGTAGTGAAAGAACAGTTAAAGAAAAGTGAAAGAAGACCAGCAGAGAAAGTACGGTAAGATGTTGCGCAAAATTATTTCTACATCCTATCTATAAGCATCGTAGAGAGTGCAGAACTTGGATTATCTGTAATAAGCAGATTATGATCTTGAGCCTGATTCCGCGGAAAGTCATTCGATTATGTAAATGACGTCAGATCATGATCCTACCGAAATATCATATAATTATGCAGACGATGTTCCATTAAAGACGCGAGAATTGCAACGATTCACTTTCAAGTGTTTCCACCGTTTCGTTGATATTCGATATTACGCGATATTCACATTCTTCGGAAAAGAACCACTTTTTTCGTTATTACATTCGCTGGGAGTCATGTGTGTAGTATGGCCGTGGTATAAAACGATACAGCTTTTGTATTTTCTCCCGATGCATTTTCGACTTTCAAATGCGTGTTCACGCTCGTCTCCGCGAGCTGAAAATGCAACTTCTCATCCCTGAAATAGCCCGGAGGAAGCAAATCCATGTCTGACGCCGCGATCGAACCGCGTTCTTGTCTCGGAATCCCGTTTGTACGGCCGAGTTTCGGGATTCGGCAAATATTCGCAGCTTTTACGTTTTGACTTTTCGCCTCTGTTTCTCCGGAAATCCGTACTCCCGTCAACATCTTACAGCCATAGGAGTTTTATTTCACCGAAATTTAATTTTAACACATTGTTCGTGGAGTACGGAAGTGTGTAATTTACGATAGCGAAGGAAATCTTACTCAGAAGCGAGGAAAAATACTTTTACCATATTTAAGACCAAAATATGCTCTCTTATCTTGTATTATTTATAATTGTATCCGCATCCGTAGACAAGCTCCGAGCACACCCCGTCACGATCCAATTTTCATGATCGTCAAGAAAGATGTAGCCCCTCATGGTTCACCGTTAATTATTCCGTTCTACCCACGATCCCGGCCATATGGTCCCACGTAAATTCTCATGAGCGATGTTAGTTTCACGAACGGATTTCTGCGCGTAAAATATATATATATGTACGTTCGAGAGCATTTCAGAAAATTACACGAGACGGTATATTAAGTTTGCCGCATTAAGTGCTGTCTTCTGTGGCTTTCGCGCCTCGTCCTTTGTCAGAAGCGCCATGTACCTTTGCTGGTATTAATACGGAATTTCTTATTCAGCACGGTAGTGCTGCGTTCGCCTCCCTTTCTGGAATACTATGCTATACATCGCACGCCTGAATCCGCAAGGATCTCAGAAAACAAGGGCTGCAGCTTCTAATGGAGGCTACTATCGTTATGTGGGACTGTTGAAAGGAAATTAAAGCACGATGTAATATGTTGTGCATCGTTAACATCGATTCTCGGATTCCGCATTCGCTTAACTGACATCACTTACGATCAAATTGCAAATCGTTGTATTTACTGGTAAATTATTGTAATTTCAATATCGTTTGAAATTTAATCTGCGAATGCGTAAGCCGTGACGTCAGTCACGGTACGTGCCCCCCCACGAAATGAGCGCGTGCACAATCGTCGATGGACGATGGGTGTATCGGCTTTTCCGTGTGTCGTAAAAGCAAATTGCAATCCGGACAAATATAAAGCGCCGAATCAGCGCTTGATTACCCGGCCTTGCTGTTCTTTAATGTCGGACGTGAAGTTTTATCTGTCCGCGACCGGGATAATAGCCCGCGTGACGAAATAAATCCCAAATATTAAATGCATGTTCGTCAGCACGAGATATTTTATTTAGCCAACATTTTCTTGTAATATTTGTTTGTATGGTGTGACGCGCAAGATAAGAGATTTTTAAAGACTAAGTTTTAATTTCTATCGCGTGTGCAACCTTGCGTGATAAGTATAAACTTTCTCAAAAAAGTACTATGTATGTATCTTGTGATACTCAGGAATAATGTGTTAACACATCAGCTTGCTCTGACAAATTGATGTTGCATGTGCCATAAGTGGCGCGTATGTGATCCATTCGCTAGATTGTCGACATTGCTAACGCATTCCTGTCATAGTGACAGTGACATCCTGATTTCGTGCATATCCAGTAGGTAATGGCTCCAGAAATGTTACCCAGATTTCATCATAGATCACTGAAGGAATGGCAAATTTATATATCGAGCTTTTTTGCACTGATAAACAATAATAAAAATTTCTGCACGAAAAGTAATCAATTTATATGATAGGCTATTATTTTCATACGATTTATATAAAAGAGGTTTTAATATCGATATTGCGAATCATGAAAGCGATGAGAAACGATATGACATTAAAATAAATAACAATAAAAGAATAGTCACGAAAGCTAGCTTTATTGGATTTTGGCAAATTTAATCTGTCATGTAATTTCATAAATTGCGAATCTCCGCTACATACAAAAACCCAAAATAACTGCTCCCAAAGAGATCAGAATCTCACCATGTTTTTTATAGTTATTACTTTCTTTTATAGTTATTACGATGATATTAGAAATTTTGCGATTATATTGTTATAATAATTTTACGTAATAAACAAGAGAATAATATGTTTCCGCCATGATTTGATTTCTTACAGAACTGTATTTGGACAGGAGCCAACGCGGCGATCGATCGTTGATTCGTATTTTAGTAGGCAACAAAATACTCGCGAAAATCTGCCTGTCAGGCAACGCGCCAAGATTTAGCAAAACATTATGTAAGCAAGAAAAAGAGATGAGAGAGAGAGAGAGAGAGAGAGAGAGAGAAAGAAAGAGAGAGAATTTGTCTCGCTTAATAATCGGAAAATCCGTTTATCCTCACGTATATTTTCGTAATATTATTATTAAATCGCCAATCGAGTGCATTACGCTTGCACATATTGCGCGACACCGAGATATTTCATGACTCTGATTATTACGCAAACTTCTCCATGGCAGCGGTCGCAGTCGGAAGCCATGCGTAATACGAATCTAGCCGAACACGCAGCGCGAAAATAGGTTTCTCCTTTTACCGCCATATGACGAGCGCAGTTTGCACGGAAGTTTCTGACCCTTCATAGAGCCTGCATATAACATACGCCGATTGCTAGTGATTCTTTCATACATGGTCCATACGATCTGGAGGTGAACGGAGTCACATCGATCGTTCAGAATGGAATCCTTTCAAAGGCTTCTAGCCACGTGGTATTCGGGCTCGCTACAATCCAATTTCGCTCTCGAGCGAGAGAGGGCTGGACATGAAAGATCCACTCGCACCCGCGCGTTCCCGCTTGTAACTAAAACAAAATCCACGGTGCGATTCGATTGATGTGGCTCAATGCGATATCGGAGAACCGACTGCAACCGCAAGACCGATGACAGGCGTGCCTGTCGTCGACCGCCTTCCGGCTAAGTCAATCACTTCAATTAAAATGTATGTCTTATCGTGTGTGTTGATCGCGAAAAAGGGAAGATTGGCTCAGCACGTTTAATCTCTTCTCCACTCTTTTCCGGAAGCACGAGCGACTTTAATCGCGTAATCTCTCAGTCTTATCACGTAAATATAGCGCGACATTAAGAGTTACACGTATCTCTTACTCTTGCAATCTTTATAGGAAAAACACGGTGAGATTCTGATCTCTTTGGGATTTACTTCAGGTTCTTACATGTAGAGGAGAATCGCATTTGTGAAATTACATGACAGATTAAATGCGTTATTGAAACATAAATTCGTCTTCCGGAATATTTTTAATTACGTGAGATGGCTTGTATAAAACTATTATATATTAATATTATGTGTATAAAAATTAGAAAAAGTTTTTATAGGTTTTTTATTATTGAATATTGTTAATTATTGAATGTTGATAATGGATATTGTTACCAGATATTATTTCCTGCAGATATTATTTATGTACATACATGTTTATAGAGTACGTAGATACATGTACATGTATATAGAGCACATCATATACTCGTATATATCTGAATGTATTAGATAGAACGATGCAAAAGATTCGGCTCGGCTTTTCACTGGAACCACAAACATCCTGCTGGCTTGATCAGGTAATAAGCCTTCGGAGGGCTTTGATCCTGTTTGTTATCAGAGGGAGCATCGGGAGCGAGAAATTTCAAACATTTCAAAGCGAGCAATTCTACGGAAAATTAATAACCATGTACGTGAATGCGCGTATATTGTCGCAAGTATATTTTTCCTCTTTTCTCTTGCCACACTGGTTAGATAAAAAATATTCAATCAGCTTCTGTTCTCTAATTATTTTCGTAATCAATTTATTTGTTTATTTATCGATTATATGTTTCGTTCATTATAACGGGTGATAAATTAGTAAAATAATCAGCTAACACAAAGGCCCCGTTTAGACAAAGCAGTAAATGGATGCAAACACCAGTCTAACATCGTTGTAACAGCTGCGAGATATTATAGCGGCCGCGCCAGCCCAGTTTCGCGCCGAAAAAGGCAAGGCTGCGGTTGTCTCATACGGCGCAGTGTAGCTAATTAACACGCCGAGTGTCAGCCCTGAAATTAGTTATATGCTCCTTTGTGTGTGCCCGTTATCATCAGATAAATTAGATTTTCCGCAAATTAGATTTGCGCAAATAATATATTATACTTAATCATGTATAATGTATAAATGTGTAAATCATATAATTATTTTACACACGAAAAGTTTTACGTATGCAAATTGGTTCAATGCTATGTCACCCCTACTTGCACATAAAGACTATCTTTTTTTTGACTTAATATTATTTTTGTATCCGTGCGCGCATTGATCGACAATTTTCTGCTATAAGTATGCAATTAATTCGCCGCGTCTTCTTCGCGCGCAAAGACCCTCGATAAAAACGCTTCGCGCGAAATGCGAATCGATTTCGTCTCTTCTTTGAATGGCACGGGGGCGACCGAAGTAATTTCTCAAACGAGCTATTTCCATCTTGTTTTGATTGGCCGCTGAAGGGAGAAACGCGATGCAATTTTCGCGACATTCTGACTAGCGCGTTCAATAACGGCAGCGGATGCGCAATTATCCGCATTGTTTGCTTCATTATAGCGGCGGGCTGAATCGATGATGGAACGAAGGCATTTAAAATGAGTCATGACAAACAAACGAAGGCATTATTCTTAGTATTCTCTTAGTATTCTCCTCTGTCAAACGACCATGTATACGCGAGAATAGTTTGCGCGGAACGACCGGGATAAAAAGCCCGTGCGAAACATTTACAAAGCGAGAATGGGTGGGATCGGGAGGGCTAAAACCATTGCCATTGTACGGGGGATTAAGTGTAAAAACTGTCATGCGGAACAGATCTGCTTTAAATTTTCAACGTCGCGTTGAGCCTCGATCGGGTTTAGCATCACGGATGGAACACGCCCGTGCCGTAATAAATTTCTCTCCTTGGAGGAACGTTGCTTGTGTTGCGCCGTGTAATCCGCACCTCGATCTTCGTGTCCCACATTGCCGCAATGCTAACTCGGATTATAGCAGACACTACTCGCAATGTCGTCCATAAATTTGGATCGCCAAGTGTGTGGTCATTTTGCGTTAATATTGTAATTCTTCAATATCACGATATTACCATGATAATGGGAATGATGTCGCATGCGAGTGCAATGTAATAGGGACTAAATTAATATTTAATCAATTCTTGATGCATCCAATTCTCACAGTAGTACGTCGAATATACAAATATGAATTCAATGTGCGATTTAGCACGCGAGGAATAACTATTAGCGCATCATTATAGAGTTGTTTGTGCATTGTTCAAGTGCTAATCGAGATTTCGCTCAATGCGAAATGATCTCACTCGATGCTCGTTGACAATGGCAATATTCTACAGCTCTACGTAAACTTCGTTTACATACGGCTAAAAATTCGAAGAGAATAGTGCCGCGCCGACAACGATATTTCAGAATATTGACCGTTATATCCGAGGAAATTCATCGCTTCGATTTCGAGACGCAGCATCTCTGAGAAATATTGCTTTTATATAGTAAATCTGACGTTACTTCTCGGGACTGTGTAGTGGCTCGTAAATCACAAAGCACGATTCCTATTATTTTCCACGTCTTTCGCGGTCGATCTCATTATTCGCCTCTTTTTCTCGCCTGTTGCTTTCAATTCAAGTATATTAAGTGTTATTTTTATTTATTTGCGGAAATATACATTATCACACACAAATCGTAAAATGTACGCGGATACTAAATTTGTAAATGTAATAAATGGTTGATGTATGATTTATATTAATAGCTTTATTATATTGCTCGTAATAATAGAATATAAAAATTGCATAATTATAAAATTATAAATTATATAATTTACGTGGAATTAGGTATTGATTAACTATTATTCCATTATATATAATAATATATTTAAACGCAAAGTTTGTAATAGCTACAGTTTATTTTTCAATCGATTTTTTGTATCAAAAATGTTAATGCTGCAAGCATTGTGGCTTTGTAGTGTGAGAACATTATTGTTATTACACTTATTATTTATTTCGCAATTAACAAATAAATAATAAATTTTGAGGAAAGAAAGCCACACACAATATAAAATTTATTGTATTTATATTTTAAAAAGAACAAAAGTCATTTTTATGAAAAGTCAGTTTTAAAAGAATAAATCAATTTTATATTGAAGTTTAGAATTATACATTGCATAAAAGAAGTAGAATAGGAACTCGATATAAAACCATATATCACATTGATATAACACTTATTCTTTTATAAGATTTGAAGCTCGGCCTCTTTAGAGAATAAAGTTATTCCGTTTCACGGCGGAAGTCGCCTTTCACAGTCGTGAAAAGTAATTTCAAACTTCTCGCAGAACTAAAATAAGAACGTATTTTCTTATTACTATCTGAGGGAATAATATTTTATTACATCCACGTGAACTGCATGTTTCTATGATGCAATGCCTCTTTTTTTCTTTTTTTTATGGAAAAACAGCAATTATCATGTATCTCCATTATTTCAGTTTTTTAAACATTGCGTGGATATAATTGGAAATGTCAAATGTTACGTGGATCACTTGTCACGTAGATCGCATCATGAATAACTTGACAGTGCATCGTTTGAAAATACTGATTGAACTAATTCCAACGATTGAAACACTCGCACGAACATTTCTCTCTCTCTCTCTCTGTCTGTCTCTGTCTCTGTCTCTCTTATCGATTGGAAATCAAAATTAAATGAGAACGATGCGTTCGTTACAACGGAATCGAACAGTCTGGTATTATATCCCGTCGCTCGGCGTGTAACGAGCGAAACTCATCGAGAGTAAAATGGTAAAGGATCGTTGCATGCACCTGCGCGCCATGAAATAGTTTCCTGGATAAGGAATTTTCGTTGGCGAGATACTTTGTAGCTTGTAGCATACCCAGATGCCGTAAACTGTCGAAAATTAAAAAATCTTCCTTTCACGTCTTTCCGCATCTTTCCGCATCTTTTCGCATCGCTTTCGCGTTCAGAATGTGTCCGACTATGCTTTTACCTGCCAATCAAGAAAATATATTGAATTCTTTTAAAAAATTGTACGAAAATTAATATACGATTACGTTTGTTACATTATGATTATCATGTTAACGCATTATCGAGATGCTCGCACAAGTTTCGCTCTTTGCGTAAGCTTATAGACGCGTAAGTTTATAGTTCGCATCCGTCTCTAAAGACGGTCAAAATGAAAAGTCCACGATTTGTCCGATACGTTCCTATCTCTCTTTCTATCCAGTTCAAATATTGTCATGAAATGCTCGTCACTAACCTTATACGAAATTGTTCGGCAAAATTCCTTCGTGCATACATTCTCGCGACGACGCGGAAAGAATGAGAAAGTAAAAGGAACGATGATACGGTGCAATGATGCATGATCTATATTCGCGAGCGAGTCGGGAAGGTGCATCAAAGCTCAAACTGCAAGAGAGCGGACTTCGGGTAGATATTGCGAGTATTGCGATCACGGCAAATATCGCGCGTGGTTATTGTATCGAGTTGAGATTTTCCGTTCCGAAAAAGAACGCTCATTTCCTTTCGTCCTTCGTCTCTCACGGCGCCGCGTTTTTCTGTCAGCTAATACAACAGTTAGGATACGAGCCCGGTAGAGTATATCGCCGTTCTTACGACGTTGTAGATTCTGGAGAAAAAAAGAAAAGCGCGTTTTTATATAAATGCAAATCGCGCTCGCGGAAGATGTCGGCGCGATTAGCGCGGGCGGCCCGGATTTCGGAAAATCGATCGCGGCCAGAGGATGCTTTCACGGTTTAAAATGCTGCAGGATGAGAAATGAATTATGAACGTGATAATATATAATTATTTCCGGCATATATAAAATATAACTGCGAGTTTTTCTGAACAGTATGCTGAGCGCCTCCGCTCTTGAATGTGTAAGCTCGCGTTAAAAATCATTTCACTAGCTCAGTTACTCAAAATACCGTTTCGTCGCCCGAAATATGCTCGGCTGCATCGAGTGTCATTAATCTCGCTTACCCTTTTTGCAGAATGTACACGTATACTATCCTCGCGCTGATCCATTATTAAATCAACTGCGCGTAAAAATAGCGCAGTATTTACCTGCAACATTCCTCATTCATAATCCGAAAAATCAAAATGCTAGCTATACGATCTTAAAAATCGGTTAACAAATCTCTCGCAATATTATGTCCGAATCAATTGTATTGGTAAACAAAATGTAATTTCAAATTTAACATGGCAATGAGATGATCAATTAATCAGATTGATTGCGCACTGCAATAGCTAAGACCGTCGTATATTGAATCTGTGTTTTTCACGTCGCACGGATTTGTTCAGAATATGATTTAATCCTGACCTATATTCCGCGGCATACGTTTGAGTATAATCCGATTAAATGTTGCACCGCAGCACATTGGATACGCTGTGACAGAAGGACTATTTGTTTTCGGTTGGAAAGAGAAGTTTGGCAGCAAGTAATATCAACGGATCCTCTCTCTCTCTCTCTCTTGAGATACGAGAAAGAGAGCCTGAAGTGCGTTCTCGGACTCTCAACATTTGCTCGCACTGGGAGATATCAAATCTTGTTCGAAGTCCTCCGAAATAAGTTGTTCCGAGCCTTACAAGAAGTTTGCCTTCGTCTACTATGGATGTTTCAGCGAAGTTCGGTGATTCATAAAATCTTATTTAATACATTCGCTTCCTGCGCTCCCTATCGCAAACTTCGCCTTTTAATGTCATTTTTAATCTTAAATTATATTTATATTTTAACGTTTTAAATTTCTGTCTGCAGAAATATAGGAAATTCATTAATTGTATCAAGCATAAAGCATTGAGAATATTTCTTGAATTAGAGATCTATTAATGAAGCATAATTATATTGTAATTATATAACCATTTTGATGAATTAATTATTAGAATAGTAATTGTAACATATCTGTCCAACTTTTAAACTAATTATCACTAATTATCCATTAATAAAATCAAATAAAAAAAAACAGTCAAATTTCGAAGATAAAATAACATGCTTTTCTTGCTAAAGGTACCTCGCTCTGAAGTTTTTATAAAACATCATGATCAGTAATGGTAATCTTGTAATCGTCACACGTATTATTTCTCTGCTTAGCGTACGAGACAAAGCAATTACATAGTCTGGAGATATACAGTTCCATTAATCCCATAAGGGGAAGTAATTACCTCACGGGAGCATCGTCTAACTTCCAGCGTTTTGTGGCGTCGCGAGGGTGAGGGATAACTTTGAAGTACTTCGCGCGCGTGTGTGACATGCACGACGCATGCTGTGTGCGTTTCCTTTTTCAACAATGTCGTAAGATGTATTCTGCCAAGCGCTCTGTGCATTCCGCGCGACACTCAAAGTACGAGAGCTTGATCATGTTTCCGTAATTAACGCATCCCAATATAGTGATCTTGGATTGATGCAAGTATTACATAACGCTGCGTGTACGTGAACGCACATACGCCTGTGATTATTGCGTGTGGGGACGGGGGGAGTGGAGCAATTATGTTAACTAAATATATCTTATACGTATGTGTACGTTATCGTATTTATTATTTTAATTGTACGTAATGTGAAGCTACGCTTATAAAGCCCTCTTTCGAAGGATTCTCTTTGGTTTCACTGACGATATTAATTTTGGACTTTCATTTCGGCACGAAACAACATGCGTGTAATTCGATGTATAATTGAAGCCATTTTAACCCAGATGGATTTACATTACGCTCCAATTTCATGTTGTTTAATCACGAGAAATTGATGTCGCATTACAATAGCTTTTCGATTCCTTTTTGCATGAAGCGAGATTTACACGACGGTAAATTCGATGCAAATATCGCATGGGAAAAATATTTGTGTCACTTCAAAGGTCCTCGTAATAAACAGAATTATTTTCCTGAAAGGGATACATCATACACGTCGAGTTATTAAGTTATTAAATGAATGTTACGCATTGATCGCTATACATGGCTGCACTAATGGTCTGATTAATCAACTCCCGATTTACGATTTGTGAATTTCTTTTGAAATCTGTTTTAACATAAAGGCGATATAAAATTTCGTGAATCCGAGTTAGCGATAATTCATGTCGGCTCGGAGCTGGCGTCAATCCTACGGAACGCGGTCGATCTAGCGCGCGTGGAAGCTTTCGGAATCGCCCGGTTCGCGGATTATGCATTTCCGGATGTGTGCTCGGGGATGTTGGAAGAGAAGGACACCCTGTATACGTTATGCGTTGTAGGGCGTTTTATTTGGTTCGCGTCAGCGTTTCGCGATGCTGCGCTGCCGAATGAACTTCCGCGGCGCATCCAATGGCGCTTTATAGAGCGATATTCGGTGTCGTGGCGAAGTATTAGCGCGTGGAATAGTATTGCGCTGGCCGCTGGGTCAATGCACTTTTGGCACAACCGCGTGTACTCATGGCCTCTCTCCTGCGGGAGATCGTTATGCCCGTATAACACATATACGTGCGAAGAGCAAGAGAGAAATAGAGAGAGAGAGAGAGAGAAAGAAAGAGAGAGAGAGAGAGAGAGAGAGGACTGACAATGAGTAAGTGCGCTCCCGCGTCTGGCTGCGGCGCAACGTTTGCTGCACATTTGTCGTGAGTGCGACATCGACACCGTCTTACGTTCGCAATCTCGATGAAACGGGAGCGGGCCAGCGCCTTATCTCCGCTGCAGAATTCCTCATTTCGCGAAACGGCCGTTCCGTTTTCATTTAATCCTGCCGCGATTACTTTTCGCCGGACGAGCGTGTCTAACGCGCCGCCACGTTTCACCGCGCGGAAAAGCGCCTCCCGCTTGTCGGGCGTTAGGCGATAATACGCGTCGTCTTATCGCTGATCCGGAATGGAAGCAGAAGAAGCAGCAGCAGAACTTTTGCGATCCCCGCGTGAGATCGGGAGCGCGTTCGTTTGTCATGAAAATTAAAATCGCAATTGGAAGAACTGGAAGCCACGGTTCGACGGTTGCGGAGAGCAGCGCAAAGCCAAGAGCATGCCGCATGAGTTAGCACCCGATACGAACGAACATGGACATATAAATATTGTTGTATTCGTTTAAAAGCAAATACGGACTCTATAGTCTATAACGATTTGATCATGCACGTTATCGACGTTGATGCGATTCGCCGCGATACAGCGTGCTCGCGAGCTGAACTGTTTCATCAGACCATACAGTTGCCCGGAGTAAGCATTAACGTGAAAAATACCCGAACGAAAGTTGTGCATATCCGTACAGCGAGAATGGGATAATGAGCGCTTGCACTCGGAGCTCGCTCTTTCTATCCCGACCCCGACGCAGCCATTTTCCAGATATCACGCTATCAGGACTCTAAGTCCCCTTTATCCAGCTTGACGAATGAATTTTGAATGGTTTCCCAAATGCTTCTGTTTGAGCGGAGTCGGCCGGGCGACCTACATTCCGGATTTGCAACGAAATATGTTGCGAAATGGGCTCTCTCTCTCTCGTGCATCATAAGCTTGAAAATAATAATTAAAAATTATAATAAAATTATTTTAAAGTCAATATACAGCAATTTATTGGATGGATTGGAAGATTCGTATGGATGGTTTTAACAAAACTCAAATGCAAAACTTGTACATATTAACTCTGCAGAATCTTTCATACTTTCATTCTCACAAGACCTCAAAAATTATCTGGCCCAGTTTCTCGTCGATAAAATTCAAGCATTTTATGAGAGTGATATAATACAGCTAGCTGAGAGATGGCAATGAGTCATCGAAAAAATGATGCATATTTTTAGTTAAATAGAATCAATTCTTAATACAAAATTTTGCGTTTGAATTTTGCTAAAAAAATTCGCACACTTTCCGGTCCACCCAATATACGCGTGAAAAGGAGATGGACAAATACAATCCGTACGATAGGTATTTACTCGTGAGGACAGTTTTACTATCTGTCTATCTATAAAATTTCCAAACCGCGACGCGCATATTTTTTCTCGATGTTTTCTCGTGCAATATCACACAAGTGTAAGTTAATATGGAAAATGCAGAGTATACATCGCATATTAACAACGCATATTAAAAAAAAACGTTACATGTTGCTTTTTGATATCTTTTGCAAATAGCACGCTGAATTTAAAATGATGATTTAAATAGGCATAAGTGGCACCTTTCAAGAGAAATTAATCGAAACATTTTTATACGCCTTTGCGTACAATAAAGAACCGATATTGAAATAATCATTGTCTCTTATAGTCCGCTTTGGTCTGTTTGCTCGATAAAGGATGCAGCAACCACACTGCTTACAGCATTGTGCTGAATTACTCGCTATATATGCGCTCCGATGGCCCGACTTCGTCGATCATTTCTCATTTAAATACAATCGCTTCTATCAAACGGCTTGCCTTGAATACTCGATATTATTGTACAAGCATCTCCAACTTTTCTCTCTCGAAAGATCTACCGTTAACAGTATCCCTTTTGTGCTAATAGCGTGCATTATTAATTCCGATGCCAATAGCATTTTTATTAATGCCATCGAAGTTACCTCGAAGAATCATATCTCTTTTGATTGCTAGATATTCTTCACGGAATTATATGGAGTGTAATACGATAAATCCTGGTAAAAAAAACAATTATATAAAATAATATCTGAACTGAAAATGCCTTCTATATTTCTCGGTTTTCCACGATATGTAAAAGTACTTATTTATGTTTGCGTGTATTATTATATTAAAAAATCTAGAGAGAGAGAGAGAACTTTAATAATGTATCGAAACAGATAACACAGCAGATAATTCTGTATTTCTTTGTTAATTAATTACGTTCAACCATTGTCGGTGTGCCGCGATGATAAACCAAGAACTGTAATTTTCTTGCATATTACACATACACACGTTTCATAATTGCGTAATATTTTTTGGATTCAGAGCTGCAACCGAGAGATTCCGTGTTGGAGTAATAATGAAATGTGCATTTCGTTGTGTATGTCGACCGCATACCGCTGCGAATATCCATTGTTCCAAAGGAGACCGCGATGCACCAAAAGCTCGCTTGTACCACTGCAGCCGATTGGAAAGCTCCCAGAGTCCGATGCATGGCCCATTTTTATAGAATATAACCGACAGAGGGATCATTCATCCTGCAACTCTCCAAAACTCATTGTTATGAAATCCCTCATTTCTTGAAAAACACGTAACAGCGAAAAAATAACGTCGCCAATAGTCATCAAATTGTTGTTGTTTTTCAACGCGATAATTTCCATCTGTATTGCCAATCGCGATTAACCGTGTCAAAATCTCAGTGGATCATTAGCAGTGCAACACAGGCTAATCGTATAATTAACTAAAGGCGCTCCACTATTCGGGTCGTTTATGAGCGGCCACAATTTACGAGAAAATCAGGAAATTCACGCACATCCTATTCTCTCCGTACGATCGTTTATTTGTTCTGTTGCGCGGAACAGTCACCACTGACCATTCGCGGCGAACTGTGCGGACGACTGTGCGGCGAATTTCACCGCGGCATTTACACCCCGTCGTTTAATCTGTTCTTGTAAAGTTCAGTATTATTTCAACATTTGTTCGTATCGCGGCTAGCTTTTGGTTGCGAATTTCCGCGTGAATGTACGTCACAAAAAATTACGCTGCAAGTAAATGAAAATTCAATAGCCGAGCGCAAAAAGCACGTAATAAATGATTAAACTGCTGCTGAATTTTCCGCAAAAGAGCATTATCCTTTAGGTATTTACTGCTGGAATTTCACAGCATAGTAATTTTCTGTGTCAAAAAACGTTTTTAAAAATGTTTCTAAAAATGTATCTTTGGCAGAGCGATTAATCAAAAATGTAAATTTCAATGTATATTGTGAGTTTCAATATATTTCATTCTATTGATCGTTGAAACTGATTTCAACATTCTCTGTCATCCGTCCTCTGTCATCATTCACGTTTAGCTTGTGTATTGCCTCTTCACTTTTAATTCATGGAATTTAGTTTTCATTATAATGGTCTCTCATTAATTTCTCAGTGCTCAATGCGCTGTCGATTCAATCGCATTCACTCGAATACCTACTGCGAAAACATTGGACGATTTGCTCAGAGATGCGAGTACCGACAGACACTCGATTCTCTCACTAGTTCGTTCTGGAACAAGTCTATCGAGTCTAGCCGGGAAAAACGCTCGTGCGCTCATCGATCATCGTTGAATAACGACGTTTGCATCAAGCACGCCTCTTCGCGTTACCGAGAACCAGTGGGATTCGGCCAACAATCGTTGTTCTGTACCGCGAGTCGACACTCGTCAAGTCACTGTTTCCTCTATCTCCCGCGCCGGGAAAATAGAAATATCTTGAGAAATAGTTGTAACGGCAGACACACTTGTGTCGCATCGTGTCGCGACATCGTCAGGAAGCGTCTGTGAAATCTGCAATAACCCTTCGCCCCTTTCAATAGCGCGAAACGTCCACGACAGGGAAAACTTTTCCATCCCAAGTTGTCGGTTAAGGCTACTTGAGCGTCGCGACGATGACGTCGAGCGAGTGCGACGGCCTTGTTGTCGAGGTATACCGCGAGATCTCCCGAAGTGGTGTAAGTAAACGGTGCAACGCAGATTCCTGCTTGGGTTGGACGAATAGCTTGGAACGATGGCAGTCGTGATCAATAACGTGACGTTTCCAATGACGCGGATGATGCCACGAGGAAAGTCCTTCCGCCAAATTCTGAGCATAACATTCTCAAGCATTGTTTATCTTCTCGAGCCGATAAGATCACTCGAGCTCGAGCGGAATACTCCTGAGATAATTTCAACGATTATCATCATTCTCGTGTTGGTGAAGCCGGAAAAAGACTCAAGCAGATAATAATGTTTACATTAAATCGGTACGGTTTAATTTCTTCGTGCGTCTTTTCCGCGATGATGAGTAACGAAATTAGCGTCGTCTGTTCTGAATCGTTTATCGGAATCGCGTAATTGATAATTGGATTCGTGCGCAACAGACCGGCTCTTCTAATGATTAAAACGGGCGGAAGTCTGTGCGTATTTAAGAAAGAGTACTGCCTAGTCTATTGTGTGAAGGAATCTGTGGAGGAAGGATCTTTTTGTTCAAAGAAGAAATTCTCAGACAAGTCATCGACAATATTAATTAAAAGGGTGCCAGCTGAGTACATACTTTGCGGTCAAAGCAACCGTTTCAACAATGTTAATATTAAAGCCGGCTATCCTCATGCGAAGCGGCAGATTTAACCGGAGTTTATACCGCGCGTATTCCTCGCCAGCGTTAACGTATGTCCGCATAGGAAACGGGCAATTAAATTTGATTAAGCTTCATAACCTACGCGTTTCGCAACAGCACGCTCATACACGGGCATACATCTCTAACCAAAAAATGTATGCGCGGCTTGGCGTTCTAGCTCTCTTTTTTTCCCCTAGACTCGCTGTTGTGCGGTAGTTATTATTCCGATGCACACATATATCACTACTTCAGCGTTTTTTTCCTGCGGTTAAATGGCTGTACACTTCTCGATACCGCTGTTATATATTTTATATACGCGATGTCGCGTCCGTGTATGTGAGATAGGATGAATTTGCGGTTGCATGATTGGCAATTGACGATATACTCAATTACGTTACCAATCTCCTTTTCTTTCTCTCTCTCTCTTTCGCTCTTATATGCATATAGAAATATGAAGCATGAAATATTTAAAGTCCCACATTGTTTTACACCGACAGTACAGTTTCCGGGAGAAAAGAATAATGTAAAGCAAAGCTCTTGAAAATGTTTTATCGTCTGTTCTCGCGTTTTATTTAAATTTCTTTCCGCTACTTCATTGCTTGAATTTATAGGATTATCATACAAGTATAAATCTATCAAATAATGAATGACGTTTAGTCTCACTATTTGCATTACAAATTATATATCGTATTGTTGCAAATATTCTCCATCGGAGCTGCGTTTAATTATACATTTGTTTACGACCACACAACATTATTAATTGCGTTTGCAGTTTGCTCTGTCACGGAGGGAAAAATAGCAGGCTTATTCTTTAGTTCCATTTCCGCATGTAGTAACGTACATTAGAAGGCAGTAGTTAGAAAAGTAAGAACGCAGAGCGTGGAAAGAGCTTTCTCGTAACGTAGAAACCATTTCATACCGGTTACCATTCGTTCTTTTAATCTGGGATATGCTTATGTTGCACCTAGAATTCGTGCTACATTTGTAAAAAACTTTTATAAAATGTATAATATTTAAAGCAATGCATATACCTATAATATTATACATGAATATTATATGAAAAGATCATCATCATTAGATAAATAAGAAATAAGTGATTTTTGATCGATTTACAAAGTCTTGTTTTATTTTTTATTTCATCTTCTCCGACAACACTGTGATAGTTAAAAGTTTGGATATTTTCTAGATACATTTTGTTATAAATTATATACACGCAAATATAAATTTATAAAATTCTATAAAGCTAGATATTTCGCAAATTTCTCAATAGAAAAAGATAATGGTGTATCTTTAGATAAAATATTCTGCGTTAGTCAATGAATCACGCTTCGAGATTCTGCAGCAAATTTATATTCCCGATGGAAGAGGAGAAATCGTCATACTCTTCCGTTCTTTCAATGCTTTTTAAAAATTAGAACAAGGGGAACTATCGAGTGGTACCAATTCATCGGTAAAGAGGATAAAGGGAAGAAAAAAGGAATCGTTCAAGGTCATCCAAGTGGAGGATCTCTACGTTGCACCTCTTTCCAATCGAGCACGAGTACCGTAGAAGTATGTGCTACAATTCATGATTGAGCTTTCCGTATTCATAGAAGTACTCTCTTAAATGTGCAACGTTAGCCTTCATCAAAAATGCAATTAAAAGAAGATCGAATTCGCATACATTACGTTTGCTTTGTGGTGACATTTTCGAAATATCTCAGAAAATTCAGAGGAAAGTAAAAGCTACCTGAAACGTCATGGTCACTAGCAACGTTACAGAATAAATTATAACAAAAGTATTTGCCAGATATGCTCACGTAATATCGCGAAGTTAGTATGACTGCTGATTCTGCTGTAACATTTTGATTTTATCAAACTCTGGATTAATAAATTAATAAATTACTGTCTCAAGATATCCTTGTTTCGTGATATCGTGATATCGAGAACATCGTTGTTTATCAATGGCTTGATGTAGGGCACAAACAACTTGACGACTTGCTCCTCTTCGTTATGTTTAAGATGTAGCGGGAGAGATGAGATGCACAACGATACCCTACGGCTGTTATTTTCTCATTACTCATAACTTTAGGCAAATTTAATGTATTAGTATATTATTGCACGGAGGTGTATAGTATGTACAGTATGTATTCTGAATAAATATCACAAATACATATATCGTAATATTACTTCCGCTATACATACGAACAAACTGTCTTCCGTATATAAGCCGCGTGTTATGTAACGAGGCCCGTTATATTTTAAACATACTTGATGTAATTAACGTAAACACTTTATCAAATTTACTGCAATGGGAAAATCACTTGCCAATTATCAATTATAATTCGTCGTATCTTCCGATTTCGTTATTCTTTAAATTAATTTGGCTTTATGCGTTCAAATCCTGTTTTTATTAAAACATCGCGCATTACTAATCTATATAATGTTACCTATTCAATCATAACTGTTGCGACAGCTGACATTTTCTTTTTCCTCCATGTTCCGCTTCGTTCTTCGTCTTTCCTCTTTTTATTCATGTAGCTATCTTTCCAGCTACCGTCTTGTGATGTCCATATTACTGTCAAAATATCAAGACAATTCGCTACGTCTGTTTTTGTAGAACAATTCGCTGTGCTTTTCAACCTAGTCTTGGCTTAAGAGCGTCCAGGTCGGATTATATAATCCGTTGTTTAATAATGGAGTAAAAATACGTTGTGACGCAGTGAAATACCGTCACGAATTGTTCGCCGAAATTTCGGATTAAAACGATCGAGCTGGCAGATCGAGCCGACAGCAACGCGCCTAGGTCTCTATACAGTAAATCACAGTTGTCTGTGTAAAACGTGTTGAAGGTACAAACCTACAATGTTTTTTCGCATGCGGTTATCAACGTGCACAGTTATCAAGAGAGTGATCAATCGCGGTATCGTTTTTCCTATTGTTCACCGCGCAATGTTACCGTCGATAGTTTAAAAAAAAAATGTTCCGTACTAATACGATTTGTATATTCTTTTACAATCATAGATTTTATATCGGAATAATTTTCTCTTCATATTAAGAATTGTTCTGGTCACATATAGGAATTACATAGAGAGCAAGTAAATATTTAGGTATTTTTCTTTAAAAATGTTATGTACATTTTTACTTGCAACGTAAAAATCGATATTTATTACATTGCAAGAATTTTATATATTTTTTACTTAATTTTCTCTCATCTAAATTTAATAAATTTCATAATAAACGTAATTTTCATTTTTATCTTAATTGCAAAAATTAAATTGATTAATTAATTTCTTTTCTCTACACAATTGATCAAAGATATTTTTTATGTTTCTAAACTTTTATACATGCAGTGAAATAATAATCGTATACATGACTTGTTTACGATATAATTTTCTGAACAAAACTTGTTTCATCGCAATTATTATATCAATTACTACCGTAACATGAATGTTTTAAATATTGCAGTAATCACATTTGCAAGATGAGAGATTATTTCCGCACAACGAGTAACGTAAATGAAAAACGTATCACGTTCATTAAAGCTGGTTATATGTTTACTTATTGGTATAAAACTTGAATACTAACGTCGAATTGTGTTGATTCAGGTTTCATTAAATCATTATAAGTTTTATGTAATATGTAAATAATTGATTGGCGCGATATTAGTGCAAGGCAACTCTTCAGGCCAAATCCTTTGCGGCTTGACTAGCTAGTAATCCTCAACTTTGCTAATTAGCCAGTAATTTCACAGGATTATTGCTTCATCGTATTTGCCTTACACGGGAAAAGCAAAATGATAACAAAATTTCAACCAAGATGACCAAAAAAGAGTTGAGATTAAAATTAAAACTGCACTACCATGCAAAACAAGTATCAAAGACCGCAAAAATCGTAATGATAAAATATCTTTATTGTGCAGTGCGTGCTAAAATTTTCTTACATATCGTGTTACGCTCCTTGCTGAAATTGCACCCCATTTAATTACGATCGTTCCGAAGGAATGTTGGAGTATCGAAATTGGAATTGCGAACTTACGTTAAAGCCGCGTCGTTAAATCAACCGTGAAATGTACGAAGTTCAAATTCATTTTATATAGACATTTTCTTCATTTAAGTAAAATATCCCAGAATTGTTTTCCTTGATCTACTAACGGAAAATTGTAAACATCTGACTATTTTCATGGAGAAAAATCTGACTATAAGATTAAAGAACTCGTCATTAAAATTAGCGAGAACTTACGCCAGTTTACTGGCACACATTTTAACACTTGGACTGTCGTGTCACCCATATACGGGTGAATTTCCGCATGGGAGACGGTTTAGAAAAAAAACATAAATAGGAATGATTTTATTAACTATTTATAGAAGTGCTGAATGCAAATAAAATAAAGCAACTTGCACAATACTTACATATTAATGCAAGAAACAAAATTGATATTACGTATTACATCGGGATTAGCAGTGTTAAAATCGGTGGAAGCACAATGTCAATACGTCTTTAAAAGTCGCCGGCGGAAGCACAATGTCATCGGGCTGCCTGTAACGTTACACGTCGCGGCAGCAGAGGAGCGAAAATATGGTGGTCAGGAAAGATACACGGGAAAAGTCCTACAAGAGCCGTGTCACCGCAACTCGGATAGCTCGAGAGCAGCCGCGATATATCAAATTTCTTCCGCAGATCGGCAGCGCATATGATGCGTGAAGCCGTAACGGTGCACATTGCACCGCGCGAGAGAACGAGCGAGAGGACGGATACGCGACTACCAGCGTGGGAACGAACGTCGAAGCAGAAGCCAAATGCCATTTGCCGAATGGTGGAGACATCGCTTTATTTCAAAGTCAACTGGCAGATATTGCTCCACCGCTTACCGCCGATGAACCGCCATTAAAGAGCAGAACGATATTTCGAGTTTCGATCTCGCGACCGAAGGAAGAGAGAGAGAGAGAGAGCGAGAAAGAAGGGCAGAGTGAGAATACCCTGGTGCTTTCCAGTATTCGTGTATTACATTTTTACGCCCGATGCCTTTCCGTCTCGCATTTGCCAATTTTATCGGGTGATATAAAAGGGCACTGATATCGAACAGAAAATAATAATGTTAATCTAGACGTTAAAACGGCTGCGTTCTATTACTCCGCGCCTTCGAGAGCGGAAATGCTCTCGGAAAGAGAGAATAGAATAATGTTTTTAATCCGAAGCAAAGAAGACGATTAACATATAGATTAAAGATTACGGGTAGATTAGGTTTCCTCCGGTGTAAAATTAGCGACAATTTGGATAGTTCTAAAGTTAATGAATTTGAAGGTAATATTACTTATACTTGTAATTACGATCAAAAAGATTCTGAAATAATTACGAGTGTTTTCGTTTCAGAGGAAGAGCAGCTATTAAAATGTTTCAAAAATTCATCAAAGTGAAATATTAATTCGCAAACGTTCAAAGTTAATGTTTCTCCTAAATCCCATTCTTCACAAAGTTGATAATAACTTGCTCAATTAGCTAAAAGTATATAGAGAAGCAGCATATATAGTTGGTATATAATATAGCCTGATAAGGTATAATCCACATACAGTAAAAAGGTCTGAAAGATTTATTAATCTGAAGTGCATGATGTAGCTTCTCGGGCAAAGGCATATTTCGCGTTAGAACGCTCTTTGATCTTAGAACGATGTATAGGGCGCTGCCGGGATCCAAACGCTGACATAGAATAAAAGGATACGCGCCGGAAATTATACGGTAACGCCAAGCCTGGAAATAGCGTGTGACCTAAGGACCAAGGCCGCACATCAATCATCATATTTGTAAAAGTGATATAGCGAAAGGGATGTTTCGAATACAGATTGGATGAGACGCGGTTTCGCGCAAAGTTTTCATCAAGCCGATACATTGCGTGTAAAGCAGTTTGTGATCAACGTAACATTTTACTCCCCCGTGTACGCGCCGTGCGTGATTTCTCACGCAACATGCCAACATCAACGCGAGATTACATATTCGGTTTCTCTAATACTTGCATTTTAAGTATTTTCACGTCGAAATCGCAGAGGGACTTTTCAGTGCTCGAGCAATAAACTTCCTTTGAATTATGACATGTCTACTTCAAGCAATCGATCGCGAACCATCCACGTCTTCCCTCTTGTCGATTGCGCACCACCGTGACTCTCGAGTCTTACGACTAATTTCTGACTTGGATAATTGCGAGTCCGAGACCAATCTCGTGGAATTATTATCAAGGTCTAGGCGATCGCACGATCTAGGATACAATTCTGGCCATTCCCAGCGGTGCTGCGAGTATAGCAATCTCAAGTTCTATCGGTTGTTTCATCGAGAGAGCAACTGCAACTGACCGGAATTCGATAGGATATTAGAGAGAAAATTATGCGCATGTAGCAGCGCGTGACTCGAATAGGCGCTCGATCTTCCTTCATCCACGACGTTATTATCAAACTTTTGCATGGTGCTCACGAACACTATCGTGACACTAGCTTCTTCGCGCGTGATCCGTCATGCATTGTGCAGACACGCTCACCAGGACTGATTGGAAAAGAGACTATTGCGTTGAAAAATTGCATCAAGTAATGTTCTCCGATATTGGCCATCAATCTATATGCATGCTTCAATACTTCGAACGATATATATAACGTGATCGGAGGAATATGCCTTTCCTCTCGGCTTCTTAAGTGCTTGCTTGACTCACGCGTATCTAATGTCCCGGAAAGCCGTAATCTAAGCCATCGTTCTGTCTGTCATTGCAATATTTCTTTCCGTCCGGTCGCGGTACTTCCGATTCCAAATGGGTGCGCCACGGTGCGCGAGAAGCTGTTGCCAAGTCGCGATTATATCAGTTCGTTGGCGGCTACGGAAAATGTCGAAGTCGGAAAATTGAGACGGCGATGCGTTAATATTTCAAATAAATCGAATAAAGTCACGAAAAGTGCAATATGCCGATAGTGCGACACAGTATTGCGTCGAACGACGTTGCGGATATCGCGAGATGTCCGTGGAAAACGAGTTTTATTAAAAGCAACATCTCAAAGAGAACGGCATTGCTGCGAATGCACTGGAACATTAAATCCATGCAATCGTCGGAGTCGTTGGATTCTGCAAATCCTTCTCGCAGCACACAAATTTTATTGCAGGCGAATAACGTACTGAGATGACATATGCGCGCGCTGAAAGGCGCATTTTGTATCGAATTAAGTGCTAAATAAGTTAACGCGATGGTCCCTTGCGCGACAATTTGCTTACGCGCCACGCGCGTCTGGCCATGAAATTGTTAACGTTTTAATGAGTTTCTCGCAAATCTAATTGGTATGTTGGTCTGCCTCGGTAATCTACTTAATTTCACAATGTGACCGTTCTAAACTCATGGTCGCTATTAAAATCGCCCGCATCGCGTATATTTTTATTATCGTAAAATAGTAACTTTCATCGCTTATGCCAACACACGCTGGTACATTATTAAATTCGCACGAAATTTCAGAATTACTTGCCTATGTTGCTGAACAATGGAATAAAATGTACCATCAACTTGAATTATTTCTTATATTAATTTCTTGATGTTCGTTAGTAGTAGTAGTAGTAGTAGTAGAAAGAATATTCCGTTTGAAATTGCCGTACAAGAAAAATGGGAATCGTATCTTGATTCTCGTCTTTTTCTTCACGGCGCAAATCATATCTTGATGTCGTCGACTTCCAACTAAATTATTGCATATTTTTCCGATTCGCTTTAAATTAATTTCTGAACACATTTCGATAAAATTTCTTTGACGATTCTCAAGTCTCTCGAGAGTCTTTGAGTTGCTCGATAATTTAAATGAGGTCGTTCGACTCTTTGGTAAACTTTTCAATAGATTGCGAAGAAGTCTGCTTTATCAATATTTCACTAAAACTATGGGCAAATATTTTATCGAACCAAGCTCATGTTTTCATTACGTGCACAGGAACATTTGCGTATATTGCATTCAATATATACGAAATAATTAAGTAACACAAATGATTTTGTAAACGCTGTAGTCAAGTTTAGATGATACAGATTTAACTAACTTTTCTATTATACAATTCATTGTGCATAGCATGGCATTGATGCAAAGTTATGAAACTGACAATGAGATATGTGAATAGTGGCCATGTCGACCGTACGAAGAAAATCGCAGAAAGAACATTTTCCTCCAGGTCGAGGGAAAGAAAGAAAAAAAGAAAGAGCAATGTATCACAACTAGTATACATATATTATGATATTCATTCATACTGAAACATCGTAAAATGGGATCTCTTTTTGTTTTGACCTCTCTTCTCCGATATCAAAAGTGAATATGCTTCTCTTTGATCTATTATCTTTATTGCATAGAAACACCAAGGATACAAAGAGAACACTGACGACCGTGTGCATAGATTATATATAACAACGAAGCAAACTTGCGCATTTAGAGTCGCGGAAAGTCGGTTGAATTGCGATTACATGAGACATCGAAAAGTTCATTTAGATTTTTATGAGATTATACTAAGACGTCTATAATAGTTATTTTCTTTATAATTAATAGTTAATAAGCTTCATATAACTTTATGTAACTGGAAAAGATTGCGAACAATGCAAATTTATATGTTATTTATATTATATGCAGTACATTATAAAACCGCGAATAATAATCTTTAGGCGCACATAAATTTAACGATCACATATTACATTACATATCAACATTTTCTGGCTTGCTTTAAACACACAAAAAATTACAGTCTGTTCGACTTATATCGCCAACTGCAAAAGAACTTTTCCGATATCTCAATTTCTATACCTATTCGGTCACCGCTCTCGTTTCAGTGATGCCTGAACACGCGATACACGCCGTGAAATGGATACGTCATTCCGTTTCCGGATTAGGAAAGTGCCATGCGGATCGGAGTCACCAATGTCACGCGGACACGAATTAGCGGGGGTTACGCTATTTTCACATCCGCGAAATGCAGATGTAGCGTCACGCAACGTTGGCTGATGTCCAAAATTCATGTGTCCGATCGGTCGGTCGTTCGATCGGCCGTGTGCACATTCGTAAAGTCGTGTGATGCGTACGCGAAGTTGGAATGCCGAGTGTTCATCGCTTCGAGAGGGTTGGCTAGGAAGAGATCTATACCGTGTCGCTGGCAGAAGGAAAGCGGATGAAGTTCTATCTGAGCGACCGTGTGTCGCAACCGCGATTACTCGCTTGAGCACCTCCACCCGACAATAGAAGGAAAAAGCTTTTTGAGATTTTTAAGAAAACGAAATTTGCAACGTTTTTGAAAGGGCGATTGACGCACATTTATTGAAATATTTTATTGAATTATTAATTCAGGCAAGCATGCAACTTGATTTTTGTTTCCTCGTTCATGGGAAGAGAGAGATTCTTGAAAGAAAGAAAAACATCTTATATTACATTCCAGTCATGTTTAACCGGAAATGGAGATAGAAGTTTAATGCAACGCATTATTGTGTATAATTATGCATATTGACGAGTATTGTATACATATAACTCTGTAAAATTATAGGAGATACCCCTCCGTAGCTCAATGTAACACATTTATAAATAGAATGAAAAATAACAAGCGAAAGATAAAAATGGTTCAAAGATCATATCATCTCATATATTCATTATAATTGAAGTTATATATAATTAAAAAGGCAAGAACTTTTTTCTGACGATACATTTACATAAAAAATTATGCAAGAGCATATCCGTTGTAATAACGGCTCAACGAATATGATACGTTCATATAGTTTCTCTGCATCCACATTTACATCAGACAAAGCATATTTACAATTCGAGCTCTTTCTTCCAAGCTTAATATTCCAGCTATTGTTTCGTGGCAAATGTGGACAAAGCGAATGAAAATGGAATGTATTTAAGTCAGGTATAACACAGGAAGAACTCATCGTGGTATTTCGTTTCATTCTTACATTATTACAACGAGATGTAGAAAATTAATTCTGCATTTGTCATGCGTCATGTATTGTTATCTTAATTTAATTTTTAGTGATTATAAAATTCGTGATATTGTACAAGTATAATTAAGCTTCTTCTCTTTGGTATCTGTGGCAGTAAACGGTGGCTCTTAGGACTTTATGGCACAGATAAACGAAACATTCGTAATTATTTTATAATTATACTCATAATACGGACAGCTATCGTGATCTCGCTGCCCTGTGATAGACGCAGAAGCAAGTCGTTTTCTCATTACACTTATGTGCGCTCCTGTGGATATTATTGACGAGAAAGATAACGGCACACGCAAATTACGCTCGTGATAATCCTCACGCGATTTCGCTATTCGACACAACGTGTGGCGCAGCGCGGGCAACGCCTTTACCGGCAATGAAAAAATCGTTAATAAACGTATTCAGAGGTACAGGGCGCATCGGATGCAGCGCGTGACGCCACCCTGCTTATTCCATGTCACGGACAGCGTGTGGAAAAATCAAAATTCGAGTATCTCGGTCTTGTCGAAATACCCATTCTACATGAATTGCTTATGAGACCTGCTGTGCAAGCTCATATGATCGGCACGAATAACGTCGTGGATTGGAGGGATAACGGAGACTGTTTCGAATGAAATTTGCTCAGGAAAAATAAAGTCCGCCGTACTCACGCGTATTGCCCGCGCCGCCTTTTATTGACTTTCACGAAAAATCGGAAAACGTCCCTATTGAAAGAAGCTTATACGTACTGTCTCTTGTCTGGTGGAAGAGAGAGAGAGACAAATGAAAGTTGAATTAACTCCGTCGAGGAAAATATATGCGCGGAGCGCATTCTTGTTTTCCTTCATCTGTACGTTTTTCGAGATTTTACATTTGCTCTAATAAAAATGTCGACGCAGTCGTCCTAATTTTTTTGCTTTCCCGCTTTGCAACAGTTTAAATATTCGGAAAATTGTTGGGTAACGCGGGGACTGCTGATTACATTGGAGTGGATTAATGTAATATACATACATACATATCTGCGTGTTTTGCGAAAGCTTTCGCTTACCACAAATGCCACATAATGGTCAACTCGTTCAATATTAATTCTGCTTGCAAATGAAAAGCATGTAAACATTTTGTTTAATCCGGACACCAAATAACTTCAGTGATAAAAGACTTTCGTCATCTAAAGGATAATGTAATAATACAATCTAATTTATGAAAACGTACTTTTTCTGGAGATTTTCTTTCCTGAAATCTGCTACTTGAAGTAATATATAAGTAATATGTATTAATTGCAAATGTTAATAGAAAAGATTTATATTTTGCACATAATCCGTTATCGTCTTGGTTATTACTTTATCACTGTCATGGAAACGGATATGGTATTCGTCACTTTAACAAGATATAAAAATTATTTCTCTGTATTAAAGTAGAATCTGTTTTCTTTCACTTCTTACGACGATAAAAAATTAAAAATATATTTTTGGCGAAAATATAGATAATATTATACATTTCTCCGCATAATGTAATGTGAGCTTAATTCATTTCTAAAATATCAATTGGAGTTGTAACATGAAAAAAATTATTACAATATTCTAAATAATAGTTAGAGGAAGTTGACCAAATATCAAATTTTTTAATATATTTATAGAGCAATATTAGAAAAAGATTCAACGTAAGATCTCCAACATCTCAGTAACATTTGCGTTCAATATTCTTTTCGATATCGATGAGCAGTAATTCTATAATTTGCCGTAATCCTAAAAATCGTTGAAGCTGAAAGTCTCGCTTGACTTCAGGACAAATATTTTCCCCGCGATAACATAATGGTCCAAGTGTAACGCATCCATTAGCTTGCATCGGTTACGGTGAACTTATCCATGAACTACGGGCGCATCGAACGGAGCATAAAACGAACCCTTCGGTGCGCAGCCCAAGTAAATCTCTTCGAATTTCCAGAGCGTTTCTCGAACCTGGAACCTGGAGAGACGAGACGCGAGAGTATCGATCCCCGGCAGCCGAAACCGTTCCGTCGAAAAAGCGGTTTACGATCATTGCGAGGTCGAGGAGGCGAATCGGGAAGTCCCGTCCGCATCGTCGTCATCGACATCTTCGTCGTCATGGTCGTTGTCGTCGTCCCCAAAGGGCTTTGCGATCGCGCAAATAAGACCACCCGCGGCCTCATGCGAAATCGCGCTACCAAATGTATTTTCGTGGCGGCGACGTGAAAGACACATGATGTAATCGACGTAACGGCAGCAGATGTCAGCCACGGTGGCTTTGTCGAGCGACCGACAGGCGCTGCGGCCGTGGCGGCATGCCAATTTCTTGCTATACGAAAATAGGTGGAGGTCGCGGACCCAGAGATCGAAAGAGAGAGATGGAGAAGGATGAGAGGCAGAGAGAGAGAGAGAAACAGAGAAAGGGAGAGATGGTCTCCCGTTCCGGGGATGGTCGCACAGTAGACCGCCATGAAACCGCATAAATGAGCGATCGATATGTTCCGCTAATCTGCGTGTGCCCGATGCTCTACGTCTCCGTTCCTTTGCTCGACAAATGCAGCGATGCGCTGCAGAATGCAATGCAGGGTGCACCGCGGCGGATGTTTAGGCGAGATCATTTCTGGTCGAAATTGAGACGCGTTCCACGTTTATAGGTATTACGCTCTTACACGTGAAGCATTCAGTTTCAAAAGCCTAGTCAAGATTATAATTCTGTATAATATATTCTGCAACGTATTAAATATCTTTTGATGTTTGATTGTATGTTTTATTGTACGATTGTTAAATAATTTTTCCACCAAATAGAGATTCAGGGTTTAAAATGTCCGTCAATTTTCATGTTACGATATATCCAGTAAAACGTTCATGCTTTTATTGGAAAACGAATATCATTTCACTTTAGGATATTGGGACTTTAGGAATATAATATTATTGAGACGGTTTGTAATAGACGGATATTGTTTTTGCGAAAATTATATCAATTGGCAAAAAAGATAAATATCCTCTGAAAATGTAAAATGAATATATAAAATTAATAAAATGTATAAAATGTAATATTTGAAATCAAAAGAAAAGTATGTGCAAGGTACTGATTTTCTATTTCCGCTTAAATCTCTTGAATAAAAATGAAATTACGTATATACATATATATATAATAGAAATGAAATAATGGATACTGAAGTAATTGTTAACTTAAAAATATTTAACTTCTTCAATTGCTAACGATATTAAACAGAGGTCTACCTTTTAGCAATTTAAATGTTCCACTTCCAGTACGTACAACTGATGTAGCTAAATAAAGAAGTCGGTCGAGTCAAGGTACTCAAGGATGTCTTGCAAAAAAGAGCAATTAATCTAACTTAAGAAAGTATCAATCAATAGCCAAACCCCTTCAGCACTTTTTAATTCACGAAGTATTATGACGTAAAAAATCTTCTAAAGAGGATAAAAGTTTTTAATCTTCCTCACAATTAAGTATTGTAGATTGCGCACCATGCGAAGGTATAAAAACTGGTAATATAAGATTTGACAAGTTTATTTTTGGTACTCTATTTTATTAAAATTCTATTTTTTATTCTATTTTTATAAATTTTTATAAATGTTTTCTGCCTGTCGGCGCGCATCCTAGAAGTTTCGGAAAGTTATATAAATGGATTGATGGAAATGTACGCACGTGCCGATCAAAGTAATCCTAAAGTTCCTAAATGAAATACATCACTAGTCCATCGATATTGCGAATTCATATTAAAAAGCAAGCGCGCTAGGGCTTGCATCGGCAATTATTTTCAATAGCGTGGTAAAATTCTGTAGTCAAATATCTATTTACTGTTACTGACGTTCAAAAATTTTTATTGCTGTTCGAGCAGCGGTTAAAACATCACAAAGAAATTGGCAACACAAAAAAATTTAAGAAAGAAAAAATAGCAGATTTTTTAAATAATAGATACGAACTCATATGAATATTTGTAACTTACAATCTAGTTTCAATTTACGTTTAGTTTTGTTATAATAGTAAAGTTTATATAAATGAAGTAGAAAGTTTGAAGCTATATTAGCTATATCTTTATTAGTTCTATTTACATGCAATATCTTTTGATTGACATACAACTTGATTTATTACTTTTAATTGACTGACAAACTGATATACGTATATAAATAAAATGCAAACTGAAGAAAAAATTTGCTACGTATGTCGTACTACTAAAAATGTTAAGGTGTCACATTTGCCAATAAAATGTCATCGTTTTTTCTATCTTTTATTTCAAATAATCGTAGCGTTTTAGAAATCATAGTTTTTTTAAAGATATAAATAACTCGTGTTTGTAACATTTTCAACGAGATCAATTACAAAATTATGGTATTACACGATTGATCGTATTACAATATTTATTTTGTTGCCTGTTATCATATTTTTTCACTGTATATTAATAATCCTTGTGTGAATATAGTAAGATGATTACACGCAAGCAACTGCGGCCTTACGCGATTGCATTTACTTTTAATAATGTCTAAGTAATTTAACTATATGTAAATAATTAAATGCTGTCATCTCGGTATGGTCGATGCATATAATTATAGCATTCACTTTGACGCGGTTGCACTGAAACTGAGAGAGATGTATCACATAGCGCTGGCTCTTAAATATAAAATGCATCTTAACGATATTTGATTTCGTTGCTCTCTACATGATAATTTGATATAACAGTTTTTATTTCTGTGCTAAAGAAACACAGACAAAAACTGTTATATCAAATTATCATGTAGAGAGCAACTAAATCAAATATATTTACGATGATTTTCTTGCAGCGAACCAAGTTTATTTTAGGAAATTGATCTATTTGATCTATTCGAATAAATATAGTCTTCCCCTTGTTTTATAAAATATTTGCAGTTTAACTCTTTGAAGCATAGTAGTAAAATGAAAAATGTTCCACTTTTTTTAGTGCTTGAACGTGCATGATGGGATGTTATTCATATCACCTTTAAATTGTGAAATTACTAGAAGCATAAAGATTTACATTTTGTCCCACTTATTTAATATAGTTAGAGACTCTCAACAGATGTCAGATGTCAATTATTTTTGTTTTTATTATTTTGTGTAATTTTGTATTCTAAATAATTAAAATAAAACTATTTTGTCACATTTTATACAAATAAAATTCCTGTGCACCTAGACATTTTTGTTGTTGTAAAATCCTGTGCTTCAAAGAGTTAAGAAATATGTGTTGTAATAAAATGATTTCTAAATGTACTGAAGTAAAACTGGACACGTATGCAGCAGCTCTCTACATAATCTATCGTACATGTATGTAGAACATTGAAATGAAAAATTGATTATATCGTTGAAGAATTCACTGGAAATGTTTCGAGACAAAAGACAATTTAAAATTTTTACTCTTGCGAAATGCAATAATATTCACATTTTATTTTAACAAAAAATTCAGAAGTGATAAAAATCTATTGATTCAGCTGTGTTTTATAAAACTATAGTTTTTATTACATGATTTAAATTACTTTTTAATTGTATGCTGCGTTTTATACTGATTTAGACTTAAGTATAAAAAAGATATAAAAAACTAGTTTTTTGAGTACATTATTAAATAATTTTTCGAAAAAGTACGTTTGCCTAATTTAACAGACATGTTTTCAATTGAAGAATATTGAGTTTTGTGTCATATCGCTCTGCATATCATTGCGATGTAAATTGCACCTTTATGATATCATAAAGCATGCAGATGGTAACTCATACAAGTAAAGCATAAATATTGCTCTATGTTTTTATACACAATCGTATCCAGGCCAGAGAATTCTATTTATCCGAAGCAGCTGGGTGATATATTAATTCCAATAACTGGAAAATTCTCGTAACGGGAATTCACTTCACTGCCTTCTTCGCGAGCATTTAATTCCAATAATACAAATTCTTTATGCACTCATTATCGTTAATATCGATGCGCTTATATCTCGTAAGTGAACATTACCGTTAATATCTCGGAGATTATCTCGCCGCCAGAAGAAATTTCTACGAGTTGCCGTTTACGTGAACGAGCGTCGATACGTTTTAAGAAGTTGAGACGCAAGATACCGCGAACGAAACGCAAGTCGATGTACATCGATATTCAAAGAAAATTGCATTATATAAAACTAAGAATTTCTGAAATATTTTAGAAATATTTTTATTATATCTTCATGTCTTTTACACAATATAATTCGACATTCTCTCAATTTAAATTTGCCAAGTTTCAAGTTGAAGTGATATCAAAGTCTAATTTAAGTCGGCACTGAATTCCCGAAGGTGCAATTGCAGGACGAACACTCTATATTCGCTTAACGCTCAAAGGTGAAAACGAAGTTACCACATCGTTGCTGCTACATTTAGACGGCCGTAACTAATAATCGGTGCACTAAAACCTTTAGTGAGGGCCTCGTACTAGAGAACCGTTTTGATTAAACTTCAATTATGAGAGCTTCAATTACTGAAATATTGAAGTTCATTTAACGTAGAAAAATATTATCAATAATTAGTGAATAAAATCTTAAAATCTTAAGATCCTAAAATCAATATATGAAATTACATTACAAAAAAAATAAAAGTTCTTTTGAAAAACAAGCTTCTCTGAACAACATTTGCTAACAATCATTCGATGTGATTTTACGTTTCTGTGTGAGACGTGCTCCGATCGCTATGGGCAACATACGTTAAAAATCATATCGAATTTAAGGCAGTTTCGATGATTGGTTTTCAATCGAAAGTTTTAAATTGCTGTTACGATTGATGTTCAAAAGTTAACTGGATAGTATTTTTATCCATTTTGCATCAGATGCATTAGTTATCTCTTTCTCTCTCTTTTTCTTTTTCTGTTTCTCTCTGAAATTGACATTTCACATTTACGAAAAATTGTGGTGTATATCCTTGTAAATAAAATATTTGGTTTACGTCCTCTCTACATTCGTTTTATAAGAGCTGAGACGACTTTTCTTTGACAGTCGTAATGTTCATAAGCATTTTATTTGCTCATTTTCCGAGTGTAATCTTATCAACATGTTCTCTGACAAAGGGATCGCTATTTAATTGCCTGTGTGCATCACCTCAAAGCGTGGTCGGAATAATATAATGCCGAAACGCAATGCCCGAATCTCAAAAGTTGTTATACTTTACGAGGATTCATCTCTCACACACACGAGAAAACGACTCACAAATATGGCCATCTCGCGCATAGCTATTCCTTTGACGTCTCTCTGTTATCCAAGCTTCTTTGAACGAAATGCTGGTTTTGCAAGGAAAAAATTTAATCGTTATATTCCCAACGGGCCAGCACACTTGGTGAGAGTTTATAAAGCCACAAGCTGCTTGAAATTTTAAAGAGAATCTCTAGTCGGTGAAATTGGTTCGCAATTACATTTTAAGGAGTAGGAAAATGCAATGAAAAAAATTCGAATTTTTTTCGGCTAATTCCTATGTGTGGGGTACGTCTTTTACAAGAGCGATCACGGGTCGGGCTGGTAGTTAACACCGCGCGATGGCCAGTCTGACAGCCTCATTACGATGCGAATTGGACGGGATGCAGTCGCGAAACTTTCCGAAGAAACTTCCTAAGAAAGTACCGCGGGAGTATTACCGGGTGGCCAAAGTCATTTTCCTCAGGCATAAAATATCTCTCCGTGATAAGCGAACGTTTGAAAATTTCCGCGTATCCCGGCGAGTACGAAGTAATTAAATTCCTTTTAACTCTCCAATTATTTGCAGTAACGTCACGCGGATATATTAACGTCCATTTTTTCATTCCATTTGTAACGTTAGCGTGTTCGTTATATCGTACTTCGTCGCTGTTCGACGGGCTTATGTATATATCATCGCCATTGTTACGGAGGTAAATGGACCGTTACTTTGTTCGCGATTGAGGTGAGGTATACGCGACGATAACAGATTGCACTTCGCACGTTCCCGATCTGAATTAAATTCAAAGCTGCATCCTGCCGCGCAGCTGGTATCGTGAGAAAATCAGCACCATTGTTTCTCGTGTGGAAATCGTCCGGAGATCAGCGGCGAGTAAGTTTCTCGTCTCGGATTGCTCGGTTTGCTGCAATGATCGATGAGAAAGAAATATTTTCCGTGTCGCTTATCTGTTGCCTTATTAAACTTAAAACGCAATAAATGAACGTCATAACAACGAACCGCTGTGTCTGCGAATAAACGCAGTTGTGCAATTTTTCTACGCGAATTGAATTAATGTAAAACATCCAGATATTTACGTTTACTCATAATGTATAGTGCTATGACTCATGTTAGGATTCATTACTTCTGTGCTACGAAGATTCATCTCCCACACACGAGAAACATTAGTTCATTATTATTGTTACGTTGTTGCGAGGCACAGATACACGCGTGAAAAGAATTATTATGGCGAAACTATTGTCGTTCAAAATACAGTTCGAATTTCTCTTTTATTAGAAAACTTTCTTGCCTGTTGCGATGGCACAGCACGTGGATTCGCACACGCACACTGTGACACAAAAATAGTCTTCACTACGGAAGTTGCGCGAGAATTAATCTCTGATGGAAACCACACGCGCATTGTTTCATTGCCTCAAGGTACGCGACTGTGATTATTCTGGTTTGCGTGGTGAATATCGACGGAGGTGTTAATCAAAGCCGGCGGTTTTAATAAGATGCCTTGAGCACCCTCGCGGTTCATGCAAGTTTCCAGCTTTGTTCGGTGTGACTCACGTTTCCTCAATGGTAACCGCGCCATGATTTCACGTTTCACCGAGGCGACGAAATCTTATCCGACTGCAAAATTGTTAATTTTCAGGACAATATTATTATCTTGCTGTGAAATGGCGAGCATGATCTCTCGCGATCTTTCTTCATGGGAACTTTCCTTATTAACTATTCCATTATAAATCCACTCGTGATGAGTGACTATTTTTGTCGTACGAACAAAAAGACGTCCTACCATTGTCTAATCCGGAAACTCGCTTGACATACAATATTCTGCTTCTGATTCCGTAACATTATTTTCCGTAGCAAAGCGTACGGCTTCTACCAGACTCCCTATCTCCGATTTGCATAAATTTCTCACGTAATCAAGGTTGTATAAATTTTCCACGAGTGTCCCAGGAGTAATTTAGATGGGTTCGTTCTCTCTAGCTCTTACCCTTTTCACGCCTCGGCGATGCGGCGTGATCTAACTCCCGAAAAGAGCAAGAAACGAAGAAACGGCGCTATTAGTGACGTGGGAGAAAATAGATAGGAACGGAATGCAGAAAGTTTGCGACAATTCCGACCACCTTCTTAATCGTATAATAGCCGCTTTTTAGCTCATTATCCTTAAATTCCGGTTCAGCAAAATTTAACAGGGATCTATCCCTACTTTCCAGAAAGATATTTTCAAAAATAATACATTTTGCTGAATTCATTATTAAAACAATTAGTTTGCAAATTATCGTTGTAATTATCATAGTTTATTGCTTTCTTGATACTTTTCTTTCTGTAGACTGTTCTTTTGCATTATTAATTCATTTGTACTTATTGAAATCTCTCTTATTTTCAGTGTCTCTTATTGTTCTTGAGGAAATTTAATTCCCAGAACAGAATAAATCTCTTCCTTTTCCTTTCGCCTCGTTTTCCATTCGTTTCCACTTCGAGTTACTTCCACCTTTAGTTAGCCTTAAATATTTAACTCAGCAGTACACGATTATAAAAGAATCTTTACTTTATTGCGTTATATCCTACAATCATTTACTATCAAATCTATATTTATATAATCGTTCGAGCGTTCTTTAATAGTTCTCTTTTCCTGATTTCGAGTCATAGCTGCGAATTAAAGATAGCGAGTCTTACAATTGTCCACCTACCGCGTTTCCTACGGTCGTTCGCCGGTGCCTAAGACGTGAACAAATTGCATGTATAATTTCGCGGCCGGGACTTACGGTGCACGCCGCCGTGTCAAAACCGCCTCGAGACACTTTGCCGGTTTAAAGTTTCAGCGCGGACACGTTCGAGGCCGTCGGAAGCAGCTCGGGCGTAGCCGTGAAAGGTATGTCGGCCGGTCGATGAGAACCGAGCCGAAGGAACCACGCTCGAGGGAACGCCGGTCTGACCCTAGACGCGCGCGACTTTACGTGTCGTTGACTGCGTCCGAATATACAGGAAGCCTGCACGTGGGAACCTCGCATGCCGCACGTCGCCTCTGCTTAGGAAGGCCCGTTGCATCGGAACAATTACCGCTCCCACCGCTTTGTATGGTATCGCACATCGCGTCGGCAAACCAAGTCGAAGAGGCGAGCAACTTACGGCTGCACGAGCGTAGCGTCGGGCTTTTTAAGCGTCATCGTCTCACAACTGATATCAGGCTTGAAATCACACTCGTGTCTCGTTCCTCGCCATCTTTGTTTCCTTCTCCCTCTCGTTGACTCTCGATTGCTAGTATTGTAAGTTTCCGTGCGTTCCCCTTCGCGTGAAAAAATACAGGATGCTGATATTAATGAGAAGGCATCGCAGTAATGCAGTGAGGATTAATCCGAGAACGCGGATTCCAGTTGCAGAAAAAGGAAACTCATTGGTCGTAAAACGATGAATTTTGAATGGGGAAATTTTAATATTCAGTGACTGTTTCTTATAAATCAGCGAGACCTTTTTAACTTCGATGGAAGTTTAAGAAACTCGCGAGAGCAGAGTGCGTTTTTTCTCACCTTCTCCTGAATAATGAAGCATTTATTGAGTCGTTAAGCGTGTCCGTCGAGTATCGGCACGGGAAGGAAACTTTCCAGTCTATGCAAAAAAACGCGAGGAAACGTCGAAGAATGTTGCATCCATTGGATTAAATGCAACAAATTGCACGTGATTCATAAAACCGTGCGTGCTTCGCTGCACGACTACGAACATTGAAAGACAGCGTTAATTTAGCATTGATGCAGATGCTTTTTTGCAAAAAATACGAAATCTCGTCGAAGATATTGTTTGCCAACGTTTACATATGGTCCTTCGAAAATGTTCATTTGCGCTGCGAAATCTCTTGTGTGTTTGTCATTAAACGAAATGAATTTTTAAAAGATCGAAGGATATTTCGGACACAACAGCACAGAGGCAGAATTATGTGGAGCAAATTCGGCGTGCAAACATTTGCAAGGTGTATCATGAATTATTAATGTTTGTTCATTAAATATCCATGTAGCAAAATCATGTCGTTTGACATGGATATTATGGACATATGTCATAGGTCTCATTAGGAAAATTCGGGAAAAGTAGTTTACATTAAAGAATGAATGTTTAAATATATTTTTCGCATCGACTTGGTAATTTAGGGCTAATGAGATGTAGTATTCTTCTCAGGAACTTTCGAATTGCTTGCTGCTGTTCTGAACTCGTAAATTAAGGTAAAGTAAGAGTTTCGCACGGCTTTCCCTCACGTGGTTTAGCGTGTTACTGCCTCAAGGCCTTCACTCGTAGAATATATTCGTACATCACGAAGAGAAATGACCTCGCAGAATTTCATGGATGTACGTTGAGTTTATGGTTTATGTGACGAAGGGAACGTAATTTATTTCTTGAATAACCTAATCTCACGTTCAGCATTACTTAATTCGCTCGTTAAATATCACGCTATCGTAGAGAGCATTAAATCACCATTTTGTACGCATTCTTTTCCATGCGTATTCAGTTGCATGAATATCGATAAATACTTAATCGCGACACGTTTCATTGATTGATTGCTTTGATTATAACAAGAAGAATATTTTTACATGTAACTGAAATGAATCACAGATCAGTCCAGATTGGATTATGTATGCGAAATTTTTGCAGCAATTTTTCGAGAGTACAATATTACAAACAAAAACAAAAGGATTAATTTCGATAATCGGAGGGCATTTTCGATTTACATCCTATCAGTTCGATATTTAAATCATTTCGTGTCTGCCCACGGCGATTCAGTACGCTCGCGCAAATAAAGGAAGACGATAAATACTTTGCAATTTTCCTATATTTCACAGAATTCACCGATTAAAATCTGCCTGCGAACGTAATTATCGACAAGCCACACGAGCGCAAATGGCAAAGCGATCGACGAGTTATTCCACGTATTCGTGCAATTTCTTGCTGGTACGCCGACGAGCATTCAACTTTAGTGCCTCTTTCGTGCTACTACGATACAGTACAGGTGGCCGGTATGCCACGGATTAATCGCGCGAAACTCTTCTCTCCTTCCTCTCGTTAAGCTCCCTATGCGCACCCTATCCGCAAGAGAATCGGCCCCGCGTTAGTTAAGGGTCTACGCTGTTACACGTTTATCCGCGACAACACACATAAAGTACATCGCGAAATTCAGAACAGGAGTCTCCCGCACACCCAAGGATACAAATCTTCTCGAAAATGGGAAATGGTGCTGCGGGGAGTACTATGCAGGTGGAGAGTACGGGGGTATCCGTCGGTGTATGCGCGCACAGGACGTTTCCCGGAGTGTTTTCCTGCACGAAGTTCCGCAAACAGCGGAGGGAACGAGTTTCCGTGCGGCAGAAGACGGGCGCAAAAGAAACGAGAGATTGATTTACAGGATGTCAACGTTTGCCCGACGACATCCACTCGCGGGGACGCGCTCGGACTTTTGTCGCGTGGGTACTATGTGAAGTGAATGGCTGTTTGTCGCGGCATTAGAAGTCGCTACGAGACACGCGAAAATCGTAGGATTTTAACGGTGAAACCGTGATGGCCATGGCTCTCTGTGGAACGCATGGAGAGAAGCGGGAAAGCGTAGCCGTTGACGTTCCAGTTCCAGCTGACACTGCACCGCATCGTCGCATGGCGCGTTCCAATAATTTATTTACTTTTTATTTATAATTCGCGCGACGAATAACGAGGACGAGTTATGAGTAAGTGCATCATAAAGTCGCGATCAATGGAGATAAAATCCTGTTTGAGATTTAAGGACGGTGTGGCAGCCGTCGGTTTCGGAACGGGAACAATGGCAGTAACGCCGGTAACGGCAGCGGCGCGACGGAGGATTTATTGAAACATTTTGGGACACGTTACCGGGTAGTCCAATCGCGGAACTTACGCGCGGTCTCGGTGTGTGCTTGACTGATGAATTATTCATCAAGATGGAGTACAATCGTCCCCCAGAGACTGCAACAAATCACAGTGCAGCACGACAATCTCGCAGACACACGAGGCGTGCTTTCACCCCGCTCGCAGATCCTTCCTTATTACGATTCTTTTGCTTCTCTTTAGGGTCCATCGGTTCCTACTCGTAGCATCGCTTTTAACGTTGACACTTGAATGAGTGCTCGGACTTTTAAATGCAGTCAGCATGGCGCCTAGGAAAGCAGCAACAGGATAAATGGGTACATAAGGCTAACACAAACTAACATACGGTTCTTATAAAACCCGGAGAGATCCGATGATTGATTGACAGTTGATTGATTCGCGACCAAGCTTTCAGCGTGGAATACGTCCGCGACTATACTGATAGTCAATGTACTGACATTGAAATATTATATATGTGACTTTCTCGAGGTTGGCCTCACTATCCGTATCTCAAAGGACATCCGCCACCGCCAGCAAATCTTGTATTTCGGAGAGAATCCTTGCAGCGGCAGTCACGTATAGTCCGTACGTAAAGCGTATCTAGCGCAAGCTCACGGCATCAAAAATGTTACCAAGCGGAAAGAGGAGGTGATTTATGTGCGTAAATATGAGAACGTCCTCGAAGTTAACGCGGCCCGTTTGCGCGATGCGCTTAAATAAATAAACGATTTAGCCGAAAAACCCAAAAGATGGATATGCAATCGCTGTGCACGCATCAGAAACACACCTGCGGTTGTATGCGCAACGCAATCATTTAATGTTGTCGACGCAAAAGGTGATTGGTCGAAGTTACTTGGATACTGTACGCGGATTTGCTTCGCAACTGTAATCACATTAACGTCGCCTAAACGATTAAACAACCGTTCTACGCGAAATACTCCGAGCCATGCAAGTCGAAAGCACGTTAACGTCACCATCTAAATTTATGCGTTGCATTATTGGCTTGCATACGCAATCGGGATAACGCCTAAGGCAGTGTGCGCGCACAGTTTCATATATTATATATAACGCTTTATGATGTTATATTAAGAGTATAGTAATATTTACACAATATATTTAGGATCACGTGTACATCCATATAGATCTGTGATATAACTAACTGTACGTATGCGATGAATTAAATCTATTAATTTGCTGATTATATTGCGAGCACGAGACAATAATTCAATGCGAATACCCCCCATGGGAACTGACGTCCCCCTCGTGTTGCATCGCGCAAGCTATTTCCGGGTGAAACGCTCGGCTGAAAACATCCAGACGCTCCTCTTATCGTTTTGGTATTCATAATCATAAATTGTCGGGCAAAATGAATTCATCACAGAGCCAGTTCTTTAATGCAATATGGCGGAAAAGTTCTTTCCCAGTCCGTTTAAGGGGTTGAAACTTTGCCAGACAGAGCGGCGCCAAACGGGCTGTGCGCTCGGGAGATCCACCTCGAGAGTTCCGCCTTTTCTGCTTTCCGCAATAACAAATGGCTGCGGCCTGGGTCTCATAAGAACCTAATTGAATTAGCGAAAACCGTCGACTAATCGTGTGAGATATTGGCCTCGATTTGTTTGAGACTGCGAGAGCAGGTCGCAAGTAACGATCAGAATGCAAACGTAATGTCAATTCTCTAAAATGGAATGTTTATTATTCACGCAAACGCTCTCGTTATTTTTATGATTATTATGAATAATAGCATAACTTGGAATCAATAATTTGATCATTCGATTAATAAAAACGTGAAACATTTTACAATGTTCAAAATGAGTCCGTAAATTCCGTACGCACATAAGTAATTTCGTTTGTATCAAACCATTGTGTCATGAATTCAAATAACTTAAGGTACGTGGATGATTCTTGAGGACCTAAAGCGAACGAGAACTTGAATGAAGAAAATTTCAGACACGTTCTAGGTAAACGAGCATTAATCTCCTCAGAGTAGAGTAAGCAATACGCTGTGCCAATATTATTTTAGCAAGATATTTGGTCAGCAGATATTTCGGTGCACGAGGTTTCAGTCTAACAGTCCCATACCGCGATGTATTTTGCTTTAATGTTAAATTACATTTTTGCAAGTAATGAATTTTTATTATTATATCGTGCATTACGAAAATTTATTATTTTGCAGGTAATTATTAAGCGATCGCATATGATGTAAATCCCTTTATTTCTTACTCTCTGAAAATGACCTGACTGAATTAATATTCATTAATTTTCGTAACCAAATTTATGTAATACTTGAATGCAAAGCAGTAATTATAATGGACATAACGTGCGAGTGAACCATTTTGTATTCTAAATTAGATAAAGTAATTATCATCGCCGCGAAACGTTTGTCGTAATCCATTTGCAATTTAAGTTAATGAGGCGCTAGTGGAAAAAACCTGATTGGACGAGTTGAATAATCGGTAGCGTAAAATAAACACATTTGTAGACTCCATTGCGTGCACCCGATAACAGAGGCCAAACATTTATTACATTGCAATTAAATTTTGTTTGGTATAACGAGGAAATTGTAGGAGAACACTAATCTCTTTTAAGTGCACATTATATTACGAGTCATTTATATATTAATAAATATAACAGTAGCCGCAAAACCGCACAGATTTATCTTTATATACCTTTTAACCGCATGAATGAGACGAAAATAATTAACAATGCTAAAAATAAGCTCATTCTCTGCACGCTGCAAGAGAAATACAAAGCTACGAGGTCCTCGCATCGTTGTGCACTCCAAAACAACTACCTTGGTCTACGCCCAGGCGACAAAGAAGTTCGGGTTAATGCAATTCCACGTCGAGGTGCCAAATCGTCAGAAAGCGATCGCTGACCCGTGCGCGCACTCGCGCCGCTCGTATGCATGGAACATGATGCGAGGAACTTCCAAAATTGGTCTCCCAACTCGAGTGCGCGCAGCTTTACTGCGGCTGTACTGCAGTGGGCCGATATGTCACCGTTACAATTCCTTCCTCTCGAGACACTGACCTAGCACAATTGACCCGGCGCTCCCGACTGCGCCCCTGCGCAGGGGGATTGATCGCGAAGGGACGTCGTACATTTCCTCCCTCTCATTAAAAGGTCCACGACTCCGTACCTTCGTGGACCAATAACGCGGCGACGTGTACGTTTTTCGCCGAAAAGTTTGATATAAGAATCATAATTTGTATCTCAGGAGTTCTTCTTCGATAGGGTACATCTTTTTCTGCTTTTATTTTCCGTTCGTACATAAGGAATTTAATAATGGCCGTGACCCCTGCAACTTGTAACAACGTTTGCAGCGAGTGACATTAATCTAAAGGAATCTCTAATTTCACCCATTCGACAAAGTAAGATTTACCGCTGACAGGATGGTATTTCAGGTGCTAAATCGTTTTTAGGATTCTTGGCTGGTGCTGCAATAAATCAGCGCGTCAAACAGGATTCCTCCATTCGAATCCTCCTGAGGCATTAACCCCCATAATTGACCCATTTCTTCAGTTTCTCCAAGCTCGCGCCGCATTTATCGCCGTCGAGCGATCGCTTTCTAATTACATCGCGGTATATTTTCAAGTATCTTCCAAGTATCAGCCGCTTCATGTATCTTATAAGAAATGTTATTTAGCGTCGTGGTAAAAGTTCGCTCACTGTATATCGTTATTGCGTGCCGTTGTTTGAATGGGAATTGCAGGAATCATAAATCTGAATCACTGTAATCACACCGTATCTCGGAGGCAAGGGGAAACCGCTATTTACAGCAGGTTAGTACGGTTGTTCCTAAATCCAATTTCCACTTCGTTTCCCGGTCCGCCTCCTCCCCGGGGGGTTTTACATAAAGGTCGCAGCCACATTTTTATGCGTCTCACGTCGGTGTCTGCGAGTCACTTTATGCCACATTCGATATGAATCTCGCGAACTGGATTCATGAAAAAAGTACCTCCGACCGGCACAATATATTCGGTTTCGAACCATGTCGGGGTGCGCTCGGGTATTAACACACCCGGAAATAAAATGTATGCAGTTACGAAATTGAGTTAAAGGATCGTACGCCGCGGGCGCGATGAGCGCGTACTCTCCCATGTTGAAGCTTGATCGACTGCGCTCGATTTTTATGCAGCGCGCTTAGCGGACCGAGAACTCTGAAAATTGTCATAAGTTGTGTCGGACAAACTCCGGGCGATCAGCGACGCGTGTACCAAACAACGAGATATTTATATCTCACAGTGAGAGTAACGTAATACACTTGCTGGACACGATCAGAGATGCATACTCGCGCCGAGTTGCGGCAGCAACTGCTGGTGACACTCGCGCGTTTGTAATGTGGATGCAGTCGCGGTCTGAGATGCAGCAGAGGCGTAGCCGGGAATTCGGGTGGAGAGTGAGGATTTCATATTTCGCATATTTCGAATGTAATAAATATATGACGCGCAATGGAATGGAGAACGAATGGAATGCATAACGACGTAACGCAATGAAAAATTATGTGTCATTTTACGCTATTATATTTATGTATGTATGCATAAATATATATCTATCGTGATGTAATGTCTACTTCTTATTCGCGCATCAACAATACGATATAAAGTTACACGGATGATTGGAGAGTGTATTTTCACATCCTGGCTACGCCCACGTGAGGGATTGTTACTGGAACACTGTTGCTGTTAAAACCATCTTCCTGCATGTCAACACATTATGCAACAATATGGTCTACGTGTTTACCATCAACGGACGTGATGTCTAATGCGATAAGCTTGCGTTAATGGAGAATTACTAACGTAGCACGATTATGTATGTATATGAACACCTATCTCAAAGTGAATGAGAGAGAGAGAGAGAGAGAGAGAGAGAGGAATCTATATATCTTATATCTTACATATATGTATATATATGTAAAAGATAAGAAAATACGGTTATAAAAATGATTACACTATAATAAACATGAATTTTCTCTATATCACTATGAATTTTCTTGTTATCGCTTTTGAGTCATATCAAGCACTTAATCGTCAAATCTTGACATGTATAAATATCGATATATATGTGCGTGTGTGTATAGTATATTAAAAGACACGAAATACTATTTCACGACTACTATTATAGCATTTACTTAGTAGACGGTACTCTTATTGTCGAACATTGCTGAGCACGTCTTTCTTTTACGATCATTTCTTGAATTGAATTGATGATCACTGTCAGTGGACGTTATACATGAGAGTAGTACGAGTTCAAATATACAGATAGTTTTACGACTGTCCAAACAGTTAAACCGCTTGCACTCGCTGGCGGAGACCGTCTTGAACTAATCGTCTTAAAAGTTTCGCTTCATTGTGACTGAAAAGCGGCAGCGAATCGGAAAAGAGTGCTTACGTTTTCTGTTCGAAACATCGTGCCTAACTGCCCGTCCTCCGCCAGGATCATTCCACCCTTTGAATTATCCAATACACGCGTAGAGTTTCGCATCCTTCGAGAATCGCATCTATACACCCTGTCATATAATTAAGCCGGCTTTGCTTTCAGGATTTGCTGTTAGTGGTGTCGAATCATAAAAACCGATTAGTCCGTGCTTCGAATGCATTTTCTTCAGCAAGGCTTTTATCAACTTTATTAAATGCGGCGTTACAACGTTACGTTACGTTGTTCCGCCGTGATAACAATCGCGATTCTATATTAGATTAGTGGCATGTGCATTAAGCATAATTTTTACCGCATGTAAATTGGAGCAGGCCATGCCGCCACGCTCGCATTGCATTTTAATATTATTCAAGTTGCATGTTTGTTATGCATTATTTCAACGGCGCGTTCGGTCTTGTAGAGAGAGAATATTTCGCTAACCCGGTTACACCTCGGAGATTCTGTATTTCTCGCGCTACTTTTTTCCTTTTTATCTGTCGCTCGTCCAAGTCTTCGTAAATAATAATTTTTAGAATAATGCCAGTGTTCGCATACGCTTCCTTTTAATTTTAACATCTTAATCCGTGATATTTTTAAACTCTAGTAATGTAATTGAATACTGAAAAGCGAGTAGTTCTCTGATCGGAACTTCACGTTATCACGTATCAATGGTGGAAGCCTCTCGTGCTTCGATTAGCACCGATGTTACCAAATTCCGTCGTACTCAATGAGTACGTCAGTATCGAATCGGCCTCATTACTCATCGTTGGGTAAGGTGCATTCGACGTAATCCTCGTGATTCTAAATCGTCCGTGTTAGATACAACATAGACGTGCTAATTTTCCAATTTCCGGCTCTAGGATGTCTATAACTTAATCGGGTCAATAACAGCTCGCTCCTAGAACTACGCCAACGCGCATTAGACGCATGTGGTATGCCATTAGTCTTGTGTATCGATATTTAATTAATAACGCGTTTATTGGTTTTAACGCGCGCCGAGAGCTCGTCCAGCGACTTCTCGACGAAGAAAAGAAAAATGAATGATAACGGGAAGGACGACGAAAATGCAGCGGCAGCGAAGTTTGAAAATTTAAATTAATCCGAGCCGGTTATCTAGGTCGGCCAATTAAGTTTGTCATACGAAATTATAACGAGCTCGCGCGATAGAATAGCCCTGCCAAGCAAAGTTTCGTCTCTTCTTTTTCGATTAAGCCGCAATCCAGGCTTGCTCGAGATAATTGAATGGAAACGTTTCACTCGTCATTGGCACTCGACATCTCGCGTTCTCTCACCCTTGTCCAAGCGACGTCGAGAGGGAGGATCGAATCGCGATGAAAAGAAAGCGGGCAATTCGCATTTCCGACGAGATGGAGGAAATTAGTTCCGGCGTGATTTTCCCGATGGTATGTAATGCACGATACACGCGCGGTAGCGTATATTTTACGAGCGCGCACACACATCGTTGCGTTCAATTTTATTTATATTTTTCGGAATTGGAAAACAGCGATACGGTTCTCCCCCGCGTGCAATTGATATACCGTATTGATGCGCGCAACGCCCCTCCACGCGCAAAAATATACCCAGCACTTTGCATTTCCATCCGATATTCGATTAACATAGCTGCACAAGCGCGTCACAATGGGGTGAGAATACATTTAATCCGGCTATAGCTCCGTCCAATTGATATACCGGCCAACCTAGACAATCGAGCGGCACCGGCCGACTGCGGTGGAGTCATTAGCATGAATTAACCACCAAATACTGATTGATCTTTCGATTCAACTGTTTCACCGCTTAACTATTTACCTCGATGACACGCAATCGTTAGAGCGCGGAAGGAATACGGTTGTGCAGTGGACAGGTGGAAGGGAAAGAGAGAGAGGAGAGAGAGAGAGAGAGATAGCGTGAAACCATGGCAGAGTCAACTGCAGTCGGTGCTATGCGCACTTTGACATTTTACTGTGCGGCTATACGTGGTCCGTAGCTCTTAATGCTGTGCGTAAATTACTAATTCGCAGGCAGAACGTTTGCCCACTGGTACGACGCGTTCTAGTCAGATGTGAGTAACGCGAGCACTTGCGAGCAGTGCACGTCAATAAAATGTATGTTAACGAGTTTTCCTGTCTCTCTCCCTCTTTCTGCCAACAAACAAGCGATTGTTGAAGGCAGTAATTTGCGTCTGACCGCACAATTGACGGCACGAAATCATTTTGACTCTTGAAAGCGTACATAACCGAGCGAGATCGCTTGGCTCGCTTAGTTAGACGCTCCATCTCTGGGATAACCACACGCTGACAACGATCTTAAAATTCATTAGTAGAAAGTGCACAATCGTAGAGACAATTCCGCGCAAAAAATATTAAATGGAGGACAAGAATGTACTTTACACATGTATGCATTGTGGTTCTTGCGTGCTTCAACTGGATCTAGATATAGGTACGCACGGGGTAGCCGGATACTGATGCACCAAAAAGAATCCAGATCATAATTCTCGAGGGAATTCCTCCCCTCGAGCAGAGAGCGACCATCTTAAAGAGTCGTTTGGCAAAATAAGAGAAGAAGAAAAAAGCGCAGAACGAAGAGCCGGAAGGTTTATTCTATGTTTTCTGGGAAAAAGAGCAATACTTTAAGTAGCCACGGGAGAACGTATTTTCATGAAAAATAAAAACCCACGCAGAGTTTCAACGCGTTACTACCACCCGAGATAACCAGACTTATTAAATATGCATCAGCGTGACTGTGCAGCACCGTAAACTTACTATATTACGTTTCTCAATATCCCCGTCGCACTTGAAATAATTACGCTTTGTTATTTCACGTTTGCGTTTCTCGAAAGAGAACGCAGAACAACCTGCAATTCTCTCCGTAACTTTGACGACGGGTTATCGACGTAGGAATCTTTGCGAGTTGAACATTTTGGGGATCAAACGGGGAAAAGTTTACCTTACGCGGGTGAAGCATTACGCAAAGCTGTGTGTAACAAGCTGCTACATCATGGAATTCTGAGTACGTATAAACGAGCGTAGCGGCGTGTCTCATCGAGCGAACGATAACGTAAAAGCGAGGATTCAGCTCATGTCTGCGTTCTAGCGAGAACATGCGGAATAAACGCGAAAAATTGCGTCCCTTATATCTCGCAGGGTAGACATTCCCTGGTAGTAATCCATTACGAAATAAACGCTGTTTGACGATTAAAAAATGGCTCCACCAACTAACTCACTTTTTCAATTCTCTATTTTTATTTAGTTCGCAAGCGCGCAGCTTGCGCGAACGCGGTAATAAACTTTAAAATAAAATATTCCCCATGTAAATGATCGCCGTAATTCATCACGGAATATTCCTGCTTTTCAGTAGCCGTTACATATTTGCCATCCAATCCCGGCAAAAAGCGAAATCCTCTGCAAAAAATATCTAATGGTCGTTTGTCAGTGGTTTTTCACTAGGCACGAAGTGCAGTAACGCTCCGCAAATTTGCAATCTTCATCTCCGAATCGGGCGAGCCGCTTACGGAGTTTCCTCGTTAGTGATTTCTTGGGTGCTTACGAAGGTGGGTAGTGGTAATACCACCTTCCTCGCGGATACGCTTTGCTGCTGTTGCTGCAGCAACAGCAGCAGCTTTAGATTCTCGAACAGTCGACCAAAGATACAAGCTGGGTATACACGCGAATGCACTTTGACGCAGCTGCATCATCGTCTCTGAATAAACTAAAACTGAAGGCAAAGCGCGGGCGTACGCGCGTGCGGAGTCTGTACAATACGATCGAGTTGGCAATGAATCGCGCTCATCCGGTTTTGATCCGTAGCAATGCACCGTCTGTGATACTCTCGCGAAGCAAATTGCTCCTATCAAGTTAGTTGATGCACGGCTAATATTATAATATTACGTTAGCGCCGGGGATTATCTTCCACGTTTTCGTTGCGCGGACATGTTGTTACGTGTTACGTTATTTGCTAGAAGAATCTCAAGAAAAATGCGTGACATCGCGGAGGAACCAGGGGAGAATGCAGACGTTCCACGTTAAAAATATCGTTCACCAAGATAAGTGCAAGATGCGCTCGCTCGAAAGAGCGACGAGACAGCGAAAAATTCGCAGTTGCAAGGAATGCCCGGGACCATTTGTTTGATTCGCGTAGGGGATGCATTGTCTACCGAACACGTATACTATTTATGAAACGGCACACGTGCATTACGTATAATACATTACGCTCGTTTTGGTGAAATGCAGTCGCTGCCGATAGTGACTGCGCGCTTCGTTCAAATTAAATAACAGTGTTCTGTCGAAATTCGAGCCAACGCGGACAAATTCCATCTGCCGTTATTTAACATTTGAAATGAATTTCTTCCAGTCTGTCGCTGATCGTTAGTTTCATGCCGCAAAATCACCGTACTCCATATCCGATATTAAATTTTTGCCTCGCAATATACCTGTTTCCGAACATTTTGACGTGAAAATCTCCCGCTCGCTACTCAAAGCCGAATCGTCAAAGAGCAATTATACCCGCAATCGCCGGCCCGATAAAAATTGCACCGAGTCGAGTCTCTAAGTAAACCTTAAATATTACTGAATCTCGCGGCATTGCTGACGTGCGTTTTTCGCGAGCCGGCCGCGCTCGAGAAGAAAAAGCATTTTGACGAGGAAGAACCGGCTAAGCTAAAGTGCCTACTCAGGATTTGGTTGGATAGATATCGGATGAGGGGAGAACGAAGAGTAATTTCGTGCCACACAAGCGATTAAAATTCTGTGCCTGTTAAACATCATTCCTGAACGATCGCTTGCGATATTCATCGAAACACGCATCCGCCGTTCTCCGACAATACTTCCGATGATGTGCGTTTAAGCGGGGCAATTTCAAGGATCGTTTTGATTATAAATAAATGAACCTCGCAAACGGCGTGATTGACAGGAAACAGCGGTCTAGAACAACGTATATTTAGCCTTGCTGTACCTATAACGGTATTTTTCAACGGTATATTTAATTCCGCGCTCAGCCGAGTAATTAAAAGAAATTTTGCATCGCCCTTCCTGTGCGATGTCGACACGTAAAGATGGTTCTCTCTAGACGAAGTGAGGCACTTGAATAACGGTCTGGTATGATTTAGGCGTAGCGTTTACGGCTGAATAGAGTCTGCGCGATGGAATTCAATTCGCACGTAGTTGCAGGCTACCATGTACATACGTGCGAAGTGACAGAGCCATTTGCAATCTGTGAATTGCAATCCATCACAATCTATGAATTCCATTTTACTTATAAATATGCAAAACTTGAAATGTACGGTAAGAGATGGTATAACTATATTTTTATCGCTGTTCATATTCTATGTAATTTTTTAATGTTTGTTTTTTTGTTAGTTTGCATATCGACGCAGGATATGCTGGATTAATCTTGCTGAGTATCGCTGAGAGATATGTCTTGCACGGAATGAAAATTGCGATGTCGGCGAAATGCATATATCTTGTGCATGTGTTTCTCAACCGGATCAGTCCACGATGTAGTCCATTTCCCACCATTTCCTTCCGGAAGTAACATCGTTCGAGCAAGTTGCACTTACCGGCCGGATTAGCAAGTAAATTTTATGCCTCCATTGTTTTAATTAAAGGCTTCGTGACGCATTATATTGCACCTAGCTATAAGTAACTGCGATGTTCAATTATAATCTCATACTGATACCAAAAGTTTCCTACATAAATTCAAGACGAAATATGAGTTACGCTTGGAAATGGGAATAATTTCGCGGAATTGCGGAATTGCAGTCATGAAAATCATCAACGGATAGAGATCGCGAAACTATTTGAATATTTCCCGCGGGTTGATTTATATTCGAGATGAATCCATGTATTATAAAATAATGCATACTATGAAATAATGTATACTATGTCGAAGAGAGAATTGCTGAAAGGAAATACATAAATCGAATATTAATATATTTGACAGAAATATAAAAAGCTAATATAAGCAATTTATTTGAAAGAAACATCTGCATTGCGTTGTGAATATTCAAACTGCAACACAAAGTTTTTCGTCTAAAAAAACAATAAATGTGCTAAAACATATCACTCAATTCGTTTCATTGTCGGCAAAGTTTAACCTTTCAAATTTTACTTATCTATGTATCAGTTTTCGAAACGAACAGGCTTATTTTATATAATGTATTTACGTATGTAATATTATTAACATAATTATTAAAAGAATAAGAAAGAACAAACTATAAAAAAGTTGAAAAACTTAAAATACTTTTCTATCTCTTATATTATAAATCATTTTTAACAATTTTGGAACGCATAATTTAAGGAAATTTTAAAGAATAATCGCTTCCAATAGAATTGCGATTTTTAATGGTTGCAAAACGAAATTAAGTTACCATTAGTGCAATTTAATGTCGTTCTGAAGCATCAATTTTTCGCGACAATATTCACAAAATTGGTTTTTGCACGGTTGTCGCTTCTGTATAGTTTGTGCAGATTTCTTAAATATCCATTGACGCATCGGCAGAGGCTGATGGAAAACGTTTGCACCATCCGCAGACCGGTGGTGATGCATTGCTTTGCATAAATTGAAAATGGGTTCGTAACAACGTCGCGCCTCTCTCACGTTGAAATATTCGTGTGTCCAACAGCCATAGCAACTTGATAACGCGCCGGTCCCATTTTCGTGCGTTGTTGAATTTTTTATTAAATCACATTGCACGAATGCGCAGGACGGGAGATTCAAAAAATATGTCTCACTTTTGAAATCCATTAGAAAGGATGTTTGCTTTCACATCGAGAGACTCCCAAAATGATAATAGCAGGCGGACATTTTCATAATGAAATTTGTATGCCGCTTACTTCGAGTGTGGGTTTAATTGCTTCCGCACAAGAAAATGAGCAATAAAAATGTGCACAGCCGCATAGCGAAGCTTTCACGCGCAAATGTTCCGTTCTTGTCTTGAATTTCTCTCTAGCGCAATCGCAGTGACGTAAAATCGCAATGCAGCTTCGATCTTACCATCTGAATAAGCGCGGAATGAATGAATGTCTTTACAGCGTTACAATGTTACTGCCTGAGGTGAGGAATAAAAAAAGGTTCACTGGATGGTTGAAAAGCTTCACGGTAAAGATTAGCGGGATTTGATGAAAAGCGTGGCGAGAAAAGTGTGGCCGTATATCAAAAGTAGAGAGGGTGTACGAGTGCTTGTGGGAAATCGTTCTTCTTTTTCTATCGACACGAAATGCTCAATCTGTATAGTGACCATTTTAAAGAAATGTTCTTGCCGCCGTTCCCGTTCCATTAGTAATGCCACTAATTCAATGCGCTCTTTCATGTCAATCAATAATTCATTAAAGAGCAAGACGTATGCTAAAACTTAATGAAACTTGTTAAACTGTATTAAAACTTTATTCCTCAGGAAAGAATTTATGTTGTGCAATTTAGATTAAAAGACAAAAAGCTTTTGACTGAAATGAAAGATAGAAATATAAGATTAGCATGCAGTGTTAATCAAACTATTATAAAATAAAAATCATTAAAATATTGTTTACGAACGAACGTTGTTACGAAGTCTGCATCACAAAAAACTATTATTCTCATTTCCGTGGCACGGAAAACATATAAAATAATAAACAAGAAATTAAGAGAGATTCTTCCCGATATAATATCGTTCGTTCAAAATTTCTATTGTAAACCTTCATCGAGAGTACGCTCGATGAAGGTTGCGGAATAATTTAACATGGAAGGGAGATTGTTCAACGTCGTGTAAAAATACGTGCGTTAGATTGAGCCCTCATGCGGGAAATGTATGCGAACGGAGCACTTGTTCATTACAGTCTCGCTAATGAGGACGACGAGGCACTCCATTAAGTCAACTATGATGCGGTAAGTACGGCAGCAGCCAAGGAAAGCCGATGTCACGTCAAAGTGAAAATTCGTAGACGATGTCCGACGTCGTGACCGCTGGATCTCCGACCAGAGATAACTGTTAGTGCATTGGCGAGGTACCGTCCTTATAATTAGTTTAAAACGAGACCGACGTAAGTGTGTGTCGAGTGCGTAAAATTTAAATGGTCGGCGCGCTCCGTCTTATGAAACTTTCACGGGAATTGCGGGTAATCTGTGCATCATCACATCACGTAGAGGAAAACGAGAAGGGAGAGATTCAGATCTTACCGAAAAATTGATATCCATTTTTCACAGTAAAAAGCGCGACAAGACAGAATTGCATCGATAGGATATTTTGCATCGGAAATAGATAACAGGAATCGTTCGGGATCGTTTGATCAGAAATCGACGAGACCGGTTTTCATTCCGGTCGAAATTTGTTACGGGGGAGGGGGCAGCGCGGGAATTGATAATGATTCCCACGTGGGAACGTTTCGGGATTGCCTGGCGCTCATGTCGAACGGGATGTGTATCGTGGGGTAAATGGATTCGTTTCGCTATTTCAGCGACAGCGTGCTTTCGTGTCTTCGCCCGAGATCGTAGGGATTAATCCGGGCGTAGCGGACGGCACTTTTGCCGATTACCGTCCAGACAATCGAGCAAATGCGATTATGTTTCGTGGTAGTTGGGGCTGGGAGCGGCCAGTTAAAATTCCATCGCGTGCGAACTGCGAAATTCGCTCTTCCTATTGCGCGCCGCTTGCGCGGATTACAAGGGCGAACGACACGTAACGTTATTCTGACCCGAGTATGCGGAATATGCTTGGAGAATGATTTCATCAGATTTGTAAACGAGCTTCGATGACACTTTGCGATTACCTACTTAATTATTCATTGCAGCCGCGAAACTGAATAACACGGCAAAGCTGAATAAATTTCTAAGATATAAATTCTATAATGACCCTAGTCCACGTTAGTGCAGCGTCTGGGTGCAGCTGTGTATTTCTATATTCCTTTATAGCTAATTGACGCCCGTGCTTCCAAATCGCGTTTATCTAAAATGACATTCACACTCAGCACGATGCGAGGATTACGCGGTTACAATTAGGGATTGAATCTGGGATATACATGCGATCCTTTGCCAACTTGTGCATCCCTGTCGCGAGGGATTGTAATGAACGTTACAGTAGTCGCGTTCTAACTTTGATCAGGCTGAATCGTTATAGCATAACAAATTTCGCGTTGATTGGTGAATTGGCTTTGCCAGTTGCACGATTTTCGATTAATATTGAATTATTTAGTGACATTTAAATGAAAGCGGATTTTACTCATAGTTTCATCTATTAATTAACTGTTCTCTGTCGCGGGAAGAAATCTCGCTCAAGTGCTTGGTGACGCAGCAACTAGTTAGTTCTAATTAATCGTGATTACTTCGGCTTGAAGTTCATACATTTTCACGTTGCTCCTCGCTTATTTGCACCTACCGCGTGGTCCGTCGCTCGGCATTATGCACAGGTGTGCGAATGCATACATCTTCGAGGAATCTCAAAGTTCAACATCTACACTCGGCTTCGTTAGAAAGTTTTCTAGCACGAGACGTCATCTTCATAATTACTGCAATATGAACTGTAGCTAATCTTTCCGTGTCGTCTAGTGCTTCGTAACACTAAATAAGATTTTTATCGCTGCTCTTACAGCTTGCCGGCTTATCCATCATGACACGAGCCAAGCAAGCGAAATGACTTTTAGTAGATGAAGTGAGTAATTTAGTTACTCCGAGGATATTAATAAATACGGATCAACTAAAATAATAAATTTCATCTAATAATAAGATATTTAACAATCTATTACCAGTAGAATTTTCGTTAAAAATTCTTGATAACCGTGCTTATGACATTGCTGGATTCTCTGAAACCCAGATTAAACATGTTTTTGCACGTTACATGCAGAAATAGTATAAAAAGTCACGTTTTTCTGTGTCACGCTATTTATCGCTGTTTTCAAAAATAGAAATAGTGAAACATATGTCTCCGCCCGCTAAAACATACGTACATATGTGCGCTGTATCCGTCCGGAGCCGTCACGGAGAGCGACGTTTTTTTTGTCAACGCGTGTTGCATTGCTCGTAGCAAATTGATTAAAAAAGAAGAAATAAACTGCACGACACATCGCGCAGCAATGGTCGATGGCATGATACGTCACGGTGAATATGATATGCTAGAAAGTGCTTGCTCTGAGTTTTGTGATTACTAGGAATGTGTGTGTGTGTGTATGCTTTCCTCATGTAAGAATTTTCAGAAAATTCGGCCGTTATTATCAGCTGCCATTATCCGACAGAGATTTTTGTAACATATGTACGTAGCATATATACGTAGTATAATATACGTGCATATCTCTACTGAATTTCACCATAATGATTAAATAACCTGCCCGTGCATACTTCAGCGATTATGTTTCACGTACATCAGGGGTGCGGCGCACCCCGATTTCATCGATAATTTTGTCGGTCTAAAATTAGCGGATGTATTTCTGCGTATGACAAGCGTGGAGAATGATATACTGCTCAGTGTATACATTATTTATAATAGCTAATTTGCTTCAATAATTAACTCTTATAATCGATGTTTTTTTCTAATTTAAATGTATAAAAGTTTTTAATATTGTTTCCAAAGCCTTATAAAACATCAAATTATAAAATAACGTTCTTATTATTTCACATAATATTTCAGATTGATGCGTCAAAATATGTTCTTATTTCTAATTTGTAGAAATGATTAATGTGCGCTAAATCTTCAGATTCTGATCACTTGACATTTCGCGATATAAATTGTTAAATAGATGTCAGTTTTAAATTTGCCAATACGCGAATTTATCGATTAATATGTGTACTATGGATAGTACCCTTTCACAAGCTCGTTACGCGGAGATAAAAAAGAACGTAACGTATGAGATATACTAAAATTTAAAAGATGCATTCGTGCATTGATTTAGTGCGCTATATAAAGTAATAAAGTGTAAAATATAACATAATTTACATTAGGATTATTATTAACATTCTTTTTTCGTGAATAAATATATCATAGATATCTCCTATAAACTATCTGAATTAATTAATCTTACTTTTAATATATTGGTTTTTTAAGTCGCTGAATCCGAATCTGAAATCAGATTTTCAAAATTCAATATGGCGAATCCAATATGGCGGACGAAAACTCGAAAAATTACTTGAATAGACAGTAACTCGACATGCGACTTTCAAAATACAATAAAATCAACTTTTGACATTTATTGTTAGTTATGTGAAGTGAATTAAACATGTTAAAAATATTAATCGTTTATAACAAAATTGTTTAAACAATGTAGCTAAAAAATGAAATGTAAAATGATTAGAGTGAGTCCCCTTACAGAAAATAGTGAGAGGCAAGGGGATTCACTCTAATCATTTTTCATTTAATTTTTTAGCTACATTGTTTAAACAATTTTGTTATAAACGATTAATATTTTTAACATGTTTAATTCACTTCACATAACTAACAATAAATGTCAAAAGTTGATTTTATTGTATTTTGAAAGTCGCATGTCGAGTTACTGTCTATTAAAGTAATTTTTCGAGTTTTCGTCCGCCATATTGGATCCGCCATATTGAATTTTGAAAATTTGATTTCAGATTCGGATTCAGCGACTTAAAAAACCAATATATTAAAAAGATCGAACAGTTAAAAAATATAGTTTCACAAGGTGTTTCATGCGCAATGCCAAACGAACGCGGCAATTTAGGGATTGTTTACCCCCTGAATATTTATATAAAACAAAACAAAAAAATACGTGTTCCTTAATTAGCTTTCCTCTTAAAGTTTTAATAGATTTTACTTCGATCAGATCAAAACTGATTTTTTGCAGCAAGAAATTGGTCACTTTAGGGGTAGTTCACCCCCTAATTTTCACTCCCCTTCCAACATACCTAGGCCGATTTTCGTCTTCTATCAAAAGATACTTTCATACCAAAAATTATTAAAATCGCTTCACTGGTCTCAAAGATATCGCAATTTTTCCATTTTACCCCCCATTTTGGGGGGTCGTTTCACCCCCTAAATATGTTTTTCCGCCGCTAAAAAAAAATACGTGTCCCTTAGTTTTTCATGTATTATAACATATCCAAATTTCAGAAAAATCGGAGAGTGACACTTCCGTAGGTTTACTTGTTAGTAAATTTTGGTATCAAAATTAAAGTAGTTAAGTTTTAATCTTTACTTTTATTAATTTGTGAAAGAGCAAGTTTAATTTCCGTATATTTTTTGAAACTCGTAATGTTATTACGATAGCGTTTTATAGCACTTTCGACTTTGCATTTATACTTCATCGACTTCACTCCCTCTGGCAGACCGAGAAACTTGAACGTTTTCGATGACGCGTTGGTATGTTATTCCAAACTGAGATCAACGAACTTACGGTTCGCGAACGGCTAGGGATTTGAGAATCGTCCACGGGAAAGACGCGGGAAATTAGATAAAGAGAAAATTAGATAACCTGACCGAAGTTCACTCTTGTTAACGCTGTTTCCGAACCTTTATGGGACACAATTGGAAATCTCGCCAGCGAGATCGTTCGATGTTCCCATCACGGCAGTAACCATAAAAGGTTTCCCGGAAGTGAGATGAGAGAGAAAACGAGCGATGCCTCAATGAGGAATACGTTTGTTTACGGAAATAGGTAATTTATTCTCTGCGAGAGACATATCCGTCCGTTATACACGCGAAGTTTCGTCGCCGAATCAAATTGCGCAAACCGTAAATGTAATTGCATTTAATACTCACGCCGGGAAACGCGCAGATCCTGAAATACGACTGGACATCGATGTTATGAGATTACATCGGACTTTTCGCCGAGTAAGATCGCAGGAAAAGTTGAGCGAAGTAACGTCGACTAAAAAACGGTCTGAAACGTGTAATAAGTTCGTAAGCGCGCAAACCAAAGGAGCGGTGCAAAACGTTTTTATCGTTTATACTTTGTGCGAACTTGGAAAAGCGAATTTCAGCAGTATTAAGTGTAATGAGAGACGATAAAAAGACTCGAATGAGCAAACGAGCGAGTGCGCTCGTGTATATTGCTTGCACGAGTGTGTCACATCATTTATTAATGGTAGTCATTTATTCCGATGACAGCTTAAACATTATTAATATTAATGATACAATGATATAAATCGGCACTGTCATATTCACGCGCAAACAAAATACCACCAAGTTTAATCAAACAGTAACAATCCAACTATATGGTACTTTGAAACCTCATGAATCAATCGCCACTGTTAAAAACTCGGAAATGATTTGTATTTTTAATTTTTAATGCACTTTCATTATAAAAATATTTTATATTCTCCTATAATAAAATGATATATCATTATCTTGTTACAAATAGCCGCATTTCACAAAATGGAATAATAGGAATCGAGTAAGTGACATATCAATAATTTCTACAATGTTTTATTCTTTCCATCCATGTAATCCACGTTAGAATCATTGATATCTGTGAATCATGAATAAATGATATGTCGCGATTGAAAAAGACATTCAATTCATCAGAATACATTTATAGAATTCATCTAGTATTTATCTTTAAAATTAATGTATGTATAACAATACTAACACGTACATTAGTAAAGAACAATTATAATTATACATAATTTATGCCACAACGAATTTATTAAACTATCTAGTCTTACAATTTATTATATACGAATTATAGCGAATAATTATATTGACTAATTGCTCATTAATCTTGCTTGCATAATACAAAGTGTGGTGAATTAATATCCCTGCACGGTAATCGCGTTCCGTCATCTTGTGAATTCTTTCAGTTGCACTGCAAATGAAACTCTATACGTCTTTCTGACACGCTGATTCGTCGCGAAAAATATTCGAAGCAGTCGACCAGCGTTCTAGCGTTTCTAACGTGGCAAGGAAACAGCACTTGTGATTCTCGCATAGCAAGGTAGAAATCAGAATATCAGACATAAGTATAATATTTCGCGCTCCAATTTTTCGTGAGAAGAACTAACGCGGATAAAACCGCGTGTGGGTTGGACGAGCTCCGGAGATTGCACCTCGGTGGATGATCAAAGCGCGATAAAAATTGATTCTCGAGCGTACGCGCGATGATATGCACGCTCATTTCGGTCCTCGATGATAAAGAAAGATCGCTTCTATCTTGCACGGATAAACTAGCTGTCAAATTCCATTGTGCATTAGCGGTTTGGAGCCCGCCGTCAAGCTCCTCTCGTGGAAACAGATCTGCCATTCCGCGCAAAACGATTCTCTCCGGCACGCGGAAAACATATGCGCCCCATTGTCGTAACCCCGTGCGAGCGCAGGTATCTACTGACATCCGTGAGATACGTAGCGGATATTACATTTCCGGTTCGCCAGGTTGATATTCAAGGACGCTGATTCTGCGGCCTTTCTATATAGATAGGAACATTTCGTGGTAGGGTGACGGATCGAGCACCCAGATGCGAAGCAACTTTCGTCACGTCCGAGAACAACGACGACGAATAACTTCGTCGTAACTAACGCTACTTTTGGCTCCGGTCTTCCGGTACTGTAACAAAACGCGTTTCTCTGCTAACTGGCCTGGTTGTATGTGTCGGAATATGGGATTTTGCGTTCACGTTGTCGCGTGTCTGTTTCGTGTTCCCAGTAAAACGAATGGAGTAGGCGCACAAATGACATAGCGCTGATTGCTCGAGCGCACTTGTCCGGAGTATTGTCCGCGAACGAGTTTTCCCCAATAACGGTCGTTTTTCGAGAAATAGGAGAAGCGCTTGTATCTAACCGAAATATAGCGCGGAATGGCAAGCTCCGAATCGAACATTGGAATGACAAATTGCGTTCTGATCTTTATGACAGAGGAGATCACTTTTGCGCTAAAGTGGCTTGTTTATCTTTAAGCTTAGCACCGGGACGATTTAAGTTTCGCAGCGATACATTTCCAGCGTAACTTTCCCGAAGATATGAATTACGCTTCAAACTCCGTTGTTTCCGACAATAGAGAGAACCGATTTTGAGCCATCGCTTCTCGTTCATCATTTGTCTTTGCGCGCGCCATTCGCTAACTTGGTCGGATGAGAAAAGCAGCTACACGAACAATAAATCTTTTCGTATTCATTATTAAAACATTTCGAAAGTTTATTATTCGTGAGAGAACAATGCAGGACTGGAAAAAAATATTGCCGAGAACGAGAGGCTTAATGGAAACCCATTAGGAAACTTTGATAGCATAAATTATTCAAGGAAAATAAAACATCTCTTCTTAATGGAAATCCAACTGGGTCGCGGGCGGATTAAAATCGATCGATAATCACCGGTGGTTTAGGCAACCGCTCGAGTAACTTTCGATGTGTAATTCGATTTACGTTCAACGATATAATCCCCGGATACCGTTACAGATATTCACGAAACTCTGTTAAGCTAATTAAATTTTCGCAGAATGCGGACGATCGCGACCGCGAAACAGCGGTTATAAAGGATATACAGAAATACAGAATCATGTACAGACGTGCTACTTTCGTCGAATGTGTTATAAAAATATATCGTAAAACTGGATCGAACGTTCGATCGACATGCCTACGTATAGATATACGTCGTCGAGCACACGTGAAAAGTCGTCACGTAAACGGGTTATCGTTCTCGTTTTGTTTTTACGGACCGGCACCATTCATCAGTCGACTTATACGGCGCAAGTGCACGAGGGAAAAACTGCGAGAAACGCGTGAAAAATTTGCGATCGATTCATCGCACTCGCACGATCGCCAAAGTTATATGCTCCGCGGGGAGCATTTTAATCCAGCGCGATCTCGATCAGAAAATTTACTTGCGTCGGGAATACGTACGTCCACTTGCGTTCGGCAAATAGCGGATTAAGCAACGGCGAGTGTACCTTTGGCTACCGTGTGCAAAGTCTCCGCTTTCTCGCGGACAAAACTTTCTAATTGTGGGAACTTTGTTTTTTGTCAAGACAAACGTTTGCTCGTTACGCCTGAATTTCCTCAGCAAGCTGTACCCAAAGTACGACATTCAGTCTTGGATAACGTACAAGTACGCCGTACTCATTATCCTGTCATGGACGTAGTTCGATAGAGGATAAAATTACTTTGCTGTACTAACTTGTATGGAACCGTTTGCGTTTACAAGAATGTGCGTTTGTTATTAAACTAACTCTAAAAAAGCAGCTTGTTATAACATTGCAATTATCACTTATGCAAAGAATGCAAAGAGCTTAATGAGTAAATTACTAAACTAAAAGACTGAAAGGTGAAACAATTATTTTTTCAAGAAGAAGAAGAAAATTGTTTCGTAAATTAAATTTTTAATTTTTCGTATTAATTTCTCTGCTATTTTTATCCTGGAGAGATGTAAGCTTTTTTTAACTGTTTCTGCAGTTATCTGAAAAAGCACACATCACATGTTCAAACATGTTCTTAATGCGATATGCTTTAGCCCTTGCGGCATACATCATCCCTTAGCTACCTCTAAGGCATAAAAATAAAGATCAATATTGGGTATCTTTCACGGTAACTATCATTTACGTTATCTATCTGTGTAAGCATCAAAAACAATCACGAGGAAGATTCCGAGTTGTAGCGACCAACGAACTAACGTAATGATGTAACGGCGTTCTTCTATTCTACGCGAACCTAATTCCAACAGCGATAAGTCTCCGTTTAGTCGACATACGCGGTGTTCCAGAACTACCGTCATTTTATATATACGCATCTTTCACCATAAATTTCCTTAAATGTCTCTCGAGGTACAGTTCGCTTAATAAAATTCGCTTTTAGCACCATGTCACATTTTCAATTCCAAATTGATGAAATTTTGAAATTCCGGGTAAGTTCCGTCCATTCGATCGCACTTATTCGCATCACAGATCGTCTCTTAAAGCTCGAGATCCTTTCGCGTTCAGTCATTCATAATTCAGGAATGACTGGCTCGATCGTCGATATTTGTCTCACGGAAGAATTGAATTCGTATCGCTGAAGGAATACATAAATGAAATGGTCGCGATGGTGGCGAGAGTTCCAGGACACTCTGTACTGGATTTGGTAGAGCCCCGGCGCGATCGAGTGCGGCCGTTGTTCCTAAGTGGGCGGAGTGCTCGCAGCGATCTAGAATTGAGTTCGTGTCTTGAGTCCCAACCGAGCAAGAATCGGCCGACGGCTGATAGCTCCGGGGTGATAGGTTACGATGGGGGTTGCATCCGCGCATCTACCACGCATGCTGGCACAGTCTCTACCGGCGGTTTACCAAATATTTAGATTTCCGATAGCGTGCCGGCTCACCGTGCAGCAGATCGGAGGGGTGGATCGCCGCTTTGAATAAAGACGCACACCCGGAGTTCTATTTCGCGTTGCGTTATTGCCTCGGCTTCAATTACGACTTGCCGTAAATAAGGATGCACTTACGGTAAATGCCATGAACGATGTTTACGTCCATGGCTGTTGGGACGTGTTTACGAAAGCAAGAACTGACGGCGAGCTGGCGACAGTATGCGCAATAACGTCGAATAGTCGTGTCTAAGGTATTCGCAACTTGTCGTTGTTCTTCGACGTGACTGGTTCTTCAGGCTTCCGTATCTTCAACATTTTATTCCGTGCTTCGTATCGGGGTTAAAACGCCGTCGGGAATAGTGATGGAAAGGTTTGGAAGATCCTCTTCCTGACACAGTTTGACAATGCTTTTAATTATTCTTTTCCTACTATTCCTATACTATTCCACATTCTTGTTCAGCAGAATTATTCGTCAGTTTGTTACAAAAAACAAATTTTGACATGTCATTTTATTTTGTGGCTTTAAGTTATTTACGTGAATGATGGATATTTCGAGCCCAAACATATCATGAATTCCCCGCATTGCTTGCGGGATAAATGGCGTTGGACGAGGGAAAGGGTCTGTGCCGGATTTCATTAAAGTACCGCACCATACTACGGTCCATATCGAGACCCTGTTGGATATTCAACCGCGTCGTACGTTTATACATTTCCGTATGGATAATATTGCTACAGCAAGAAAATGACCGAACTCGCGCTAAGTCGCGCATCGTCATTTGTGTCAAATTAAAAAAAAAAGAGAGAAAAATACATCTTTCTATGCGTCTCCTCGTTCGCGGTTTATGGCCACTTTCATGAACGTCATCGCCTTTTTCTTTGCTCGTGTGCAAGATCACAAACTTTTCTCTCAATACTTCACCGTCGGTTTCCTCTCTTATTTCTCACGCGAGAGAAAAGGTTCAATTATCGAGGATGCGGCATTATTGGAGCAATCAACTCTTCATGGAAAGTTTATATCGCCATTGAGTAACGGGGATTAGGAACAAGCGAGTTAAATGATTTACTGACCGACGATGATATCCAGCTGCTATTAAAAAGACTCATACATTAATAATGTGCAATTTATTTCTGAGTATTTCTCTACGTCCTCTACAAGTTCCGATCCATTTGGAATGAAATGACGTCCGACTGCATGTTTGGTAAAAGCACGGTACGTCTGGAAAGCGATTTATTCGCGGGGATATTATGGGAATAAATAAGTATGCAACATAAGTAAACTTCGACGTTGAAAATGGGATTACGGATGCACGCCATGGAGAAGAATTTATGAGCAGAGTATATCGTAATAGTGTTTACACTATTTGATAGCATTATGCAAAAACACGGTCATGCTGGAAGTCTCGAGATTTAACGCTAATGAGTTAAGCTGCTTAAACGCATAAACTTTACGTCGCGCTTCTTTTTACATGGCGCCATGCACGCGATGGCGTAACACTCGTGCAGAACGAAAATAATAATGTATTAATTTATTCTTACACGTATTAAATTGCATTTTGCATAATTAACCTGCGAGGCGTTTAGTTTCGTGTAAATTTATGATAAATTTATGATAATTATTTCACAATGTTATGTACAATGTCGATCGAGACAAATATCATTTTTGCTCTATATAATAATTAAAATTTTCAAGTATATCAAAAACGAGAAATGGGGTATCGTGACTAAGTACGTGTGATGAATGCACTCGTCACGCTCCATCTCATCATGAAGCTGTAATGGATTATTCGCATCATACATTTAATCGTTAAAATCGATGTTTTCCGTTTCGTCGCCGAGATATATAGCAGTATACGATATACGATGAATAAATCATTGGAAATTTAACTGACAAATTTTCGATATATGGGTTTCGACGTTGAGCGCGCATGCTTTATAGTGCAGAAATAACGAGTGCGCCTTGCAAAATCTGCGCTATCGTGCAAAACGATCTAATTTAAAACGTTACGCTCCGAAATCAGTCAAATCATTCTGTCAAAAATTATTCCATCAAAAAATTTCCGTCCTGACATAATTTCAAAAACAGCGCTCTTGTAATATTATAAAAATTAAATATGCACAATCTGCTACTTTAAACTATGTTGCTGAAAATTAATCTCAGGATTAATATGAAGAAGGTTTTAGTCTTTTTTAGTATAAAAACATGTTATAAAATGTTAGTTCATAATCGAATTTCTGACTGGAAGTTAATTAAGAAACTGTTGAATCTCACGATAATTTTCATTAATAAAATTATTACTTTTTTGTACAAACTGTTACTTTATAAATGTCGGATTTCGGTAAGAATAGACATATGACAGTTAGCTTTTTTCTTTGTGCTGCAGCTGTGATGTTCAAGCGACTACTCGTATTTGTTTCACACACACAGTGTGGAGAGTTTGTTCGCAAGAGACAATCCAAGAGAATTACATATACCTATATATATTTCAAAGTAGTTAACTAGCAAATCCTGCTTTTCTTGTGTAGGTTAGCAAACCGCCGCACTGGGAACCCGGTCTTTCATTACACGTAGATTCGCCATTCGAGATTCATCGTTTCCTCAACGTCTCGTCGTTCCAGGTTCCATCTCCCGGAAGTCAACGCGCACAGGTAATCAGTTGAATGCGTCGAGGTTATTTAATGGAACAGTAATTGTCATGGAGTTCTACACTAACTGTTTGCACTCACAGTGGTGTGCAAATTGCACTTTTTTTGTTAAGAGTACTCGAGTTTTTGGTAACACCAACTTTAATTCTGATTACATTTTAAACAGTTTTGATGAAGGAATTATCTGACGAAAATCTGATAATTCTTTAACCATCATTTTTCTTCGAATATTGTTTCTCGATAAATTGATATCCGGATGTTGGAAAATTTGATATGATTTTCAAGGGATATTTAATTTTAATACAGTATTCGATTACGGTGTTCGTTGTGGAACGTGTCGCATTACTTCGGTAGACATCTGGCATATCTGTCGTGTCCTCTGCACTCAGTGTTGATCGGATTGTCAAAACTAGGTCAAATCTTCTTGCATATAGTATGTCATCGTGACGCGAATCGGTGAAGATCAAAATTTCAAATCGAAATATACATGATATCTATACGTTATGTGGAGCACACTGCATTATTCCACTTATGAATCGATACGATCACAGCGATTCGGTAACTATCCCTCTCCCACGCACTAACGACTCGTTGTCGTTATCGCAATCTCTAAGCCTGCATTGAGCGTGGGCAAACTTCACATAACAAAGTTTGGCTGAATCTAAACTAGCGTAAGTTATGTGACCTCATATCGGTCACTATTGGAAACTCGGTTACGCATTCAACTTCGCGACAGTTGCGAGTCTCAGTAGTAACTTTTGTCCAAAATAATGTGTTCCAATACGATTCCACAGAATGTACTGTTTTGCATTTTTTCCCCAAAAAATGCATTTTTTACAATATCATATTTCTCGAAACAAACGTATCTCCGAAATGAAAACTTTCGTTTCATTTAAATTAGTTTTTATTTTTGTAGTTTTTAACATGTATCATGTGTAATACAACAAGTTAGTTAACAGAAAGAAAAAGCACATGCAATATTTTCGTGTCAATCAATATCTCGAAATAAAAAATTTATTTAATTTTAAGAGACATATCGGTTTGTCACGTATTATATTTTTTATAGTATCTGTCTATTTCAGTAAGCGTTATGGCAAATTGTTTACGTTAATCTAAATAATAAATACATTGTGCAAGAGAGAAATATTGATCGACGTTTTAATCCTCGAAAGCTACAGTGTCGTTACTAGCAATCGTATAATCGTACATCACGAGTATCGAGTATGTCTACCCACACATTATGTACTTTGCAGTGTCTCCTTTACCGTCGAGGGTAACATTTCCTATTGTCTCACCAAATTCATCCGTTCTGTGCGCAGACCATGTTAATTAGACCATCCTGTAGAACGTTTCTAACCGTTGATTTTGGTGACGTTGGAAAACGAAGTGTAAATTAAGGAGAGAGAGAGAGAGAAAGACAGTAAGAGAAACCGAGAATACTGCGACGAAAGATGTTCACAATACAGCTGGAAATAGTCACGTTGTTACGCTTTGCGGTCATTTTATCAAATATTCGTGAATTATTAATAATTAGTTATCTTTCCAAAGTATTATTTAATTAAATTCTTCAAAACACTGCTTTACGATATTTTAATTGTGCGAATTTGAAAACAGGTATTGAACAATTGATCGCACTTATTTATGATGCTCTGAATTAGATACGTTTCGAAAAAATGTTATATCTCTCGATATATTTCCGAAATACGAAATGTCATTTAAATTTATGTAATGTAATATTATACTTTTCTCTATCTTCCTCTTTACTTTTTTCTCTTCTTCTCTCTCAATTTAATTGTTTTGCTAATTTATCACTTAAATCCCATGCTGCGTACTGCAGCTTCGTGAATATGTATAATAAAGAATTCGTTATTTTGAGATTGCTCCTTAATCCTTGTCTGCGTATTTAAGACATTAAAAATTAATGAAGAAATAGAGCGTTTGCAGACTTGTCTCCCGCTTCTTTCATAATTCCGTCTGCAAGGCGACTACGCGATGGAAAAGAGAGAAGAGCTTCTCGACTAAGTCCATTCAGAGAAGCTTTATGAAGCGTTTCTTTATCCGTGCTTGCGCAATGTGCACAAAAGCAATGTCGGATTTACAACAGCTTTGAAGACTACGGCTATCAATAATAAAATTTTGCCTAAGGCTTCGGCTCGCGCGCGAGCGGTAGTGTAACAGTATTCCTTTGAAAAGCACATCTATTGTTAAATCTGTCAGTCGACATCGCGCGATACATCGGCTGGGATATTCACGCGCGAGCTCGCGATTAATGCGTTAACCGCATTTGAGCGTGACGAGTTGCGTGCGAAACGAAGGGAGAAATTTATCCAGAAAGTACGCACGCGTGCTTCTATCTCTGGCGCAACAGAATTTTATTTCTAGATCGTGCGGTCCGTATTATATGAGAAAACTGTCTGATTTGAAGGACAAAGGTCTACGATTTTTTTATCCTTTACGCACGGCGCAGCGGTGCGTGCGCCTGTCAGCATCCTCCGGCTCGTCGCGAGGGATCGATCTCGTAACAGACGAGAGAGAGAGTTCGACTCGTGGTGTGTGATTAATTTACGCGACACTCTCGGAGAATGCGCAATCTATTAATATAATCATTAAGCAGGCCGTTCAGCACACTTGACAGTGCTGCGAGCTCGCAATTAACAGCATACACGAGACGAACGGGGCCACGGTTGACACGCTTACAAATTAACGTGTCAGCCGGGCGCCGAGAAATGCGGCCCCGACGCAAGCAAAATGGAATCGCGTGCATGGCACGTGACATACAAAAATTTTCAGCGATGCATAACGCCAGGTTGTTACGGATACCGTATATTTTAAGGGACATGGGAGAATAATGCAACGGCATTTCATACACGTCGATACCGAGCGCCCGGGAATAAAATGCGTACATCGGCTACATCGCCACGATCGCAGTTGCAGTTTTCCGAGTTTCCGAGCGCGCGGTATTGCGGTGCGTTCGATTGAATACGAATAACTCGCGTTATAGAAATTCGATACCGATTTTCGTCATACGATAATGGCGGAGAGAAGGGTTTAAATTTCCTGGAGGTGGATGGAACGGTCTTCCTCGTCGCGCGAGCGGCAGCAACGCCGACAAATAGCACGACAAAGACGCAAATTTGCATGCTCGCCAGGGATGAGCGCGACTACGCTGCTTCACGCGCATTTCTTTCTGACGCTCGCGGCTTTCTTCATCGATGGTGCTCGAAAAACGTATAAATGCTAGTAACATTATGTCGTTTTTGTCTAGTCTCTTTTCCTCGTACAAATGACTTACGTTCAGATATCTCTGCTTCTGCTTTGAGTCAATTTTAAAAATTTCATATAGTTGCATTTATTGCGTTGTTTCTATTTTTACGAGATATTATTTTTTCTTTTATAGCTTCTCTTTACTATCAGCTCGCAGAATATATTCAGCAACAGTGCACTTTTATGGAATTCTGGTAATTGAACAAACGCATTATTCTCGAATAACATTCTGCAGAATACTTGGGATTGGAATTTATGCGAATCCGTGCATATATGCGAGTAATAAGCTAATTTAACGGTATCAAAAAATAGTTGGCAAACAGCGTCAATAAAAATTGGATAAATGGAATGAATGGTTTAACGAATGCGACTTCATTATTTTCGCAGAGAGAAAGCGACGAAAACCAATACAATTACGTGCATCGGCATGTAACGATGTTCCAATAACTCGATCAAAAACCAGGATATAGGACTTTGCCATGGCGTAATAACATTAACATTATAATTGCTTCGGTCCCACTTCTTTAGATCCAATTTCTTGTATCATAAAACTAAAGACGAAGTATTCTGTTTTGATTACGATACAGTTTCGTATCTAAACAATTATGAAATTATGGAAGAATTGGAAAGACGCTGTCACATTTATCAGAAAAATAAAAATTGCTACTGTTGACAAAATAGTATCAAGTAAACAAAACATCTCAAAAATATCTTAAATATTCCAATTGGATTTCCAGAAATCTTGATAAAGCAAACCAGCGCTTTAAAGAACATCAAGTCACATTTTACTATTTTCGCTCCTGAAACTAATCTCGGCAGATTTGTTACTTTACGTACATTATCTTGCATTTTTTGCGCGCTCTCGTATTCTCTGTCTCCTTTTTTTTATGCAGAGCATGTTGCAAGAGGAATTTCGAAGAATATTTATTATGGCATATAGTTAATATTTATTTATTATGGCATTTTGCTCGTATATTTTATTTATAAACTGTAAAAAGAACTGTAAAAAGAAAGATTAAAATTGTCCACGTTCATATGTAAATTCGTTGTTATTCGTGCTATATCTTGTTTCAGCAATTGAGAAACGACACGATGAAAGTCCATAACAATTTTCACTCAAGTAAATGTGAAGTGAGCTTGCAATGTAATCTCTTCTCGTGTTGACTTTTCACTGCGTATTTCAACGATGATTGAAGCAAAAATAATACGTCTCGTGTTAACACGATCGCATAAGAAAAACTTTTGAGCTATCAGTATATAAATCGCTGAATATAATTGAATCAACTAACTTGGTTACGCGTTGGAGAACGCAAGCCCATATTTCAGTGTAACGAGACTCGATGAAAATAAGAAAATGGCATAACAGAAGAGTCCAATGTTCTCCTGTTCATAATTATAATTTATGTAAGCGCGTCGTCAAAATTCGAAGAATAACGATCCATTATACTTGTAACGTTTCCTCGCCAATATTAAGATCCTGTTTCTCGTGACATGAAACGTCATAACATTAATAATCATTTGTCTTCGATATCAGGATGGTCTGACGTGACGTGAACATGCTTTTATCAACCATGTCATCAATCATTCACTTGTCTCTCCATTTTTAACATTTTTGAGAGTTTTTATAAATGGATAAAATTAATTCATCGTGTATTAATAATAATAAAAATCGATGGGCAAATGTAATATGCACGAATGCACGTTACTATCTAGCGAATAATGAACTAATGCCCATTATTTGCTTTAATATTATATATATATATATATATATATATATATATATATATATATTAATACTCTCATCGATGTACAATATTGTCGAAAAATAATATCAGTAATAAGTAATAATCAGGAAAGCATATATGCACATATACACATGATGCAGTATGGGCGCAAATCATGGAGAAAAATCAAACATTTAAATAATCTGATTTACCGCGCATATATTTACGAGTCGAGTGACATAATATCGTTACGCTGCGTCATGAAAGCGTGAGAATATGTATATCTATCTTCGTATGCGATAAATGCAATGTAAAGGCCAATACACTGACGCTCGTAATCTGCATCTTCATCGTTACAAAATGCGATCGATACACATCCGCGCATGATAATAATATACGATGCACGTATCACAATCTGCACGTCTAATTCATAGTTACGTGCCGACGTGATGCTGATAAATATTGTGATTCATAATATCAAGCTCATAATGTGCGCGATAACTTCTTCATCGCGCAACGTGTGCTCTCACTTTCGCGTATTAATCTTCAACGAGTAACTCACCATTCGCGTATTAATCCTCAGCGAGTAATTCGCCATATGAGCGACAAATCCGCGAAAATTACGTTATATTATATTTCCTTCATTAACTCATAAAAGAATTAGAAATGCATTCGTAAATCATATAGTGCGAGAAATGTTATTTACATTGCATTTTACATGAAATATCGATGCGAATGGATGAGTTTTTACACGTCAATTAAACTTTAATTCCGTGTGATAAGCCGTTGCAGAACGGTCAGTTATTCCAGTTTTGAAGAGTTTTTATTCTCTTCTTTTTAACACACAAAAAAATACGTCATAATGCGCCAATTGACCGTTGAACTTTCGAAAGTGTTTGGCCAGGCGAACGAGAAGCAAATTCGCGATGTTACGGTTTTCTCTAACGGTTCATTGCGATGTTTAATTAACTCGTCTTGTATCCCGTCGAAGTAAGTCCATTTTTCACTCGGTCGGGTGTTGCGCTGGAATAGTTCGCGTTGTTAAAATGCGAAAAGTTGCTCGTAACGCAACTTAACTCGACTGAGGTAACGCGGACGAGTTCAGTCCGTCCCGCATACTTCAGGGAAACGAACGTTCTCAAGGCGCGGCCGCAGCTCTTGTCCAGCAATAGGTAGAATCTTCTGGCTATGGTGATTTCGTGGATGCTGGAGATCTCACAGTCAACGCGATTTGCATGCAGTTGCGCAAACAAATCAAGATTCTTCGGATTTTTTGCGCGACGAGAACAGCAGGATCCGTCATTCAGAAACCGCTTTATTCGGAAAGTCTCTTTTTAAAATCCCTTTCGACATCACCCGTTTTCGCGGAAAATACGAGTCATGGATCTCATTCTTTCAGGTCTTGCGCGCCTCACGATGCATCGCATGCGTGAACTTCCGACTTGCTGCATCCTTAACGTGTTAATGTTATTAATTAAGTCGTTTCTCGTCGGCATTAACCGCCTTGTTCTCGCCAGGCAACAGCCATGTTTCATCATCTCCTAATATTACGGGCTAAGTGATACTTTTTTGCCTTACGACCTGGAATTTCAGCCCGACCGTTCACGGCTGGCACATACATACATTACGGATATATGATGCTCCGATGAAAATTCCCCGTTTCAGACAACCCTTCGTGAGAACCGGAAATTCTTTCCACATGAGTATACGCACGTACATATGGCGTCACACTAAATCCGGGAGCAATGCCTCGCGAACCATTAGTTCTTTTTCTGGAGGAAATTTTCTATTATATAAATTTGTCCCCGTGTTTTCGATCTTTTGATTTTTATCGTCGTAACCTTTCCTACCTCTTTCATGGAATTACAAATTCTTTGAAATAAAATAGATGGCACACTCATTTTTTGAATATTAGACAAACCGATTTTCATATTTCTTTGATAAATGTATAATTCATTAGTTACATCACAATTTTTCCCACGGAATTCGCGATTATCGTTCGTATTTTTTGGGAACTTTACAAGCAGTGAAGTTTTGTGCACAAGTGCTTTGGTTTATCGGAAATATGTGGTGTACACTTTATACGTATGGATAGAGTACACATACGTCGATGTAATCTTCTTATCTCAGAATAGACATGTATAGTGAGACTATTCATCGAATTTGCGAACTAACTCTCTCTATCGATGCTTTACCTACAATTTGCATCGACCGGAATTGGTATCGCCTGCCTGATACGTCTCGATAAGGATAATCCTCTAAGTGCAAATTTACACAGAAAATCGAAAGACCGCAATCGTTCGCGTAAGTGGCGCAACTGTAAATGAAGGTAAATGCGTTTGCTGTTAAATTGCACGATTCGCGAAGCCATTCGGACCCACCGTGCATTTCGCGAGGTAAAAGTCACAGTTTTTCACGATGAAACTAAAAAAGACCCTTGGAATAGCGGAAGTTCGCGGTTTTTACTGAACGATACTCGGTGTATGAAGATATGTGCGCGATACCCGGCATCGTTGGTGAGTACCGGGTGCGAAAAGTACGCGTCTAATTATTATTATCGTGTGAACCTGCGGTAAGGGTAATTATTTCCGTCTGCAGCAGCGCGCTTCTCGCGAAACGAGCTGGCGCCGGAGCCGGGGATGACGCCAAAGTTATGTAAGGCACATACACGCTACATCCGCCCGAAAACTTATTTCATTTAAACTTTCCAAGCTAACGGGATTGATAAGCGTGAAACAGGGCAACAATGTTTTCGCGTATTTCTGTTGTTAAGTAAGGGCACGTGAGCGAGCGGGAAAACTTGTGGGATCACCGGCTGAGATATAATTATTTCGTTCGAGTGCTCGCACGCGGTCAGTTTGATTAATGTACAGTATATGCCCGGAAAGTACTGCGATCGAATTTATCACGGACGAACCAGGAATATCCGGCCGGTGTGTGTTTAAAACGTGAGAGAGAGAGAGAGAGAGAGAGGAAAGTGTACTTATTTTTCTATCTCTGAAAATTTCGAGGAAACTCCTTAAGTGCGATAATTTACATCGTATCCGTTGTTATTGTCGCCAGTTTCGTAACTTCTTTGACGTAAATGACATAATAGGAGAAACTAAAGTTAACTTTAAGTGCAAGAACTATTCGCTTCTTCTCTGACATACGTAAATTTATGTATGCATATAATTAAGATAGAAAATAATGAGTTTTAAACTTTTCAATCATTTGAAAACAAAGGTTTTGTATGTAGAATCTTCAGATGTAACTATTAAAACATTATTTAAGCAAACATTATGAGCTTCTGTGAAATTTTTGCTAAGGAAGAATAAATTGTAATTTTATCCAGGTATTTGCGATCAGAAAGAAACGTGTGGAATGCTCTATACAGAGGAATCCAGACCTCTTATTTTCAGACCCCACTTTTTCACGGTTCGTTGATTCGTGTAGCTATTCCGACCGTTCCGCTATTTTCTTAAGAGTGGACAGTATCTCCATACTGAGATACTGTCTCCTTATTATTACTATTATAAGAATAATGTTCGAAAGAGTGCAGGAGGATATTGTTAAGAAAATTCGTACTTTTGCTTACTTTCATGCAAAAGTTTTCCAAGAAAGGAGAGTACTTTAGAGATCTAGGGTTTCCTCTGGTGGTGCGACTATCATTAAATATTCCCTGACAGCACCCTTCTGAATGTAAATCGATAAAACTTTGCACGAGCTGACGGAGCTTTTGATAGTCGCGAAACAAAGCCTGGAACGAAATTTCTGACAAACTGTTTCTGATGAGAATTCCGTTATATCATATTTCACGTGTATCGCGCAAACCGAAATAATGTTACAAGAGACAGCAATGATATCATGTTAGTCGCGAGAACATGTGACGAGATGTGCTGTAATTTACGTAATTATAGACAAGTTAATGTCTCATTACACGGTACACTCCGGAGAGATTTGATATTAACAATTTGCAATCAGACATTCCTAATTAATTAAGAGCTTGCACTTGAGGAAACATCTGTTGCGGAAGTTCGAATGCGATATTATGTGCGAACGAGTACTTTTATTCATATTTATCGATTTAACACATATATCTGACACATTATACCAGAGTATTTTTGTTTTATTTTAGTTTAAAACAACTTGGAAACTTCTCAAACATGCTGCGATATGATAATTATTAATTGTGATTTATGACTAATCAAATGTTATCCATTTCTCATTGTGCATTTTTTCAACGATAATCAATGAAACAATTGTATCGAGATGCGATACTGTATTTCTTAAAGTTTTCTTTTCTTAAATTTAATAATGCTTTTTCTTGCTATATTTTTTATGAAACTTAAAAGTTCAGACGTATTCTAAAACAAGTATCCGTTGCACTTGTGGCTGCTGTACTAAGCTCGCCCGTTTCCGCGACAGTACAGCCTGGGTGTGGTCGTCCAGAAAATATCAGAAAATATCAGGAAACTTTCATGCATCGAAAATGTGAAATGTGGAATTTACATATGTTCGTACATGCAAGCAACGTCACTTTGACATTTCTTTGTGACAAGTTTACGCTTCGACCACTATATTTTTCCCATATCGTCATAAGCATTTACAGCTTATAAACTTTTTTCCTGCCACCATGTAACAATCTTAAATTGAAATTTATATAAAGACATTGAAAAATAAAATTTAAAACAATTGCATATTACGTTTTTGTAAAAATGGAAATATGGCATTGTTACCATAAGAAAGCTCACAATTGGAGAATGATAAACAAAATGCTTTCCGCTATTTTATAGAGTGCTATGATAATATTGCAAGCGTATAGAAAACTACGTGGAAAATATTTGACATGACTACAAACAAAAAAGAATATTACAATGGTAAATCCATATATATATATATTTGAATCTCGTTTTGAGTAACAGTTTTTATTGATTGTGTAATATGTGCGCGTACCCATTATTGGAATTATCCCAACATGCGTATTAAATATATCCAGTTCGACATCCCTTCTCGATTGCTGGTTTATTTTAAACCGAATTTAATAGAGGCGTGTGTATTCGTATAGTATGAGGCAACAAAATCTCTATTTTATACATGACTTTAAAGCAATTAAATCGGCCACGATTTAAACATTTTGTACCTCTGCGTCATATATTTGCTAAGTAAAGTTTGTATATTCGCAGGAAGAAGAAAGTGAGTAGAAATAATTAAAAATATAATTTATCATATATAAAGAAATTATGTCAATACATTTTTACAATCGGGACCCGTTTTCATCGGGTCGGGCGGATTCCAGCTTCTAATTTTGTGCGCTGTGAAGCAACAAGCAATACAACTCCCGTAATTTGCATTATTCTACACATTTGTGCATTATCGCTATGCGGATGCGACATATCGCGTTCCAAGCGGTCGACGCCGCTTTTAGAAAGCCTCTGTTGCACTTGCTCGCTCGCGTTTGCCGCATTAGCACGCGAATGCGCTTCACGGGCCTATCGTATTATATTTGTTAGTTCGCGAGCGAGAACGGCCACACGGATTTAGAACTTGCTTGGGACTTGGCCAACACGTGACCCGCCTCCAGATTACCAGAATTTCAAGTATTTCCGCACATAATTGCGCGCACGGTGCATAAGTGCAGCGCAGATGATCATATGCAATGCACATCTAATTGTAAGACTTTATTTTGAGGCACCATCCTTACGAACCGCTTGTAAACTTTCGTGCAAGTGTTCATTAAGCATTGGCAAAACAGTTATTAAACAGTTAAATTCGGCATATTTCATACGTAATTTCATTGCAAAATCATCTATAATTAGAATTTGCACAATTATTGAATTGTGTAAAATATTACATTATTTCATATTATACACTATGTGATATTCATTAAGTTGACTGTAAAAGATTAAATGTTATTCTGTATTATAAGCCGATTATAAGAAATTAAATATTACTCGTTAAAATATCAATTTTTTATTATAACTTTTCCATCATTTGTGCAACGTTTTCCATGTTTGAAGAATTGCGCGGATTATTTTACTCCCAATTTTAGCCGTGACTTAATTATACGGTACCTACAACTCTTCTCTAAACACATGAGCGACACGCGATGATATATCGCTCATGCGCACATAGTTCCAAATTGTTTCGTGCAACGAAAGTTACAGAACTAACACCGTGGAATATCGCTAAGTGATTTTTAGGATGTCGTTTATATGCAAAGATACACATCAACGGCCAAACCAACTTGTGACGATTTATACATTTTTTCACACGAGATAACATCTATGTATGCATCGCATAATAACGTAGAAAGGGTCCGCTAAATTTATTCTCGACGGGTATATTTAAATAGCTCGCTCATCGCCACACCAGTATATTGACGTGCTAGTTGCGTATCCCTATTTTTAATTTTTATCCTGCGATATGCTTTTTTCGCCACGTATATGAGCGCAAAGTGGTAATTTCGCGAGGTACGAAAAAGAAAATCTACACAAAATACGAATGAGTAAACATTGATGTAAAGTCGGCCAGAATAACAGCAAGTCTTACGGAAAAAATTGACGGCAAATTTGTACGCGAAATTCCAATGGGGAATGATGCCTCGCTCCGGATGTGGGGAGGTGGAGAGGGTAGTTCGATATTCGCGAAATCCGTGATCTCAATCCGCACCTTGGCGCGTCGAGTGGTGTAACGACACGTTCGAGGAAATACCGAAGAATACAGGGGAAAACGGAGTGCGAAAATATTTCCTTTTTTTTTCCGCTCTTTCTCGCGATATCGGAATTCACGGTGAAGCGCGATCGCGGACAGCTTTTTTTCGGTCGATACAGAAGTTTGATTACGAGCGCGGTAGTGCATACGCATGCATGCGCGCGGACGTATCGAATAACGGGTGCATACGGGTATGTGTGTATGTGTGCACGTGTGAATGCCGACGTAGGACGTTACGTGCGGCTTGAATTTTTTCCGCAGCCCCTCAAGATGTGCAGATATCGTGTCCGTTTCTTTCCCTTTCATCTGATTTTCAATGGCCGCGCATACATCCGGGGGTTGTATGCGACAACGTTGACTATTATTCCACGGCCTTGAACACGCGAGGTCCGTCCTCGCGCTGCACTCGCACGCGCGCGCGCGCGTCCGCCACTCGTGCAACATTAAAATCTCGTTTCGCAGGTGAGACAACGGACGCCGCTTTTCCGCGAGGGAAATTATACTCTGTGCACATAAAAGCGCTTTTCTCTGAATTTCTGCTCGGCGAGCGTCATTGTTTTCCCAGCTCGTCGGCCCGTTTCTTTCCGTTGGCTTTCTCAACTCTTCGGGGAGACATTAAGGAGCCCAACTTGTTTGTTAAGCTTGCCGTGCATTTTCTGTTATCCTCATTCTAGGCCATTTTCGCGAACAGGATTAATATTATGTCATGTATTGTATAAATCCACATCCGTTTCGTCCTGTTTCTTGCAACAGTGCCAGTCGTGAGTGCACTGAGAAGAATGGTTTGGTTGTACCAACAAGACGTATACATGATAGAATGCAGTTTGGTTAAACCAAGCAGAATTTCTAGTTATCACGATAGGACTGGATATTTTATAACTAGAACGTTTAATAGACTGTACTACTATAATCTGGTAATTACCTAAAGGAATTCTGATTTGTCCATTTTCCAACAGATAGTCTGATTAAACTTATCAGATTTTTAATTAAAGCAACCAGATTTTTTTCAGTGTGAGCTCTTTTATTTATCTTTGTAACGTAACGATACACAAATATGTAATAATAATGAAATACGATAATAGAATATAACGAATGATTCAAGGTATTGTGATTAATCATCTCAAATAATTCTAACCACGTTGACAAAACACGTTAGAAAGATAAATTGCAAGAATGTCGCGGAGATTGATACGTTCCAAGTATTTTGTTGCTTAGATACATGAGTTTGCGTAACTTCGTTTCTCACCGTTCTTTTCTGTTGCTTCATCATTAAATATATATCAAAGTATTCATAGATACGTATTACGGCAGTTCGTAGCCTTCAGCGTTCGAAAACTGTGCCGTCCGGAGTGACTAACAGCTACCGAGAAAACCCGCTCCGCGAATAGCATCGTAACCGTTTACGTTCGTTTATTTATGGATGATAAAACGTCGTTTAGATGGTTCGCTGGAGTAGATTTCGCGGCACAGTTTATTTTATGGTGGCAGAAGTTTCACGTCGACAATGATCGTGATTTTCGGAGGGCGTAATTTTGATTCTAGAACCTGATGGAAGCAAAGCTGGCACCAATCGCGCGCGCGAATTTTTCTGCACGTTCGCTTTTACTGCGATATTTCAGATGACACGTTGAATTTTTCTGCTCACGAGCTTCCTGCGATCCTGGGCCACATCGCGCGGCCTGTTTGGACAAGCAGCTGTCACGCGTGCTACACATCACGCGTGTATCCGGATCCGAACCCTCCCAGCCGATAATCCCGGATTTATTCGCGGATCGATCAGGCGCGGAAAATTTGGAACGGTAGAACTCACCTTTGGCTTCGCGCAGCAGAACGGCGGATCCGCCGAGGAACAGGAGAACGATCGCCGCGGTCCTGCGGATGGGACCCTGTGCCCGACGCATGATCGAGAGGAATCCAGCTGGGGATTGCCGGGTTGGTTGTCGAAGGGTCTAAACTTTCCTAGCGCACCACATTCATCAAGAGCGCACCGTACGACGGCGTTCACCAAAATATAGCCACAGCGATCCACAATCACCGCGCGTATGACCGGAAACCGGCAGATTCACTGTTTCGTCAGCTCAAACGTGGACCACCACTCGCGTGGGAACCCGCACCAGCACTCCGGAATCGTGATGTCAGTACGATCGCGAGGGATGATCGCGAAAATCGATCGACGTCAAAGGGATGAGAGCGGGACGATTCTTCGACAGGAATGAAGAACGCGAGGAGCACACTCAGTATTTCCGATAGGATCGAAGCCCGCGGTCGGTTTCCCGAGGGAGACAAGACTGATAGTAGCAAGAGAACGGCGGAACGAACGGAGGAGAGGAGAACACGTGCGCGCTCGATAAGCAACGGTGAATTCTCCACTTCGGTTTTGGACGGTTCCGGGGCGTCGACAGCGGGATCGCGCGGGGTTGATCCTCTCGCGACGACGACGATGACGATGACGAGAACGAGAACGACGTGACGGAGGACGATTTTACGCGGGACGCGAGACCGCCTCCGATCTCTCGCCGGAACCGATCTCTCTCCCTACGATGGACTCGTGGGCGGTCGTGAAAGAAGGGAGGTCGACGATGACGGCTGTCAGACGGGAGCGTGCAACCGAGCCAGAGACAGAGTCGCGAGCGACTGGCGGGTCGGCTCGTCTCGAGGCGAGGTGGAGTGGCAGAGGCGAATCGTGCGCTTACCCGAAACTAAGCGATCCGCGGCCGACGGCGCGGCGCGCACCTGTCGTTCTGCGGGTCGCTGCGCATGTCCCTAACCGAGGGAAGCCGACAACCGGCTGCCAGAGGAGCTCGTCCGACCCCGAGGGGGATGCGGGCGGCTGCAGGTGGGAAAAGACGCGGGGGAAGATGCAATCGGGTGGGCACTGGTAGGGTTGCTCATGGTGGAAAGGGGGGGGGGCGGGGGGGCGGGGTGGCGGAACGCGTCTTACAGACACCGAAGATGCCGGTGCACCAAAGGACGCCAAATTAAGATTTTCCGTACGATTCAGCTTCACTCGAGTGCGCGGAGAAGTCACCCTGCTGTCTGACTCATCCCTCGGCGTCGAGCGATTGATGCCAAGGGCGGACTTGGGGTAGGTCGCGCTCGCACTCGGAGATCGTACGACCGTACGGGGGCGCGGTACGAATGCGGAGGCTGAGGTCGGCGTGATTGCGATGCGCTTGACACGCCACGTGATTAAATTACTTTTATATATAACGATGTGGGATGAAAGGTTTATTTTTAATGTTGAAATACTCTCGATAAATGGTAGCACGTGAGCGCGGTGCATTTTCGAGATTATTTAATTACGCTTTGGCCGCAATATAAATTTTAGATCTCTAACGAGAAAGAACGTTTTTAATTACATTAAAACGTTATTGTTGATTAATTATTAAGTTATTATTAATAAAAACCAAGAATGAAAAGTTTTGTTCACTTCAATCACATGTAGTAAATATAAAATGCTTACTTTACTAATTTTAATTAATAATCAGTATTTTTAATGATTCTATCTAATCATTTTCATACTGTAATTTTCATACTGTAATGAGAAGAAATGAATGTAATTCCTTTTATTTAACTTTTATTAGTTTTGCTATTATTAATATAGTTAACAAAGTCGTTGTTGAAATTATGAGAAACGGTAGTCGAGAATTTAATAACTATTTTTTAATGAATCATATAGATTAATTTCAAAAATGTCCATATAAGTTTCATTTGCGAGAATATGATATATTATAATGTCAATGCATATATAAAAGTATATTTAATTATAAAATGTAAATGTTTAATTATAAAAAATGATATTGATATTGGTAAGTGGGAAACAAAGTTCCAACCGAACGTAACTGTTAACAGATGTTGCGTTATCATGTTGAAAATAGATTTTACATTCGTATACAAAAATGCAATTTATTTCACCAATAAAAGAAGGTTTCTTAAATTCAAACGTGTTCTCGTAAATCAAATAAACTTTTGTTTTGTTCTTTGAATCAAATAAACTTTGATAAAGAACATCGTTCTTGATGATTCCAGTTATTTACACCATTTTCTCGATGAGCATATCGAAACAACAAAAGTTGTAAACAATCTATAAAAGCCGATAAAAGCATTATCCTATTTGTAAGCAGCTAAACGTATCGATTTTAAGCAACGTGCCGCGTATGGACGATATGAGGATTGGATTTGTACGCTTTTCCGCGAGAATTAAATGAAACTCTTGGGCGTGATACTGAGGATCGTGTGAAGATGTATCCTGGCCCGGATACAATGGTATACGTGCTTCGCGTGACACGCTTTGTGACACTGAAAAATATTGCTAAAGCAAAAGAAGATCGGACGTCACCCACACATAAAAGTGCATCCAACCGTGGATACCCCCTTTCTGGACTGTTGCGCAAAATAGCGTCTGCGTTCTTGCGACACTAACTGCTCTCTGTATTTCAAATGCTTTCACGGCGGTATATAAACCGTTGAGGTATTGTTTGGAAACGTTAAAAGTCCGAAACAAAGATATTTTCGTGCCACGTTTGGCGCGAAACGAAATATACAAGACGAAGTGTCCTGGTGCATGTTTCTAAAATAAAGTGGACATTTCTCTTCACTCAAGTACATTTTCGATAAACACTTTTATTTCTGTTTGTTTCTTTTGTATTTCTGGAAGCAATAAAAAAATAGAAATATGCAAATTTATTTAACAAAAGATATTTGCCATAGTGATTAAATTGATTAATTGCCGACTTGATAAGGCAGGTATTTGTTCTTCATTGTCGTATTGAATATTTTTCCAAGGTACAATAAATTAAATTAAATTTTCTGCTACTTACTTATGCACAGTAAAATATAAGGACAAGCTATTATATTGATAATAATAAGGCACGTAGTAAAAATATGCTATTGACGATCTGCATCCTCTGAATGAAGTCTGTTAATTATCTATATTCTGATATGCAATTCGCACGTGCAGTCCATGCACATTTAAATGGACGACACGTTTGGCGATAAATCGATTTTGTAAGCGGAATTTTATTTCCATACTATTAATTATTACTCGATTCATTGCGTGAACGCCAGCAGAATATAAGAACATTAATAATCAAACTATTCCTTTTCTTATTTAAAATAGCGCGTCTTTAGAAGCACGATATTTTATGATAATATTAAAAATTAATTATTCTCTTAAATCGAATCACCTTTTTTTCTATGTTATTTCCGTAGCTTTTTAAATTATTGTAGTAATTAAAGTGTTTTGTAAAGATTAAAAGTGAAATTGCAAAATACAGACTAGGTAAAAGTTTAACGTTTTCTTGCGCATAAAGAATTATTACAGCGCCGTAAAAACCGATCCAGATATCTTCACGCTTGTTGTAACAGAAAAATCATAGCGCGAGATATTTTTGGCGCAGGAAATACGTATATAAGAAAAAGCAGGCCAATCATGACAAACACGTGCCAGGATAGCGACTTTCAGAGCCGGTGATTTTGCTGTTCCTTTTTGCCGTTCCATCTTCTACTTCTCCGGCTTTATATAAAGGGTTTTTCGAACGTGCACTGCACAATAGTATTTACGTCCCCATCGCGAGCGAGAGAGCCGAACTATTTCACCATAATTCTAATGTGAACACGCAGGACGTCCGGCAATTGTGCCCAGATAGTTTGCAGACGAACTTTCAACAGTCGAGCTGCACGCTGACCTAATCTTCCTAAACGAATTAAAGCAAGTTTCTACGTGCAAGATTCGGCGTATGTTTCCGCGTAATAGTTGTTAATGAGTTACATTCTATTTGCTATTTAATAAACGATCACCGCACATACACATTAATGGAATGCTCATCAACATACCTTTGCGATGAGAGATGTTCTCATTTTATGATTCTTATTCAAATACGAAGCTAGAGAGCATTGAAATCATGTTTCCAAAATAGTTTGGCCCAGTCTGTTGGCAATGTCTAGAGCGTATCCGTCTGTTTGCCTCCGGTTAAAAATGGCAGCATTCACGGTCGAATGATAGAATCCGCAGGGGAAGGAAACAACGCGAAACATATATATTTTTTATTTACGACACGCAAAGTAAGAATTTTACTCTTCCCGTGTGTGTACGTGTCAGTCACGTTTAAAATATGTGTCACGCATGCGACATATTCGACAAGTACCAGTCGATACATCAATATCTTGCAGGTACTTTAATAGACCGTCCGGATATCGCGTTCTGCTTTAAACGGCGAGCTATAAGAGAATCCCTCATTGCCATCGGTTAAAACGCATTCCTCTTTTATAATGTGGGACGTACGGCGAGAGATAATTTCGACGAAATACGCGATAAAATCGCGCATGCAAGCACATCGAACCGTGAGACGCTAGGAACGATAATCTTACTGAGATTATTCTCATAATAATTAATCAAGAGACTTGGAGTGAACAAGGTACATATATCACGGCGCCCACTCCGCCGGTCGGATGCAATCTTATCGGGGTTCCCGTTTTTCACCGCGGAGAGGGAAAGATTTCATCGAAATACTGTAGTCGGAGATGTCGACCGTAATCTTTCGAACCGGGGGTGATCCCTAAGGATCCGGACTGAGGTAGTATGGGTGCAATTGTCGTCACCATAGCGAAGAAATTCTCCTGAAAATGTTCCAATATTCCGATCCTACCTCCCAGCAATCCTGGCAGCTGATAAAAAGTCCCGAGCCATTCGACCGGATGATTCGAATTACCAACAGCATAATATGGCTTACGCATATAATTTACGGTCGCTAAACTCATTGCTAGGCTGTTCATGAGATTCGCGAACCCGTGTATTCTCGCAATAATTAGTGATGAAAATTGAAATAATGTACAATACGCTTGTCGAAAGATGCGAATAATCAGCGAAATGTTATTCTTCTTTTAAATTAACGGGCAATATTTTTAAATTAAATTAAATTTTCATCGAAATCATTATTTGGCAGAAAGGATGAAATTTTACTCAATCGGATTATTTGAAAAGTAAATGCACTAGCTAATAGCGACCGCCTCGTTGATGAAAAAAAAAACACTTAACGTTGTCTTTTAATGATTTCCTCTAGCTTGAGCGACGGTAATGGTATAGCGTGCTCCACTTTCGTGACTCTCGTTCCCTAATGCTATCTCATTCTACGCCACACGTTTGCGTGACATTGTCGCATAATCCATTAAATATTATACGGAAGTTGGATGCAAATAATTTGCTCCGAACGCGCGGTAATCTTCCAACAGAAATACTCACTTCGGAAAAGCTTAAGAAAGGTCCCTCAAGCGATAGCGAACTGATTTGCACAGTTTCGCCTCGTTTATTGCTGCACCGTAAACTCCAGTATCTTTACTCTTAGAGTGTTATCTCATTTCACTATGAAAGAATATACGTTTTTTTACTACGGCATTGTAAAAGGAGGAATCGACTGTTTTATAAAGAACAAAGTAAGCCGGACTTACGATACACTATTTGATCGACTCAACTTGTTCCTATATATGAAATACGTACTTAAAAGGATTTTCATTTAGCCCGGAGTTATCCAAGGGCTAATAGTATTGATCTCGGCCATTTGCGGGATGACAGTGAAGGGTACAAAATGATTCTTCATCCTCAGCGGACGAGCTCCCGGAAAGCAATGACGAGGACGAATGAGGGAACATTGGACAATGCGAGGGTTGGACAGTTTGGTTGTCGCTGTCCTAGAAGCCTATGCCTGGAATCGTCAGCTTTTGTCCACCTGAATTGGTGAGCTAACAAGTTTCTGCCCTCTTAACCATTCAGGCAACCGATCCGATGAAGCTACGAGGGAAGTTTGCACGTCAGCTTTTTTTCGGACAGGATTTCACACGCGCACTTCTGTATGGTTCATCTGTGTTTCATCTCATTCTTCGAGACTTCTATTAAAACTCAATACAATAGCGACCTATAGTTTTTTAATTTCATTACGCGGTGCGATTCCCTCGAGCGAACACACCTTTATGAGAAACCCTCCTGGATATTGGGAGTGAAATTATAAGCATGCCTCTGGTCATGAAATCATGAATACGCCGAGACGAGGATGAAAAATGCGAAATGCAAATGGGACATGTTACGTCATTATTTGATCCGAATGCTCATAGGGAGTTTCTTTTTCAAGAGGATAGCACGTTCGGAGTTCTCGCGATAGAATGAGAATTTAATATCACGCGTCCTAGATCGCTAAAGCCGAAGTAAACACTTTTTACGTAAGGATTATTCTTTCATATATATATAATTTAATGTAACTTTTACTGTGTCTGGAAGTCACACCGATTACGCGGATCGTCACGCGGATTTAACGTAATAAACTTGATGAAAGAAGTTTTAAGACGCATTATAACAGAATAAAGCGCGGGCATAGCTGAGACTTTACGATCGAACGTCAAGAAGCGTGAAATTTTTCTTCTAGCAGTTTAGTATCCCACGGTTCAAGTGCGTTTAAAGTATTTACACACGTAAACGGAATATAACGTGGAATATGCAATCGAGAATGTTCGTCCGTAAAGTCGACGACTTTTTCCTTCCTCTTTTTTTACGATCCGTATAAACGTGCTGGCGTTGTTGAGGGATGCAGTCTCCCTATACGCTTAAATCATACGAAACGGTAGACTATAAAAACGCATAGAAACGTATATTTCCATCGTTGTCACTCGTAATTTAACATCGATTTGACCGACATTTTGCGAGAATAGTGCTGAGGGCATTGTTGATGGTGGGATTGGAAGATTTTTATAAAAGATGACAATACTGTACTTGAGATACCGTAATACAATTTATATTACCACGATACATTGACTGTGACGGAAACAATCGATAATAAATCTTAGATTGAAAAAATTCTATCGGCTTACTTGATGTAAGGAAACTTAATATTAAAAATATTAGAGACAATCTCTCGAGTGTCAGTTACACTATGCATAATTATCCAATAAATTTCTTTTCTAAATTGAACTCTAACTATTTCTAAAAGTCAATGCGATTTATGGACTACATATACTACGTGACATTTTATTTTACGAGCGTTGAAATTAAGCACTCACCAATGTAGAATGAGAACCTTTGATGTTGATCATGGTTCGTCGTAGTTCTCCGATGAAATCGGTCGCTTGGAACCTTCCGCATCTGGAAACTCTCACATCTGGAATCTTATGTAGCTCTGCTTCATTCTTGCACTTCCCTCGCCAGTTGCACTTCCTACTCTGTGCTTCGCTGATTACACTTCACATGCGCACTTCACATTTACACTCGCGACTCACGATATTGTCTTTTTAATGGAATTTAATGAATATTTACGTTGGAACAGAATTTACGAATTTCTTCGATGAATATTACATAGTGAAACAGCCAATTTTAAAATAGTTTAGTACTACACTTTATTTACGATACGTGAGGAAATATGCAGAAAAAGTAATCGCAGATTAAATGTCATCAAAGCATAAAATTTATCCATATATGCAATCAACATGAATATATGATAATTATCAAATATTTAAAGTTCTCATACTCGACTGTGTCGTAATAATAAGATAGCGAAGTTTATTGCAAAGCTCTTACGTTGCCTCCCAGAAATCGCTTTGCAATATTTTTGGGGAGAATGCTCCGCAATATCTTTATAAAGAGCTTTTTTCCGTAACATGTGAACAAAAATTACGCGATATTTTACTTTAATTTAATTAAATGTGGAAGAAAAACTAAAATTAAAAACGCGGTGATTGCGAAATCTAAAAATGTGTAGGCGAGCAAAATATAATTACGGCAATTATAAAATTATATATCCTTTTGAAGACATAAATAATAACTGCGAAGTACGAATGCAAAACTACGAATGTTAAACCTACCTAGATAACTAAAAATCGACGCAATTGCGAAACTAACGTGTACACGAGCAAAGTAATTACTAAATGCACGAAAACTGGACTGCTCCGCCATACTTTGACGATGGACGTTTCTGTGATATTCTCGTGAATTAAATTCGACGAAATTTCTATCTACAATCTCTCTCGATGACGTAGTTCTATCCATTTCTCTAACCGCATTGCGATTTTATATGTAAACAGTGAAAGATTAAATATCGCAACATGATTGCATAATCTATTGACGCGAGCAAGTATTCATGAATTCTAAATGACGTTAAATCTGGCGTGAGTTTGCGAAATGCAAGTGCCATGTTACTTGACGGCATTTGAACAGTCATATTTATCTATGGAAAATAATACTATTGAGTAAAGTAATGGTATAAATCTGCTAAACATTTTTATATTTTAAAGAGCATAATACTTAAATAGTTAGCAAATTTTTTATTGTTCTTTTTCTATAATTTACTTTTTGTAATTATAAAGAAAAATATATTCAACTGGTTGATCTTTTCTAATTCAGCAGTTTTATTTAAACATGTTATAAGAAGATTTGAATGAGAATTCAGATTTGCAATTTAGAAAGTTATAATTTTTCATTTAACTTTATACCATTTTTCATTCAACGATTTGCGGGTAAACATGCACAAATCTATTGTATATAGAAAAATATTCCAAAGCAAAATAAATTGCACTGATTTACACTGATTTACACTGATTTATACTGATTTACACAAAAGGAAAACACAGGGAAACATCTATCACCCTTAATTTTCTTCTATTTCTCACTCATCGATACAGTTGTAACTCAAGATTGATTCTATTACTCATATCTGTAATGAAAGTCATTCTATCGATTAGACTCATGAAGTAAACTTGATAAAAGAGCGATGTGCAGTTAATCATGTTTAATCCGCGATATCTTGATTATTTTAATGGACATATTTCAGCTTTCGATGAAAATAAACCAATCTATAGTATAAATGAAACGTATAAATAAAACAATAACAATATATAGATTAGTAGTGAGTTTATGAACTTACTTTCGAGTCAATCCGAATCGAAGCTTCTAGTATCGTGAATATTTTACACGTTCTTGGAACAAAAAATAAATATTCTCATTAGATGTATAATTTTAATATAATGTAGATTGACGTAATCTTATAATATCATTAGCGGTTTGCGCAATTATCACTCGCGAAACATTAAATATTAATAAATTCTCACGATAACATTAAATCTTTAATGAATCTTAATGTACAATTATTAAATGAGTGAATTTTAAAAGAATTTTACTATCTTCAAACGTTCAATAAGATAGAAGAATAAAGAATGTATTTAAGAGAGGAAGAGCTTTATTTATATTTTCATCTTACACAAAATTACCTTACGGTTCCTCCGTTGCTTGATGCTCCCCGGACCTCCTTCATCCCTAAAATATCTATCGATGGTTGCTATTTTTATTGCAAAAATGTGGCACTTCTCCAATACTACACGCGTTCGTAAAACGATTACTTTGCGCGGCAGAATACAACACTCTCAATGTACCAATCCTTTGAACTTCTGACACTTTCACACTTTTGACGCAATGTGTTAATTACACGATTAGTAAATCATTGCTTAATAGTTTCCACGAGTTTGTCACAGAAATTTCATCATTATTTAAATTAAAATATTACGAGAAAATAATGGCGCGGTTAGTGCTCCTTCGTACTTGTCGTGATTACGTACAATTAATGAGGTACGGAGTGACTTGCCCGCTACTTGCCTGCTCGAGTATCCTTGCGCGAGTGCACAAGAAATGGCTGTTTTCAACATACAAAACAGCGCGCCGTATGCAGAAAAACCGAGCAAACACCGTATCTCTAAATTGCTTCTAAGAATATAAATCTATTGAAATATATGCACCGATCTAATATTATATAATTATAATACTATACATAAATTTGCTTCTATGGTATAATATTCCTAAGCTTTCTTGAACAATAGATTCGCTACAAACGAGATGGAATACGTTGAACAGAAGTAAAAAAAACATAAAAAAAGAATGTAACATAATTCCATTGTGTAATAGAGTAAGTGCAACTGCATATCGCGTAGGTACCGCACAATTCATCATGCAATCGCGGAAATAACGGCGCACGATGTACAGGAGAGAATTAGTTTATGAATCGCGAATCCCGCCTGTTCGCGATTGATACAAAAAATTACTGTTGTTTGCGCAATTCATTCCTAACGATTGTTAAAGAGTTGGAATGTGCGTAGAAAACGCACTTGCCTCGTTCGTACAACGTTAACACAGATCTTAAGTATGATCCTAATTGGTGAGAACAGGTTTTCGACTTGCTTGCACCGGGTTTACCTTACATAATGTCAGAGTATGAAGCTTCTGCACGGCAGCTTACTACAAATGGACATCTCCATAAGCACTACTCACTCCACTTTCTCGTCCAACCGAATTCGGAAGCAATCGCAGCCTCCGAGCAGTTCCTATCCCGCAGCGTTAGTAATCTGATTTTAGATGCAGTGGCTGGCTTTTACCGGTATCTCTACTTGCCGTTCTAAAACAGTGAAGCGTTGCAGTGAGTTGTATGTATTTATTATGTATGTGCAAGTAAATAAAAGCTGCCTTTGCGCGTTCCAAAACATTTACAAATTATTTATATGTGCTGGATATTTCAGTACATCTTACGATATTTTCTATGTTTCTAGAAATCTTATTTATGGATTTTTTACACATATCACTGCTAATTGCTTTGCAAAATACATCTCTTGACAATATTCTTGACTTTACGCTTATCATCACTTATCACGATTTGTTAGTTGTCATGATTAACGCGGAAATGTGCGTAAGGTAGTCTTTTAACATAAAAGTTATCATTATTAGTGACATGTTGCTATTATAAATAGCAACGCGGTTTGTTACATCTTTAATTATTATACTATTGCCATCTGTGCAAAGTTTCATGTGTTAACTCTATCTTACGACACGATATACAGGGTGGCCCATTTTAATTTATACAGTCGATTTTTTAAAAAACTAAAAGAGATACGAAAAAATGTTTCAGACAGACATGTCACCGATTTACGTAATCACGTTTGACATTGTCGATATTCGACAATACACTGTTCGAACGTTGATCTCCATACACGACAGAGAATGTGGATACAACTAGACGGGTCATTGTTTATCGAAATTCTAACTTCCGGTCTGAAATTTTTTTTTAATGAGACATGGTATTTTTTTATTACGGATTCGGATTCTACGCGAGAAAACATGCAACTTTTGTCTGAAACATTTTTCCGAAAAATGTCATCTTATGTCCTTAAAATGATCTTCAAGATGAGTTTTGAGGACATTTTAAGGACATAAGATGACATTTTTCGGAAAAATGTTTCAGACAAAAGTTACTTACTTTTCGATGAAGAATAAGAATCTGCAATAAAAAGTTGGGGTTTCAGTTTAAGAAATTGAAGGTGATCTTCGCGTGACCTTCAAACGACTATTCAAGGCCAAACCAATGGTATCATCTTATGTCCCCCTCGAAATCGTGACATGTCTGTCTGAAACATTTTTTCGTATCTCTTTTAGTTTATTAAAAAATCGACTGTATAAATTTAAATGGGCCACCCTGTATATAACTGACGATATAATAAAATAAAAAAACGGATTTAGATACAACCATCTTTAGCTATCACGTGAAACTGATTAATATCAAAAAATGATTAGAAAATTATTCTTAAACGGATTTCTACTGTGTCTTATATTTTATTTATTCTTCGGTTGTCGAGAAATTTTATCGGACACTAAGGAACTCCGAAATTTATTATGGTAGACTGTAAAACGTTAAAAAATGTTTGTAGACTTTGATTATTTCTGAAATTGTAAGATCCTGTACAATGTACATCATCAAGGAATCTTATGAGACTCTGAAAGACTGATATTTATGTAAGAGAAAATTTACATGGCCGATCATCGATAATGCATTATCATTCAACAAATTTCTGAATTTGTATAAAAAGTATTAATAGTATAAAAAAGAGAGAAAGAGAGAGAACGAGCGTTTGTTATGAAAAAGTCGATTGCACGAACTCTGTATCACGCAAATAGTTTAAAAACATTTTTATCTAAAGAGCAAGTGATTTATCTTGCACTGTATAGTAAGGGACTTGCCGGTAAATGAGCAAAGAGATGCGATCAATCGTTTGTTGCTAAAAAGCTACAATGCATATAGATTATAACAGCAGTGGCACAGTAGTTTATTTTACCGATCAACGGCGTTTATTTATTCACACTAATCTTTTTATTAGCTGCACAATCTGTTTTTATAATAAAAATTACATGTAAATGCAAAGGAGAAAAAGTTGCAACTCAATTAACAGTTTTATATTAATACTTGCTTCGTATAAAAATTCTGCTATTTTTATAAATAAAATAAAAGTACATAGAATTGTGTTTTCTATTATAGAATTGATATTGAATTCTTAAAAGTGAATTTTAGAAAGCGAATCCAGAATTAGTTACTGCTCGTGCTATAAATGGATTCTGTGGAATTGCATTGATAAATGCTGAAGTTTTTTTATTTGTAGAGTAGCAATAATGCATAGTTGTAAAGTAACAATAGTTTATAAATCATACTGACAAGAGAGATAGATGTCTTTTACACTTGCATTTCGGAAAAAAATGTCTCATAAAAGTTTCTTTGACAATTAGAATCATTATGTTCACATATTTTGTGAAAGAATATATTTATTTTATATTAACTTATATTATTGTCATATATAGAGATGATTTAATAGATTTAAGAGGCAGAAATATACAATGAGAGAGAAATATGCAAGAAAATTCTACATTAAAGTCTACATTAAATGATTAAACGATGTCCGTTAATAAAGTGAGTATGTTATGTTCAATTAATTGTAAATTATTGCCCTAGAAATTATCCCACACGTATCATCGTCGATTTCCATTCTGAAATAATTGTAATGCAAAAGAATTAAAATATATATAATATTTGTTTTACGTGCTCGTCATTTTTTACTTTCCATTGCAACTGTAAAAAAGAATAATATTGCATACGTTATCGTATCATATTACGTATGAAATAATATTGGGATCATATAATTCAGCATACTAAGTTTTCGTAATTTATTACATCTGCCTGCTGATGATTATGACATCGATAATGTCGATTACGATATTTTTTAGTTTTATTTAAATAATGACATTTTCGCATCGAAGTTCGGCAGTCACTCCAGCATCTCCTTAACATTTGATACTTTGATACATTGATACGTGCGTGCGTGCGTGTGAATTAAGAGAAAGAGAAAATACGTTCAATGATTTAACTAGTATTCGTTTATAATTACAGCGTTGTGAATATTAGAATTTGCGTAGAGAGGTGCATTATTTATTTATAGCTTTTTTCTTGGCAAAGCCATTGGGTCGCATAATAAACTTAATTTTTTTAAAAACATGCAAATTTCTCTTTTCAAACAGAAAAAAGCGATGCTATAAAGAATATTTATACAATAGAACTTCTCCGATATTACACAGGCATTTTTTAAACAAGCTGCTGACCCTGTGAGCATAAGTAAATTAAGTTTTTAATGGTCTGCATATACGCTTGTTTTTATTTTAGATAAATTTTATACTGACGAAATTGTGCATAGTAATACACACCTACAAGCACTATCTATTCTTTTTCTGCATTTTTAGTCCAGTCATTGTAATTGATACTACGGTAACAAAAGCACAAATTTAAATGATGGATTACACAAGAAGTAATTTAATCATTTAGACATACATAAACAAGAAGTAAGTAAAACATTTAAACATAATTTAAACTTACGTAAAAAGTAGTTACGTAAATGATGAGTTACGTAATCAAGTAAATCGTTATGTAAAAATGCAGGTGTGCTCCGAATAATAGTAACTTTATTGATCGTTGAAATAAAAATTCTCAATGTCAGATAGAATGTATAACTCTATTGGAATAGATGCTGTTGGTGCAGTATACTAAAATCTGTTCATTTTAATTTTAATTAGCACAGATTTTTCCTGTACCAAAAAAAGAAAGTTTTTCTTGCTAAAGAATACATTATATTGAAATATTTAATTTTATATTAATATCTTTACAATGATAATTTACAGTTTTCTTTATTTAATTCATACAGACTTTAATATTTGTACTAGTGAGAAATATTATTCTCTTAGTTCTTACATTTCTTATCTTTGTACACATTATAAATACAAACTAACACAGATACGCGTTGATTAATGTAGATAAACACCATAAAGATATAACTCGGTTGCCGTTTCGATAAATTTCGATTTTCTCTCATGCACGCTCAAAATTAACTTTGTCCTATACGCTTAAATAATCCGTTGTTTCATATGTTTATTACATTATCCTTACAGCAACTGGAATCACTTCACAAGAATTTTAGTCTGTTCTATGCGTTCGTTTCTCTACGTATAAATGCATACAGAATCGCTTGTCTTAAAATCTTATTTCGTTTCATCTATCAAAGCCGCGAGTCCTAATACTGTAACATATTCGGCGGAATGTGAGTTTTATTGGTCGGACGAGATATTAAAATTCCTCATAAAAGCATACGAAGTTCGCATTTATCATATACTTCGTTTATCGCTGATTATCACTAATGTCGCTATTATTAATGCCTTACCATAGTAAACGTGACAAACGCAAGTGACAGATGACGGTTCCAGCAGCCCCAAGCTTCAACAAGTAAGAAGATACTTTGAAAAATATATTGTACATTCACTTAGTCAGTATTAAAGTGAGTGACGTGGGAATGATCTTATGCGTGGTCGTAGTAATGGTATCTGGTGTCTTCTCGACGATAACTAATCGGTCGCGTGCGGTTGGCTCCATCGAGATACGTTGATTCTTCAAGGACTCGTCGACTCCGTTCGGATATGTCGACAGAGTAATGGTAGTTTCTTGTTCCTTGATCGGTGTATTCGGTCGCATGTCACCCGTCAAGATGGAGAGCCGCATGACGCTTCGTTGTTCCCGACGTGAATCGCCCAAGTATTTTCTCGAACTGACGAGCGAAAAACTTTGCCCCCGCCCACGGGAACTCAGATCCGACGACCGTCGATGTCGTCTTCGCAGCTTCTTCCTGGAGCAGCACAGTAGATACCTGCGACCAGAGTTACAAAGTTCTCTGAATTTAATCGGTCGAGCGAGTACATCGATCAAGCTGATATATGTATTTTCGAAGCTTCATTCGAGGAGAAATTTCGGATTTTCTTGCGGACTTTTGAAGAAAGAGAGATTTATATTTTGGAATAAAATACCGCACGCGAAACGTACAATCGCATTTATATATTTGTTTTTGTACAGAGATTTTTGGAAACATGTGCACGAGAAGTAACGAAAAGTTGTTTTTTTCAGAGAGGTGCCATCTCTCTCTCTCTCTCTTTCTCTCAATCCACAGTGTGTTTTTTGCAAAACTATTGTTAATTCGTCGCTAGTAGAATAGAATGGAGAACGCTTACCTGTCAAAATATTTCCTGAAAGTACCGCTCACACAGTAGAGGGCGATAGGATTGATGCAGCTGTTGGTGAACGCAAGGCAGAAACCCAAAATGCGAAAATAGTGCCAGAAAGCGTTGTAATCCTTCTGCGCGTTCGGATGGAGGTAAAACCACAGCATGAAAACGTGTTGCGGGAAGAAACATACGGCGAACACAATGACGAAAGCCATCACCATCTTCGCTACTTTTTTACGGGCTTGCACTTGTTTCACCTGAAATCCAGTGTGCATCGGTGTACAAAAGCTACGTAGTGTTTACTGTGCAAACCACCTCAAGGTAGCAACACCGCATAAATCTTGAACTGAGATTATCCGTGGATAATACGGTAGAAAGAGAGAGGGAGAGAGTGAGATAATGAGAAACATAAAGAGACAGAGGAAATCAGTGAAAAAGAATAAGCTAAAGAAAGACAAAGACCGAAAGAAACGAAGAGACGATGGAAGAGAGAGAGAAATGAAAATTGGAATTTTTATAAGAGGAGTACTTTATTTCTGCCGCACACTGTGCTTGAACGCATAATAAATTACCTGGCCCTGCATCTCGCCGGGTATATTTCTCGTGCTGTGTATAAGGTGTCTGGCCATCAGCATGTAGAAAACCGCGATGATGCTGAGTGGTATCACATAGTAGATGAAGAAGCGACATATCAAGATCACCTTCGGATAGTACGGTCCGTATTCCTCGGGAAACGGATAGCACGCCTTGGGAAAATCATTAGGAAAGATCATTAGCGAAAGTGTGATTGATGAACGCGAGACGTTCCGCTGGAACATTGAAAGGGAGGAATGTCGTTGCATTTCATTAAGGAACGTCTATTCGTAATTTTTGCGTAATTTTAGCGTAATACGGTGGTTCAGGATAAACCGCGATGCTTTTACAGGCTCGATCTAAAACGGGACTCTTTATGAGCACGATGATCCGACTTACGCAAAAGCTCACGTTCCGGTTCACCTTGAAGACTCTGATATACGAGAAGGAAGCTGGGATCGCGCATACTATAGCCAAGAGCCAAATCAGCACTGCAACGATCGCGGTAAAGCGTGTTGCTCGTCTTCCGCTACCTTAAACGAACGAATAAGTAATTTATTCGCTGCGCTTCAGTTCTCAGTTTCATGTATTGCAGTATAGTAACAACATAGTTTTCTTATTTTTTATAAAAGATTTCTGTAAAATTCTGTGATCTAAAAATATATGCGGATATGCCGCTTTAACACTAACCAAGAAGTGTCGCTCATAATATCGTTCTTGGAGTGTTACATCGTCTTGAATCGAGATATTGTTAACAAAGAATGTTCCTATTTGTTATATTCATATTTTTATTGGAAACTTTTTTCGTTTCGTGCGATTTCCCGGGATACGAATATCGTTTTCCGAAACTACTGTAAAATCGTATGTACCTGTAACGTGCAATTTTCGCATGGGATCCACAATGGCGAAAAATCTGTCTGCTGAGAGAGCAGTTAACGTGAAAACGGATACTCCGATGGAAATATCCTTCGCGCACTCGGAGAGTTTGCATAGTAAGAGCCCGAAAGGCCAGGAGTCCAAAATGTAGACGGTGAATGTGAACGGTACGCATGTTACTATCACCTACAAAACAGAACGAGCAGTTACGCATAAATGATGATCAATCAAACTTAAGGAAGATTATAAAGTAGAAAACACACATATATTCTATTGAATATATTTTGAATATATAACATTGTGTGCATATATCAATACTTGGATATTCGACAATAGCAAAGAAAGCAAGCTCGAGGTCAATTCTTACTCCACATCGTTGATGCCTATTAAAAAAATCTGAAAATTTGATATTCGAGGGATTTATGCCTTTTGGATATGCTATGCTCATCGATCTCAGAGACCTGCTTGTCAAGAAGTGGTAAATATCCGTCGCGCGCGTGCTCGCATGAACTCATCGTGACGCATAGCACGTTGTTACGTTGTATGAGAATGTAAGTTATTTGTAGGTAGAGCGAAAAAAGGAGCAATAAATTTTCGGAGGCGCACGAGGATCGAAGTACATTCAGTAGCCTGTCCGTTGAAAATTTCGGAAATGATGTATGAGACGGTAAATATGAAGCCAGGCCTGCCAAGAGCTCCGTACACCACGTTAACACCGTTATTTGATGTACAGGGCTGAGAGAGAGATGAGTCGAGCTATCTGCATTACATGGGATTTGCTGCAAAGCAACGATGCGGCATGCGAGAACGGACTTGTGCCTCTGTACATAGCGACGTCGCAGCTAAATCGATCGATTTCGGCTTTTCTATCTGATGAAACTCGCGTGCACTGCAAGAAGGATTTAAAAGTCTCATTTTTGCGTGAATATCTTCGGTTTATTGGCGTGGGTTCCGCAAATGAAGTCCCGTAAATGAAGCGAAAATGAATTGATCGCACTTCTGAGCTTTCTAAATGCGCAAACGGGAATAAAAACGTCAGATCGCAAGGGAACGCATTTACTTTAAAGGAAGTGCTCCCCACAGTCTTAAGAATCCTGAGAGCGTGCGGGTGAAAAAGCAATTCGCCATCTGTCAAAAGTTTCAGGCAATATTGCCTCCAAAGTTTTCACATTTCATTTCTTCTGATGCTAACCGGATTAAGCATATGATTTGATGTGACGTTGCTTTCTATAAAAATATTTTATAATTATGAGTTAATACTCTTTTCCTATAAAAATATTTTATGATTATGAGTTAATACTCTTTTCCCGAAATTATTAGATAATTTAATCGAGAAATTGTCATCTGTATCAAATTGGATTATTATGTATTCCAGCATGCTAATGACGTTAAACGCTCGAATATGTCCAGGTGTTAGCATTCCGGCAAATAATAGCAACTTCGTCATATTATAGTCACATATTATAGTCACCTCATTTATCAGCGGTGTTCATATCTCTTGCAATTTTCCTTCTTGCAGTACCGAGTTTGCATTAAACACGCGATACGCTCATAAGGTAGACATAATAAATAGTTAAGCAGCGAAAAGAATATATAACGAGCAAATGCAGAAAGAAACATTACTGAAGTAAAGCACGAAAAATATTTGAACAGTTATGAAATTTTAATCTTTGTACAAACATCGGCATATACAAAGCAGTGATATAAATAATGAAAAACATAGGAAAAACATCAAAAAATGAGAGAGCGTTTATTTAGAGAAAGATCCGTATCTTTTGATGAATATTACAGCTGCACAAATATTCGCTGGCATCTCGAATATTGGCAAGCTCGCTTAAATCGATAGCAGCAGCAGCAGTATTATCAGCAGCAGCAGCAGCAGCTTGCAGTGAATGTGCACGAGTAGAGAGCTATGTTTTGCACGGTGCACCACAGGATTCCCCATGAAGAAGTCTAAATATTACGTGCCAGTAAATCCCCGAGCGCCAGCGACAGAACGTACGTATTGGGTACGTTCCTCATATTCGTGTGTCGGAGGATCGTGAGAGCGAGCACGCCGTTTCCGGTCAAGCCGATCAGCAGGATCAGGAGAAAGACGATCGGCACGATGTACGTTTCTGGTCGATCGCTATACGGCGTATACTCCTCTTCTTCGTCGTTGATTTCCTTGGTGATGGCACTGCCGATGATGCCATCGATGTTGCTGGCCTCCGTGTAATTCGATGTTAATGCCAACGGTATCATTCGCGTTGTCACCAGCAATGTCGCGAACGAGAAGGACGACGGTGCGTTGGTCGCGTGTGGCCAGGACATGACCGCTCGTGTCCGATGCAAGCACTGAAAAATTGTCGCTTCTCTCTTGCCGTTAACGAGAATACGACCCTCTTTGCATTTTGATCTGCCTCCCGTCGTCCGATCGTTACAAAGCCTCCGACGCCGGCGACAGTCACATGTACCGGCTGTAAAATAAAAAAGAGAGGGAGCGCTGATGAGACTTTTACGCAAGAAGCCTGAAACCAACTCATTTTCTGTTGGCTTGCGTCCTTTTGGACACAACGACGCGAGAAAACTTTATATTCGCTAGGAAACGGCATTCAATGAATGATTATTCAAAAGATGCACTCGATAACTATAGCACATCGATTTTAAAATTCAACGTTAAATATAATATATCACAATTTATTGTTATAACATGTTGGTTTTAGAAAAACATATATGTAAAACATATATGACAACATCAATGCGTGCAATAAGTTCCAATAATTAGTAAATTACATTTTGAACCTTTTAAACATAGACATATTTATTAATGCTTTCTCGGAATATGTAATCCTATAGAGAGTTTTAATTTTCCACGAACATATCATTAATCGATATGTATATCGACGAAATGTTTCATGCAGTTCACACAAGGAAAAAGCCGTCGGCTGCATCAAACATTGATACAGTCCTCGTGACTTGAATCTCAACCCGATTCAATACTGAGGAACTGTCAAGTACTAAAGTAACTTTTGCGCTTTGGATGTATGACAAGTATTTCTCTTGATGAATGCAACTGATAAATATTGATAAAAGTTACTTATAAAAAAAGTATGTAATTTCGTTGCATTAAAAAATTATCGGCTGCTAGGTATAATAGGCAAATGAAATTTATGCAACTTTAACTGTTGGTCATTGTTAAGATTAAAAGTTTTGGTCATTGCTGATTTCCAGTTTTCGCTGATTCACTTTAATAAATTGCATCTTACATGCTTCGATGACTTGATTGATTGCGAAATACGTTATTGTGCCTTCATGTTTTGCTCTGCTACATCATACTTCATCTTCGAGCTTTCGTCATGTTATCGTAAATCGATTCATAACTTTATGAAAGGACGACTATGACGTAAAAGTGATCAAATATACAAAAAATAACATAACAGGAATAATTATAAAGGTAATCAAAAAGTGATGTAACGGAAGCGCAAGAGCTTTACATCGGATGTCGGTTAAAGAGCTTCTACTCTTTCCTCGACTCTGCTCAGGATGAAAGTATTTATATATGTATAAGGTTGACATTTCACGAACTTCTTTCACATAAACAATATTATGTACTTTCTATAGGTACATTTAAAACCCTCGATATATTGACGATAAACTGAATGTATAATATTTTATTCTATACCGGCAGGATTTGAAATGTGTACACCATAAATGAAATCTTACTGTGGGAACGAAATCAATGCATAAATTAATCGTAATATGATATGTGATAATAATGTAAAGACCGTATCAAGTAATAATGTAAAGACAGTATCAGAATTCGAAAGAACTTTTGATACAAGATTAACGAAAATTTACAATTTTATTCTTTTTGTTGAGGCAGCATCGAAATATAAAGTTCAATTATAATCGGCGTTAGGAGCAAAATGGTTAAATATCGTCAAAAAGTTATATCTTTTGAGCATCTGTAAGATACGTACTTAAAATTTATCGCAAAATATTAAGAAAATGTACATGTAATAGAATATATAATAAAAAATATAATAGATAGGTAAATGTAATAGATGCTGTGATTACGTGATAGCTTACGCGTTCCAATGGGTTGTACACTCATTCTCGTGCATAACTTATGAATGAATTACAGGAAAAAGAGAGAAAACAATACTATTGCAGTACAGTAAACAAAGTACACATGATCGAATCATACAGTCGGAGGATTAGCTTACTCCTGTATCGAGGTAACATAGATTCATGAATGCAACATGCTGAGATACCAGTGATATCGCACCTCTATATCTGGTTGCGAATTTCTATGAATATTGACCACTCTCGCACTGAGTAATATGTGTGTTACATATGTATATGTTACATTCGCGTTGCACCTATGCATATCAAAGCTGGGATGTAATCGTGCGCTTTGATACAAATACAGTCATCAAGCGTCGCTCTGACAATGAGAGAAATTTCTTTCTTATGATTGCAATCGAGTCGTGAAACATCGCGAATGTAGCTATTGGAGAAAAATCCACGGTCCAAATTAAATTGCATTTTGCGATGTTTGTAAGACACACGATGACCACGCAATCCACGATAATCTAAAGAGGAATCATGTCGCATCCAATATTTAGCCAACGAAACTGCACGGGAGAAAACGCAGAAGTTTCGCGCGAGATTCGCGTTTAATAAATGATTCTCAGCTTTTTCATGCCTCTCATGTAAAATATTGAAAAATGTCTCTGTGCGTGTGGGTGTTTTCATCAGGTTGTAAATATTTTTTATGCATTCATTTAATTAAATTTTCTGTTACATACCACATGTTATTTGTGGCGTCGTAAGTTTCACTTTGTGCCTATTTTGTCGGCATGTTCGAAAATAAAATAATTAAAAGAACGTAACTCTCTTTGTTTATTCCAGTGTAATTACGTTATAAAAAATACTCAGTTACATGTTGGTAACAATTGGTTTATGTTGGTAACAATTTATATATCAATTGTGCAAGCTGTGTCGACAGATCGAAAACTCATGGGAACGTAAGCTGAGAAAGCATAAAATGCAGAATGCAAAATTAGAGATTAAGGAAAGAACGAATGAAAACAAAAGAAAGCAATAGAAAGATTAAGAAGGATGATAGAGATTAAGAAAGCAAATGGAAAATGCTGAGGTAAGATGAAACAGGGTAAAGTGAAAGGAGAATGAGAGAAGACGAGAAAATTGCAAAGCAATCTTTGTGAATCAAGCTTAGTTAGAGGCATATGCTTAGATTTAGGTAAATAATTTAATAAATATACATGTATGCTAATCTCGAAGAAAACGCAGGGGAGAAATAACTGCTAATCTGACAGTGTAACGCAAGCACAATTCATATTACGAATGCATAGAATTATACATTAAGAGATTTTATCGCAATTTAATGAAGTTTCAGGGACGATCGCGTAGACTAAGATTCGTGAATACAATTGCAAGTTTCAGGTGGAGGAAAGTTTCAGAGATTTCGTGAACTTTGTTACGCAATAATTTGTAATTAAGAGATTATTCTATTCTAGTCTAGGATATCAACTACCAATAACATTTCACCATACAAAATCGATGTTTCTTGGAAACGTAAAACATCGCGACGCAACAGCGATAATCAGTGTGCATGTCACATGAATAAAACTGCCGCAATTTAAATCTTTCTATAATGAAGGAGCGATTTTTCCGCCGGCAACAATGTCTGTTGTTGTCACTTTGCACGAGCAAAAACTGCTTTCCCTGTAAAACGCGAAATCTCGGCTGGCGTCATAAACATTTTAACGACCTATGATGAGGATCGTTTCAAACGTTTTCCTCTTGGGGAGGGAATCGCGGATCAAATGCTTAATTGGGACAAGAAAATAATCAGATCCGGACACATGGCCCGACGAATTTGCGGTCGGTTGGGCCATCCCCTTTGCCATTTATCCCATAACGACTCCATAACGTTCGGTCATTATCAAATGTTACATTTCCGTTCCTGCTTACGCTTTAATTCACAAATCTAACGTCTATCCTTCAGACATTAGTCTTTAGACGCAGAACCTGACAAAAAATACTACTATAATGTTAAATGTACCGTAATGTCTCGATATATCAAGATATTGAATTGACATTGAGTCGCTTCTGCGCTTTGACTACCTTTCTGCACACCACTGCGATAACGTAGCTCTGCTTTCCTTTCCGCTCTGTACATTCTGCCTATATTTACACAAATATTCCTTTCTTTCTATTTGTTAAGATAATATTAGTAACACGTACCGCGAACTATAATAGATTATTGCATTTCTGTGCTGCGTTCAACTTACAGTCATTTCTCTCTCGCGTTATGACGTGCATTTTGCCATGTTATTTCCTTAAGAAAATATATATAAGGAAAAGCAATTGTCGCAAAGAGAAGTGTTGAATTATCGACTTGTTGTTACAGTTATCGGATTCTATCATCAAACGCGTTTTCTGCGAAGATATTAGACAGATTTGCCGCATGCCGCACTCGCGCTCGATCGATACAGGAGCTAAAAGAAATTTCTTTTCGTCAGCCCCGGGTGATTTCCCTCCATTTACGATCTACCTGACCTCGTAATAACTCAACTATCAATACCGTCGCAGGTGGCAAGGCCGACGCCGTGTTGGCGATCTCGGTAGCTTTCGTGGGTGGAAAAAGTTCATGTTTTCAATGGAGTTTAATTAACCCTCAAATTAAGAATCAATGACGCGAAATAACGTAGATAGAAATATTCTCGAATATCAAATTTGTCTCGATTGAACATCGATGTAACGGAGGATCTGTGCGGCGATCACATTGGAAAAATATGCAAGTGGACATACAGCAACATGTAAGCGCAAGATACAGAAAGCTAGTGAGATGTAAAATAGTAATCCAAGACTGCAAGTACGCTCCTTGACACATTCTAGATCTTCATTAATAAAAATTCACGATGTCTAATAGTTGCGCGACATTGAGTATTAAACTTACAAGGGACCTGTCACGACTGTCCGAAACCGATTTGATTCTCCTTGAAATATGTTATTAAGTATAAAAATCTAAGAGACACGTATTTTTTTATACGTGCCCAATCTCACTTTTAAGGGGTAAAACACCCCCTGAAAGGTTCGGCATATTTACTTTTTAGAGAATATTTTCGAAACCGTGAGAGATACAAAACAATGTTTTAGATAAAAGTTTAATGGAAAATAACGTTGTTGAAAATGATGTAATAAAATTTTGCAAAAATTTAATATTTTGCAAAATATCCCTACCACCATCCCTTATTTTTACCCCTTAAAAGTGAGATTGGGCACGTATAAAAAAAAACGTGTCTCTTAGATTTTTATACTTAATAACATATTTCAAGGAGAATCAAATCGGTTTCGAACAGTCGTGACAGGTCTCTTGTTAGTTAAACTTCAGGATTACGAATGAACAATAGAATCTTATGTCACATTTAATCTCGAATAGCCGTAACAAAGTATTTCACTGGAACCTAAGTATGGACAGTGTCAGACTTGGCGTTTAGAATTTGCCATTTTAACAAAAAAAATTAAGTGAAGCTTACTTAATTAGCAATTAAAACCTTGTCAAAGGACATTCCGTGATTATTGTCTACGTCGACGTCCGTGACGTTGATTACGTAAATCATCAGGCGCAAGGATGGACTTATCCACCGTAAACCGCAATACGTTGCACCGGAGAACAATGGCCGTCAGTGCCAGCAAAGCGCTGCAAGAGCAGCAAAAGCGACACATCTGTCTTGATTTGCAGCATTACCGAGTGTCATTAACACATTAATTCTATACATTGTCTCCGCAAAATTCTGAGAGTCCGATAGAGAATCTACGGTTACTATCACGTCGAAAGCGATTATCCGCATGCACCATGTGGGCGATTTGTGCACCGCGTGCTCAGAACGTGATAATAGTTCTAGATCTAGACTGGTTCCTTCCTGTTCTTAGACACGGTGAGGTACTTCGCACCCTAGATAACTTTTCAGTGGAATCAAGAGCTTAACCACGTAGATCTTGGGACTCCAAACTAGGTCTCGACAAACTCACACATCGCATTTGCGAGTGATTATCATGTTAATATGCTTCGAGTCGCTGCACGTTGTACTTTCATCAACACTGTAGGAACTATGACCGATTTAATCTACAAATCGCTCGCACATTGATGAACAACATCGCACGTGCGGCTGTACAGCCGATAAACACTCAATTAGCATCATCGATTAATATCGGCATAAATATTTTACGGTGGGACGAGCGTTTACGGGCAAGCGGCTATTGGCCAGCTGGATATTATACACGTCCGTTATGTGTGTCTGAAATGTGTGTCTGAAAAATCATTTATTAGTCCGCACGCATGACACACGCCTCTCTGATGCTTATGAGCGAATATATGCTTCCTGTAATGCACAATATGACATTTAGAACGCACGAGCGAACTTCATAAATCCTCGAGATGTGGTGCGGGAAACACCGACGTACGCATTAATGCGATATTCGCCGATGCTGCGACATTTGATATCCCCGGTATGGGACAGATGCTATACCGCCAGAAACTGTTTTAAGAAACGTTTCGCGATGTTATGCTACATATCATATGTACATGAACAATGTCGATGAAAGAGATCGATCCCTATCGTCGAAACTTATTAACTTACTTAATGAATGAGTTTTCACGAAATTGTGATACTTGATATGAATTCTTATAATTAGCATGACTCACATACAGCACCGTTCACACATTTTCGGCTCGATTAAGGCCCGACACGGCAAAAATCGTTTAAAATTACAATGGAATTTGTTAGATAGCTAGCTAACCGGCATTCGTGCCATCCTCACACACGCAATGCGGTGCCTGTTAAATGGCGATAGCTCATATATTTTCAGGAAGTTTGACATCATATAATGGCGTTTATTCTCTTTGCATGGAGAAACTGGAATTCGTGGACAAGAGCCAAATTACTATCTGGAATAGCATTAAGCAAAACGAAAAAATTATATATATAAATTTTGCGAATGCTCGTGAAACGTGATTTCTCACGAGGAATTGAGGGAATCACTAAAAGAGTTATATACACAGAGTTTATAAAGGGATAAGGGACGCGAAACGATTCGTTAAAATATATATGCGTAAAAATAATTCATGCATTTGAAGTTCCTTTTTCATTTGAATCGTTGTCATTCGTTCCCATAGACCTTTTCAAGTAATTTATAGTGATCATAAATTTGAGCATATTTTGATAGGAGTGAATTTGATAGTTTTCTTTGCGGCAATAAATATTCTTAAACACTATCCTTCAGAGCTTTTTAATATTCCTGAAAAAAGGTATAGAAATTATATTTTCAACGGAGAATTCAAATATTTCTTTCTCTTGCACATATTTTTATCAATATAAATTATTATACATTATGTTATATATTATATGAGTAAACTCCGTGATTCTTTTGTTATTTCGTACTTTGTATTTTACAAGTACCTTCTCACAGACTCAAAATTTCCCAAATTATTCACTATGAAAATAGCAATTTATCTTCAGGTTCTGCGCAAAACGAGCGTTATGAGCGCAGACGGGAAGTTTACATAAAACGTGATACATTTAAACTACGTGGAAGGCATAACAAAGACATTATACATAAATCAGACATTAACAGAAATGACGCTCGCACATTTATAATCGGATCGCATTCTCATTCCGGTTTCTTGTTGTCTCTAAGAGTAGCTTTTCTCCAAGCCGCTTACTGGAATTGTCGCTGTTCATTTAATTCATATTTCTGCTATTAATAACAACATTCAATGTACATACGAACAAAGTCGTTTTTATTACATAGTGAATGCTCAAGATTGAAATATTCATGTAAAAGTGCCAACATTAATTATGTGCATAAGCATCCCACTGCAAAGTGAACTAATTAAAAACATTATTATATCTTCCGTCTACAAAGGATCTTACTACAAAACGGTCACGAGTGCAACAAGCATGTGTAATTGCAGAGCTTTTATACGTTAGCGTATACAGTCATATGGTTCTTTATAGAATGAAGCAATTCTTTTTTGAAAAAAAGATTGTTTAACATTTTTTATCATTTATAACATATTCCATAAGTTTTGTGTATGTATGCTTGCATTGCTGTGATAGAATATTACACTGTGACTGGTTCCGAGTAAGTAAATATCTATGGGAAGACTACACTTTTAAATGAATTTTGAGACGAAAAGGGCGATTTTATTACAAACATTTATATTGATTCCGAATGTTTAACATGAAAAATTAGAGGATTGTTAGCATATCGCGTCTCAATTTTGCATGGAAATTTTGCAAACAGAAAATCTCGCCGTTTGTTTTCTACCCCCAAAAATGTTATATATGCTTTGATTCATGCTGTTTTCATCATCAGAGAAAATGCTTAGTTTTATGCTTTTTTCTTTTATTCCTTCTAACATTTCTTTTATACTTCTATTATGCATATGCAACCGTAACATTGTAACTGGGTTAAGTGTAGAAGCACGAAAGGAATAAGTACGAAATGTAAAAGTGATAAATGTGTACACGGTCGCGCGATCAACCGCACGCTGGAATCGTTAAATTATTTTCATGCTAAAAATTCTACACGTTTTATTAAAAAAAAGAATTCAATTTTCTAACATTCTTCCACAAAGACCCACACGTTTGCTTTCGCGCTCCAATGCAAATACGTTTTGACATAATTAAACCGGACACGAGGGTATATAGCCGTTAAAATTGACGACCGACTCATTGAGCCACGCGTATAATGAACGGGTTAATTAGAAGCGGAATGGCTTCGCTTGCGCGGTAGGAAAAAACGATGTAAGACCGTGCGGATAAGCGCTAGAGCAATAGGAAATAGAGCCTGCTGCTGGCATACAACGCGGTTTTCATAATTGCTCTCTTGCGGCAAAACGATCGTCGGTGTTAATGTATTCGCGTAGTAGCCAGCAGCGTAGCTCAGGTATATAAACCATCGGACTCACCCTCCGCCCTTCACCGCTCGTCCCTTTTCAAGAGGAGACCGACGTATATCCGTCGGCGATTTCCTCCCTTCGTGAGCCATAAAGTTGCAAAAGTACCTGCCCTCGTTTCTCGTTATACCTTGTATTATCTCTTGGTCACCCTTTAAACACATCCACCTCCCTTCTTCATTCTCACGTCGCGAGCAATCTCGCGATGAAAACTCTCACAGCCTGTCGGCCACGTGTTCTAGTACTGTATAGTCTATACTAGTTAACTGAGGAAACAATCTCTAAACTGCATTTACCTGTATATTGTGCAGGATTTTGACGATACCTCAATATGTCGAGTGGCTTAAAATGACGGGCATGTATTTTTTATGTATGTTCTTTATTGTAGATTCGGAGGTGAGAAGAGTTATTGGAAGCTATAAGAGCGTATATAATCCGAACCATATGACGCTGAAACCATAAAATATAAAAGGATATTGGGGAAAAAAGTTCTCTTTATGGTAATAAAAGCACTTTGTAACCATGCGTTCGAGGTTGCCAAACAAATTAAGCAGCTGCAGAATTGATCGTAAATTTTGAATAATAACCTAAACATATAAAAAAGCATTTCTCTCGTAAAACTTTTATTTCGAATTTTCAAAGCTTTTGTTACAGGATCATTGTCTTTTATATTTTACAAATCTGAGATATATTCGAAATTCAAAATTAATGATATATCTAAAATCACTGCGTATCTCATCTGTAGGATGTAGTCAATTTTGATGTATCATGTATCTATAATTTGTTCTGAAATAGTTCTCTCTCTTTCTCTCTCTCTTTTTCTCTGTCTTGTGAGCAATAGTTTGGTCAGTTCCCTTCTAGTTGAACTGTGTTTGATTAAACAACTGAAACAAATAATGCTAACAAGAGAAGTTCATCGATCCGTGAATTCAAACAGATTTGAAACTTTACAGAGATTTCAAGGAGTAGAATTGCTGTTCAAAGATAAAGCAAATTTTTTAATTATCTTCATATGAAAGCTGTTATATATCAAAAAGTTACAACAAATTATTTATTTAGATTATGATATCTTACAAGCTATAAAATAAGATGCTAATGCAAATAATCATTAATTTATATATATGTCATGTTTTACTTTGAGTACAAAATAGATTTCCATGTTTCCATGTGAAATGCACGAAAAGCTAATAAATAAAATTAGAAGAATTCGCGTAAAAGAATACAAATCGCATTAATAGCTCATAGATTTTCCATGTTGCTTGTCAAATATGCGTTATTTATGTAATTTGAGAACATAGATTAAATTAGCACGTTTTTTTAAAAAAAAATCATAATGACTTTTCGAGAACGACATCCTTATGTGAAAGAATCTATCGAATAAGAAGAAAACTACTTGGAGGGGAAAAGTTTTAAGTTTTGAGCAAATAGTCTCACTTATTTTTCGTTCGGACCGTGCACTTGCAATCTTTGTTATTTATGGAAAGCTTGAATATATATAAGATTTTGGTGTTGATATCTGTCAGAAATGGCTGAAGTTCATAATATAGTACTTTACCGCATTCTTCCTGCATCGTGTCGTTCCTTTAACAATTTATCTTTCCATTCTTACTTTTTTATTTCAATGACATGTTCCTGTTTTATATTCTACAATCACTGAGATGTTTCTGTTACTATAAACGATAGTATATAAAAAGAAAAAGATATTTATTTGTACTTTTGTCTGTGTTAGAAAATTTGTTAAATTTAATTAAATAATGAATAAGATATATCGTGTCAATAAATTTCTCAAATCTTAACGTTGTATTATCGCACAATGTGTACAGAAAATTTGTTTGCACAGAAATATTTGTTAGTTAAGCTTCTTATATAAGTTGTGTAACTTCTTAATTACAAGTTGTTGGACAAAGCAAGTATCAGAGAGTAAAAGAAGATTTAAAGTTACTACAAAGGTATCCAATTATTTCTAATAGCTTCATGTTATCGATGCGGAACATTTTATGTAATACTTATGTGAAAAATAAAAGACTTTATCATATTTACAAGCTAACATTTCAATAGCTGTTCAAGCTGTCGTAAGCTTAATTTACATCTACTTTACCTCATGGTAAAACCATATTTTACCAAGAAATCACAGAAAGATTAGTAATGTCAGCAATACATTATTACTTCAGTTTACATTTTCTTTAATTAGTGCAAGATATTTATGAGCACGTCACGTGAGAATCTCAGCGAAGCGTTATTACCTCATTGCCACTGTGTGTGTGCACGCATAATTTTCTCTATACGTGTGTTTACTATAGAAAAAAATAATGATGAATAATATTAATATATTTTACATTTTACTGCTTTGCTTGGTACTTGAAATTTCCTTAAATTACAAGTAAACTTCTAGCGTTTCTGAATATAATTGCAGCATATATCTCGTGCATATTCAATGTTAACAGCACAGTTAAAAGCATGTAAAACTACGTGTAATGTATTATAACAACAGGTAGCGGTTATTTATCCATAATGTACATATACAATATACGAGAGCTTCTGCAGAGCACTGAGTTATCGTTTGATGTATTTTTACAGAGCTATGTAATAAAAATGCTTTTTATGTGCATTGATTCGTCTGATATAGTTCGCGTATTGAGCTTATGTCCTGGTATTATTATTATTATTATTATTATTATACGACGGCATAATCCAGTAACAGGAAGAATGTCATGTGTCACAAATTTAATATCGCGATATTATACCTTACGTAAGAGCCATAAAGCTTTTCACGTCTAAGTCAAATATCACCTACATCAGGTATTAATCTCCTTAATTTCTTTTCTGCATTCTTATACTCATTTTCATTAAATAAGCATTGACTTGTTTCATTCTGCTTCAAAGCTCGAGCATTTCGCAGAATTGGCGGATTTACACATGTGCATAACTGAATGTCCAACTGACTAAATATGTCAATTCAACGTCAGAATTTATTTGAAACGTAACGTGGTTATCAAACTTTAAAATGTGAATGATTTTCATAAAGCTATCCGCCGTGTATGCGCAAAAGTGTCGAGAACCAGTTTGGCGAACTGAACGCTTTAATGTTTACGACGTATGCAATGGCTGGTAGCCAGCTATTAAATATAGACAAGTAGTATATATACCAGTGGATTTTCGGCTTGATTGCACAACGAGTGCAAATCCCTCTTTTTTAATAAACAACATACCATATTATGAACCATCGTTATTTCGCTGAAATCGTCTCAACATACATATAGTAGATTTTAGAAATACAGATTGTACTGCATAACGCTTTTAGTCGACCCTTCACTTTACTAGCGTATCTATGGATCACATGGCTATTAATATCGACCATTCTAAATGGACAAGATCGTAAATCAACAGTGACTCGTGAAAAAATACGCTTCCGCATCTCGACGATATCGGTATGAAGCGCATCGTAATGCAAATTGAAACAGATACGAAAAAAAATAGCTGTTCTTGCAGATGGATGTACAATATGCGGACGGGATAATCATTTGTATCCAATTTCGTTTATGCACATACGATGAAATATTTCATCGTATAATATTTTATCGCATAATTATCGCAAATGTATCGTACGTTGCGTATACCCGTATCCTAATTAACAAGTGATTTGTTAAATGAGAGCATTTTAGTATTTCAGATTTTCAGGAAGCATGCATAACTTTGATATATAATCATTCACATTTTAATTCTATGTGAAAGAAAAAAAATTCAGTAGTTCTGAAGATTAATTAAGTCCATATTAAATTGATCAATCGATGTAAAATATTCTCTCTCTCTCTCTCTCTCTCTCTCTCTCTCTTGTTAAGTCTAATAATACTCATGTAATAGATCGTGGAGAATGCGGGAACCTACATTTTCCAGAAGAAGATTGCACTGTATATCCGCACTTATCGCTATCGGCCAAACCAGGGAATTTCGTAGAACTATCGAAAATTCATATATTGAGAAATCGACTTCCTAAAATCTACCGACAGTGCAGGATTTACGGATTCGACCTAGGTCATGGAGATACCTATATCATATCGTAGTTGTTCGTATACGACCAACTGTTGAATCCGTTTAATATTTTATTTGAAAACGGAAAATACACAATGCATACGCAATATGCGTAATGGACTCGTGCACGCGAGCACATAGAATGCAACGTGAAACGGAACAAATGATAAAAATGATTGTTTAAAGTCAGTTTAAAAATTAGAGAAATAAGGAGAGGGAGAGGGAGAGAGAGAGAGAGATCGAGAGAGAGAGAGAGAAGTTGAAAATTGTTAAATTTAATAAAATCACAGTTAATACGCGCACAATGCTCGTATCTTGTCACTGTAAAATGTGACGAGTACTGCTATTTATTCCGTATGGACAACGATCGGGGACACTATCGATAATTCCGTATTAATACCTATGTACGTATAATCGGACGCGATAACTTCTATCTCCCAGTTCATACTCGATACATCGAGTATTATTACGAATATTTCCAGAGAAAAACAAACCTTCATGTCTCTCCTCGTTTGCTCTGATTTGCTCGATAGAAATTTAAGCTATGATTACATCGATTACTTCTCGTATAGAAGACGGGTTTTTGGACAAACATAAATTGATGTAAAGAAATGTGCATGCACAAAGTTGAGATAAATTGTTGTTTATTGAGTATACTGCGAATACCAGCATTAATATTGGTCGGAAATCAAATAGAGGAAGAAGTAGCGAGTCTGTAACTATATGCATCATGTATATGAGATTACGCTTCTGCGATACCATAAAATGTCACAATTTCATTACATGATGAATTGTAGGATTCATGTATATGTATTATTCGGGATCAAATTTTCACGAAGAAAATTACTACCGGGAAGTGATATAAAGTATAACATTTTACACAAGAAGTAGTTTCATAATCAATTTAATATGGTCATCGCGATCTTCGTTCGAGAAGAAGAACGATTGTACATAGGTACTATCCAGTGGCGTTATGAATTGTCCCACTTTTTTAGTGTTTTAATAATATAGGTATAACATATATCCGTTATTGAAAACAAACGGAACGAATAATGTTACAACCCAATAGATTCCTAGCAGCACTTCCGTTAGCGGGCTATAAGGTAATCCACTGTCAATTTCCAACGATACCGTATACCCTGCAAGCTATTGACATACAATATGTATCCAATATCGAATTGTGGAAAACGATATCGAAGCTTTTTGTTTTTCTTAACGTGGCAACGATGCATTTCGTGAAACTTTGTCGATCTGCTACATCACGCATCGCAGTAAAGTACCATGCGCAAGTTAACGAGTTCTCAATGGCAGGAAGCTCTGCGTTAATTTCCTCGATGTTAATCCCATTAGATGTATTTTATGGCCTTGCGAAACTTCATAGGCCACGTGATTTGATGGTAGCGAGCATCCAAGGATCAAAGATATTAATATTCATAATTGAGACAAAGCGTTCCACCTGCGCGTCTTGCAAGGACGTCGCGGCGATTAAAAGCTAAATTGAGCCTGATGTGTAATCACTGTAAAATCGATCGTGAGAAAAAATTAAAAAATTGGTCGAGTGAAACAGGATTGAGTACGCGCACGCAGTGGGATAGATATTTTATAAAGCAGCAATGTACGGACAGCGTAAATATACGTGTTTGATGAGTTCGCTCGAAAACTGCACAACTTCTTGTATGGAACGATGCAATTTGCGTCTTAAAGCGAATTATACCAGTCTTCGTGCAATACATTACATTGCGTTCGTCCAACATTAAAGCAACGAGTAAAAACTTATGAATAATAACATAAAGTAGAAAGCTAAAGCGGATGAAAAATTCAGAGTGAGGAAATCTATTCTAGACGATTTGTTATTTTTCTTTTCGGTGTGCTTTTGATCCGATTTCTTCTATTGATCTTTTTATATCTTCCATCTTGTTTTTCTCGTTATTCGTTACATTCGTTGGTCTTCGACGTCTTATTTTCGGCGGAAGATCAATGCTGACAATAAACCACCTACCACCTACTTGGCGGAGGAACCTGATGCCATTCGCTGACTCTCATTAGATCGCATATCGATATATCCTACAGCTTCACGCCATTATGATCCTCGTTGCCGTTATTGTCGTCATTAATCTCTGCCCACATCATTCTCCGCGACTGTACGGTTTTGCGATTCCCCGTAGCCATACATGATAAAATTCATTTACGTCACATTTTGTCTTCTAGCAGGAATTAAATACGTGACGAGCGGCACATTTCAATCGGAAAAATGTGTCGATATGCAAATTGCGCTACAGCGCAAAGCGATAAAGTTACTAGGAATAAAGTTGCACGTGCATCGGTACAATTGCTGCCAATACGGTATTTTATCCATATGGAGCATTAGAGTATCCCCGGATGTGGCACGCGTTCCAATATTCATTTATATGCAATTCACTTCCGTTAAACTCGATAGTTTCTATTCATCTAACAATCAGATTGCATTACGCCAATTTCATCTGATGAGATCTATCTAGTAAAGTAAGATCAATACGCGAACAATATCAGATGAATTGATACGCATAAAAAGCATATTTACTGCACAACTCCATAAAAATACATCAAACGCCATGTCAGTGCACTGCGAATCCTCGCACTATACGTATACATTATAAATACCCGCTCCCTGTTATTACATGGTTTCACATAGCTTCAATTGCTGTTAACATTGTTTGAATACGCATGAAAATACACGTTGCAATTGATTTGTAATTTACTAATGTGTGTCAAATGACAGCGAGTCATAGAATGCAGAACACGTGGCCGTATTAACTCTTCCGGACTTTTCACCCGCTTATACGAGCTTTAACGGAATCAATTTATCGGTCGTCGTGGCTGCGTCTATAAATAGACGAGGTACGATTAAAGTTCTTTTATCGCGCAGTAGGCGCGGTGCATCCCGCTAAATCCTGGTACGAAGTTTCGTAATGGGTATAAGATACGCGCACGAGTGCGACGAGGCGCCCGGCGGAGATGCGATCGAGTATAATATTCACACAGTGCTTCTAACTGTGTAGTGTGTGTGACTTTTTTCAATATGTGTTATATTCACACATATAGAAACATTACACATATGTGAATACTACGGTGTTTGACTATTTTATGCATCATTGGGTGTTTGACTAAATTCATACGTTGAAGTGTGTGATTTTTACACATTCTCTAGCGTATTTTACACGCGCACCTTCAGACGCAAGTGCATGATGTTTAAAAATCATGCATCAAATATGTGTAACGCATTAACATTCACACATTTTAAATGTGTAACGTGTTAATATTTACACATGTGTGACAGATCAACTTCTAACAGTGGAGTTTCCGATTTGAATGGTGAACTCGTCGGCGAAAATTCTCGCCGTTAAATTGGAACCGCTCTCGCGGGACTTGTGTGCAAATTCGTCCGACGCACTTCTATGATCTTTCTGAAATATGCGAGGAACCCGAAGCGCGTCATCATTCGGGCGGGTGCTACGCACCGGCTACCTTCGCACGGAATTTTAACAAGCCCATTGTAAAAACGGATTCCCACAGCAGCGCGCGTGCGGATCATTCCCTGATTTATTGTACACGTGAGATGTCGGTCACGTCCGATTTTTAATCGGGTGTCAGTGATGTCAATTGGAAAACGTGGCGTTTCAGCGATCAAGCGTCAGCACTAGTCACTAGTCGTTGTCACGCGCATCATTTCGATATTTCTGGCTGTATTTTCCGTGTATTGACTATCGTTTTGTTCTACCCTGTTGCTCTGAATCTCAGTAGCGATCCGCGGACCGAGTGTGCTTGGTTTTTTAATTGACATTGTGTAATGCATTCAGTACGCATATTGTTGCGTTCATGCTACGGTCCACTGATAAATACTCTAAATTGCTTTACATTCGTGCAGGGAGTAGGTATATATTGCGGTGCGCATAATATTTAATCCACCCGTGAATGCTTGTGGGACACATTAGCTCAATATTTGATGGTACTGTGTTGACTTGCACGCGAGTTCATCCGCACGCGGTCGTGCTGCTTGTGCAATTGCACGCTCTATTTAGGCCGTATGACTCCATAGACTCGGCTGTGGAGTACTAAAACGAAAAAGGGAGAACTAGCAATTACCGCGATATCACGTTAACTGTATTGAAAATAATCGCGATCGATGTCTGACTAGACTGTAACTAAGAGATCGTGTAACTGCTGTGTAAACGTGTAAACGAAGGAATATCGTCGAAGCTTGCTCATTTGCTTAGGCACTAATGCGCTGTCGAGACACAGCTGGATGTCCAGATTAACTCTGGGATAATTGTTTAGGCAGACAAACGCAGCTTCTCTAATTGTAAGTATGTAATACGTATTGGAGTGACGTCTTTCATTCTGTTCTTCATGTAATATCGCGTTCGACAGAGAATAGCGCAATTTCGATGGAATGCATCGAGTGACGGGGAATTAAACGCATCACTGACGATGGATATTGCGTAAGAAAAAGTGGAAGTCACGAGTACTCGAGTCTGCAAGTATCGAACAGATTCAGTTGTTATGGTGACGCCTTTGAGAAGAAATGTTCGTGCACAGAATAACTTACAGTGGTTTGGCAATTTAGTCGATCCTGTCTTGATGAGAACAGAGTAGTGCATTCAGTAAACAAATTAGAATACTGTTGAATAATCTACCTCAAGTCTTAAATCGTCTCAGTAAGGTTTTTGAGGAGTTAAAGAAACAGTGCAACAGTCGCAGACACGTTCTTGCGCGGAGAATATAATTATAATTCAACGTTACATAAGTTTCATAAGTTACTTAATGCCTCGTAAAGGCACGTCTTGCGTGGAACAACTGTCTCATCATATCTTTAATAGTTTTCGAGAAATTTAACATGCTAGTGTTTGTATGCGAAAATTGAACTACGAATACAGAGAAAACAATGGAGTTGATTGCATTGCAAATTCAATGCAACGGTAAATTCAAAGGTATACGAACGTGATCTTACAAGTTTGTTTAAAAATGCACGAGCTATCGTACTGTTATTCCGCGTGCTACCAAGTGTCTCACGTTCGGATGTGTATTCGGATGTAAATTTTACGAAATACAAGTGTAAAACATAGATTGATTTTTCGATAACGTAAGAATATTTTTTTCTTTTCGGTGCTTGGGTATAAAGAATTATGCACACTTTTTTGTAAACTTTCTATATTGAAAGCTTATGAATACATTTTATTCTTATTTTTACTAGTTTTCTATTTTTCTCATAAATTTATAAAGAAAATTTACTATTTATTTATAAAAATAATAAAGTAAAAAAGAAAGTTTAAGGTGTAATGTAGCTAGTAGAGAAGTAATAGGGAGGATATGATGCATAACACAATTTCCATGCAGTAAATTTTTGTGAAAGACCTGTATCGCAAAGTAAAAATTGCATTAACGTCACATATGTAATTCTGTTTTCAAGTTGCGTTCTATTTTGCGATAAAGCTGGAGTGATGTCACTATAACAAATTTTAAACTGTAAAATATTTTTCTAATAAAAGTGCATTTCTTGAAATATTTTTGATTGTATGTATAACGTTGTAAAAGTAAAGTAATATAATATGGATTAAATCATTAAACTAATTATATAAAAAAATTAATAAGAGAAAATACACTTTTTATATGCAGAATTGTCTTGCGTGTATTTAAAATTTTTGCTTAATTGGCTATTTGCGATAAAAATCTGTTTTGCTTTATAACTCATGTAGAAAGATAATTATCTGAACGCACATAACACGGATAGAAACATGAGCCGGACTAAAATAATGAGAATAGTGTCTTTATTGCAGATGTATCAACTTACCTTGTCCCTGTTATAATCTTTAATGAATCATATATCATATGTGTACGTGTATTAATCTGAGGCCTTGACCTACTTTATGCATGACGTCATACTAAATGTTATATTAATAGTTTACTTACTTTGTTTAAATTTTCATTTTAAAGATTAAAAGTCCTAAAACTATTTAAAAACTTACAGTGTTTAAAAAGATCAGTAAATTCATTGAAATATTGATTTAGTAGACTGCAATGATAAAAATACGTACATATACAGGGTGTCCCGGGTTTTAACCGATAAATTGCGGGAGCATATTCTACTAGTGGAAATAAGAAAAAATTCTTATATCGAGTTTGCTTAGAAATGCTTTATTACAAAGTTATAAACCAATATTGAAAAGAAATATGAGATAAGTAACAACGGATTTTTTCACAAAAATAAAAATTATCTACGCAATGATTTAGTGACGCATTTCAAAATGTTGTCCTTGCACATCGATACAAGCTAGACATCGACGTAGTACAGAACTTGTTACAGTACGACATTCCTGAAAATTTTGTTGCATCTCAGTAACTGATTTAGTAATTCGTTGCTTTAAATCTATCTGGTACTCTCCTGTTAGGAAATCTACGTTGATACTCTCGTACGGCAGCTCGTGCATTTCCGTCACAGAATCCGTACACGAAATGAATATCAGTGTATTCCTCATTTGAAAACACTTTTGGCACTCTGATAGTAATTGCTAGTTCACACGACGATTGAAATCTAACAGCTACTGTTGTAAAAGTAAAAATCATACTGAATCGTTTCAACATAGTGAACATGAATACATGTGAATACACATAACATAAACATCTTCGACCTTCCAAATTCTACACTATGTTCCGTTGTTACTTATTTCATATTTCTTTTCAATATTGGTTTATAACTTTGTAATAAAGCATTTCTAAGCAAACTCGATATAAGAATTTTTTCTTATTTCCACTAGTAGAATATGCTCCCGCAGTTTGTCGGTTAAAACCCGGGACACCCTGTATAGGTATTATAAAATCTACAGCAGCACACAACCGGTTTTATTGGAAAATTTCTTAAAGAGCAGTCAAACCCAATGGTCCAGCGAACAAAAGTTTGGCGATCACGTTTTGGAATCACGTGTGCGTACCCGTGTGAATTTCAATGAACATTCCAGGAAATGGCACATTCTCAAAATTTTGATGGAAAAACGGTTTTTACTTATTTCTTTCATTCGTTCCATTCGAGATATCAAGCGGTGATGCAGGATAACTGCACGAGTGTAATTGATCGTTTATCGTTTGTACATGCCTTTGTTAAATATATCATCGATCGTTACGTTCGGTGAAAAATACGACACAGAAATTGGAAGTGATTTAATACGTAATCTGGCCAATTAGCGATAAAATTCTGACATCTGTTTTCATCAGTCATCAAATTAGAATTCGATGTTAAACGTTGATGTAAGTAAACGTGAGCTGTCGCAACGCTTCGCCATCGACACAGCTCGATCAACTGTATATTTAGGTGCGTGGTTCCATAAAAGAAACGGTGCACCTTTGATCGCAGCGGAAGTAGTTCGACTAATGTAAACTTAGAGTCCACATCCGATCTAAATGCACGAAACGGGAACTTAAGCACCTTAATTAAAAAGGTTTTCGAGAAAAACTGATTCGTAAGCAACACATTTATACGCTGCTGCGAAAGTCGATCGCTGTCGTTCTCTGTTTGAAACAAGCAGTCATGAAGCAATTGTCAAGCACTATCGATGTCTTAAGATGAGAAATTTCTCTATCCGGATTTTCTTCAACTTCAACACGATTGTGATTTTTCCGCCATAACTTTTCTACCGCAATACCGACGAGAACGAATAACGTAACGGACAAATGTTTAACAGCAGAGCATCGTGAAGATGGCACATGAATTGCTCATGAAAACTTTTCTAAAATATTTTGATATAATTTCATGTAATACGATTGAATTTTTCTTTCTTTTTATATGATATGAAAACGTAAAGTAAAAATAAAATTGAAAAATTTTGCAAATTATAACTATGCTGTTAACAGATCTACTTTATAGATTTTACATGGTGCTTCTTTAACTATTAACTCATTTTTTAAATTACAAATTATTAATTCATGTTTTAAATTATGTTAGATGAAAAGGATGTCAGATCTCAAATGAAAATCATGGCGCAGAATCGTAACTGAAAAAACAAACGTATCGTTTTAGATAATGTAAAAAAATCAATATTTTTTCGGAGAATACCAATTTATGGTCTCGTAAATCTTTCAAACGTTATTATTTTCAGTTGTTCAACTGTGCTCACTGTTTTCACACACTCACACTTTTCTCAGTGGAGCAAATACGATGTCAGAACTGTCCTTCCCGTAAAACAGTATAAAATAGAAAATGGAGGTACGGTTTTTCCCGCGAAGATAATTGGATCTGTACACCTGAATAACAAACAGATTTTTTGAAAAAAGTTCAGTCGTGCATCAATAACGAGCTTGAGCAATAACATCCTAGGATCATATTTGCATGAAGCACCGCGGGAACGATCGGATAACTATTAACATGAAACGATACAACTCATTTGATTCACGGATTTGTAACAGAACTGTGGCAATATGATATTTAATGCATATATCACGTTATTTCTACGTTATTTATGTTATGAGGATTTAATTAAGAAAGTAATCGATATGTGTTTTGCGATGTACGTTATTAAAAACATTTTTACATATACGCATCTGTTTTGCGCATGTGTACATGTATGTGTGTGGTTTATCAATCATACTTAATATGACGTTTACACATATTACATGTGTTTCGTATGATAGAATTATAAATAAAAAATATTATTTTCACATAAAAAGCGATCAGTGAAAGGTAAAGTGCAATTATATGCGCATCATTATTTATTGATTTACTAATTAATTTTAAGCAGAGAGAATATCACTCAAATAAAACAGAATCGAATATTCTTTTTATCTTTCGATTATATTAAACGCGGCGAAAATATTGTGTATATCGCGCATATCAGTTGAATTATGTAAAGAATATGTGCTATTTACTAGCCTTTAATGATCTAAAAGAGAAGCTGAGACAGAATTGTATAATGCATCTACAGATTCCTTCGTTATACATTGCTTCCGACTAAAATGCGGTCAAATAGTTGCAAGAATACTTTAGAGACAATCAACTCTAATGCACCCATATTGTGGAAAATTAGCTTCAAGATTTTGCTTAGTTAGTTTAGTAGCGTTTACATGAGGGGGCGACGTAGGATAATGAACGAGCGAAATAATCCATATCGTGATCGCATGGTTGCGTCCTGAATGTGAACAATGGCAGGGCTTCAGAAGTTTTAATTATCGCGTTCGGCATTTTTATATATGTCAGACATCGATATTACAATACAATACTTACAATTAGACGCCAGTCTAATTACCAGGAACATACGTCGTACACGCCAATTTTCTGATGACATATGCATAAATCATGGGACCGCGTAAAATCGATGCTTCATTATGATGCAAATTGAAAGAAATTTGAATTTACACGCCAAAACAACCCCATTTTAAATCGTCATAAAAATTATTCTATCGCAGCATTACTTCTGAAAATTATATTTTCAAATGCCCAATTGGATTTTTCTAATTGGACTTCTAACTAAGAATCTTGGTATCTAGCTTCGAAAGAAATAAAATTTTATTTATACACATTTATCCACACCTATGCCGCACCCGAGCTGTGATTATCCGCACGTGGATAATACGAAGTTAATTCTTCGACGATGTACTTATAGAGGATAGCTCTGGGCGCTACATCTTTAATGCGAATTGCGCTAATTAAGTTTCCATATTAGAAGTAGATGATACTATCACTATTCCTTATTTAACTCTAATAATATTTTTAATCTGAGATTATCGGAACACTTGAGAATTACTTGAATATTTTCCATAAAATTATTTAATATTAAATACAAATAGAATGCATAAAAACATGACGATTTATTAGATTTGGCTGAGAGTAATTCTAAACTGTGAATAATCCGCGAGAATCGTATATACATATACATAAGCATACTGGACACCGCTGTTTAAACATATTGAATCATTTATATCTATACCAAAATATAATGAATACTGATGACAAGAGATACATTCAGTAAATGAGTACAACAGAGATAGTAAACATGCATAAATCCATTTTAATAGCAGAAGCCCGAAATACTAAAATTTCTTCTATGAAAATGTTTGCGAGCGACAAATATTATAAAGCGTATATGCATACATATGAGATCACATATAACGGTACGCATACATCGTTTTGCATAAAGATTGATGTTTATTCCATATACAAAATTTGTATAAAAAAGAAATAGAGAAATAGTATCCTGAGTCGTTAAAAGATAAATGCGAGAAAATAAGTTTTTTACTTGTATATTCGACAGATCAATTTGAATTCTTGTTATTCCTATTATGAACCAATTTGAACTTTATGAATCTTCTAAATTTAGAACGCGTCAAGAGATACGAAATGAATAATGCCTGTCGATCGCGCCACATTCTTGCTGCTTTCCGCGAAGTTTATGAGTTTGAACGATCGATTTTTCGCCGCAAACTTTTTCGCGCGGGATTTCGACAGACGGTGCGGCGCAACGAACTTTCTCAGGAATATTTTCCCCTCAAATCCGGTATAATTTCAGTGAGTCCAGATAATGGATGGATTCTGCTAATGCACAAAAATAATCTCTATAGACAAATTATTTTTAAAAACCAAACGCGACAATTCTCATGAGGTACGTTTTCTTCTCAACATCAGCAAACTTCGAGGATCGAACTCACCGCAAATACACCGATTTTAACGTGTGTCCGATCCTTCGGAATCCAGCATCGTCCAGCGTGTACTTAGAAATTTGACGCTCGCATGTCGTAGCGAAAAGTCGAAAATAGAACAAAAGCGGAGGGAGCAATGAGATCGGAAAGAGAGGAACCGCGCCGGACCGGCACCGCGACGCTACTGGCGACGGCGGCTTCACCGCCGCGCGAGAACGAACGTATCGTCCGCCCTGGTGCGAACCACCACCACTTACCCCCGGGACACACGGAGAATCAACCCCTTGCCGTTTCTGCCTCTTTCACCGCTCGCGAGGTACGATCGAGAAATCCTTTATCTAAACCACAATATCCTGTCAACTGTAACTTTGTATAGTCATCAAGCTACACGATCCGTGATACGCTCTAGGCAGTGACAAGGCGAATCGATATTGGTTCACCAATCGAGATATCGTTTGTTACCGTAACCGACTAAAACGACTTAGGCTGGGAATTCAGCCGAAAAGCCAAGGAACGAAAGCGATAAATTACGACTTGGGCGTTTTTTCACTTTCCTTGTGTTTCTTCACGCATCATTTCCGACATTTCTGCCGAAGCATTGAACCCATACGAGAAACGTACATTTATCAATGCCTAGTTTGCTTGGAACCGTTTTGATACGTCAAATGAAAGTATATAAATATTTTTTATTATTCAGCTTCTGTTTTCGAGTATTCGTGTTTTTCAATTGATTGCTTTACTTTCTTTCACGGTTTTCCGATATTACAAAGAGCTCGGAGGCATCAATTGTAATACATCAATTTAAGGTGAGTTAAAGTAATGTTATGGTGAAAAGCGCAAACATTTAATCATAATATTTGATCTCAAATGAGCATCCAACAAAAAGTATTGTCAGTATGCAAAACGTTATGTGTAAGTAAAGGATTATTATTAATATTTTACATTTGTGATGTACAATGAGAGAATTATAATGCTCAACCGAAACAAGTCGATCAAGGGGACATCAATGAGCGCACTTGATTAATTATTAGTTTTGATTAAATCTATTAAACATGTGTATTGTCTTTACAAATTATATTATTAATTATATTAATTGTATTAATACGTTGTTAACCTAGACAAGTCGATAAAAATCTTTTCAAATTATATTATTAATTATATTAATTGTATTAATACGTTGTTAACCTAGACAAGTCGATAAGGATATTAATAAGCATACTTGATTAATTATTAGTTTTGATTAAAGTTATTAAACGTGCATTAATTTTTACAAATTAAATTATTACTTGCGTTATAATATATTACCAAGTATTAATGATACTTTTATAGATATTTACATTAATTGTACATGTTACAAAATAAGATGTACAACTACCAAATAGGATTATTCCAAATTCTCTTTCATTTTTCTATACATACTTCTTGTTTATTATAAATGTATATAACAATTAATTAAAATACATTTTCTGAGAAAGAAAAAAAGAGAAGTGTATAAATGTGTTTATTATCAAAATTTATATGATTCGCAATTCTCATGAAATTCTCATTTTACATTCCAGATTAATTTATGCTCCATTTTATCTCTGTAACTAATTATTTTTTTGCAGAATATTTTAATGATATTTAATTAAATGTTTATTAAAGACTTTCAAGTTGTTTACATAAATTGTCAAGAATACTTCTACACATCATAGTACAATTAGTAACATATATACGTATTTATCTACTAATATTTAAAAAATTATGTTTATGCAATAAAATTTTATAAGTTTTATGAGAATATATATATATTTATGAGAATAGCGTCTGTCTGTGTGTGAAAAGCCTAAACTGATACAAATTTAATTTGAAAGTTTAATATAAAGATAAAAGCTATTTCTTTAGTGGTGTGATAATTTAATTTAATAAAAAAAGGAGTAAAGAGTCTATTTTAATTATTAGTCATCCTGTCTTTAATCACTACAGTGTTTTAAGGAAATGCATATTTCTTGCAGCAACATTTTTATTATCGTCCTAATGCAAGCATATTGGAGAGATAAATGCCATTAAGTTATTGTGCAATAACATAATTAGTCGAACAGAAAAGATTTATATTCCATTGCATTACGCTTTTCCTCATGAAGATATGCTTCTGTTTTACAAAGTATTTCTGTTTCATTTTCGTACCTTCTCGCATATTAAGAAAATAATATAATTAAGAAAATAAGTGAGGTAATTAATTGTCATCGGTGATGATATCTCTGACGGTTAAACGAAGTTGCATATATGTATGAAAGAACACATTCAAAAAATTGCAGGTTTTACTTTTGTTGTTTTTACACTTATATTTTATTAATCTGATAATATGTATAATTATTATATCACATATCTCGCGAGAAAAAGTTAAAAGGTCGCTGTTAACAATTTTGCGATATAGTGAGATAAATGCGAAATTTATGGAAAGCGACACGGAAATGAACATATTCATATTTGACCTCTTCATTATTTGGTGTATAGAACTTCGTACAAACAGTACATATTTAACATTAATGATAAGTAAACACCGTAATTCATATATGCATGAAATATCGGTAGTTTGAAATTCTCAAATGCCATTTATTTCGAAAATAGAAACAACAATAGTTGCATACAGCGCATTGTTCGTTACTTACAATGAAGAAAGAAAATATAGTTACGAGAGCCTTTCAAGGAGATGACAAAATGGTATTTTCTTAGCCCCTTCCATTAATTGATTAATTCTTGTCTCACTGGGAGACGGGTTTTTCTTCGACATTCTTTTAAACCTTATGTTTCTTTATTTATATTGCGGTTTCAAGAAAGAATAGATTCAATCAGTGTAGTGTAATTTTTTCCTCGACAAAATATATTTAAAATGTTTGCTCTGGAAATGTTACGTCAATCATGTTTAATAGTACCGAGTTTATTTCTGATATTCTAAGTATTTTAAATCGAATGTATTGCATAGTCCCAATAAAGTTCCTCTTTATGAATCACCTGTTATCGCGTACGTGCATATCAACTTGCTATTTAATCAATGCAGAAGAAATTGTTGTTTATTTAACAAATCTCGTTAATTGTTTCTAGTTATTGTTGATATGTTACGAATTACAAGCGGAAACAGTTCCATTAATCCTGTTCAACTTTTTTACGTGTCTCACGTTTACTAACTCTTCAAATAATTTCATATTTATAATAATAAAATAATTAAATGCAAGGATCTTCCATTGAAATAATATTTAAAACACACATTCAGTTTATCACAAATGCTACATAATCGAACTAACTTATGCAATTATATATAGGATTTTTAATAAATAAATGTTGGGCTCTCCGTAAAATTCACTTAATATTGAAAATGACTTGTGTCCATAAAATGTTCAGTAAATTCTCGGAAATCCAATTTAAAAATTACCGAACAGTTCCAAAGATATCGTCTGTATTATTCCTAGAAAACAGTCATATTACAAGAACGCATCCATTAACGAAGTACATCGAATTTTTTCTGTATCTGTATGTCGATATAACATAACGAACGGTTTTCAATATCAACCGATATAACTTTTATACTAATGCAATTTATCTCGTAAGTTATAAAAAAGTTATGTATTAATTTCTTTTTTATATTATCAAGGAGGTCTCACCGGAATTAACGAGAATCATATGACAAATCATGTCACTTTATTCCTGCATTTTTTCTTTTGCGGATCGTTGTAGACTAGAAACTCACAAAACCCATGAAATGAATAGCGTCAGATGTAAAAAGGAAAGGTACGACTGGAGAATGAGAAGATATGCTGGGAAATGAAAAATCGTACATAATTAAAGATGTAGTATACTTTGTAATCAAGAATATTTATACGAGAATGATAATGTAAACTGGATCTTCTACAGCAAATATATATATATATATATATATATATATATATATATAGAGAGAGAGAGAGAGAGAGATAAACTTAATTATAAAATTCTCTTGTAAATTTTTCATTTTGCTGCATTTTAATGGATCTTTATTTTAAAAAATCATAATAACTTTTAATACAAAATCTTGATTTAAAATTGATTCACTCATATGTTTCTTAATTTTTCAAGTAAATGTAACAAGTTACAAAAACTGTTGCGCCGAATAATAAATATGAAGATGTACATTTAGAAAAATAATCACAGATTAAAATTCTTGTAATATGTGAACTGTCTGGATTAAAGCTGGAAATTTATATTTTTGTTTATGATGTCACGCCATGACGAGTCAAGCCTTCAAATGAAAGACCACCAGAACATTTTTCGTGTCTAAAATTACTTGCATGCGATGTCCTAAAGACTACAAGTTAATAGTCGCGCAATAAAAGTCCAAATCCGTATTATCCGTGTGTATCTGTACAAGTATTCTTTGCAAATCGATTATCCACAATTTTATGACGCATGAACCTCACGGTACATTCGTGTCTGGAAGTTTAATCGGCGGTAACAATATTAGTTATAATAAATAAAATCGTGCATAACAATTCCAATAATAACAGGACATGTCGACAGTCAAAAAGCTGCAAAACGAGCATTTAAACGCTTCGAAAGTAGATCGATTCACAATGCTGTGAGAGAAACACATAAACCTACATATTTTTTTCATACTACCTGCTTTGTTTCAGAAGCGGAAAGATCTTTGCTCTTAACTTAACGCTTGTACATCCTCATTCACTCTTTTTTCCCGAGAACTCTTTATCCGCACTCGTATATTTCGCTTCCGTAATTTGAGAGTACAATTGTGGATAAACTTGTCTGTGTCCCAATTAAGTCTCATACGTATTGCCCATTCACTTTATCCTCACACCCTCAACCCCTTCTTGCCTTTCATCACACAAAAAAAACGCATTTATGTAACAAGAATGTTATTAAAATATACTCCCTTTAATCACTGTAATGCGCAAATGGAGGTACACCGTACACCACGTTCGATTAAGTATTCCGATACAACTGCGCTCATTATCCACGGACACTCTTATCTGAAAGCAAATGTACACGTGTGGATCTACTACTATACATAGTCCATTGTATTAATCGTTCTATGCTGGAATATTGCATCCGAGATTAATGTACATTTGGAAAGCGGAAAAATATGCGAAGCTCTGCGAGAAAAATATCCACGTTCTGTCAATGAAATATTTTCGTAATGAAAATGTTTAACTAGTAAGTGAATCCATGAACCGTGCATAATTATCATTTGCTTAATATTTAAATCAAATTAGATAGAATCTTCTCTGCTCGCAGTGCAGAAAAAGCCAACCAGAACACTAAACAATAGGCTGGAATAATATTACATTTTGGGAGAATATTCTGTTTAAATGTTAATCTAATTATAAGATAAGTTGTATATAATTATATATTAGTATATAGTTATATATGTATAATTGTCTACATTAATTATTTTCTGTTGATTCGTGTTTATCTGTTTAAAAGTTTATTTAAATTCGTTTAATATTATATTCTAAAATATGTCTGTATATATTATTGAATAACATATAGTCAAAAATAAAAAATGTGATACTTGATTTTGATAGAAATAAAAAGTAAGAAATTTTTAGATGTTATATAGATGTCCCATTTTCTTATTTTATTTAAATTACTATCGTTTTGAAATGATATCATATATACAAAAGATATATTTTCACATTAATCATACATCATCATCCATGTGGTAAGAAATGCATAAAAAAACTGCACCTGCATGTATTACAGTATAACGTAACCGGTATATGGTATGTAACGTAAAGTTCAATGATGAGGAAGTATGAAATGTCTCGAAGATTTTCTTATCTCGATCATGTACCAGAGGTAGAGCAAGGAACATTCGAATTTATCGGATAGCATTCTGTACGTGCTCTTCCAAACCGGCTGCTTCAACCGTAGCAGTATTGAGCGTTTCTATTCGTGGTTGCAGCGCTATTCTCGCAACAGATAAAGTAGTGCTTCAGTTTATTGACAAACAACAATATCTCACTAATAAATATTTTAACTTTAGCATTAATAAAATGTTAATTGATAAAGATGATTTTTTACTGTGACAACATTTCATCAAATGTAAAAATCTAGGAGCGAAGAGAGAAGAAAATTTCAATGTAAAGAGAAACTTTGTAAAGAATTTCTTTAATATTTTAGTTAATTATATTATAGATTTTTAAATATATAATAGATTTTTAATTGTTTTTTTATTAATAATAATGTTATATTAAAGTATGATATTTTTCTCTCTGGTTATATCTAATTCTATTAGCAGAAAATCAATAAAAGGGAGAAATTATCCTGCCTTTTTTTCATGTCTCTTAGCTCAAAGAAATAGCTGTACTTGGTCGTATTATAACTTTATTAGAGGTTTTAAAGATTCATCACGTAATAAATCATTGCAGTCTTCTCGTCTCATTTACGAAGTTTTTCTATTAGGTTTGAACTTAATGTGTTCGTAAAGAAAAGATTGTTTGCAAAAATATTAAAGTAACATTTATGAGGAATGTTATTTTCTCTCATTTTTATAATGGAGCACTGGAGCAAGTTGACTTATTACAATTCAAATGAGCACATAATAATTATAATTGTAAAAAATTATACTAACAATATACTTTAATTGTATTTAATAAGTATTTAAAAATCATCTTCTATCCTGTATATAAGAATACAATTCGGAACAACGATCCCGACTGAATAATGCATCGTGCAAATCCTGCGATTACACAAAAGTCGATAAAGTGCTTATCACACTTAGTTATAAATCGTTAAGGGAGATTGGACAAAAGGAGTCTATTAACAGGACTCATACCACTAAATTTATTTCCGTCAAATTTGAGTGAAAAAGTCTAGATAGTTTCGCGATATGCTTTATGCTGCATCTGCGTATCGATTAAAATGACAAAGATGGCGAAAAGAATGGAATACGAATGACATCGCTGATACGCGAAAAGAACTGATTAAAACATGACGATAGCACATGTTGGCTTTCTTGATCGGAACATTTCTGCACCATTTGCGTCATAATTCATCCCGTGCTTCCAACAATGATCATCGCAGATTGCATTTTCAGACGATGATCGAAAATCTCTTCCTTGGAACATACTTGGGCAATCATTGCTGGCAATAATCACTGGCTTAAGGAAAGTGCAGGTTATTGGCTGGATGTCGGTGTAAGAGTTTTTGATTATGCGCTGTATAAAATTGCGTTCAGCGCGGAATAATGTATATTTACATGGTCCTTTTACCGTTTTCACTATCCTGCAACCGGTACATCTTAATATGCCCGAGAGATACGTGTCCATTTTTGTGGTCATTTACATGGTTTTTCCTGCGGCTCTTCCGCCGCGTATTATTTCGCTTTGAAATCTCCGAAAGCGAGATAGCGAAACGAAATTGTATTCCCTGCGCTGCAACGTATTCTGCGCGATAGATGTGTCATTCACGAAAACGAATTTGGCCGGAAACGAAACTCGAGAGAACACAAAATTCAAGCCGTGGCCACGATTAAGCGTTTTCGCATAATGATCTGTTGCGAGAATAATTAATGACTCTGTCTAACGTATTAATCAATCCTGATTCTTCTAATTATTTCATTTTATTTTTAATTTATCTTTAATTACGTCCGGTATCACGTATCATAATTATCATTAACTAAAACTTCATGGAGAAAACAAGCAAGCGTTTAATAAAGGATCAATTAGACGTTTAGCACCGGATCTTTGATAATTTCGACTATTAATGAAATTCTACGTAAATAAACTGGCAGAATTAAGCAGAATTGGTAAGCCATGATTTTTTTACTTCGCTTTATTCAGACTGTCGATGCCGTGACGTCAGAAACGCGAAGTTTTTCCTACCAACCTTCCTGACGATTATATACGTGGCCCTTTTACTGTTCCAAACAAGTTCCAAAATTATATACTCGTGCTTTTCTTCGTACATATTCCGATCGCATTATACTCGTCGCTCAATAACTAAAGTACTGATGCTGAATAAGTTAAGCTTTCTTAAATTAATCAATCGACTTAACTTAATAGGTATCAAACAAATAGAATGTCAATATTGAATGTCTTTTGTAAAGCGTCACATTGGGTTCAGAAATTTGCCTCGCAGATTGTTTGCCAGTTATTACTTGGAAACTTAACGACGTCGGCGCACTGCTGCAACTACATCACATTTCCATAAATTTCATTTCGCGATTTAATCAAGAAGTATCTTCGGAAAACGGTACCTTGAATCTTTTCTCAGTCTTCAATAAAACATTGGTTACAATAATTCACTATAGCAAAAAATAATTAATTATTTGCAGTATATATAAATATAGCAATTATTGCTATATTTAATAATATATTGCAATTATCGAACAAAATTTGCACTGTACATTACGTTTCTGAATAAGGCAAAATAAAAATTACATGTAAGAAAAAAATATAAAAACACGTTGTACATGTTTTACTGACATAATATATTTTTCTCTCAGAATTTTTCTCGTAATTGCAGTAAAAGATATAATATACATTTAACGTACCATTGTGTAATATTATACCAGATACATCATATTTTCTCTCTTTTTCGTTATATCGTTAAAATGTCATCTCGAAACACTAAGAAGACAGAGCAGATAGAATTCTTTCTAAAAGGGAAAACCCCGTAGCGAAACCTTTATTGCAGCGTCTTTTTTATCAATAAGAAAGTATCATGGTGAGGATTAATAATTGGTGAAGAAAAATTACCGCAAGACAACTAAGAAAGTATGAACTAAATATAATAATACATATAATAATACATGATCGAACAAGTATATATAAAAGTATTCTTTATTTCTGACTTCTACACTTCATTATATTTCATTATATCTTTATTAATTATAATTAGTCGCGAATAGATAATTGAAGAATAAAAGATTAAAAACGAATATTGTACAAGTATAAGAATAAATTAAAAAAATAACATTATACGCTATTGGAAAATACAAATTGTAGTGACAGTATCTTTTTTAAGTATTTTTAATTATTAATTATTGTAATTTTTAATTATTATGAGACTATGACAAATATATTAATAAATTTGTATGTAAGGTTTATATTGTATGTTATAAAATATTGCTTACAAATCATTAAAAATTGATTTGATCTTTTAGAAAGCAGGAAATGTTAGAGAGGATTGAGGGAACATTTTACGAAATGTGGAATGAGAATGCCAGATTCTGTAGATCGATGAGCTACAGAAAGGTGAAACGGAGCGTAAACTAAAAATTCAATTGTAAGCTGTTTAGTCGCATGCTAGTCCTCCACTTATGTGTAACGAATATTTTATGTTGTGCTTTCTTATGTAAAGCAGATTTCAGAACCGACGACGAGCAAGAAAGCGCACATTCGTGCATTTTCGTATAATTCCGTTGTTAAAATAGCTGCTTAAAAAGAGATTCAAGGGAGGATAAATATGGCACAAATTTACGGGAATAAAATCTCTGCTCGTCTCTTATGTAATATTTAACGCGCGATTTATTCTGCATTTCACAATCTCATTAATTCCTCAACGTTGAAAACTGTTTCGGGTTTACAAAGCGTTTATACATATATACAAGTCATATACCTAGCAACACTGGACAACTTGTGGGAGTGTTAAGCTTTCATGAGAGTTTCTTAATCTCTTTGGCATTCCGTGCTTCAGCTAATATGAACGAATAAAAGTGCCAGTTGCAAGCACAAAGGAATCTTCTGAAGTATAATTAAATGTTGTTTGCTCCCTTTCGTGGGTGGAGTATAAATCACCGACTATTATGTCCGCTTGTAATATTTATATATAAAAAATGGTTTTTAAAAAAATAAAAAGTTATTTTTTGGCGCAACCTCGTTGCAAGCTTTACATTATCGATTATACGATGAAATTTTATTATAATACAAGCATGTGGTTATCGTACGGATATACATATACATATTAATTGGCAATTTAAATTATGTAATATAAAGGAGAAAGTGCGCGTCGCTCTTATTATATTTTCTTGTGACCGCGTAAGCTTTGATGAATATAGAACCAGGCTTTTGTTAACGAAAATGTAATAGTACGTCTAATTATAAGGCCATCCAAAATTAAAGCGGATTACGCCGCGAGCGTGTAAATCGATGATAATATTTCATTAGCCAATTCTAGAATGGGCGTTACTCGTTCCTCGATTATTCCAGTTCAAACAAACATATTGTGAGCGTAACTCAAAGTAGGTACGTTCTTATTAGAAAGTTACGCAAATTTGTTGCTCTTCAGCTTTTCGCACGTAATAAATTTGAGGTGAGGCGACACGTTAATGCATATTGTGTCCTCCATCCTTTTTCGATGTTGTACTCGCTTTGACTGCAAGGCCTTACGAGCTGGGTAAATAGCGCATTGTGATTTATTTCACGTTTATACGGCACATGCATTTGCATTTGCGCGTTCAAGTAGCTAAGTAACTGCTCTTCAAGAAAACGCGCCTCGTCTCCCGCAAAGCGTATATTATATTTTTGAAGTGAACTGTTTATGGAAATTATGAAGAACTTCCCGAGCATCATACTCCAGTAGCAGCAATCCCCAGATGCAACATATTTCTCCATTTCCTTCGTCTTCCTCTCGAAAGCAAAATTATTCAAACTTACTTTCTATTTATTCAAATATTTATTCAAATTTATTCAAATAATTATATGAAAGCTGTTAAGTATTTTTATCTCGCAATAATTCTCCCATTATTCTTCCGATATCACACACTAATATGTGAAGGGTATATTCTTGTAGACACGTGCAAACTATATCGTTACCAAACCGTGGCAAAGTACATACTACAGTTTAGGACGATACGTTGCTCAGATAATCCACCACAGCTAAAACGCTTTGTTTGTTTTATGCTCGACCATCCAACTAAACAAGCGTAACGATCCGCAAATAATTTACCAAAATCCTTTTGCTTTTTATTAGAACTAGGTTAATATACTTCAGTTATCGTATTGTTTCTCAAACAAATCGTAGTTCTCTCGGTTCTTACTGACCCAACTATCTCGTGAAGAAGGAAACAGAAATGAGTTTATTCTGAGGAGTTAAATCAAAGCAATTACGTTTAAGGTTATACACTAGCAAGAATGTTTGGTTAATAAAATTATAACTACTGCAAATTTCATTAGATTTGATAAATTGCTTAATCTGCGCGCCAGAGATCAAGTAATCCGTGACTTGACGCTAGCCTCTCAGCAGTTCTCTTAAACTGATATATCGCATAATTAAACTAAGTTCAAGTCGAGTTAAGTGCGTGCGAGTTAAATTAAGTAGACGCAAGGCAGAATATATTCAAATTGAAATTCCGATACTGGGCGTACTGTAACATACAGCGCGAGAATTTATGCAACGTAACTTTGTTAGATGATATCGGCCATTGTCGCGCTATATGTGATGGCAGAATCGATCGACTCTTTGATAACTTGTAATACTCAGGTACAGACGCAATTTTTACAGCATTATCAAGATATATTTTATCAGAATATTTTAATAACTATTTTTATATGCGCGGGAAAGAAAAGAAAATATCGAAATCTGAATTAATCGTCCCGTTTTTCACTAATCTTGCATATTATTTTAAAAACATTTATTCGCACGCGTATGTATGTGTGTGAAAAATGAATGCAGTCAATGGAAAATCACCGCATTGAAAAACGTACCTGCGCATCGTTTGCCTTCACCTCGTTCTTTCGTGTTTGTTCCTGTCTATTTCCAGTGGTGGTTCAACGTGTAATCAATCACGAGCAATCAGAAAAATCTGGAGCTGAATCCGGCACAAAATCGGTGCACAATTTGCGAAACGAATAAAACAATATCGCAGGCAAGAGCTTGTATCGCGAAATGGAGCAACGAAAAAAGAATCGTGCGCTTTGACGTCCGACTGAATGATCGGGAACAGAAAAAAAAGATCGACCACGATATCGGGAAAGTGTAAGTGCATATGGATACCCAATGTAGGCATGGCTGGCCTGTTCGCAGTCTCACTTACCGTAGGAATTCTAATTGAATTTCAAGTGAATTCGCAAACGGAACCTCGAACGGCCAAGAGCGGTAGTTTAGTTAGTGGTGTCTGATCGTTTCTAGAATATCTCCTTCGACGTCCCTTGATACAGAGAATATCCAGCGCGGCCACAGTTACTTGTAGGAATAATTAATTATCGATGATGCGGATAATTATCGTGCAAATGTGACGATATAAAGTGAGATCCTCATAGAGATGGAAAGAATGATATTTACCATGTATGGAACAAAAGATTACAAGAAATTATGCTAATCAATTAAAATCGATTTAAAAAGCTAGTATTTTCTATTAACTTAATCTAAGAAATCTAAAGTAAAAAGTTATTTTTGATTCCTCGGTGCTTTATTAAAATGCATGTAAATTAAAATAAAATTTTTATATCATGCAACGTATTATATGTGAGAGCCATGTAATACGTCTCTCTCTGTCTCTCTCGCTTTCGCGTTGAGACTTACATATAATTGTATTGTATAAATACACGTGTATATCTACGACAGGAAATTGCAACACCTTAACTGTAGCTAAGATTTGCTCAATCGATTGATAGGGATGATAATATATTCGGTTATTCCTGTGTCTGTCTGTTGGCTTCAGTTCGCAAATTTAATGTGTATTTGGTTAAAGCACTGATCAGACAATAGATTGCAATGGTAAATTGGAAACTCGAAACTAAATCAGACTTTCCGTGTAATATGTTCCGTGCAATCTCTTTCTATGCATGTGTATATGCATACATATTAATACTTTTACGTTGCAATTAAAATTTGAATTATGTTCATAACAGGTGTCTTTCATTTTAATTGTAGGAATAAGAATAAAAATAATTATAATTTATTAAAACAAGCTATGCTTTCATGTTATAGCATAAAAAATAACATGAAAAATTAACAACACATGCGAAATTGACAAATTTTAAATTCTCTCTGCATTAATTTTTTTATATAAAGACATACATTTTTATACGTAATTATCCTCTTTTTTTAAGTTTTAATCCAGTATGATATACAATTTTTTTATCCTTTTAGGAAAAAGAGCTTTCGGTGAAGAGTTTACCATGTACTAAATCCTTCTTTCTATCTACTTATTCTTTTACAATTCGATCAAGAGTACATTAATTAAAGAATTGATGATATCCCGCAACGTGCAAGCTATAAATTTACTATATATTATCAAGGGTTCACCTATGAAGTTGCTGTGCCTTCTATGACTTTATTGCTACGTGTTCATCAGACTTCTACAGCAGCGGTATAAACCAACTGCCGTTGAAAAGTGTATCGATAATATGGGTGCATACTTTGACTGAAAATAAAATGTTTTTCTTTAAAAAAATGTCAAACTTTTATTCAAAAACTTCATAGGTAAACACCTAATATATTATAAGTTTTAATTGAAATAATTCATTACATATACTATGTATAATTTAATAATAAAATTTATATACTTTTATATATGTATATTATATTTATTAATTGCGTTGCATACGATCAAAAATATTTTCTATTGTTTTTTTCAGGAAGAGTGTGATACGCACAACTTGGAAGAATGGTGGTGCAAGGAAGACAGGGAGCACGCACGACGGAACGGAAGGAGAAAGATGGAAGCACTTGGTTGCACCGTGTTTTGCGACTGCGTCGAATGGACGTGGATCCTCCGTGAATCTGAGATTCCCTTCAGTTTACGCTGCGCACCCGATCTGCCAAATTGATACCCCGTTACTATACATGATAAAGGCAGTTTGTAATTATTTCCTCTAGTGGTGCAAAAATTATAATAGTAATAGTGCGTTTATTAATATTTATCGATAGTTTTAACGTTTATTTACAACTGCCTTTTAGATAAATGTATTGTAAAACTCCCAGTCTCTGCAATTAAAAATAACATATCAATTAAATTTTCGAAATTTCTCGTAAAGAATTGATTACTAAGATATTATTATTAGACGTATTAAAACGTTATAAATTATTATTTCATAAGTTAATATATTCGATTTCGTATTTTAATAACAATTATAATTTAATAACAATTCTTATATACTATTAAACTTAATTTAGTTTATTCAGCTTTTTTGCTATTATGATTTTAATAAAGAAAATAAAAGAAAATGGGATAAAAGTATCTTGCTAAAACGTTTGTCATCACAATTGTGATTCCAATCATAACAATCGAAATTCGATTTAGTTTTATTTCAAGAAAACGCGACAGTTTCATAAAACGAAAGATCAAGAAAGAATTTACAAGGTAAGCGTTTTCCAAAAATGGCTTTTTATTCTTAATGTCTTGGTCAATAGTACAATGTTTAAGAAGAAATTAGAGATGATAAGTAGATGTACTTCTCTCTAAACACAAATTCAATGTTTAACTTAGATTTAAAATGTGTAATTATAGTTTATTTCCGTATAGGATGTGTTTAAAAACGATCTAAACAATAACTTTAAAATTAATTTTTTACATTATAAATATTGCACTCCTATCAAAAATTATCTATTTTTTAGATAATTATGTATTTTTTAATAAAATTCTGATAAATTTCTTTGAACCTTATGTATCTAACAATAATCATAAATTAAGTTAAATTATTTAAATCATTATTTAAGAACAATTCATGTAGGTATTTTAAGATTTGTTTTCACCATTTGTATCGATAAATTTAAGCAGATTACATCTTTTCCCAAAACAATTCGATGTAAAAAATCCATTATATTCGGGACAAATAATTCCGATGATTCATTAAAGATATAAGCATGCTAATTTATCTCAAGATCGTCTCTTCCGTGCTAATACACATGATAGTAAATGTAGTGGATACCCCATAGGCATGACATCAGTAACTAGGTTGATATTAAGCAACTTCGAAGGTGCTTTCAAGCCTATTGAACAAGCGCTATTTGGCTGTCATCTATGTCAAGCAGAAAGTTTCGACAGATCAGAAGCATCGATATTCCTACGAGTAGTACTTGCTACCGCGACGTATCCGTGATACATGCAGTTTTCTTCAAGTCGTTATTACGCGAAAGTTCCGATTGTGTTCCGTCACTTTAGATTGCGTAATGTATCTTTGCTTGCTTGCAGCGTCTGTTTTCAAAGATACGCGATACATCCAGAAAGATCTTTGAAATGTTATGCACTTAAAGTTTCGAATTTTATTTTTAAAAGAAGAAAAACGAGAAATCATGTAAAAGATGAAAACGTGTAGTTATAATTACTCAATGTAAAATTGTCAGATTACACTGGGGAACACGAAGTTTTTGTCGGGCCAATGGCAACTCATTCTGATAGGTTTTTTCCCGTAGAATCCAAATGTGGAAATGAAAATAGTGAATTGGCTCTAGTGTTTAAACAAAACGGGGTCAAATATGCAAAAACCGTGGGTTTTTGGTTATTTTTGAACACCTGTAGAAAACAACGGGAGCTCCTAGAACTTTCTAATTGAGATTAAATGAAAGCCTAAACTTTCTTCTTTTAGGCTATAGATCGAAAAATGAGGTACCTTTAACTTGGAGTAACAATTTTTTTACGAGCGCGCACCGATTCCGCCACATGCTTTTCTGGCCGCGTGCACTGTTCTCTCCGCTCTCCAATTATTTTATCACTAGCATCCCCTGTCTTTGGCTTCCTCTGTGTTTTTCTACAGTATATTCACCACAAATGTAGCAGAATACATCTGGATGATTAAGACAAAGTTTTCATAACGAACTCATATTTATACAAACCTTAAATCGTAATTCCAATGTTTATACGATGTAAATAAATACGAATGGTACCTTGCACTTGCAAACACACTTTATGACTCGTAACAAACTCACGAGATGCATCTGCTCATTCATCTGCTCATACATGTGACGGATCGCATGTGGCGAAATCGGTGCGCGTTCGTAAAACAATTGTTACTCCAAGTTAAAGACACCTCATTTTTCAATCTATAGCCTAAAAGGGCAAGGTTTAGGCTTTCATTTCATCTTAATTACAAAGTTCTAGGAGCTCCCGTAGTTTTTCTACAGGTGTTCAAAAATGACCAAAAACACGGTTTTTTGCACTTTTGATCCCGTTTATTTCAAAAACTAGAGCCAATTTAGTATTTTAAAGGCCAGATTCATGTTTAGCGCATCCAAATTAGTAAAGAATACCCATTCCCTTAAAAACAATCTAAAAACGATAAAATTTTGTTGACCAGTGTTATCTGACAAAATTATATATTGCGAGGTAACGCGCGATATTTATTATTATAAAAATACGATTTTCTTGTTGGTTTGCAAATCATTTCGCAATTGCACTTTGAATTATTCTCGGTCACTATAAATATTGGATATATCCTTACGCGTTTATTTAGTATTCTTACATTGTAAAGTAAATTTGATAGTACAATAACAAGAGTAAAAGAAAGTTGCAAAACGGACAAAAATTACATTATGATAAGCGACCTGGGATCGGTCTAGTAACCTATGTCGTTACGAGAGCTAAACTCACATACGAACGTGACGTGTAAAGCAAGTATATTCTTTGGCTTAGGTAGCAAACATATTAAAGATACAGGAGCACATTAAGGTTTACTTGCCATCTTTTACCTAAAAGCACCTTATTAACGCGTTATTAATCTAAGAGTATCCTGTTGCAACCTGCTTCTCGTTTGCCAATGTTCTCAAATGCAAGAATATGTTTGTGACAACAAAGAGAAATATTACTGCTATTATTAGACACACATGAGCAGTATTACGGCGCAATTATAATATATAGTCTTTGAAAAGGCTAATTAGTTTGCTCTAATTATAATATTACCTATATTATACATTACAAATACGTATTACACAAGAAATATGATACATACATACTACTGAAAATACATGCGTTAAATGTAATATGCAGACGTACAGATGTAACTACATTAACAATGTAATAGCTTTGCTTTGTTAAACCCTCTAGCATTGATTAAGAAAATAGTTAAGATAGTTTTGTTAAATATTAAAATTGAATATACACACACATGCTGTTATTATACAACGCTAGAACTCTCAGTTGCAAACTTAGAAAGTAACAAGATCTTAATGTAAAAGTTACTAATAAACATTTGCGAATTGTGTTATTTATGCGACAAAAGATCGAAATGAAACAATTATAAATATTCATGTTTTATAACATAACCTGATTTTATTTCGAGAAATCAAAATTTGACACGTTCGTGTGAATCAAAGAAAGAAAGGAAATTTAAACAAAAAACTGAGTTAGTGACTTGTTGAAAATCTCAGCTCGCGATCATCGGGTTTATTCAAAGTGTTTGCAATTGAAAGTTTGGTCCGATTTTGTATGATGAAAATTTTGTTAGATTGTCACTCCTGCATTATTAGCTTTTCTAAAACTCCAGTCATAATCGTAAAAGTTAGAAGTTGAACCTCTGTACATAAAACAGAAATATTCTCGATAATGACACGCATATTTCTAACGCATAGAAGAATCTCCGACAATAAAAAATGGATTCAGATTACATGTTATTTTTGCACGTAGTGAGTGCAGTGAGGACGCGATTTTTACGATTCATAGCACTCGAAGATTCGATCTTTACTTGAGAGTTTTTCTTTCTTACTATGGTAGGATAGTTTTCTTATCGTTTCGATGACGAAGTATTTTATTATATATATCTTTCACGTTTTCTTTATTACGGTACCGTGTATACCACATTTTTGCTCGTCACGATACATTCGTTCATCATTTTGTTGCGCGATTTTTCTTCTTGTCACCGATACGTGACACAGATTAATAAATTCGATTGCTGTCAGCAAAATCTCGAAAACGCCTGACGCGACTGCACGATAAATTTCAGGTGTTGTTAAAACAAAGCTTAACAGCATTATCGGTTTGCACATTTCGCTTTGAGGCCGAATTACGGAAAATTCAATTAATCAATTCTTTCGTAAAGGCGGGATTATGCATTGTTCAAACTCGTTCACGGCCGATGTCGTGCATTGACAGATGTCACGTATAGAAAATATCGAACGTTTTAAAATACGAATACAACATCCGTTTGCTATAAACCATATATTATAGTTTAATAAAGACAATTTTTATCACGGATGTTCATTTTTTACCTTTTAGAAACATGTTTGTTGAGTGTTTATAAAAACGTTTTTACACAGTCACTCAGAAAAGGGTGGGATAGTACGACCTATCACTAGCTAGTGGACAGACAGTGAACTATCGATCGTCATAGACGGATTTGCGGACGGATTTGTATGAGCAACGCGTGATAAATTTAGTTTCTTTTCAAACGTTCGTCGAAGGAACACGATTAAGAAAAAGAATGATTTATTTGAATATAAAACTTTCTATTTATACGCTTCACTATTTCCAATATTGTAGTGCGTAATATTCCGCGAGCGCATATTACACATTCAAAAACAATTTGCATGTTATTTGAGGGATATATTCCACACAATTTACTCTCCGTTTTTCCTATTTTTTTATATCGCATAAATCAATTTTACATTCTCTATCCGCCAGAGGCAGATCATCAATATCATTATCGATCCCATGAGAGAAATACTTTATATAAATTTAAAAACAGGAATAAATAGAAGACAACTGTCTAAGAGAGATATGTACAAATATCATGTTTTCTTTTTGCCATATTGGAATATTTTATCGTATTGGAATTATATTACAAGATGTGATGATCAGCTGGTCCGGTTCGGTTCGATTGCAAATACGCATCACTGGATAACAGGAGCTTCACGTTACTACTATCACGAGTGACAGCGCAACGTTGGCAAACAATATGAAATAACAGCTTGACGTTTTGAGCAGCGTGCATTTTAGCAGATATTGTCACCGTCACGTTATACAGTGCTTATTTCGATGGCGAAATCATCGGCGACTCAATCATCTTCCAACTGACTTGACTCGATATCGTAGCAAATTTTAACAAAAAGACTGAAGAACGATCTTATTTGCATTTCGGGCCGCTATCCAATATTCATTATACCAAAGAAAGCAAAACGCAGCACGAAGAAACAGATCGTGAAATAGATCACGGAAGGTAGAAATCATGGATGTCGAAAGAGAACGAGCCTCACCTTTTTGTTAATAGACGATCTCGCATTGCGCGGTCAGATCTATATGTAAAAGATGACTCGATGAGTCTGGAATATCTTATTGGCAATTACGGCATTCAAGCATTCAATTTTGCTATCTGCGCAAGGGAGAAACGGAAATTCGTTGCACTATTCAAGAATCTCTTCGACTTCTCATCGCTTTCTCTCAAACGTAGATCTATATGCCTTATAATAATTACCGATGGATTGCGGAAGAGAACAGTATTATTCGACGCTTTTGGTGTATGTTCGCGGATTACCGTTGAATAAATCTTGATTACCTCGCTTGAGCTTCTCTCCGCTTCTATCATTACATGAAAGGCGATAGATACGCTCGTATCACTGACGTTTACATCGTTAAGATGCCCCAAAAGCCCAATTTTGAATCGATTTTCCGTCAATTACGTCCTGTCGAATGAACCCTCTGTAATTCAAACGAGATTGTGATTCGATAATCTATTGAGTGCTACCATTGTAGCGCATAAATTAAGACAGTAGCTTTAGCTAAATTATAGTTACCTTCCACGAGCGATTCCACAATTATAGTTACCTTCCACAAGGCGTATAACACGTTGCATATATTTAACCCATTGTTCGCTAGTAAACATACAAATAACTAGGTACTTGAATTACAAACTGCTAGAACAATTCGCTTTCAGTTATGGTTTGTTGTCAATTTACGTCATATAAATGCAGGAACACAAACAATATTAATTATAAACAATTTTTAAAGTTACTGATAAGTGGAAAGATATTAATACTGGAAAATTTAAAAGATCCTGAATAAATTAATAATTGTTTAAATTAATTAAGAAAAAGACAGATATTATGAGGCAAGTAGACAAACGCGTAATTCACTATTAATTAGATTTGCATTTTATATACAGGGTGAGGCACCTAAAACAGGCCACCTGAATATCTCGGCTGTTATTGGTGATAGAAAAAATGTGTCAAACCAAACTTGCATGGTTTCGAGGGACACATAATTTGTTCTAAATAGTTTTTTATTAGGTGGACGCGTAGAGATCATATGAAGGTCAACTTCGTTTTTTTAAATGGTATGATATTTTTTTTACGTACCATCTAGTAGAGCGTTTGAATATGCGCACATTGATCTACGGGTCAAAATCATTCAAGGTCACTGAAGGCCAACTGCAAGGGAAAATAATTTACTCTATATTGCCTAGAGTTCTCTGCTATTAAAAATACTGTAAACTCAGAAATGAAAAAGTTCTAGCCCTTAGAAAATTTTTCTTTTTCCGCGAAGTTCTGAGTTGTTGTTATCATTATTTTTTATATTGCCTAGAGTTCTCTACTATTAAAAATACCGTAAATTCAGAAATGAAAAAGTTCTCAAGTTTACAATTTTTTCTTCTCAGAGGAGTTCTGAGATGATGATATCATTATTTTTTATATTGCCTAGAGTTCTCTGCTATTAAAAATACCGTAAACTCAGAAATGAAAAAGTTCTCGAGCTTAAAATTTTTTTCTTCTCAGAGGAGTTCTGAGTCGATGATATCATTATTTTTAATATTGCCTAGAGTTCTCTGCTATTGAAAATACCGTAAACTCAAAAATGAAAAAGTTCTAGCACTTAGAAATTTTAGCCTTCAGTGACCTTGAATGATTTTGACCCGTAGATCAATGTGCGCATCTTCAAACGCTCTACTAGATGGTACGTAAAAAAACATATCACACCATTTAAAAAAACGAAGTTGATCTTCATATGATCTCTACGCGTCCACCTAATAAAAAACTATTTAGAACAAATTATGTGTCCCTCGAAACCATGCAAGTTTGGTCTGACACATTTTTTTCTATCACCATAATAACAGCCGAGATATTCAGGTGGCCTGTTTTAGGTGCCTCACCCTGTATATGTATTTTATATTTATAGTTTTCTACAATATAAAGCTGCATTTATACATAAATAACGTATGTGTTATATCTTTTCTCTGGAATAATAATCTTTCTCAGCTGTTGTTATCCTTAATATAATAATTGTGATATTAATTTATTATAATAATAAAATCGTAATAGTTTACACATCCGCAAACATATAGACATAGCTTTTCCAAAGTAAATACGTTTCAACTCTTGGCTCCTATATGCACAAGCATGATGAATAATTCAATACAACTACGTTGCTTTCAGCGAATATACTTACAATACAGTTTTTGCAATAATACCATTAAACTGAACGTAGTTTACCAAATTTTAGCAGAAAAGAAATTGCATAGCTATGTTATATATGCATTCGCGCTTTACACGAAATTTTATGATTACATATAATGTACGTTCTACTAAATTCAAATCTTTATCAACAAATAACTAAATAAAATTTGTGTTGACTTAAATTTTTCCATATTATTTTATCAGTCAGGCAGGAAGGAAAAAACTTCAACCGTGACTTCATTATCCCAGACAGCTTGCCATACAAACCAGACTTGACTACATCAAATCAGATTGGTCGTCCTCCACTTTATTCGACACTTAAAGCGGAGGACTGAAAACGTTAAACGAAAGAGGTCTCCTCGCTGAAATCAGCCGCAGCTTGTAAAGTAGTTTCCTCAATTAAAAGAGAGAGAATGTATTGTTCCTAAGAATATAAAAACCAATACAGATGCATTGCATACATCAGTATCCATTGCTTCAATCACAGTAAAGATCCCTATTAATTAAAACTGATTTAGTTTCAATTTTCTGCTAAACGTTTTTTTAAAGTACGAAAAATAAATAAAGAACATTTTCCTTTTAATAAGAAGTGACAATACTATAAGGAGATCAAATTCTTTGTGATCTTAAACTTATGAATTTGAGCTGCCAATAACATACATATTATAATAATAAAAGATAATATCATAATATATATTATATAATGTGATATCTACATTCTTTGTAATTTATGCGTGATATAAAGCGCATAAATAGAAATATTCCATCTTTTTGGAAGCAAGGAGAGAAAATTTTATAAAATCACTTTAGATTGCAAATTATTGATGAGAGATCTTTTTCCTCTTTTGTGCCATTCATTTAAAGTATAAAATATTTTCGAAGCATCTTTGAGATTTTTACCCCATTTTAGCAAATTAGCGAAGCGTGATTTACTGAGGTAACTGAATTTGCACGGTTAAAGGACTCCGATCGAGTATCGGAATCTTGAGAAAAGCTTCACAGTCTTATAAGAAGTGCGGCAAGTTTTGCGATGAGACGCGTTGCTTTTCAGGATTAAGATTGATTTGCAGTGGGCAAGGAGCAGGCGTGTAACCAACTTATTGATGAACTGCGGCTATGGCGGTTTGACTAATGGAATCTCATGCATATCATGAAAGGCAAACCCGCGGTGCGGTAAAGTTCTGTCGCAAATCTTGTACGATCGTGCTGAAGTTGCGCGAAGTTACTGCGTTAATACGTTAAATGATAAGGAATGAGGATACATTTATAAATTTTCACTTTTTGAGAGTGATTACCGTTAATAAGATGTCATCACGAACGTTCACAGTTCAGACCTTAAACGGGCAGGCCTCACGATGAATTCGAGAGTTTTTCCCCTCGGTGAAAAATTGTAATTAACTTACGATAATTCACCCCTGTAGCTTAAATTCTAACTTAATGAACATATGAATATGCTAAACGATCGATTAAGTATTCGGCGACAATTTGACAATGTGAGAGATTGAAGAGATAGGGTAGAGAGTGGCAGGATAAGAATGAATATTCTTCAGTTTTACTTAAACAGTGTAGACGGTCACTGATGATTTTTCTGTCATGTCGATACATATTAAATAAAGAGACAAGTATAATTTAAAGATATAAAAATACATATCGTAAAAAAGGAGATTTTTGCAGATACAGTTGTTTCCAACAAATACATCATCAGAAACGTAGATACGTTATTTCTCGTACTTTACCAATCACAAAATTGTTTACAACATAAACAGTTGTCGAAATAACATGAATACACCGTGTGTTTCTCATACTTTACTGGAGCGACGCGATTGTTTACGATGCGACGTCCGGAACGACAGTTCCGGTAGAATGGTTTACAGCATTACATTGCATGCAAGGTAGCAGATTTGTAACATCGAAAGAGCAATTTCTTGCCGAGTCGCACGTATTACAGGGAACACGTAAGTCTCGCTGTAACAGAGAAGTGTCACGCGGAAATGTATGAGCAACCTATTGAAAACCAGGTATTTCCCACGTTAAACGCTCTCTTGAGGGCGAATAAGGATTTAATGTCAGCTTACAGAGGCGTCAAGTACCAATACTGCGAGAAAGAAATGGCTAGGCTATTACCAGCTAAGAGACAATTTCGATAAATTGCAATGGAAACAGCGAAGATTTCCGTCACGTCCAGATCATTTCAAGATGATGAGAAGCAAAGTACTGTAGCAGTTAATTTATAATACCAATTATGTTTGCAGTTTCAATATATTATAATATTTTTGCGATATATATATATATATATATATATTTTATAATATTACACATATCATAATCATAATATAGGAACGTATCGAGAAAATGTCATTTTTGTCAATAACTAGAAGCTAGTTATTCAATCTTCTTTATTGCACACATTATTCTTCGCTTTTGAAATCGGACAAATTTATGTACTCTATAAAAATATATCTCTAAAAATATATCTGTAACAATTTACGTCACATATCCTCTTTTCTTCAGATAAATGTTATAACAATTATTAATCCGTCTAATACTTTCGCTCTATCTCTGGAAATGCATTTAATCCACGTCTCAACGAGAAAACGTCGTATCTGTCGGATATAACTGTCGGATATCATTCGTCTACGACATTGCAGCCTTATATAGCCGGCAAGTGGGTGCTTCAGCCACACGGCAACGAATGCCGGTCAATATTTTTCCAGGTCTCGTCGGACCATCTCTCGAACTGGCGCAAATTGTCGAAGGCGGTTTTCGTCAGGAGACGACCGTGACCGGGATATTTTTATCCTGATGGTTACTATTTGCCAACCAGTGGTTTCCAATTCCGCGGAACTCTGTCCGCAATCGTTAAAGTTGCTTGCTCGCTCGCTCGGGGCGAGAAACAGACGGAGAGGCTCGTGAAAATTAAGCGATCGGATGCGGTGAGGAGGTAAAGCGGAAAATGCATCGTCGATGTGTAGCGATGCCGACGCGTGTATGCCGCATCTTTGATCGGGAAACACATCGGAAGTTTCTCAGGTTGCGTCTGTTTGCTATTTCCGCGAACACCTTATACCACCCGGGGGACTACTTGCTACTTTCGTATTTACGTTCGTCTCTTTATGGGCGATTAATGTCCCTTTGCGGATGTGTTCGTCAATTCTGCCGCGTCTAACGATTCTCTCGTTGATAATTCATTTCGGAGAGGCGCGTAAAACGGTCGGTCTGTGTTACGTTAATGCAAAAGTTTTCCGGAAATACCGAAGCGAAAGGGAGAGAGAGAAAAAGATATATATATATGAAATTATGCCTGGTCATAAAATCACGAGTATTAATAATTTCGCATAAACTAGAGGTTAATAATTCTCCCATCGAAACATTTTTATGCCCTTTCCGTTTTCGGATATGATATTATATTTCCATTTCCATATATTTTATCTCTTTTTTATTATTATACTCCTGTATATCGTATTAACCCCTGTCGTGCGATTTTCAAACCGTGAAGGTAATGATGTTTCATTGCAACAGTATTGCTCGCATACAAACGACACATTCTGACACCTCTGTCGATTTTGTTCGCTTTGAGCAATCTATTGCATATATTGTATCAAGCGTTGACGTCAAATTCTGGAAACTATATTTAAAAATAATACAGTACCTCTTAGTTTATTATATTGGAATATAAGCGTTAAAAAGAATAAAATATTTATTTTTATATTGCTATTTATTATTTATTACATTTCACACATAATATTCTCAATAAATTCTTTACATTTTCTGTGTTTAGTTTAATTATAAAAGGAGAACATTCCGTAGCAACATTTATCCATAATTATTATCACTAATAGAAGTAATTAACAGAAAATAACATAATATTATTTGTTATATATTATGCATGTTACTTTTAACAAAGATTAATTCTCCATAAATGCTTATGGAGAGCGCGTAACAACGTTTTACACATTTAATATAAACGAGATACCATCTACTGCAACGATTTAATGAAATATGCATGGCGTTTGCATGGGGTATTGAAATATTCATTACATTTTCTCTGGACATTTCCCTTATCGTGTCGCGTTAACGTTCTTCATTCGTTGAATTTATACAGCTTGAATTATGGCAATATACAATATTATATAAAAATAACTAAATAACATAAAATTATTCCGGGACTCCCATAGATCCATAATCTAATAATCCCAAAATGGCATATTCTTAATATATAATTTAAATTATAAAAATAAACAAAAGCGAGAGCTGGGTGTAATTGCTTATTATTATTTTGTTTATTTTTATAATGATATATACGCTGAGCTTAAAAACATTTTTTATATATAATTTAAAACTAAGCTAAATAACTAAATTAAAAGATATGTTTTTATTTTATTTTAGAAATAAAGTTGGATCTAATCTCTTAAAACTTAAGAAAACTTTCTTACAATAAACATTCCTTACTATCGTTCACAATCTACATACAAAGCTGAAATTCGTTAGCAAGTTTATTTTATTTATTAGTAAAACGTTTCAATGTTACTGTTGAGTTTTGCACATGATGAATTTTGAATAATGTCGCACATAAAAAAACCGAAAAAATTGAAATGCAGGGATCGAGCAGGATAAAAGGCTGCGTAACCACTAGCAGACTATTGAAAAACAGTGTCAGCAAAGTTTGTGTATTTTTTGTAATACGAGAAGAGAACATTTTACCTACGTCCAAATATTCTTTCATTTTTATTTTGAGATATACGTTGCACTGCTATACTGTTGATTTTGTACAGAAATTCACCATCAAATAACTTTGAAAAATAAAATTTTAAAAGATCATTACAAGAATTGGCCAATACATACTTGTATATCTTGTTGTATGTACACAATAATTAATTTGTGTAAAACAACGCGCCAGATTCTTAAACGATCGCAAGTTAAATTTTACAGCCTTAGTCATTTCAGAATGTCTGAGGAAATCCCGTTAAAATCCCACCTCAAAAATATATTTGATAATTAATATATAAATACATATTTAGTAATAAATATATATTTGATAATTAAATGTTTCATGCCGCTAGACATGTTAGAGCTTTTGAGATAACGTAAGAAACGGCAATCACATATAATTCTATGCCGTTCGAGTGCACCTCGAGCTTTAAATATTCTTCAGAATTCATAGAGACAAGATCGTATTTTATACAAACACTTACTTGAAAGTGTGTCAGCCAATGAATCAAGTGCGTTTTAAAGAAGAACTGCTTCTCATAGCCTTTTCCGCCGGAAAATCTTTCTGGGGGACGAGATTGCGTCGAGGCAACTTTATCAGTTACTCTGAACATTTCTGTAAGACCGTCTTATGCAAATTTGTTGAAATTCATGCACGAGCAATGGAAGCGTACAAGGGAACTTCGAGCTTACGTCTATTGATGAACAAGAGTCATAAAAAATGCGTTTCCATCAATTCACTTTCGAATTTGTAGTACATTTAAATAATGTCGCTCGCGCTATGAGACGGCACCTTTGAAATACACCAGTCGACGAAATTAGCAGCATCTCGCCGTTCTCCAGAGAAATTCTATGAAATGACAACAGAGCTTCTTATGGTGACAACCGATTCGACCATTCCCGTTTATTGTTTAACATTCCCTTGGAGCATTGTAGCCGACTTGCGTCATTTGAATTCGACGTCGCACATACCGTTCCTCGTGATTAAACAAAATCCAGACGGGATTACTTGCGCTTGCTCTCGTCGCTTCCGGTTAATTTTTTTCTTTTGCCGAAAAGAGGTCCGATATATTTCATTAAATATATTTAAAAATAAGATATATTAAAAATATATTTAATATGCACGCGAGCGTAGGCGCGCACGTGCGGCCTCGTGCGTGTGTCGCGGTTGTTCGCACGCGGATCGCGGTCTATTTGGATTATCGGGGATCATTTCGACTCAATGAGGAGAATCACGTAATGGCAGCAACAATCAATTCTGGCACATTCAAGTTGCATGAGCTATCGCGCGGCGATATTTATTGTCATAAATATCATTGCATCGGCATAATAATACGCGCGGGCACGGATGTGTGTACTCAAGACCGCATATTTCATCCTATTCCCTGTGGGTACACGTATAGACCTATACATAGCATCGTCTCGTTCTCATTCAAAATGTATAATCGACGACGCATTGTGTAGACAGAATAATGTTTGGTAATGTTTAGTGCTTCACGATTGTTCCGCATGAGAAAACGAGGTGATCCCGTCAATCTCCCAACGAAAGCAACAATCCTGAAAGAAACATCATATTCGAACGCGCACGCGCAACTTTCATCTCTTGCTTTTAATAATTCACCAGCACAGTTTTCCGATAAACGACCGTTCATTTAACGGTTTGCTTTGTCTTCTGCACTCGTTTAGCGCGTGCTGCGACGTACTTTTCAATCTTCTCGAAAGTAGATTGTCTTCGTTAATAAAGCTTTTAGCTGGTAACTGATTTTCGTTTTCTCTCCTTGAATTTTCACGTATATTTCTTTCTAAAAATTAATTAAAAAAAAAATTATATAAAAAATGTGCAATCCGTATCATTATTTCTTTCCTAGTTGTGTATACACAAAGCAGAAGTTGCTCCTCAACTATATATGGATATTTCTCTCATGGTACCTTACGCGTTTTCTTTGTTGACTTTCTTTCTTCCGTTTTCTTTCGTTTCTGTTGCAACGACTAGACCGGGAAAACGAACGTCTCGCGAAGGACAAAAGTCCTTATCATCGCATTCTGCAAGTTCCTGCAGGAAAAAAAGCGTAGGATAGAATTCTGAAACGTTCGTTCGAACGTTTGTTTCATCTTTGTCGAACATCAATCTTCTTTTTGTGGTCTCTTTCATTAAGCTATCGACAAAGATCATTACACGAATATTAAATTTGCTGCGACACAGATCTATGGTTTCAGATCCATCTGGATACTTAACAATATTATTTTCACTGCTTTTCAATTTAACAAATTGAGACGTTACATCCGAACGTATTTAATCGGTTAATTGGTTTTAAATGGAGTAAATGTAAAATATGCAAAAGAAAATAATTAAATACTCCGTGCTGGTCGATAATTGAGAGCAGCATATAATGGAACGTGTAATACGAGATCCTTTTGCTGGCAACATTGCTTCGACAAGTGTTCACAGCTGGAGATTAATAGAGCGAGACGTCATTGGAGATTCGTGCATCTCTTTTGCGTCTTATTACGACAGGCAAAATAAAATCGTAAATACATTTGATTGCACAATTTGTATTGGTATTGCAATACGTTAGTCATTCAATATTAGTGTCGTTTCTAGTCAAATTACATTTCTCATCTAATAGTTTTCGAACGGATTGCTTGCTTGGTGGAGAGACGTATTCAAGAAACAATACGAAATATCATGATCAAAGAACTGTCAGCAGCAGTACCGGTAAAACTGGTCTCTGGCGTTGTCCTCTTTCGAGTATATTTGACGCGTGATATGGCGAGAAAAAAGTATCCACGTTTTGCGCTGGAAACAATCACGGCGAATATTGTAGCCATTATTACAAATTCGTAACATACGTTAGGTTCTACGGCATCGCTATCAACACGTTTGTAATTAAAAAATTCCGGAGATATTGCTAGCTTATAAATCTTTATGAGAATTAATGAAAAATAACATTTATTTGAAGGTAAATATGCACACATAAAATTGACACGTAATTGTTTATGGTATATGAATTGACACTCTAAAAATCAATGTACAAAATGTATATGGTTTTGCTAAAATGTGTGTTTAATTAAATTTATTGAATGTGCGGAAATATTACAAAAATTTTGAAATATTTCAAAATTTATTTTTTCCCCTTTTACATATTTGGCAATAACTCTCGAGCACTTTTTTCTTTTTCTCAGCTTTAACATTATCGCATGCGATACCTGCGGCTAAAAGAAAATGAGTAGAAAATAGGTTATTAAATATTATCAGGTTACACATTTAATGTGGATTCTAAAAGAAAATGCAAAATTGTGAAAGTGCTCGATCTAACTCATCACCAGTCAACATTAATTTTGACGTTGGTAATAAAAATTCCCAGTGATAAAATTCAATCCTAAACAATAAATGATTGAACGCGTAATACGAGTATGAATTCACGTATAATACAAAAGACAATCTTTTAGCTTTTTTTCACAGATATCAGAACCAGAAGCGCACACAGTTTTCCATCGACAGCACAACGGACATTTTACCGGCAATTGATCCGCGTCTAATATCCAAAAGGCAATATACTGGCCGACGTTGTCGCATTTCCTTTCTTCGATAGATATCAATATTTCCGTCGTGTCATCATTGCCGCACTTCCTCTTCATCAGAGCGTAATTCGCGTTTGTAAATTCCTGTCATCTGCCGAAAAACTTGACTCACTTTTTTGCTCGCTGGAACAATCAAGCAACTAAGCCGCGCGGATTTCCATGTCATTTCAATCCTTTGAGGAACGTGGAATAAGAAAGATCCGCACCGTATCTTCTGAGCAGTTCCGCATGAAGCTATGAGAAATTCCTCGGTAGCACACGCCAAAGAAGCGACACATTCCACATTTATATAAGGGAGGAACGTGCGTACCTATATGTATCTATCATATACGTTATATATAAGTAACGTATACGGTAACACATAATAGTATGGTGTGAACATGCAAAATACAATTTCGAGAGCATCTCGTGTGCCAGTGCACCGTATCTAACAAGCCCGTATGTTCTCACACGCTCTTACACGCTCTCATGACAAACGGTTGGTTGACGGTACCATCATCTCGTGTAACTGAAAGTGCCTGCTACGTTTCAGGACGAAGAGATACGATAGAAACGATGATGTTAGCCTCGAAAAATGATCGCAGTTGACTGTTACTGCAATTCGTAAGTTACTTGGAAAGTTTCAGCTCGTACATTCCGCGTCAAAGAGCTCGAGGCGACTCGCACCAAGTGTACTTCTGAAACTTCCGACCCCGTAATTGTTGTGATAACCATCGGTATATGATACTTCGTCAACACCTAGAATCGTCAAGTGCCGTCGGCAATTTTGGAGGTAGAACTTTACAGCTTATTAAGTCACTGTGTCGAGGCGTTGGTGCGCGCGCGATCTTCGCAAACTGGACCAGTCGATGAAACCACGCGATGTTGACGTAGAACGATGTTGACGTCGACTTCATATCACATTGTCAAGTTAGAAAGAACAATGCTCGAAACTTTCCACATCGGTTACTGAAAACGTTATTCTTCCATGAGATATTGATGCTTGACCGATTGACCAATCTTGTAAAGTTCCCGTAAACTGCTCTTATCGATTATCCCATGCTTGGCCGAACAGATAACGTAGAGGACGAACAATACTTAGACTAACCACGCGCCTGACATTACGATACAGTGTTTAATTAACGATACTATGACAGGACGTAGCTTGAAATATCGCGGAATAAGGGATCTCGAGAAAGCTGAGAGTCTGCAAATATAAATAACTGGTTATCTCAAATGCACATTCAGTTGCATAAAAAATAGGCAGAAAGTGGGTTAACTTTGCATCAAAGAGCTCAAGGAATACATCTCGAGAACTTTCTTTGGAAGCAGCGGTCCATGATAAATCCGTAGGAGCTTTATAGTGCTTCATAAGCGTCATACTCCGTGAGAAAAATTTCACGTAATATTTTATTCTTCTTCGCGTGAGCGTCTATGTCCAGCTAAAATCGTACGAATATAAATTTGTTACATTACACACAAACACACACACGCGTGCGCGCGGTAAAAAATCCAGATAATCATAAATTTTAACTTTAGGACTTTATAAAACGCAGTTTAAAAGAAAACTATTTGTAACTAAGATCTAAATGAAAATAAAGTGCCGACGCAGAAGTTTATGTGATAAAAATGATGAATTTATATGATAATAGCGAAGTACCGAAGCATGCATCTCACAATTATACAATTATAGACATACAAAAAAATAAGAATCCACTAAAAATATTGGGTAAGAATAAGCTTCAATATAAATGAAAAGATTGAAATCAAGTAACTGGTAATTTGTTTATTTTTTTTAATAGCGAAAATCAGAGGTAATGTAGCAGTGAAATGTGCAATGTAACAGGCACAACAGTAGAAAATCAATATAATCAATATAAATTTTGCTCTCTTTATCAGGTAGGAAAATACGAGAAGCTATCACTGCTCTATTAACATAAAATCACGTTAAACATCGTTTTTATGAATATTTTAAAACAAATATTAAGCGTAAAATAGTGATCACTGCTTTGGAGAAGCAAATACATCGTTATTTAATATAATGCGAAACCAGATATTTCGCAGATTATAAATATGACGAAATTGCATGTGATATATTATATATTCTTGCGTGTGCAAGTTTTATAAAATTGAGTCAGAAGCAATGACACGTTGGTACATATTTGTATATTATAAATATTTCTGAGTACACACATGTCGATATACGTCCAGAGAATTTCGAATTTTTGTTTGTAATTAAAATTATTCATGCCCAAGTATACTTTTTAATTATTTTCTTATTTTCTTATTATGTCATATTATCTATAAAATCTGTTTTACTCATTAAAATAGATTTATTATGCCCTTTTGTATTATTCCTTTTTTTAATAATGATATACATAAATATATAAATTAATGGAATAAAAGCTGCATATATATAATTGATTATATACATAGCTTGAATTATTGAAACGATGCATTTTAGGGATACTTCACTCATCCTTCATCTCTGAAATCTTAAAAACTAAGTTTTTATTTATTTTATGGCAAACATATAAACGAAAACATTTATTTATCAGATTTTAACTTTAATAAGTATAATTGAGTAAAAGTAAAAGTAGTTAATATAAGCTTGTTACTTGAACGCAATTAAATCTATATCGATCATGTCGTGACAATAAAATTAAGGCCTTTTGTCATTCGCTAATAAATTGATTGCGTCATTAAAGTAACACACAATTTGATTGCGACGTGGCTGACGTTAAGCCGCGATCGATTTTTGATTTGTCTTGCGCGAGAACGTATTCATCTCGATATATGGATAAATGAGATACTTCCTTTTAAACTGACACGAACCAAATATCGGATCTCTTTTTAAATTGTATACACGTGACATCGTTCATACTCGGATGCAACTTAAATTTATCGTCATCTAAAATTTACTGATGTTACTTTTAAAACGCGAACAGTTCATATATTCCAGTATTACATTAATTTCGTAAACTCGTTCGCGCTGCAGAAATAACTTTAATAACAACGACGCAGAAATGTATATTTTGCCATTTTTCTTACATCTGGAATAATTCCGGTATCTTTAAAAGTTTTAAACTTCGTGTCTTCTGTGGTATATATAAGTTAAAACGTTTCATTCATTACGTTTCCGTGTTACTTTGAAAACTATATACTAAACTATGACTACGTGAACTTTAGTTCCAGAGATACGCAGCTTTTTTATGCGTATTATGTTACAATGTTGAAATTAAAGTTTCATACGTGTTTTAGATTCTTGACTGTTACATGATAGTAGTGTATGATATAGCACGAATTGCCGCATCGGAATTTACGTTAAACTTTGTAAACGAAACGCATTCCTCCCGGGGCAAAATCGATGAGAATTACGTTTGATTTGAAATTACTGTGGAAATTGAACTTCGAGAATATGCCAAGGATATTGAACGCCGTGGAAAAGATTGAATTAATTTTCGAAACGTTGTGACGAGCGACAAGTGGTTAAATTCTGCCACTCTCGTAATATTACGTTTAACCCTGCCGACTAAATAGAAAACGCTTCGTTGCTACTTTCTACGGTTGGCTTGAATCGCTCAAAGGATCACAATTTTGCTTTAAAGAGAGCAAGTACAAGAAGACTTAGTAGAAAAAAATTAAAAAGGAGCTTAACCCAATTAATTATGTATATTCCATAGTTGCTCATCAAAATAATGTAAAAAGTTCAGTTAACGATTAAAATTCCATTCCCGTAAAATCTTTATGTATCTTGTATCGTTATGCATATGCATTTGGGCAATATTTCGGCTAGCACACGATTCTGTCATAAATTTAAGGAATTTCTAATAAACATTTTAAAATACGATGTAATCCGTAACAAACCTGTTTGTATGCAAAACTGTCTTATTTTTACAATTAGCTCATGGTATATGTTATAGTTTATGATACTTTATGACAGAAAAATTTAAATTGGAGGCTGATAAATAGTAAATTTTGTCATAAAAATTTTATGGTAGTTTATTGCACCAAGAGAGATATTTTATTCAATAACATTAATTTATTACGGAATGTACTTATATAATTCTTTTTACGCAAAATAATAATATTCACAAAGAAGAATTAATTACGAATTAATTAGCGCCTTGTCGGTTCTTTAGCAATTCCCGATTTTTCATTTTCTCTGTTGATAGTGGATATGAATTGAATGAGAGGACCAAGCAAACGTGAAATTTCTACTTTGATATTTTCAATTGAAAAGCTACGTCATTCTATCAAAGTTTCAATGAAGTTTCTCATTTCAAACTGCTACCTGCATCACGACGACACAATACTTGGACCGTGACGTTAACTTTTGACAATGGCTAAAGTAGAAGTTATCAAATATAATGTGAAAAAGCATACTAAAACAAGTGAGATATAAACATTATACTATATCCAATTGCTAATTATTATGACAATTATATATCTCTAAATTCTCAAAATATATGAATCTTTTCGTTTTTCTATTTATCGATATATACATTACAAAATGCACAAATATATAAAACAGTCAAAAGATAGTAGCAAAAGATAAAACAGACATAAGTTAATATCTGCATCAAGTTGCTCTTTCACTCAAAAGTGTTTATCTTACGTAATTAACAAACAACAATGAGGTAGTATGAAGTTCCTACCTCATATTTTATAATAATTTATGTTTCTCTCTCTCTCTTTCTCTTCCTCTCATTAAAAACTAAGTATCACAAAAATCTTGTAATAATATTCTCAAACTTGTTTTCGATTTATTCTATAAAGCAAGAAAAGAAGATAAGCATTTCATGATTGCGAAGCCGAAGCTCTTGCCGAAGCCTGCTTGAAGCCCAACAACGCAGCGCAGCGCATTATTCTAATTAATTGTTTGCAAGATGTCATCAACCAAAGTGAGGCGTAAATATTTCTGCACGATTAAAGCGATAACGGAAGATTAAGTCGACAGAAGCCGCGCCATTAAACGCGCTTATTTAGCGGAATACAATCTGATCCAGTTTTATTTTTTTTCTTTTTTTAAATAACGAACAAATTTTTTAAAAACCTGCAATTTTCCATTTTTCAAGCCCACACACATATTGGTAGTTTCGTCTAAATCCCTTAATCGACGGCGTGCGAATTGACGTATTGCACGTGTTCGCGTAAGTGCATAAACCGCAACCGCGTGGTGTCGCGTTCAATGCAGTTACTACTGAAATTAATAAACGCGAAAATAATTATAATCATCTCCCTCCTCTATTTCCTGTAGGTGTGTATTTGTTACCCAACGGGCGAATGAATTGATGTGAAATTTGCAATGGACTCCAATCCCGTGAAGTAAACCAGCGCAAACTAGCAGAAATTGATCTTCACGTTCAATTACACCGTTCAATTATTTTTGGCAGGCAACAATATCGATCAGTCGTTATATCCTGGCCGGTGAAGTGAGGCGTAGGTGTACTGCACGCTGCAATAAATTGCAGATGTTAATCTTGCATTTTGTGTGCTTTTTCAGACGAATATTCACGGATTAGCTGTCATGCAGTAAAATCGCAATGCTGGTCACAAGTTAAGCCGCTTAGTTATATAATTAATGTTTAGATCGCGACATTATTTGCGGTAATGAAATTTACGACTTAACGTATATATTATGCAAACATTGATTGATTATTACGAAAAATCTAATTGATCCCTCATCGATTTCGTAATGCTTTACGAACAAAGCAAATATTTGCAGGAACTAATTAATTTGCGTGTATTGTAAATAATTTGCGCGTGTATATAACTATAACTGTATCATGTAATGACTACCTCTGTTGCGTCCAACTACGAGCGGATATGTGAGAAGGGAAGAAGACATTGGGAATATGGCCCTCTCTCAAAAGGATCAAAATCGACTGATTGTGCGACTGTGAAATTGTGACTTCCTGAAGTCGGAGGACAGCATCGACTTGCTGAATTTCGACGAAAATTTTATTTAGAAAGTTCCTCAGAGAAATAAAGAAGAGAGTATCTTGGATCTTACGACAGAATCTGTCTTCTTTTGTGAACAAGAGAAGGAAAGCGAACTTTTCTCGCGGAGGTGGCCCTCTAATCGAATTCTCGAGATTCTATCAGGGTTCCTGGCTCGCGATTATCAAATATTAACTGAATGTTTGTGGCTTTAGCGCGACTGTTTAGGTGTTCTCATTGCAATCTCCTATTTATAACTGTACATCCATGTATATGAGTATGTTAACACATACATATGCGATGCAAGGAGCACAGCAGGAGTTCTCGAGAGATTGATCGTAAGTCTCGGTATCGACATGTGCTTTCGTACAGTTTGCATGCCAGACGCACTTATATCGGCTGAATGTTTCTCGATAAGTTTCTCGGTGAATTTCACCGCCTGTCATTTGAGCGTAACATAAATAGTGAATAACAAACCAATGCGCTCGGTATAACAAATAACAGTTCCAGTAGTCAGTTCCTCAACGATTCGTTTGCACGAATCGAGAATCCAGATATTCTTCGGTAAACTCGAAGATTAATTTTCGGGTAACTGAATAAATATCGCATATAGTGTGCACCACAGATTGCGCGATCGTCTTGGCAAATCATGCTCCCCATAGAAGGTGGGTTTATTAATAGCTGTGTGCATATAGTGACTGATGCGAACCGAATCTAAATCTCCTTCCAAAAGCGAATTATCTTGCGCTTCAAACCCAATCTTGGATCTTACTAGACGGAACTCAGCGGAACAGATGAATAAAGGATGACACAGCCAGCTCATTGCAGGCGCATAGTTATTTTATCTCAAATTTAAGCTCGATTAAGCCGGAGTAAACTTCATTGCTTAAACGGTATGGTGATGCGAAATCCTTCTAGAAGTCTAGAAGTCACTCCCCGCTGATCTTTAAAATAACATTTTCAATACAATTTTATCAGTAGCCTCAATCAAAAATTATTTTATAGACTTTGCTCCTCGGAACTTTGAGGGATTTATTGTGCGTGATTAGTCAATGTATAATAAATTTGCATTACAATATTTTGAGGATAATATTCACAACAGGATAATATACCTAAACATAGGTATCATCTGTTATGTAAAATACAATTGTATTTTTTTTGTCACGTGAGTTAATTTTACACATATAAAAAATGAGAAAGAGACACTTGTAATATTGCTTCTAGCAGTATTCAAACGCAATCATTTTAATTATTAAATTTCTAGAAAATAGGAAATCCTTCAATCTATAAGAATTGGTCAGCTTTAACTTTGGCGCGTTTCAACAAATAGTCGAAATAGTACATTGGAAAATACAATTTTTTCACAATGGAAAAACCATATGTCATCTTGTCAATGCAGAAGCTTGTTACGAAGAGGAATATGTTTTAAATTTAATTAAGTCCATACAATTCAATAGCTTATCTCTTCGACAGCAAATAATATCAACATACAAACAATATTATAAACGATATCAAAGTTTTTAAAACAGAAATATATCAATTTTTACGTTTAAGCAAGATATTTTAACAAGCGATATATTATTTAGTTACTTTCATATTATTAGCGATCGTGTATGTAGTACTATACATATACAATACATATATTATATATTAGGAGTGTGATTTAGTTTTGAGGGTTTTGTAACAGATGGCTGTAGTGTCAGTTTGTTCCAATAGCTGTTTCCGATAACTGTTGTTTCTTACAGTGTTGACATTATCCATGACATTTAGTAGCATTATAGCAATAGATGCAATAACAGTCGTGTTTATATCATCGTAAAAATGCAACTTCCGAAAGAGCATTTTCGACATGCGTTGCTTTTGTTTTTTAATCAAAAGAAAACTGCGGCTGAGGGTTATAGAATTCTTGTGGAAATTTATGGTGATTCTGCCCCATCAATTAAGACGTGTGAATACTGGTTTAGATGCTTTAAAAGTGGTGATACTGATGTGAAGGACAAAGAACGCTCGGGACAACCAAGAAAGCTTGAAAATGCAGATTTGCAAGCATTATTGGACGAAAATCCAACACAATCCACTTCAGAACTTGCCAGAGCATTAAATGTTGATCGTACAACAGTTACCAAACATTTACATGAAATAGGAAAAATTCAGAAAGAAGGGAAATGGGTTCGACATCAATTATCGGAAAGTGCCATTGCGAACCGGTTGAACATTTGCATTTCGTTGATTGCCAGGCAAAAAAAGAAGAGTCTTTTGTCTCGGATTGTTACTGGGGATGAAAAGTGGATCTATTTTGATAATCCCAAACGCAGAAAATCATGGGTGGATCCAGGCGAACCATCAACATCTACTCCGAGACGCAATATTCACGGTTCAAAAGTAATGCTCTGTATTTGGTGGGATAATGTACTATGAGCTGTTAAATCCGCATGAGACTGTCACGGCTGATCGTTATCGACACCAATTGTACAAGTTGAAGCAAGCATTGGACCAAAAACGACCACCAATTGCGAGTAAACGACAGAAAGTGATTCTTCTTCATGACAACGCTCGACCTCACGTTGCGTTATCAGTGAAACAAACACTATTAGAGCTTGAATGGGAAGTCTTACCGCACCCCGCGTATTCTCCGGACATTGCTCCATGCGATTATTATTTGTTCCGGTCGATGCAACACGCTTTAGAGGATACACACTTTCATAATTTCGAAGAAGTGCGAAAATTCGTCGACGAATGGATCAACTCAAAAGAAGAGTGATTTTATCGTGGTGGAATCCATCTCTTGCCAGAAAGATGGGAAAAAGTTATAGAAAACGAAGGAAAATATTTTGATTAAGGTATTCATTCATTATCATATTTAAATACATGCGTTTTTGAGCAAAAAAAACCCTCAAAACTAAATCACACCCCTAATATATTAGATACAATTTTTGTCAATCATACTGGCTAACGTGTGCTCGATGGTCAGCACTCAATACGCGATAAATATATTATATATAACATATATTATATATAATTGTTTTATTACTATTTTAATTATAAGAAACTACAGAATTATGATCTAAAAATAAGTTTATTTTATTTTTGTTGTTATTAATGCTATTTAAAATTAATTTCATTTACATTGCGTATTGAGGATGATACGTATATGTAAGCAGATAATCTATGCTTGTGTCCTGCGTTTAATAGTATTTTTTTGCAGAAAAAATATCATCATAGTTTTTTAGATATTTTCTTTGAATCTCGAATTTGACAGCAAATTTATTTTAAAAACTGAAAATTATTTGTATATGAAAACCAAAGTTGTGTTTAATCACATTCAATTTAATTACAAGTAAGCGCCTATTCGATCATTACTAATGTTTTAATTTAATGCGTTTTAACTGGTTGTAAAAGATTAATTATTTTTCATGTATTAGTATAAATATGGCCTTTTGATATGTACTAAAAGTGATTAAAATATGTATAAGGTGATATGGCAAAGCATATTTGCGTCACAGTAAATTAAATATTTTTATATCTATTTTTATTGAGTAGATTGACAAGTGATGCAAGAGAAAAGGAAGAGAGAAAAAATGCAAAATGTGTATACCTATGCATAGCGATAAATATTGCGTGGATATTAATAAAATCTATAAACACCATATAAGTCCAACAATTGAATATGCAATAAATAACCAACGAATCCGACCATATTGTGATTGAGATTTTCCATTTAAATTGCTTCGCAAATTTCGCGCTTTGAAACTTCAGTACTTCGACGATGGAATAATTTCGAACGTTCGCTTGACTCTTAGCTAAACGGTCGAACGTCTCCTAAGGGCCGGTTTTGCAATCATGGTTTAAACTTAGATCTAAGTTTAAACCATGATTGAAAAACCGGCCCTAAGGATTCTTGATAGTAACTTGTATACTTGCTGATGGAAAACATACGACAGGTGGAGATAGGCCCGTTCTACAATAAGTCGTAGCCGGAGTCGGATGTCGCGAACCGTTTATCGTATGCTGAATATCGATTCGGAATAAAACTTGTTCGATTGTAGAATACATTTCATTCTATAATCATTCGCGGTTGTATGGACAGGTTCATATAATCTGTACATAGCAATGGAAACCGGAAGTTGGAAATATATTTAAATTTGTTATCAATTTAAGCAAAAAGTCGGAGTCGCATATCGTGCGCATGCCTATTGTGTTATTGGCTATCGCATGAAGCTGTTGCAAGTCGATTGTCGCAGTTGGAACACGAGATGAGCAAGTCTCATCTCGATTTTTACGACTACAACTACATCGCATTTGCGACTTGAATTTTAACTCTAAATCAAAAAGCGCTATTGATTAGAAAGTAATTGCGAACGCTTTTTCCATTAGAGAAATTTGGTCGTTTGATTAATTATACGTTATATACACATATACGTGCTAATGAAATTGAGTTTCCTATAGCTCTTTATGCTGTGTAATTATCTAATAAGGATGTGCTTACACATGAATAAACTGATAATTATACTAATTATATAATGAAGATTGCTGCAACTATTTCTGTAACTATTATTATTTATTGCAGAGATTAAGTTTTGCATTTCAAGATTCTTTTTAAGATTCTTTTCTTTTTGTGTTTTAAATATTAGGTTATGAATTATTATATATTGTTATTGAAATACATTATTACATAAATTGCGTGCAATTATATTGTACATAATGTTTAAATAATCCCATTATTAAGAGATTATTGTATAATTTACATTGTGTGCGTTACAACTACTGAAAGATTTTAAGATGATAAATTCGATTTAACCATGCAAATAGATAGAAAACTTAGTTTCCTGTTAATACTTAATATTTTTAATATTTATGCCACAAATATATTGGCTTTATATTTATAGGAAAGTTATCAAAAAAGAAAACATATAAACATTGTATTGAATCGACAACTATCCAATGTGATAGAAATTGCATTGGATATTTTTAAAGTAGCGAAAAGATATATTTCAGATCATTTTATGTCACTTTGCGTAGTAGTAGTATAATACATAAGCTATATATTTTAATGGAATTAATGGAATCTATCATGTTTTAATATGTAATATTCCTCTCTTTCTCTCTGTTTCTTTTCTTCTGCACAATACATACTAAATCGCAATACATACTAAATTGAATAAGCAAAATCAAAACCTTTAGTAACAAGTCTAGGTAGTTCAATGTATGCCGTTGCATGTAATGCTATGTTAGAAAACATAGAGTTCGTATATAGAACGCGAAAATATGGAATGTAAAGAAAACTATATTATTTCTTTCTGTAAATTGATCTCTTTTATAAAGTAATTAATTAAATCGTACTGTAATATAATAATTGATTATGTTATATGCATGATATTTATATTTCAGCAAATTTTATCGCGTATTCTGCTACATTTCTATTTCATAAAATTCATTTCTAAACTTGATAGATATGCTTTTACTTTCGAATATCTTTTGAATCTACGAGATATAAAAATGAGAAAAATGTGTGAACTAAAATATTCAGAGATTTGTATGAACGTGCAACGTAATCTGTCTTACTTTTAATTATCTCTTTCATTCTAGCGATAATAACTATAATACATGTTTAGGTCTGCGATAAAGTGATCACATATATAATAAATAAAAGTACAAATTACATCGGCAATAATAAATGTACCCTGCTTTGTCATATCTTGAGGAAGAAAAATTACGTGTCCGCCTAAGAAATAGCGGAACATTTATCATGTTTATTACTGTCAATCCAATATGTTTCATTACTTTATTTCATATCGTTCCATGTCACTTCGCGTAGTACGTATAATACATAAGCTACGCATTTTAATGGTGTTAATGGAATCCATCCATGTTGTAATATGTAATATAAATTTTTTAAGATCGCGTGCAAGGGAAATGGGTCAATGAAATTGACGCATTAATCTTTTTATTTATGCCGCTTCCTATACAATATCCTATACATCGTATTTGCATGCAACGTGATGAAACATATCTACGTTTGTTAATTAATCCGCAGTAATTAAAAATAATTTACGATTCCATTGTGTTTTTTTTTAATTTGCATTCGGACAATGCAACGTTGTCATTTTTCTTGTTGTTCGGGGCACTTCGATATTCTTCTCTTTTCATATCAAGTACTAATGTCAAAGTGAATAAGAGATGAGAATGCTTCCTGTATTACAGATGATGGTGATAGCGGGTGACGTATTGAACGTAAGCATAAGCTCTGATGTAAAGCAGTACGATACCGATTACGTGCCATATGACGAACGTCTCGAGACTTACATCGTACCCGTAATCTTTTCGCTAATTCTGGTCGTGGGTGTGATGGGAAATGGTATCTTAGTTCTTATCTTACTACGTCATGCCAATATGAGAAACATACCAAATACTTATGTGCTATCTTTAGCGCTGGGCGATCTATTGGTGAGCATGTCAAAAAGTATTACTCTTGCGTTTACTTTGTTTTGCAAAATTTCCTCCTTCACGAGAAATAAATCCTTTGAGGAAAATATCTTTTTTTCAATAAAGATAAGAACGATAAGCAAGTTATACTTCTTTTAAAGAGTAAAAATAATAAAAAGAAAAACGTACCTAATTACGTATCTAACTACGTACCTAAGAAAAACGTTCCTTGGAAATGTAATTTTACAAAGAAAAAGATTTGATTAAGATAATTATTTATAGAGAGAATATTATTTTAAAATTATATGTATATATATCCTTTATTAAAATTTATATATAGATTCTATTAATACTCTTTAATAATAAAAATCATCATAAGATGCACACGAAGAAATATACTACAGGAGCACCATCTTCGTTTTTATGTTTTAGGCATTTATTTTTAAAACTAATTAAATTATCTTTTATGTATAATAAATAATCCATGATGTGCATGTTTTGCATTATGTTACTTATGTTAGTGGCGATATGCCATTTGAATTGAGCATGGGAAAATTGTTACAGGTAATTGTGACTTGTGTACCTTTCACGTCTATTCTTTACACAATCGAGTCATGGCCGTGGGGCTTAACTATCTGTAAACTATCTGAATGTGCTAAGGATATTTCAATTGGTGTATCAGTATTTACACTGGCAGCCTTGTCAGCTGAAAGGTAAATAGAACCGAGAATGTTATCACGTGCAGGCTAAATCAAGGAATTACGCAAATGAATATCATCTGCATACTAACTTGCTTTAATTCTGAAGCTAAAATTTCAATTATAGCGTATTCAAATATTTCGCAAAACCTGCTCTTGAAACTAATTAATGTATATTATTTAATTCATATAAATTAATTTAATTAATAATAATTTCCGAGCAAATAAAATATATGTCATGTAATAATGTAAAATAACGCACATTATTATCTCAATATTTCTTTCTAACTTTACAATCTGATTTTGATTAAATGTCAGATTAATTTACACAAAAATAATGATGCGCTACGCTTTGATATCTGTAGCAGTTAATTAATCATTATAACTTTGACATGAATTTATCTTCGAAATGAATTAATATAACGTAATCTATTTTACATTCTCGCAGATATTGCGCCATTGTGAATCCAATTCGTCGTCATGTAGCGGGTTTGAGTGCAAAACCATTAACTATCTTAACAGCATCCCTTATCTGGGTTCTAGCAATTGTTTTAGCTATGCCCGACGCTCTGTTCTCTTACGTGCCGGTCATAACGTTGGAAGAAAACCGGAGTATTCTCATATGCAGCCCTTTTCCTGAAGAATTCGGTAAGATACAACGTACCTCTACGAATATGCAATCGCGAAGATACAATTATGATGTTACAAATTAAGAATACGTCAATACGTATGTAAACTTCGCGATGAAATTTTCGACTATCTATATGATAATGTCATTTTATCTGTGGGAGAGTTACCTGCGAACTTTTTCCGATACGTCCCATGAACGACAAAATAACAGTCAAGTTTTACATTTTTATTTTGATCGCTATTAAATAGCGATTCAAAGCTTTTTCTTATAAGAAAAATTTCTATACGCAATATATTGCGTATTTTACATACAGTATCAATGTTGTTAAGATCAAGTGAATAAGTTCTGATATAAGTTTGATCATGTTTTAATAATTATTAATTGAAGTACAAAAGTAAATAGTGCATAATGCTTTCGTGTCACAGGAAATGACTATAAGAAAGGTATGGTGATGTTCAAATTTTTGGTATATTATGCGATACCATTGTGCGTGATAGCTGCTTTCTACCTGGGCATGGCACGGCACTTAGCATTATCTACGAGGAACATGCCAGGTGAACTTCCCAATAACGATCATCGCATTGACCAGCTGAGAACGCGTAGGAGGGTACATCAAAATATTTCTCTTATAACGTTTTAATTTTTAATTTCTCTTATAAATATAGATATTCTTATAGATATCTTCTCTCTTAAGAAATATCTCTTTTGTATAAACCAAAATTGAAAGAGTATGTTTTACATTGAACATTTAACGTAGAATATTGAAAATTTCACATAGAAAATTGAATATTTAAACTTTGATCGTTCGATTAAAATTCTTGCCGCGCGTTTATTAATAATTTTGTTCATCGCTGCATAAACAGGTGAGCAGGATGGTGGTATGCTTCATAATCGTATTTGTGATTTGCTTTCTACCGTATCACGTGTTCATGCTATGGTTCCACTTCTGCTCCACATCACAGGAGGACTACGACGATTTCTGGCACGCCTTCAGGATAATCGGCTTTTGCCTCAGTTTCAGTAATAGCTGTGTTAATCCCATTGCGCTCTACTTAATCAGCCGCACGTTTCGTCATAGGTAAGCATTAAAGGATTTATTGAAGTCGCCTTCTAATTTACGGTAATTATTAACTGCTTTCCGAATTTCACGTAACAATGTAAATATACTAAAAAAGAAAAATTATACAATTAGAATACAAAATATAATGTTGTTATGACAAATAATGTTGCTTGTAGTTTCAGAGTATGACATTTGTTAATGACATTTAGTTATTTCAATAAAAGAACATGTGATATATACATATGTTATCTCGCATTTGATAAAGTTTTCAAAATAATATACTTTTTCGTAATTTCCTTGACAAAATCGTATATCGATTTGTAAAGCGTCGTGTTACCAGTAAGTTGCTTTTTTCGCGATAATCGCAAATGATTCTTTACATTAACAAGAAGAATCACACACGTAACGCTAAAGTTAGAAATTTAATCGAATTGCAGAACTTGAGATCGAAATCAAACTAAAAGCGAATCGAGAAATCTTCAAGTTTAAACGTAAAGAATATAAAGTGACAGTACGTCATCATCTCTGTTTTTTGTTTGTGGCAGATTTAACAAATATCTATGCCATTGTCTACCGTGTCGCTTTGCCATTTGCGGTGGAAGGCAGATTGACAGGGGTAGAGTTCGCAGCAACGGTGGTTTCTCTCAGAGGAGTCGAGGTGACATGCATGGCACATTTTACGACAACAGTTTCGGTTCCACTTTTCGAAGACGTACACAGGAATTCAACTCGACCGCAGTATTCGAGATGGGCAGTGTAGAAACGACCAGACCTACCCCAAATGAATCAAATCAGAAATTACGCTCGTAAGTGATTATTTGCGAAATATGAGCGGGGTACGTATATGCCGATGCACGAATTGCAGTATGAGCGTAATCACCCGCATTACCGATAATGCTGGACCTAAAGTGAATCATCAAAACGTTTGCATGTTTTGGTGATGCTTGATACTGGCTTTAACGTGGCGATGAAAGGGTACAATGAGAGATATGATTGTTAAATACTCTCATCCAGGCATTAGGTGATTAATGTGACGATTATTTCGAAATAATTACGATTGCTTGATTAATTTGTTTATTTAAAAAGAACTAGCAACTTGATATGTACACTCGCAATTTTTCACTCTACGCTTATGTATGCTGTCTTTAGACAACTTCTTTTATATACTTCATATAGGCGCACGAGCTTATATATATAGACTGCAATCCTCTTTATTAAAAGATTTTCTGAAAAGAGACTTTAATGTAGTCTGTCTCTTTGAGGATTAATAATATAATTGGATTAAATAGCGGAAAGAGTTAATAGCTTATTAAAACTGTGAAATATGTCAGTGATTTTCTATTTTCTACAGAGAAAGATTATTATATTTATTCGAACTCGTAGAAATAAATCAATGGGACGCTTTTTAAGAAGATTAAGTTTTCAAGGGCTCCCAGTTTTAAATGATTATATGAAGTAAAGAAGAATTTATTTTTTCTACCAGTGAAACGCAGATATCTACTGAAATACACGTAGCGTAATGAATATTTCTCGTGCTCAATCTAGCCAACAAATTAATTATCGTTTAATGTATTTTCGCATATTCGAAAGAATTAATAATTATTTTCCCCAAAAGACAATGCTCGTTAATGTTTTTATGCGTTTATTGAAATTGTAAAAATAATGAAAGCTGAATATATTTATGCATGCGATGTATAAATTAATAACATCCATAAAAAGAAAATTCAAACTAAACAGTTTGACTATAACAGTGAAAATATAACGAAAGGTACAATCTAACGTTATTCTATCCCATACAGCACAAAATATTCGGAGAATATTCTAACATGATTTCCATATATTCTAAGAATATTCGAAAAGAATATTCATAAATAGTTCCACGAATGTTCTAAATGTTATTGGTATGTTATTTGGTTAAGTACTCAGAATATTCTAATGATATTTCAATGAATATTCTTATAATATTTTATTTCTTATAATATTTCCCACAATATTCCTAGAATATCCTATACACTCTAAAAATGGCTTCATCGTAATTAAGTGTTTGAATTATATACATTTAAGCAGAAATAATGTTTGACTTATCAAACGCAAGTGGAAAAGCGTTTGAGTTTCAAACACTTTTGTATCAAACATTGCTATATATATATTAAAATTGTTTTGCTAAAATCAAACATGAGTCAAATTAAACAGATATATACGTTTGATTTTTAAACGGGAACAAAATAAAACACAATTTGTGTTTGATTATTAGAAAGTCAAACAAATTTATATTTCAAACACTTTCTAATTACACACTTATGAAACAAACATTTACAAACTTAAGCACTGAATTCTTACAAAATTTCAACAAACCAGATGGCGCTCGCGGCGCAATTTTTCGCGAGCAAGAGTTGCCTAACAAGGTATTTATTAAATCGCGATACACTGGGAATATCTGATAATCTGATGGTCGGACTAAGATGCAGTAATCTCTCGCTCTAGGAACCAATTCATCCACTACGCGCCAACAAATTCGTTAGACTTCAAACATATAAACATTTGATTTGCAGGAAATTTCAATTAAGTAGAAAATCAAACACCTAACGCGTGTAATATAATTAAACACCAACCACAAACCCAACACTTATAAATGTTTGAAATGTCAAACATTAATAAACATCTTGAAAACGCGACAACGAAAATGTTTGAAATTTCAAACCCTTATTACTTAGAGTGTAGAATATCCTATAGAAACAGTCCATAAACATACGCAAAATGTTCATAGAATATGCTACAGAATATTTATAGAACATTCAGAGAATGTGAGTTTTTGTCTACTTCAAATGTTCCATGGAAGGTTCACAGAAACTCTGAAGCATTATATGAGAATATTCTAAACATTCTCCGATATTATTCTATAAATGATCCCATACAGCACAAGATCGTTCTATGATCATATGATTCCACTTGCGTTTGATAAGTCAAACATTATTTCTGCTTAAATGTGTATAATTCAAACACTTAATTACGATGAAGCCATTTTTAGAGTGTATATGATATTCTAGGAATATTGTGGGAAATATTATAAGAAATAAAATATTATAAGAATATTCATTGAAATATCATTAGAATATTCTGAGTACTTACCAAATAACATACCAATAACATTTAGAACATTCGTGGAACTATTTATGAATATTCTTTTCGAATATTCTTAGAATATATGGAAATCATGTTGTTAGAATATTCTCCGAATATTTTGTGCTGTATGGGATCATAGAACGATCTTGTGCTGTATGGGATCTGACGATCCGTATTATCTGTTTTGTATTTGGAATAACGGACTTATCGGATAAAATCACAAATAGTGCGAGTGCCCATGAAAGGAAAGAAAAGCATTTAAACGCATGAAAAATATGAAAATACATATAGAAATTTATTTTAAACTTTGATGTCTTAACTATCTGATCCAATATTATTTCAAGTTCGACTTTTTGATTATGGATGCATATCAACTATACTTTCTACTCTTTCCAAATACTTTTATCAAACGGTAGCGTTTTTCTCCTCTATCGCTTGGAAGTTTGTAGCATGATGTATTGATGAAAATATAATGTAGACTAATGCGTGTGATATGTGCGAATTAATGCTATAACTAAGTGAATTAGCTAATACGATTTCACTTACTGGACTTCTTATTGTTTCGTGTGAATCTGAGATTTTCCAGCATTTGCTAGCACATAGGTATACTTAAAAGTACATTCGAATAATAGAAACTTAAAATCTGTAGAGAGAGTATTTGCTCTATATCATTCCTATAGAATCGAGTAACTACCGAATTACATTAAATTTTCATTGAAAGAGGCGTCAACTCCCAAGTGATTTAATGAACTTATCTGTAGCGAGATGGTTCCGAAATGTTCCGTACGTCGCTTTCACGTCGTACATTTTCCCAATGAATAGGCCATGAGGCCCAATTTTGAGATACCGTGTACATTTTTCACATGCTTTACGTGGCTGAATTTTACTAATAAAGATAACTCTGTCTATAATTTAGCATAAGCAAAAGGTATAAGATATAATTCATTTCTCTTTCACGTGAAAGCCTCACTCGCACGTTGTTCCCAAATCGAACAAAGATAATCCACACACGTTTAGGACGCATGCACTTCCGCTCGCACGTGCCACGCGTTCACTCCCTTCAATGTGGCACGCGTAGGGGGTTACGGAAAGAAAAAGGGGGGGCTTGCATCTGCCGCTCTTTCGGACCTTTACACACGACGGTTGAACAGCAAGTCGAGGGGGACCGATGGCAAACCGACTCACTTAGATGGGCCCCTCTGCTCGACAACAGTAAAAGCGAGGGGGTTGTTAGTACGCGACGATCGACGTTACCCAACGGTCTCGGGTTCATTGATGGCTCTTCGTGCGCGTAGCGTACAACGAATAACGAACAGGCAGTGTTCTTTCTTGCGACAAACGGGAACCGAAGGAGGTATATTCGAGAAAGTGTTTCGGGGACGAGAGAACTTGGCGTGACAAAGAAATCGTTAGTTTACACGCGCGCAACACCCCTTAGATTCTGGCAGTGCGTGATAACGAAGCTGATATAACGGATAACCAGACGCGAAGTTAAGGGATAAAGTTCGAGCGCACATTTCTGCACGAAGAGACACGTAAGTAAGGCATCGTTATTTCCAAACGACGACACTGTAAAGTAATTATTTGCACAGATAACAACTTTGTAGCTAATGTATCAAGATTATTTATTCATATCTTGTGTCAATTTTATTGTAACTTTTACAGTGTTATCTTTTCGCATAAAAATCTGAAAATATTGATCGTTTATTTTGTAGTAATTTGAGTTATTACTTTGGATTTATATCAAATAGGAGGATTATAAAACAATATAGAGAGTAAAGCATAACTGAAATTATTATACAGGGTGTCCCGGGTTTTAACCGACAAACTGCGGGAGCATATTCTACTAGTGAAAATAAGAAAAAATTCTTATATCGAGTTTGCTTAGAAATGCTTTATTACAAAGTTATAAACCAATATTGAAAAGAAATATGAGATAAGTAACAACGGATTTTTTCACAAAAATAAAAATTATCTACGCAATGATTTAGTGACGCATTTCAAAATGTTGTCCTTGCACATCGATACAAGCTAGACATCGACGTAGTACAGAATTTGTTACAGTACGACATTCCTGAAAATTTTGTTGCATCTCAGTAACTGAATTAGTAATTCGTTGCTTTAAATCTATCTGGTACTCTCCTGTTAGGAAATCTACGTTGATACTCTCGTACGGCAGCTCGTGCATTTCCGTCACAGAATCCGTACACGAAATGAATATCAGTGTATTCCTCATTTGAAAACACTTTTGGCATTCTGATAGTAATTGCTAGTTGACACGACGATTGAAATCTAACAGCTACTGTTGTGAAAGTAACAATCATACTGAATCGTTTCAACATAGTGAACATGAATACATGTGAATACACATAACATAAACATCTTCGACCTTCCAAATTCTACACTATGTTCCGTTGTTACTTATCTCATATTTCTTTTCAATATTGGTTTATAACTTTGTAATAAATCATTTCTAAGCAAACTCGATATAAGAATTTTTTCTTATTTCCACTAGTAGAATATGCTCCCGCAGTTTGTCGGTTAAAACCCGGGACACCCTGTATAAAAGTGTAAGGAGTATAAAAGACATGAGATCGAGATGATATGCAGGGTGTCTGAGATAAGGCGAAAAACCTCTCGCCCACAGGTAGATCTCGTCAAACTGAATTAAAAAGTCCTGTACCATTTTGCAAACAACCACGTAAAATTTCGAGTAATTAAGTAAAGAAAGTTCGCTAATTCAGTGGACGCGATTGGCAGCGAGGGAAGTAGGCATGAATGACGTAAGAAATGGCTAGCCGCGCGCGGGACGCGATGACAGCGAGTATCGGATTACAGCGGCAGGCGAGACGACTTTTTGTGATGTATAAGAAACGGCTAGCCGCGCGCGGGACGCGATGACAGCGAGTATCGGATTACAACGGCAGACGAGACGACGCGTGGACAACACTTTCTCGGCAACACGAGAACTTGAATGAAACGTTGAGAAATTATTGTCCACGCGTCGTCTCGCCTGCCACTGTAATCCGATACTCGCTGCTATCGCCTTCTTAGGGCCGTTTTTCAATCATGGTTTAAACTTAGATCTCAGTTTAAACCATGATTGAAAAACCGGCCCTTAGAAATACACTCGCGTCGCGCGCGCGGCTAGCCGTTTTGTCATTCATACCTACTTCCTTCGCTGCCAATCGTGTCCGCTGAATTAGCGAACTTTCTTTACTTAATTACTTGAAATTTTACGTAATTGTTTGCAAAATAGTTGCAAAATTGCAAACAGGACTTTTTAATTCAGTTTGACGAGATCTACCTGTGGGCGAGAGGTTTTTCACCTTATGTCAGACACCCTGTATATATATTTTTTTTTCATAGATATTTATACATTAAATGTCCAATGCAATATAGACATAGTACACAGAAATTATAAAAGAAATAAATCGCAACGCTTTTAATTTTTATATGACATTTTACATTAGAAGCAAAAGTTTTTACATGACAGTTTACATTAGAAGTAAAAAACAATTTTAGAATAATGTCACACACACGTTTTGCGATTTATTCAGTAAAAATGTAAAATAATTAGCAAGAAAGTTTTGACAAGGTAAAAACTGAAATTCTCGCATCTTATCATTCCTTGATCACCAAGTATCATTTGATTACAGGTAGACAAGCTCGAGCACTTTATAATGAAGAGATGTTCATCGGTAAGACATTTACAATAGAAATAAATGATACAGGTTTAAAATAATATAGAATGTGCCTCTAACATATATGTTATTACATATAAATATGTTTTTATACTAATATAACGATACAGAGAAGAGAAGAAATTATATTATACATATAAATTGAAAATTATAAATTCATAAGAAATTAATGAGGAAGCAGTTTTCTTAATGCATTATTTTATTATATTAACATAGGCACCTTGTTTGGAAGATGGTGGCGACGGTGTTAAAAGAGTAAAAGGAATTGAACGAGATGTGGTAAGTTAAACCCATTTACTATATTGTTCAAATGTTATAATTCATTTAATGTAATTATTAATAATTATAGTTGATAACGTACAACTGTAAAGTAGATTACAATTTATTTCTTTCTTAGTAAGAACATAAAAAAACGCGGACAATAAAATTTATTATAATGAAAGAAGTAAATAAAAAGCTAATTTTATCGCGATTATTGCAGCCAATTTAATTATCATAAAGTGGTAATTGTACTCATGACTAAGAGAGGTCTTGCAAACTCATAAAGGCTTGAAATATTAGGTTGTTCATTAAGTTCTGCGGTTTTTTTGCTCTAAATTAAAACATAAATCTATTGTACTTACACATTTATTCAATCTAGAATGTATTGTCCATCTTGATCGACCACCTTCTGCCAACGTTCTAGAAGGGACATAATGCCGCGTTTGTAGAAGTCGCGCGACTTCTGCGCGAAAAAGTCCTCCAAGTACGTTTGAATATCGTCCACTGAATTAAAGCGCTGCCCGTCGAGATTGTTTTGGAGTGACCGGAACAAATGGTAATCCGACGGCGCAAGGTCTGGGGAGTACGGTGGGTGCTGCATGACTTCCCAGCCAAAGCACTTCAACTTCTTCTTGGTCACCAAAGCAGTGTGTGGTTTGACGTTGTCGTGGTGGAAGACAACGCCCTTCCTGTTCGCCAATTCCGGCCGCTTCTCCGCCACTGCCTGCTTCAATTTTTCTAACTGAGCGCAATACTTCTCGGCGTCGATGGTCTGACCGCGCGGAAGCAGCTCGAAGTACAGGACGCCTCGCCAATCCCACCACACACTCAGCATCACTTTCTTCGGATGCAAATCCGCTTTGGCAACCGATTGTGACGACTCACCCGGACCGCACCATGACCGCTTGCGTCGAATATTGTTATATACCACCCATTTTTCATCTCCCGTGACCACCCGTTTGAGAAAGGCCTCCAGCGAGTCCCATTTCAGCAGGGATTCACAGATCATGAGGCGGTCCAAAATGTTCTTTTCGGTGAGCTCGTGAGGGACCCAAACATCTGCTTTTTTCGACATCCCAAGCCGTTTTAATCGCTGCGCAACCGTTGTATGGGCGATGTCGAAGCGCTCCGCGATCTCCCGCGTCGTCAGGTGTCGGTCTGCTTTGATTGCGGCCACGATTTGGTCGTCGTCAGTGGTGGATGGACGACCGGAGCGAGCAGCATCGGAGACGTCCACATCTCCGGAACGAAAGCGCGCAAACCAACGCTGACAAGTGTCAGAGCTTATGGCCGAGTCCCCGTACACGCCACATATCTCACGTTGTGCGTCCGTCGCTTTTACTCCTTTGCGGAAGAAAAATAGCAAAATGTGCCGAAAATGCACCTTTTGATCCTCCATTTTCAATGAATAGTGCGTACACACAACACGTCAAAACACAACAAAGACTCTGGCGAAATGTCAAGCGTTGTCTAACCTGTCACGGAGTATGCGGCAATCTGCGGTTCAGGCGATGCATGCTATCTTTTTCAATGGACAAACGCTATCTATCGAGAAAACCGCAGAACTTAATGAACAACCTAATAATTTGCTAAAGTCAAATATAACTGAAGCTTTACCTCTCGACCAGAAATCTCTCAAACTCTCGAGCTCAAAACCAGATTTTGTGTTTTCGCGGTTAATGCGGTAAAAATTGTTTCTATATTGATTTACTTTACATATATGTTACACGTTTGATACTCGAAGTTTGATGAAATTTGGAACGCTTTGAATATGAAGGCAGATTTTTACCAATTTGGATTTAATAACTCAAAAAAGATTTGCAAAAATCTATAAGTTTTTCTGGATTGAAATGCCATGTACAATATGTACGTATATTAGGTTGTAATTAAATTACATTTGATATTTCGTTTTTTTAGCAAATAAGTTGTTATAGCCAATTTGGCCGTAACGAAAGAATTCAATTGTGACAGAATTCAAACGTATAGGAAACAAATCAATGCACGCACAAATATTTTTTAGATTTTTAGGGAATTGTGTAAATTAAAAAGAATCTTTTCAGATTTTATAGATTATTGAAAAAAAAAGAGATAGTGAATGTTTTCATTTCCAATTATTAAAAGGATAATAAGAGATAGAAAAAATTACATCTGATAGATAATCCTCAATAATACTAGATAGATTTAATAGTTTTATTGAATATTCTAAACTTACAGGAATTTATATTGTAAAAATTTATTTAACCCAAGTGGTTACAAACATAAACATTTGCAAACCTCGAAAAAATAATTCCGATAAATTTAAGTTATATATTATTATATATTTAAATTATACATTAAAAGATAGTTCAAAACTTTCTTAAACATCACCGAGAAAGATGGGAAAAAATGTAATCAAAGAGATATCAGAAATAAGATAAAGGGTAAATACTGCAAGGTCTCAGAGATCTCTATACTATCTAAGGATTGTAGCTGTCAGCGATCAAAGCATGTCCGATGTTGCATCCGACATCTACTGTGCATATCTCATGTTCTACAGGGTCCAAATACAAAGGAATATCTCGAGTTGGCTTTAACTCGAGTCCTAGAATTACAACGAGAGATCAAGGAAGACACATATATCGCAGAAACTGATAATGGCAGCAGTGATCTGGGTAAGTAACACTTTTTCTCGTTCTTTTCGAGAATCGCATGTAACTTGTATGTGAGTATCACTAGTAAGAACTTTTGCAATATCCTACGAAGAAAAGTAGAAATTACTAGCCCTTTCTGCGAACTTTGGAATTCCCTTTGTTTGATATTAATAAATATTTTATATTAAATTTACTGGAATACTTCATTATTGTAATAAAATGACATTCTTATGAAGAATAAGGCCAATCGTAGAAAAAAAAACAAAGGTTCAAGGAGCGATTTATATCAATCAGAAAATAATATACGAAAAAAACTGTATATATGAAATAAAATTCGGTATAACGTAAAAATCATGCGAAACGATATCACTTCGACGCCAGAGAAAAATTCTCTACGGAAGATATCTTGGCAATGTCATCAAATTCACATGTGATTTTCAATGTGACATGACGCCAAATCGCGTGTCATCCGTGTGATATATGGAGCGAGATAAATCACTTGGTTTATCATCTAAAGAAATGAATATTTATTATACAATGTGGCAAGTTATTAATATCACAGACATTAAATGCAATCCAATTCTTTGATAATTTCTTGATAATGAACAAATCGAAGCAAATCGTTATTAATTTTAAATATAATCTAATCGTAACTCTTCATATTATAACTTTTTACATATTTTTACATATTTATATTTAAACCAAAAGATATGTTGAAGGTCTAGAAATTTACAGCACTTACAGCATGTACTTCATCATACTCATTCTGTAGAGACATCATTTTCGTGATCAGCGATCTTCAGAGCAACCGTGTCATTACTGGCATACTTCTCACTTTATAGATGCATCAGGCAGCGAGGAGGATTTAACGAAGGAAATTCTTGCCAAAGTGTTCCAAGATCTACCGGGAGCATCCAGCTCGATCGCTAAAATAATGGACAACGAAACACGCTGGGAGACTCATCGTATGAATGTGATACACAGTAAGAGAATACAATTATTAGGTTTCGATACTTGTCGGAGGATGGCTCTCGACTTTATGAAGAACATCGTGCGAGAATCACGAAACAGATCCGCCTCATTAGACACCGTTGAACCCGAGTATCTCGATTTGCCGTTCCAACGGAACGAACCATTGCCTTCGGCAGATGAAAATCTCGCGAGCGATCTGCGTAAACGAGAAACAAACGCGGAAGAAACTCGAGCGAGGATGTTGAAGAGTCTGGATTTGCATTTGGCCACCAAACAAAGAGACTATACAGCCAAATTAATGAGATCGGGTATATAGCTCTGCGCATGACATCCTCGAGTGAACGAATCGAAGAATGGTAATCTCTGAATTGTATGCCTGCAGAGTACGTCCCGCGTTATCGATGTTAATATAATGAAAATTTGAAGCACATGCTTGCTCTATTATGTTTATGTTCACCAGAGTGCTACTGATATTTTCTTTATGTGATGGTAACAGTATTTGTCTAATCGGTGCGATTTTTTTTAAAAAGAGCTTTTTAGAAATATTGCACAATTAATTTTGACAGTATTATTAGTTCATCATGCATCGAGTTGACCGAAATTTAATAATTGCATAAGCAATCGAGAATGTATTTTACTCGAGAAATCAAAATTTTTGCTAAAGTCCAGATTCTTCAACAATTTTAATTTTTAATCAATCTATAATCGATCTCAATCGATTTATAATTGATCTCAACTCAGTATTTATAAAAATCCATCTAGTCATATATCATATCGCTAGTCATAGCTTGCATATTATTCTGCAAAGCTACTTAATTATTTTATAGATATATATTATCGATATATTATAGTGGCGAGATTTATTATAAATAAAATTTTGTGAGCTTTATAAATAGAAATATATATGCAATAAATTAATATATATATATAACGCTGTGACATTTCCTAGAGAAATAAAATAATAAAAAAATGGATAATATTTTAATAGTTTTAATAATTTAAATTTAATAATTTTGATTATAATCTTTTATTTAATGTTTTCCGCAACCAGAATCTTTTTTTGGTAACATATACTGAAAAATCACACATAATAAGTTTTATAAATCAAAATCATATATTTTTAATATACTTGTCTGTTCAATAGTTTAAATATCAGATAAAGAACAATATGATTTTGTAAAAAATATTTATTAAGAGTGTACAAATAAAAAACTTATAAGGCTTTCGACTATATACTTTATCCATGTAGTGTACATACATATAACAAATTGTAATTTTTACTTCTCGCGATTGAATGTGTAGAATCACATCTTCAGCAGTCGAAATGTCAAGAGATCGACTAGATGTATTCTTCTTCAAAAGGAAGACATACACAACACAACATACGCAAGCGGGTTTCCCCAAGACTATTAAATTATCTAATTCTCGCAAATCTCAGATCTACGGTCTAGTATCGTACGCGTTATTTTGTAGAATTACATTCGCGTCTAAGAAAATATCATGCGCTTTTATGCAATAAAGTATTTTACTAAAACGAAACAATAAAGTCAACAGCATGTAAAAAATAATTCACCCACATTTCTCAAATTTAATCTATCGACATAAAAATTATTATTGTAATTAACTTCATGCAGAATAATGCATAAATTACGAATTGTAGAATTACCGTTGATTTATTATATCAAAATGCATGTACTGTTAAGTATTCGCTTTCCTGCGCATTATATCGCGTTTATGCTAAAAAAACTACGCATTTCATTATAAGTCTGCATGGTATTAAATTAAATCGGTTTACAAATATGTGCAACAGAACAATCCGTTTAGCTGAAATGAAATTTAGTAGTAAATTAAAATTATTATACCGATTATACGTTTAAATTAGTTTACGCGATAACGGCAATAAAATTCAAGCAATACTTGTTTCGCAAAATATATATTGAAATTGCAAACTCTCTTTTATTGTGCATAGACAGTCATAATTTATATAACGATCGCAATCACTACAAAAATATAAGTATAATATAATATAATATAATTTGTATCTCTGATATATGATAGGCTTCAAAGTTTTCTTTCGATCGTCCGTTTCGTTGTAAAAAGTTTTCACATAACTTACTTACACAAAATAATATAATTAACAATCTTATTTCTATGGATTACGAATACTTATACATTATATATATATATATATATATATATTGCATTGTTGATTAAAATAATCGATAAAACATAGGAATAAATTGTTATATAAACGGAGTAATTCTATGATTACATCTAATATCTATCTTTTATAAAAATATAACTTCTTAGAGAGTAACTAGATAAATTATCCACTATTCTGATCGTTACAAAAGGCCGTTGGAAGTAACTGTTGCGTACTCCAAAATCAAACGATTACCCCAAGTGTCTTCATTTATTACTTCTTTCGGCGATCTCGGCGTAATTATGAATTCAATGGCACTCAAAGGATACAAAACGCGCTAATGAATGAAATTATGTATTCCTGACGTTAAAAAGTTGAAAAAACGATCACAGTACGAAATGAGAGTTTTACAATGTGTTCCGTGAATAAGAAATTCCGTTAAAGAAATTCTAAGATACGAAAATACAACGTGCATTGATTTGCATTTTAATTTCGTGGTGCAGTACCTGCGCGCTACTAATCTGTCGCGAACGCTTCTCAACGCTTGCCATCGTCCATTCTATTATATACACAAGACTGTATTATATTTAACGCGACAGGTATCTGTCTTCCTCTCTTAATCTACGGGCCTATACAATGTGTAATTCTATAAACTACTAACACAAAACTATCATGTCTCGCGATACGTAGGGGGCTCGAACCATGGACTCCCAATTGCTACTTAAGAGAACGTTGTAGCATCGGAGTGTATATCGTAGACCCATCGTCGAAGTCGATCAGAGACAAAACCTCGCGCAACCTCGCCGATGATCAGTGTCAAAAAGATCCAAAAGTCTGTACATTTTCACGTTGCATGAAATAAAACGCGAAATCAAAAACACTTTCTATATCTATCATTGTGATGCTGATTACAAATCAATCAAGTCGACGTGCTATTCGTCTGAGAGCTGCAAAAACTCTCAGAGTTGTGCTTGCAAACAAAATCGGCTCGCTTAGCTGGCATTATGAGAATAATTAACTAAAGATAATCTAATTCTTTCTTCTATATGCAATAGCACTTTGCTCATCCCCGGAAACTACAAGCAGTGGACAAGTAATTTTGATGGCGCCGCGACTTTACAATTAATTCTGGGCGCAAGAGAAGATCGCGCGAATCATCTATTTCGAGTATAGCGTAAGTCAACTTTTGAAAACTTTATTAATCCTTAATTAGTATAATATTGATAGATCGCCGAGATATATGTTATTTATTTATAAGATTTATATTATTATTAATTGACAGCAAATACGAAAAGTCGCGCCAGTTTTGTGTGCGCAGAACCGCGCATCACTGATTATATACATCGACGATTTTTCAAAGATCAATCGCAACGATCAATAGCGTTGCAAAAGTCGACTTACGCTATTTTCAAAATGACCTCGAAATTGATTCTCCTAATGCTGTTGCACGAGAGTGGGCCCGTTGCCGGGATTCCTCCAAGGATCCGGTATATCGAAGTGGGCTGGAACAGTGATGAGGGCATCGTCGGCGGTACGATCACCGCTGCAATTCGTCGGCTTGACGCGAGTCGTGTTTACGCACTCGATTGGCAGCTTGAAGAGCTCGAGCTTGTAATTGTAGCCCTGGCTGGCGATGCGGATTATCGTGTGCAGCGGCACTTCCATGTAGGGCAGTTCCTCGGGTTTCTTGTCGAGGAAGAATCCGATGATGCAGCGCAATACCGCCTGATGCGACACCACGAGCACGTTGTGGGACCGCTGCAACTCAGCAATCACCGGCTCGACACGTTGCATTGCGTCAATGTAACTCTCTCCCCACGGGTAACGATAACGCAGCTTGTCCTGATCGCGCCAGGCGAATTCCTGAAATTACATTGTTACGAAATTATTAATAAGTATGAGAGAAATAACGTTGCTGCGCTGTGTCATATGCGATCGATGGCTGCAATTTCGGATAAAAATGACGCATCACTTTATATTTAATCTTAACAAATTCTCTCTAAGCTCTCGGATATTTTTAGCAAATGATCGATAGCTTGCTTTAAATAATTATTGAGTTAAGTTTGTATTGAAATGTTGAGGGGTCATTACCTGTGGATAGTGCTCCTGCATCTCCTCGTAGGAGAGACCCTCGCACACCCCCGCGTGAAGCTCATTCAGAGCGGCTACGTGTTCCTGAGGAGCTTCGATGCCGCGTGCCGTTGCGATGGTTCTGCGAAGGCGGCTGGTGAGAACACGAAGATCGGGAATACGCATGGCGTTGAACTTGTTCGACAACGCTTGAGCATACCGCTCGCCTCTGGCACTCAGTACCGCATCACCGCCGACTTTACCGAGCACGTTGTACTCGCTCTCGCCGTGCTGTAATAATATATAAAAATAATATATATAAATGCTGTAATAATATATAAAAATATAAATAAAGAAAAGTATAAAATACGAAAAAGATGTAAAGTGGAATAAGAGAGAGCGAGATATTCTCATAAATATGCAAAAGTGTAAGAATATTAGATATAAAGTACAAAAGGCGTAAACTTTGAGAATAATTTTCCTTCTCCGCTAAGATATCTCATCCTCTTTTCAATATTAATTAATATGAATTAATATGAACTTATCTATTATAATATAGAGAAATATCGTTACTTGTTTGACTGCTTACCCTCGAGAAATAAAGAGTGTGCGGTCTTAGACTGATGTCTCCAAGATATCTGAGCACGCTGGTTTCAATATGACCGGACACTTTGCAGGTCTCGATATCCATGGTGACGGTGTCGATCTTGATCCTGGGATAGGTCCTCTCGTCCATGGGCTCGTACAATTGAGTGTAATAGGCGATCTTCGAGCGCACATCCTCCGCGGCCAATGCCGCATCCGCACCCACGTAGTCAATGCTGTGTCTCACGATCTCCTGCTGATTTTGCTCCAAGATCTCCGGATCATCGCAGACGCATTCGATGAACAAAACCCGATAACCGAGCTGGCCGGAAAAGTAGTCGTAGACCTCCGTGCGCTGCGCTCGCGTGATCAGCATGGCATCCAGAAGCTTGAAACAGGGAAAAGCTCTAAAGAATAACCGTGCGATATATTTCCTGAAACTAGTAATCAAGCGAGATTTTAATTAATTTCCTCACGCTATTATAAATTATGAAAGGCAATGTTATTGAAGAATATTGCTGTTCTCTCGCAGTCGCCCTGTCAAGAAAAGAAAAATAAATGTCCTGAATACTTACTGCTATGTTATTTCCAGATGCCAGCCATGCTGCACAATCCTGCATAGCATCCCTCTGAGCGAGAGCCCTTAAAGCATTGTTGGCTGCATTATCCGATCGGAAGTGCTCGTGAGGTGTACGGGTATCAAGCCGTTTTCTTCGATAATCGCTCACGCGAAATACTGGAATGATAAAAAGCGTATATTATTAAAATGACTGTGTTCATTCTTAGAGTCGTGTAACAAATTTATTGAATAGAAATATATTTGTTTTATTACAAGTATGTATTTACCCTTCGTGGTCATGCCATTCCAATTGAGTCTGCGAGCAAGACTCTGTCCAATTTGGCTTTTCCCACGAGCCGGTAAACCACAAGTGGCTATGATGACTCCCGCGAATTTGCGCGATGACTTCGATGTACCCAACATTCTTCCCGCAACCTTCTCTTTGCCGGGATCTACGAAAAAAATAGTAAGATAATATAAAGCATGACGATAAAAATATATATTTTTAAAAATATGTATTAATATACATGTTTAAGTACACTCTTCTTAGCAATATTAAATGTCATAAACGATAAAAGATACATTTAATGATTTTTAAAAACTTTTATTCACGCTGAACATAAATAAAACTTTTTAAAAATTATAGGGCAAAGTGTAATTATAATTCATTAGTCAGAGCTTTGTTGTATGAGACATTTCATATGACGTGAAAATATTTTGGCAATATGTATGTTCATCTACAAACGTGAACAGCAGTAATGTGAGAATTAGTGGTTAGGCATATGTGATTTTTCGCAATATGACTGTGACGTCTAAAGTTACAGAAACGTAGACGAAAATGTGCACTTTGAAAATAACATTGATCGTAAATTCTAGACAAACACATTCCAACACGTCCAAAACACTTAAATAAAAGCATATTCAGCAATATAAGTTATTCATTAATTTCTACCGTTACAAATATTATATATGTAATTTTTATGAAGTATTCTAAACATATACGAAGAACTTGTGAAATATCTTTATTGAAAAAAGTCATTAGTTTTTATTTCTTTAGCCTGATTAAATAGATTAATAAGCATGAAAAATTAATTGTCATTGTCAAAAAATTACTATACGAAATATGTGCAATTTAAATTTAAAAATTTTTGTTAAATCAATTTTGTGCAATTTTGTGTCAAAAATATATTATTACATGTCGTAACGTTGTTCCATTATTACATCTTTGCGCAATTGCTACCGCACTTTACTTTTAAAATCATCATTATTGATTTTGCGTATATAAATCATCTTACCTAACACACACATGTTTCCGTAAAATTATAAAGATTAAAGAGAACGTAGACTGCTTGATGTCGTCAGACACGTTTGATAAAAGTGACTGAAAGAAGATCGGGAAACCCGGGTACTCTAGATTTCTACACTCTGTACAAATCTGATGAATACTGAGACGTCGAATGTGCGAGCAATCAAATATATGATGCCTCGTGTCCCACCAGGGACGGACTTTATATTTAGAATTGCAAGCACGCGTGCATTGGTTTTGTTTGGGCTTTCCCGTGCGTTGCAGCCAATTTTAACTTATTTTTTCAACGTAGTACAATTCCTATTATCTGACACTGTCACAATTTGCGAGAAAGAAATAATTATTCGAGATAATTATTTTTATTTTCTTTGAAGTTTGTAAATACTGTGCTTTATCATTATTAACCATTTTTCTACAGTGATAGATGCCAGGAGAAATAATGCACATCACAATTATACGTTACTTCTTTCAGATATTGTATCAATAATATCACAATCAGTTATCAATGATATGGTTTAACAATAAAAATTTGGTGATCATTATTCCAAGTGATAGATATCGTTCTTATCCATAAATAAAGCAAAAAATGGCAACTAAAGAAGTTCTCAGAAAATATGAAGTATTATTTGCTCGTCTATATAAACCAGTTTGTCTTTATCTATATCCGGAATATAATGCAGCTGTTCCTTGCGTTCCTTGTGTTTTGTATCATCTAATTGATATCATCGATAGATAATAATAATAATTTGGCCTTCCAATCACAACGATGTACGTTGTGCGTTCTTTCAAGATCTGAATTGCATCAGAATTTAATATCATTTATTAAAAATTTATGACGATTCATTTATTCAGTTATCTCTGTGACGTCTGACGTCTTTTATATCCACAAAAGGATTTGTGTGATTGAAAGCGATTGTACAGTAGCTCTGAAGCTCCCTGTACTTATATAAGAACATACGTAGCAGATAAGAGACAATTTAGTTCCTGAAGAATATAGTGATAAGCTATCGATGTCTCAATGTCATTCAAAAATAATAAATAGAAGATACAGCTTCAGATACGATTTTGTCGTAGTAGACGGATAAAAAAAAACGTAGTTTTTCGCAACTACTGAAACTTCTACCGCTTCCCCGAAATGTTGCAACGCGGTTTAATGTAAAAACAAGTTCAGATCTATATGCAAATTACAGGGTACTTTACTTACAAAAAAACAGGTTGTAGCATAAATAATTTCTTGCAATCTTTGCGCATAAATTATTCTAATTACCATTGTGCGCATTATGTAACGTTGACTGTACGACATACTCTCTATCGTTACATTCGCATGAGAAGTAATGATCAACTTCTGGTAATCGATTTCAATTATATACAAGTTTAGATCGAACAATACGATATCGATTAATTGATAGAATTATATTACAAGATGGATTACCATCGAAGAAATCCGATCCGACGTGAAATGTCTATCGTCTGTGAGTCTGTCGTTTGTAATAGAAGACTAATGTTTTATAGGTACACACACAAATAAAGGAATGAATGTGTATAGTAAAAATTATACGTATTCTAAAGTGAGTAAAAATTAATATTTAGATTAAAAAACTAAATGCAAATGTGTTTTCGTCTTTTAATCGTATACGATTAAAGCATTCGAACAAAACAGTCGTATAAAGCAGAATATTATTTATTTTTCTCGCATATACGCGATCAAAAATATTACATACAGAAAATAAAAGTGGTGGACTTTAATGCAATGGAACGCATCCATGTATTTATGTAAGTCCTTTATAATTTTAGCCAACATAATTTTAGCCAAGTGCCTAGAGTATAGACAATGGCAGTACGGACTTACATACGTATTCTTTGTCAACGTTATAACGTAATTAAAATTTAAACACATAAAATTCCGTTAATTTTGTGCAATAAATGGAAAGTGAAACATAAATGCGGTATTGAACAGAGCAGTCATATAATATTGCCGATGGCGACCTCAATACTCAGGCTGTTCTTTTCCTTTCACTTTTGCATTTCCTTTGAATGGCATTAAACTAACTTCCAATACAGTAAGAAAAATTAATTAATTTATAATGCGTTATGTGATGCATGTATTATGCGCATAAATTTTTTTCCTAAACTGCTGAACGTGGGAACATACATTGCAAATTTCTCTTTTTCCTACTTTAATATGCAATCAAGTTTTTTTGGAAATGTTGCTGAAATAAGTCAGGTAATTGTTGATTGTAACAATAAAGGATGACATAAATAAGGTAAATGCATACACGGATAGCAACTTCTTAAAATACATATCTATTGTCTGATCAAATAGAGCTGTTCGCAGTCGTGTTAATTATATCGCACTTGTTAGTATAACAGATAATTTAAAACAAGGAAATTATGCTGTTGTTTATGAGAAAATCACCAGTTGATGCGACTTTCCTTATAAGTCATACCAGGAAAGATTAATATAATAGCTGCGATAATAATTCTGCCCAATCAAAATTTATTAAACTTAAAGTTTATTACTTTAAAAGCATACTTAATCACACACATAATAAATACTCTAATAAATTTTAAATATTTTAAAAAACTGTTGAGTAATGTGAAGTACATGCGTGTACTTTCCCATACACTTAAAATAATTTCGTGATACTAATTATTTAATCATATTTAGATAAGCTGCTTTACACACAGATAACACAGACGGAAGCTTGAAAAAACCGTGACGTGTAGAAAGACGATATGGATTACATAAGCGGACATTAACATCTCTCGATATCAAGTGCGAGACGATTCCGCGCGAGACTTTACCTTGATGCTGCTCTTCCGCGTTGGGGACCATGTTGGTTGTTACGTCAGCGTACAAGGGTGTTTCCGTGCTAGTCGATCTCCCGGCGAGATCGATCTTCTTCTCCTGCAGGATGCCGACTTGTAGGGCAAGTTTCCTGACCGCGAGACAGTAACCCAGTAACGGAGCCGCCAGCAGATCAAAGCATGCGGCAACCCAGGGCATAACCGGGAAACCCGTATAACGGAGAACGACGAGTCCTGTGGACGCTCGGTTCTCCCTTCTGGCTACGACGAGGTCACGATCGATTGAGGAATATGAGTGCGAGGATCCTCGGAACGAAGGGAAGCCCGATACGGTCGGTCGCTCGAAAAGGCCAACGAGCAAGAGCCACCTCTACTCTATCGCGCGAATACTCTAGCCACAAATAATCGCGCCAGCTTGGCTGGTCCTGCTCCTTCCACTTCTGCTTCCTGGCCGAGTATCCGGCTAAAGCTCTTCCGAGAAGTGGTCGCTGCTCGTGTGCCGTATTATGGACAGCAGGTCCTCCCTCATTCCAATTTGCTTGATCCTCACTTCCGGAGCCAGTTTGCGGGCTTCCTTGGGATCGGTCAGAGAAAAGCTCAGGCCTCTAGGTCGCGGCGTGCCGCGCGATTCCCTGTCGCTCACTCTTCTCTTCCTACTACTGCTATTGACAATGATGATATTGTCGCAGCTGGTGTCGTTGCTCGTAAACGGCAATGCGCGCGCGCGCGAGCGAGTATACGCGCTGGTAATTTACATAGTAACAACGTCTGGCCGCGATCTCGCCAATTGTTCTTTCTTTGATCTCGGGGTCACTACTATGATCACTCTAATGTCCTTACTTTATCGCCGATTTCTCTTCCTCCCGCTCGTGCTCCCCCGCGCGACAAAACTTGATTGATGTGATACACGCAGATGTTCACCCAGGCAATAGAAATTTCCTTTTACGGATGTTCCTCGAGGCTTCTCGTTGATGTTCTCTCAGTCTCGGCTTTGGCTCCTGAGCTTACTGCTTCAGAGAACACGCTCTATCGCGACAAGACCACAAGTATACTCGGCTGGACGAGAATAGACTGTGCTTACGCTGCGGACGTAGCCGGTCGATACGTGCTTCTCGGCTTGCCGACGACTAGTAGTTCTGGTTCCACGGCGGCTTTTAGCAGCATCGACCAGAACCCACGAGCGAACGTACTCCGACATGGCGAGCCAATGGAGAATCGGTTGACCCCTCTACGCATCATGTTCTCGGATAAAATTTGCGCGCCATGGGCGAACATTCGTTTTCCCATATAGCCGTGAGTCGAAGCATCCATCCCATCTAAAAGCCACGAACGTTTCAGCGTAAATTTCTTTATCCGTGAACTAAACACTTTCTTTGTCTATATTCGCGATTGACTCCATTTTGCATCCGGTTGGATCTTAAAACTTTGAATTATCTTACTTTTTAAAATTTACCCAACTCAAGTTTGATCTCTCAAAATTTTAACATTAAATTAGATTTAAATTAAAATTTGTTAAATTTTCAAAGATTTAACAAATCGTTTGTCCTTGTCTGATATATTACTAAACTATAATTCTCGTTGACGTACGCAATTGACGACGTTCTAGCACATGCTCGACATGAGAATTTTAAATTGGTTTATGTTATGTCTGATGAAACCGGCTTGAATTTTTCTTGGCCGATTGCACGTCCAAAGTCCACGGCTGTTTTTCCTATTTTCACGTAATCGTTTGGCAAACGACCATCTAAGCGCGTATACGCTCGGCGTCATTGAGTTAAATGAGGAGACACCGGATCATTAATGTCCTGACCTGCCGGGTAATTACATCACGTGTAAGCCACTATATGGAGCAACTCCTCCGCCGAATAGTGGACTTTGGAACCGCTTTCAAATAACGCCATTCAAAGAGAAACAAATTTTTCCAAGAAAATCGCTTACACACGTAGGTGGATTAATATTAGAACGCCAAGGTATGAGCGTGATGCATACCTCATTTTAGTCTATTGATATAATGGACGCATTTTGTATGGATTTACATATACTATTTTTTTACAATCTTTAAAATAATAAACTGACTTATATTAAAAATAAGAACTATCTTCTACAAATGCATATGCAATCTACTGCATCTCTTCTTTCTTCACGAAAGAACTATAAATAAATGTGCCCATTCCAAAGGTGTTAACAGACGAAAGAAAACTTAACCAGATATATTAAGCTGTGCTATGTATTAAGCTATATTAAGCTATGCTATGATATATCAAACGTTCCTGTTTAAACAGAAGAAATTGTATTCTTGCGTTTATTTGCTTGTAACACGTATAGCACGTAAAAACTGTAACTTCAGCTTTATATTTTATATATTGTACAAGTAAGACTTTCAGTACTCTCAGTACGTCTACCATAAATTTTGATAAAACTTTAAAGCCAGATAAAACCTAAAAGCTTCCGGAAATCAATAGTTGAAGAATATCCTGTTTACGCTGATAAGACACTCGTAAATAATAGCACCGCGAGACATTAGATTTTTACGTCTAAGTAGGTAAACGTCAGAAGCAGATGATAACGGGAAAGTACTTTAAACGTGCATCTGCCGCTGCACGTGATATATGCTATGCCGATGCGTGATAAAGGTCATACATGATCCAATGGATCGTAACAAAATGAAGCTATAAGACTCCATTCGCGATTAACTTCAAACGTCCCGTTGTAAGTAAACTATTCTCTCATTAACGTATTGCAGACATTTAATGTTTCTATGTACGCTAACTTGATTCCTAAATTAAAGAAAAATCGATAAGGGATTTTTGTTCTTTTCTCTAAACAGAAAATGTTCCACAAACGCATTGGGAGTCTTGCAGAGTGACAGTAATGGCAGTAAAGACAGGAAAAAGCGCGATACTACTTGTACAAACACATACTCACCAATCTTCATAAAAATTTATTGATATAATGTGCATTATTAGTTAATGGTCAATTTGAATTCCAGTATAATGAAGTTCTAGCGGATTAATTGAAAGAATGATCGGCAAACGAAGGTCCGTATACGTACGACTGTTGCGTCTCTTAGCGTATACTTAAGTTGTACTTACAAATATATCCATTATGAATCACTGATTTGTCGAATCGCCATTTATGTAAATTAAAATAAGGAAACTTCGCATACTTGCAACGTATCTTTAATTCTGCGATCAATTCTTGGAAGCAATTAAGAGAAATTCTATTTTATAATTTATTTCTACAAATCAGTTAATATGTTACGCAAATTAGGATAATTTTCTGATTCTAAAATCTTTAAAGATTTTAAAGATTTTAATATATTACTAAATTCAATTACATATATATAATTGGTTTAGAATTTAGTAGTAACAATGAAATATAATTTTGTTAATTAATTCGTATTAAGATCCTTTTAATATATTTATTAATTACTCAATTTTGTATTATACTTAATAAATTGTTTTTTCTTTCGGTAGAAATATTTAATCTAAGGAAAATAATATTTTTAATCCCTCTTGTAAAGTGTCCTGGCTTAGTTTCAGATGCGAAACATCAAAGCTTGTCATTGACGAGTTCTATTCTAAAACGATTCAGTCAGCGAACATCTGCATACAGGCCTGCGGTTACTATCGTCCATTAACCAGAATAGTCATGCTTCTAGATCGAAGGCTAGAGTTAGATGATAAAGATTGTGCGCCCATCGTTCTTTACATGTCTAAATACATATATAAAGAATATTTTTCAAACTAAATTATGAAACACGATAATAGCATTGTCACGGACGGTACAATAGCGAACACGTATAACAGACTCCGTTAACAAAGCTCATAATTAATATGTTTGTCATAACATATGATGGATTTTTTTCTTGAAGAGGCTAAGAGTATCTCACAATTTTTACTATACATTTCGCGCAAAATAAAGTTTATTCTAATTATTATTATATGAAAATTCGTACTTTCTTTTTACAATAAAAATGATGATGAAAAGAAAGAGAAATAAAAGAACAATAATACAACACAAATAAATAAAATTATTATTTATTACACAATATACAATTATTGAAGATGGAGAATGGAATGGGGGATATTGTTCAACACAACTGTACATACATCGAGAAAATACGTATATAAATACATACACCGCTCAGAAAATTCCGATTGAATGTGCAAGGCCTGCATAAATATGCAGCGTTGTTGCACCCATGACAAAGGTAGTGATCGCCTTAATAATAAGCGTTGACCATGGACCAGCTAACAAAAGTGACGTAAGAAAATCTAGCACCAGCGGCCTGTACACCGTGAGTATGAGCATACTAATCACTACGGGAACTAAACCACGTCGTAAATCGTGCCTCGACCACAACCAAACCAATGTTGCGGTCGTTATATGTTGAACCTGTTAAGAATAATTCATATAAATTTTCTCTGACACGGTTACAAAATCCTTGTTCTCTAACAGTCCTTAAACATCTGAAATAAAATTTACCAAGTTTATATTTGACTCGAGACTCTTTTGGATGTACTTCCAATCGAACTCAGCACCACGCGCTCCAACCCAGAGTAACAAAAACCTCGTGAGCAATACCTCTGCTCCTGCCCAGCCTATACCAGCAGTTAATACCTTGGCATGGCCCTTTCCCGGTATACCATTCAGTACTAGCAGAATTCCTACCAGGTCTGCTAAGTCGATAGATGACTTTAGAAACTCCTACAAATATATATCTTTATTTAGCACTTTAGAGTGGCATACTGCGAGCAGTTTTGCTATAACAATAAATAAAATAACAAATAAAATAAATAAAATACTATTTATTTTTTTATGTAAATAAATTGTGCTCTTCTACGTCGTTCTAAAGGTTCTACGGATCCATGGCAAAATTGACAGAAGGAAATGAGCGATAAGAGATCAATAGGTTATTTATTTTTGGACAATATAAAGCAAGTATGATGGACGATGAAGCAAAAATTTAATTGCAAAAAGTATTGCTTGAAAGAAATCTGATAATTTACTGGTTACATACTCCAAACACATCGAACCCTTCTTCTCCAACATTGTCAGCTGTAGGAAAAAATGTGGCAAGCGCTAGCATTTTTACAAGTTGAGTGAAGATGTAGATACCACCCGCTTGGATGCATTTCCAGAAAGCACCGTATTCTGACCTGAAAAAACACTTTTCTTCGTTATCAGCACCGCTACATTTATAGGTTAGGATAAAAAAGAAAAAGATCTGTGATACTTACAGGCCAGAATATTTATACGTCAAGTAGTATGGCACGTATACCAACGCCAAGCAGTTTCCAAAATGATACAATGTCATTTTCAGTTATATTCAATCAATTTAAGGTGTCATCCAAGAAATGAACGATTCATGATAAAATTATGGATACTGATACCGCACTGTCGCGAACTACAGTATTCTGTTGGAACTTGGAACCATGAATCGACCAGACATTTCTTCGTCAGTCTCTGTCAGTAAGGGCGAGTTCTGTATTGCCAATTCCGAGTTAAAATGATGGTTTGATAAAAATGTTGCTAATAATTATATATATATAATAATCTTGGGAAAAAATAATATAAATTATGTATTATGTTAAAAGTACAAGAGAAATATTAATTTTTCATTACTGTTGAAAAGTTTTCATGAGAAAAAAGTGAGAGCGGAAATCGATCGAGAACTTTTTAGGTTATACGCGTCACATGTGCGAGGTGAAAACTTTTATAGATTTAACAAATAGTAAATCATTGCGTGTTTTCTCTGCTTATTTACGTGCTAATTTTATTTCTAAAACTTTATATATCGTAAAATACATTACATTTTCTAATAATTTAAAATTGTGGTTTGCAACTCGGAGATATAAACAAAAGTACGTTAAAATTTTCTTGTAAAGAAAAATAGTCAATGGAACGTTTCTCTCGCGCATTCATTTTCACTGCTTTTATTCGACTTGGTATTGGCCCTTTGTGGTAGAAGATTTTTTTGATGGCACATTACACAGTCCCCCTTTTATATTTTAACCCCTTTGAAAGGGGTATAGTCACCCCTTTCCCCATAAAAAGGGGTAGCTGCTAAAAAAGGGTGTTGCAGCAGCAGAAGTATTGGCCATGGTTTTTCTATGATTTGTGTTAAACATATATTAAAATCTTTGTATCTTCCATTTAAAAATACTCGTTCCAGGCATGGTATATGTGTATCTTTAAGTTAATCAGTCAACATCTATTAATGATGTGGAAAAGGTAGGATATTGATAAGGCATCTATCAATACGTGTTGCATAAGTATTAGATTAGTCAATTTCTCTTCTGTTTACAGTCAAAATTGATAGGGTACTACGCATGGGCCATGGGATTTAGACTGCTCCGTCGGGGCATGCTCCGTGTCCCGGAGACTGCTCGCTGTCCCTCTCCAGTTGCCTTCCATGGAGGATAACATCCTGGGGGTTGGCCGGGAGCTGCCCGCGATTGGGCAGAATCTCATTGGATCTACCCCAGAGGCTACTCTGCATGGAAAGGGTAGCTCAGTCTGTCGCTGGCTGCCGTTGAATTTCCTTCACAGTGGATTTTTGATTAATCAGTTGTCAGGATGTCATGCTCATCTGAGGCATTATCTGACTTTTCAAGTGTGCAACTGTCCGAGTGTACATACTATGCTGTGAAAAATGGTTTGTGTCTTTCCAAAAACTTACAAAATGCTGTGAAATATTTGGCTGTACTTTACTTTCTTATATACTTATAAGCCTATATTTTTAGAAATTATTTTTAATTTTCTAAAAGTAAGCCAGGAAAGATTCTATTATCTTTATATTATAATTGAACTAGTTTTTTTTACATAAAGAAATAAATAAAAAAGTGTTTGACTGAAACTGCACATACTTTATATTGTCTACATATATCTTGCAAGTATTTTAATACATTTTTATTATATAAGTTTTCGAGCATTTTTATAATATTGGAGACACATATTAAATAAGGTTCAAAACTTTTGACTTATGAGTAATATGAAATAACAAAGAATGTAAAGCTTTATTTTACATTTTTATTTTAATTCTACTAAATATCAAAATTAATAGATACCAAAATGATTGAAACAAAATCAGATATAAATATAAAAAGAAATTGTAATTTTTACATAAAATAACAAAATACGTGACAATAATATAATAACATGCGTGTTATGTGATTCTTAACCTTTGACTATCTTATATTCTAAATTTAAATTATAAAAATTTGAAACTATAATGTTAGGTGAAATAGAAAATACCGAAATATTACTACCTTTTGAACGCCAACATCAAATATTACAACAGCGAAAATATATTAAATAATAATATAGCACTCATTGCCAGTTAATTTTGATCTCAATTTATGCTTCTCTTTATGTCATGTTTTCATTAATAATTCGAAAACAATTGCGACAATTCTTAATTATTATATATAGTTTTAATTGCTATTTCTAACGTTGGAAATAGCTTTGAGAGACTTTTTTTAAACAAAATTTTCGTCAGTAGTCTTCAGAAATACGTGAATATGTAGCAAACGTAAATTATTATTTCATCAGTAGTGATAGTCCGGATAGATACTGCGTTCCTTGACTTGTGATTAAGCTTTGTGCCTTAGGCTGAGAGTAAAAAATGGGTGGAGCTTACATTCCCTACTGCTTTCCATACAAGATATAGGAAAAAGGGTAATCAGTTTTACGGTGGAGTTCAAGGGTGAAAGATGTGTAGCACAGCTGTTTCTCCAATAATATTCAGACGTTTTTTTATATTAAAGCTTCTAGTCTATAAAATAATATTAGTTATTCCTGCATATTTTAAACTACTTTAAAGGATATCTTTCATAATCAAAAGGTAAGATGAATTATTTGAGATTAGTAAGTCCTTTAAAAATACATTTAAAAAAATTAAGTTATATGTAAAATGTTCTCTCTCTCTCTCTCTTTTTCTCTGTGAAGAAATAATTATCATTATCAAATTTATGTACGATATAACGATATAAGATACGCGCATTTATTATTTTAAATGATTTTGAAATATTTTATATTTCATATTTCTGCTTGAAATAATCATTTTTAAAATGAAAGAGAAGATATTTAATGTGAAGTTTTCTTTCGATTATACATTTGTCCAACTTTTATATTTAATGTTTGTATATTATTATGTGATGATTTTATTTTTTTAACAAGTTTTCGTAAAAATTCATTGTTATGGATGAATTTATTAAAATTTTATTATTAAAACTGCATCTTCTAATAATTCTTTTAATAATTTTTGAAAACTTCGATTTTCGGAGTTCCCTTATACTCGAACTACAGATACATGATTCACATGACGTTTGTACGATGGCGCTACAATTGACTTCTTGCACACATTTATCTCAGAAGAGTAACTCTAGTACTACCTATTAGGCAGTGCCTAATTGTAACAGATGACGGAGTTCATTTAATTTTACTTTTTACAAATTAATTGTGCACCTTCGCTAATAATAATTAACGTAAAGCTAATTTATTGCAAAATGTAAGTACCACAACAATATTTTAACCGCTTATAACATTTGTTATGGCTTGTATATGAATTAAAAAATCCATTGTATAAAAAGTTGCAATTATAATTCATTCTAACAAAAATTGCATACGAATCAAATTAAGATATAATTAACTAAATAGTTTTATCTTAACAGTTTTTATCTTTATAAATTTATCCTAGCATTTCATAAAATGTATTCTGTTTGACGAAAGAGGAGCTGTTCCCAAGTTTCATCAATCGCGCACAAATTATTTGCCTAAACTTAAAGCTACCCAACTCCTCTCTTGGATTTACCTCGGATTTAGATTCGAAGGTTTCGATCCTGAGAGTGAGACGATCCAAGTGCTTCCCTTGTGCAAGTTGTACGCTTTTGTCGTCTTCCTTCTTCCTGATGGACCACGCATTCGGCGAAGGCGTGTTTGCATTTCCCTCCCTGGGGATCCTTACGGGACGGTGCGCAATTTCGGAAAGCCGATTCCAATTCCTCTCTCCTTTTTACAGGGAGAAACGAAAGCTCGAGTGCGGGCCGCGCGGGATTACGGGAATCGCGCAGACAGCCCCATGGACACGTGCGAAAATCTCGTGCCCCGACGTTTGCACCCTCAGCATCGATCGTTCGTCCGTTTAGCGCTTCTCGTCGGGAAAATCCGATCTCTCCATTCCTCCCCTCGTCCCTCCGAGTCCGGTGAGTAAGAGCTTGATTTGCAAAATAAGTGCATGATATGGAATATAATCAAGTGACGAAACAAATTTTTGAAAAATAAATCTGAAAGAAATTTAGATAATTTAAATAATATATTTACAAAAGCCTTGAATTTTACTTCACGTATAATCATATGCTGTCTCTAAAACTAAGTTTTTCGCGATTTTAATATGTTGTATTGTTGTTATTGTTGTATAAATATATGTAATACTATGTAGAATTATATATTAAATATAAAAAATTATTGCTCGCGAAATATTGCCACGTAAGCTTGCTCATAAGATTGATCGTACATTCAGTAGTGACAGTCACTCTCGATCAGACGCTTCTCCCATTGACGCCAGAATAGTGTATAACGATGAGCTTCATTTCCGGTTCCGGTCTTCATGATTTTCGCGCCGTCGACTCCATTCTTCTGTGTTCTACTTCCGTATGTTAGTACGGTCTTCTCCCTTGCACGTCGAAGGTTTCCGCCCTCGCTTTACATCGATTCTCGAATCTTGATCCTTTAAGTTACTTGACTTTCTCGCTTTTTGACGACTGATCTTGTTCATAAATGACACGAAGTGAATAAATATTAATAAATTACCAGAGAAATGATATAATAAAGAGAAAAAGTAAATCACATAAAGGAATTCACAAATCTTTTTAACGATTAGCGTAAAATGAAAAATTCATGGAAGCTTCTTGTCTTTCTTCTCTTCTTCCTTTTATTCTACGAGCGTTGGTATATTTCTGAGTTGTGTCAGCGCTGGGACATGGGAAACTCCCTAGAACGATGTTTTCCATTCCCCGTGTGCAACGCATAAACACATTTTTATATGACGAAAAGGTTGATGTATCTTTCCCACTCGGCACAGGAGCAGTACACGAAGGAGTAATGTCTTTTGTTCAGGGCTCCTAGCGAAGTTGTTGATATTCCATCGGCGCCCTCATATCCTTCTGGGACAATCCCTCCTCTTGCATTTTACCAACTTTTTTTTACCGTTTTTGGTCCCATAATATAAAAGAATATCGAAGAATTCGCGACTTCAATGTACGAGTTTAATAAGACGTAGGTTGAATCGCGCGGATCGAAATCTTTAAAGAGCTTTCTCTTCTTTTCTTTTGAGCAATGTCAAAATCTGAAAGATATTCGCAGCATATCTGAAAGCGCAAGGTTAAGATATATGTATGAAATTTAAATTTTTTATCTGGTATACCTAAAAAAGTCATTCATTACAAATAGATATGATTTATCGCATTTTTCTCCTCAAACTTGCGAGATATGTAGATATATATTATATAGGTCGGTGCATAAATTCTTGCCGATGTGTTGCGCGAAAGTAAGTAATTAAAAAATTATAATTAGCAGATATACAAAGGCGAATAAGACTCTCTCTTCGTTCCGAGCCGTGTCACGCCATCATCGATATTTGTGCGCGACGCCTCGCTTTCAATTAATCACTCTTTCGCGCATTAATATTTTCCCTGCGTTTTAAGGGAGAAAACAATTTTATCATTTGCTAGCGCGCGTTTTATTATATACGGTACGCTCGGCTGTGCGCCTTGTAAAAATAGCAAATCTAATAGAGACGACCAAAACGATGAGCTCGTGCAAACCCTGAGGAAACCTCCCTAATGAACTCACTACTGTCGTCGCAAATTTAAGGTAGAAAATCTAGAATAGAACAGTGCTGAAAAATAAACATATCTACTATAAAATTTTTATTTGTGATATATAAATTATGCAATACAAAGTGAATGATTGATTTAAATATGTAGCTTATGCGAGAGTCGATATCTTTTCAGCATCAATTTGTCTTTATGGTGCAACACTTTTATTAAAACTCTAGTAAAACCAGTGATGAAGTTTTCGAATCAACTCTCGATATAAACTCTTTATTGAGTTTATCATGAAGTACTTCCGAAGTTGCTATTTAGTCACTTCGATCAGCCGACGATGTGCTCAAAGTGCAAAATGAAGCATTCTGTGTTTTCTCCGGCCGCAACTTGCGCAACGCGATGTTGTCGTCAAATATTGCCCGGGCCATTAAACATTATTGAAGAATGCTTTTAACATTCCTGATATCGCTAGCTTGTTTGAGTTTCGGTTATCGGCGCGATCGCGGGCTAAGGACTGTCCTTAAATGTGCCGTAAACGGGCCCGAATGAAATAGAAGAAAGAAGCGACCTGGAGAGCGAATTCTCTCTAACTTTGTAAGGATGCCTCGCGCTTCGCCAGCCCCGACCAGCGGCCAATAAAAACTTTACAGCCCCGTAATGAATGCAAGAAATAATTATCTCATGAATACATTAGTTTTAGTATCTCCCGACACGGACACGGCCCGTAAAAGCGGCATTGGATATCTTGACCTACGATTTCCAGTGCGTGCCCGCTTCCCTACGATCCTTAATCGCCGTTCGCTCTCGCCCTTTTTCTCTTTCTCACCCGCCCGCCCATCCACCCTTCTCTCTTCTTCCCACATTCTTTCCTTCCTTCCTTCCTTCCTTCCTTCCATTTCTCTTTCGTTTACAGCCTCTGATATCTTGCCTAAGAAAACGTCTTCAAAGGTGTTTTTCGCAATGCAGCTGGCACGGCTGCTTCTGCTGGAAATTAGCATATCAACTCTGATGTAAGAGTTCTCTTTTCCCAGGGCATAATTCTTGTGTAACATCTTAACGCAAGGGTATCATTGATGTATTGCCGCGTGGCTTCTCCCCATTTTCGCGAATCCAAACGCATAAGCAGCCCGCGGATAATATAGACAGATCGCGTGGGAGATGCATTTGGTTCAAGTGGAGAGCTGGTTCGAGCTGTATCAGTGAAAATCCTTTATGTGAATATCCTGGGGTAGTGAAGTGGACAGCGACGGCGGGCGGAGGAGGGGAGGTGATGTTCGTTAGGTGGGAAGGGAGGTGTGCGTCGGTGCTGTGGCACGGAGTGATTGATCGTCGCCTCGCGACACCCCCGTGTTCTCGCAGAGTGGATAAAGGGGTGGAAAAAGGAGTGGAAACCCTTTCACGCTTTCACGGATCAGTCACAGGATCACGTTCTCCGTGCCATCCCCCTCGCCTCTTGGTACACGGGACATGCATCACCCTGCCATTCACCCTCACTGTCATGACTTGTGCGTTTACTCATGTCGATGTCGCGGGAATCGAATTTGCAAACTTTGCGCGGCAGAAATGCTTTTCATTGCGCGTTTCGCCGATCCCGCGATGCAGTTTATTTACCGATGCGATGAACCCTCTAAGAAATTTTTACGTTTGTCATAGAGACGACTGGAACTTTACAGAGTGAAGAAATTCGCATCATGATGAAGTAATTCGCATGAGTCATCATGCTTCTTTAAATGTTAATTGATTCGGTATCCTTTGACATTTTGGTGACGACAATTCTCCCTTCCGCGACACATCCGCGCATTAGAGTTTATCGGGGTTTTCAAAGGGAACGGTGCCAGGAAAATGTCACCATCATTTATGACGCACATGCTTCATCGGAAACGAGCGAGTATATGACGCTGCCTCATACATCAGACACCTAATTCCTCCTTTCGCTCGAGTGTTAACTCTTATATCTTATCCATTTAGAAGTTCCATTTGGCGGTGTCTGCGCGACCGGCCGCCTTGTCATTTCCAAATTGACGAGCCACTGTGTGTGTCGCTGATGTGCCGCAATTTTCTCGCACACTAAAATTATCTTTGCTGCTGAAATCGACAACTTACCGGAAAGTTATTCGCGCTCGCACCTCGCCTTAACTTTCCCGAGTGTGTTGACAGGCCTTGATTGAAGCTGCGCGAGAGGATGTACACGATCTATTATGTGAATCGGAGATCTAAAAATTTTCTAAATGATTTTCTAAAAATTAATGTTTTTAATTCGAGTGAGCGCCAAGTAGCGACAAATTATCGATTTTTATTATTTGTCAAATTATTAAGTACGTTTTTCTCTAATAAAGGATAGATTAATTAAGAAGTTAAAGTATAATTTTTCTTCATTGGCAGTGTAACTAACTCGATCATTATTGCATGATGTTTTATTATACGGAACTTTCATAGCATCCTAATTAAAGATGTACCTTGCGATCGATCGAAAATGACTTTTAGTCGAACGGCAGCCTCGGCAAATCAACTATGAAGAATTGTGGGGATACAGAAGGCGAAATTGGATATTGCTGCTAAATATTTGAAAGGACTCCGATCCGTAGAATTTCCTTGATATCCCATGGGACAAGCTGCGTCTCGCAAGTTCCTCGGAAATCTCCCCGTCCTTGGTTTTGAGCGACCAATTAGCAAAAGAGCTTTTTTTGAACGTCGTTTTGTCGAATATAGGAAAAAGTATATCGATGTCGTATCCCAAAACAAAACGCGGTTTCTTCATCTTTTTTTCATGATTTGTCGTGTCGAATGGCCTACAACATCAGCAAATAAGTGCAACACATTCCGCTTGTTTTTGCTCAAAACGTGCAAATAAAATACTAGATTATATATAAAGATTCCAGATAATTATTGAATAAATGCAAGTCGTACAAAAAACCATCGCAAAAAGGGTGCAAAAAATGCCCGTTTTTCCGTCCTTGATTTTTCAAATAAATTTTATGCCAAATGATAGCTCATGATGAGACATTAATCACAGAAAAATTTTACGATGAGCATATGATTGGTTTCAGAGATATAGAGGGTCAAAGTGGTTACTACTTACTGAAAAAGTATGACACTATCGACACTGTATAGCATGAATTTTGGTTGACTTTTTTCGAAACGTAGTACCTATGTGTTCTTTGAGTTGCTGATTACGAATCTGATGTCAGATTTCAAAAATTCAAGATGGCGCATCCAAGATGGCGGATATAAAATATAAAAAAATTAATTTCTCCAAAAATTGTTATCTAAGCGTGTTCAGGATCGCGCTCTCCTGTGCGACTCGCTTGCGATCCTGAACCCGCTTAGATAACAATTTTTGGAGAAAGTAAATTTTATATTTTATATCCGCCATCTTGGATGCGCCATCTTGAATTTTTGAAATCTGACATCAGATTCGTAATCAGCAACTCAAAGAACACATAGGTACTACGTTTCGAAAAAAGTCAACCAAAATTCATGCTATACAGTGTCGATAGTGTCATACTTTCTCAGTAGGTGGTAACCACTTTGACCCTCTATATCTCTGAAACCAATCATATGCTCATCGCAAAGTTTTTCTGTGATTAATGTCTCATCATGAACTATCATTTGTCATAAAATTCATTTGAAAAATCGAGGACGGAAAAATGGGCATTTTTTGCAGTGGTTCTTTATTACCTCTAAGAATATAATAGCTACGTAAAAGGGAAACGGATGCGCGTACATATTAAAGTTTGCCAGAATCGAAGTTGTCCAGTTCTCCCACTTTAACCGAATCACTCTACGTTGGCTCATTTATCCTGATCAAAAAGGACGAGAACGTAGACCCGGTTCGGAGAGGATTCTAAAATTGAAGATCTTAGCCGGAAGACGTAGGTGGAAGTTCCTCCGATTCGATCCTACGTTGAATCGGGAGAATGTATTTTTCCGCGCTCTCAAACACGTCACATGAATAAAAAATATCCTTCAAAGTTGCCAACTCCAGCATCTGATGGAACGGAGTCCCATCATGTAGCGACCGATCGGAGGGTAGAACGTCGGAGAGCGTTGCATATCGAGGAAAATGGAAATCGAAGAGAAGAAGGTCGTGCGTTATCGCGGTTTCCGTCGCAATAAAACTGACCCGTAACTTCAAATGTCACAGATAAATCTTGTAAGCTCTTTTTCCCCTCTTCTACTTCCGCAAACTCGATCAATCGAAGAATTCACCTTCAAAATGATCATCAAGCTGTTAAATATAATCCTTCATAATGTGTATCATGCTCACAGTTAGAGAAAATATTATATCAAATAGTTGCATTAAATATCAGGTAGAGGAGCAAACTATTAAAGTACGAAAGTTCGACGGGCACAAATGGTGAGGACGATGATTCGATAGGTTGGCGTCGATAGCTTCTTCCCGCCGAAGCTAACCCTAATATATTGGATCGAGTTTACAGGGGGATGAAGTCACGTTGCGCGGGATAGAGCAGCGGGTGGAGATCCGCGAAGGTAGGGGTGGAAAGGTTACGGGTCATAAACCATCCTCAGTCGCTGAAATCGTTCTATATGCGAGTTCGCGCGTGTACGTGCACGCGCGCGTCCATCCACTTCCGGATCCGCACAGTAACACGCGTGATTCTCGCGCGGCATGAAACGGGAGAGTTGTTTACTGCTCTCCGCGAACTTTTAAAGTAACGCGATCCGAGAGCGCGTTATACGACGGCGATCGATTCAATCTTAGAGTCGATGTGACATTTATTAATTTCATGAGATATCGACTTTGGTGGAATGTATTTGGTATCAGTAGAGAAGTTGCAAGGGGAGAATGCACACTTTGCAGTATTCGGAATGAGGATATAAAATGGAGATTCCCGTCAAGTAGAATTTTCCTCTTACTTTATGAAACACTTGGGAGTAGATTCATTTTGCCATTACTGACGCAGTGGAACGCGATCGGCGAATTATTTGTATAATATTTCGAAAACGAAGGGCCAAGTATAAAATAATCGTGTTACTGTTATTAATCGAGATAATTCGTAGCTGTCAACCTTGGGATATCGGTGAGCTCCGGAAACACATTGCCGACAATTCAGGTTGAGAACCACGACGGGTGTGTAATATGAAGATAAGATGTTCCCCATGTTCCCATGTGCCAGGCTCCTCGATCGGGGATTATGTTGCCATCTACGTCGGCCCACCCCCTCGAACGAAAACATCCCGTCGCAGTGCGCCGACCAGCCGGCCCAACCCCATAACCTTTCGCACTCTTACGCTCGTCATTCCTCGCGTATCCTCAGTTCCCATTCGTCGCAAACGCATTTAATGGGACATGTTCTTTCCTATACTCCCCCGAAATTACTTACTATTTTCTATCAAATTATCGAAAGAAAAGAAAAATTTCAAAGACGACGCGCGATCTTCACCAGATCACTTGCATCCTTCGACGAATTATGGTGCCCTTCGGAAAAGAGGATTATCGAATTTAAGCATTTATTTTGGGGGATGATACGCACGCAAGATGGTACCCTCATGATTTTTTTAACGTAGCGCGCTTTCACGCCCTTATGGCGCGCTTACGGTTGCGCTCCCGTGCTATTTTAGAGGGGTGGCTAAAGTACATTTTTATGAATCCACCAGAAATGCGTATGTATATGCCCCGTGGTTGCCACGCTTAACTTTGCAGAATGTTTCACCTTTCTTGTAGCCATACTCCAGCAGATTCGAAAGCATCTATAATATTTTTCCTTCTTTGATAATAATTTCATAACACACACTTTGCTTCGACAATTTCATAATTTTGAAAGAATTATATAGGAGAAAAATCAAGTTTTAGCTAAATTTATAGGTAACATTTAACGATTGCAAATTTATTTATGCAGCAGTTTAATACACTAAACTTGTTTGATAAAATTCTTATTTTGTTAGCTAAAGAAGATATCCTTGTGGCTGGCTCCATGCTCTTTTCGTATTCGCGAAATATTTCCTCGATTTTCCAGGGAAATACTCTTATTCCTTTTCACCCCTGACATAAGAAATCGTCAGCATTCCGAATGGCAAGTCCAGTGTCAGCCTAATGTATGTCGTGCATGGTGAGGGTGCGCTTGATTCATTTCACCCTCGGGGTCCCCGCCGGCGGCGCGCATTCGCCACGCATTTCAGGAGTCTTTCCGCTCGGCTCGTGCGCGCGAATCGAAAATCCACCCTGCAAGACTTTACATGGGCGTCATAAGCTGACGCACTTAATTTAAAGATCGTCTAGCGTTGAAAAGTCTCGGGGCCGAGGGTCGTTCCCCTTGGCTTCCACTCTATCTTTTTTTCCTCCTCCTTCTCCTTCTTCTTTTCTTCGTCCGATCGCAGTTCATGCAGCTCTGCGGGGGCGGCTTTACAATCCGAGCATTCCGCTTTACAGTTCATTTCGCTTGCGGCGGCGCAAGCGTCTCCTCTTCATCGAATTATTTCGAACTCGTCGGCGGAAGCGCACTTCGATTGCATCCGGCGTTCCCGAGGCGTCGTTTCTCGCGCGATTTTGATCGAATTAGTGATGCTCTGTTTGTCTTTGCAATATTTTACTATTTTTGCTATTATTTATAATACTATTTTTTTCAAGTGACTGATTAATGAAATTACTTGCAGATTCACGTATCTTGTGATACAATTGCGAGTATATCGCGTGAATATATATTTACTGTCATAGTTATATCGATTCAATCGCGTATTGGATGCAATTTCTTGAATGTACCAGTTTTGTCTCACTCGGCCGACATAGATGTCTTTCATCAGTCGGTTCGATTTCGCGATCCTTTTACGATTCCCGCCAATTTGGTGGTCGTTGCCGTAAGATTTGGGATTCTAGTAACGAGAGAGCAAGAGAGATAGAAGGGAAAGAGAAAGAGAGACGTTCGCAGCTGCGTAGGCATGTGGCAAATTGCCGAGGACTCGAAGAGAATCGTTGGCGGAGGTGGAGGCGCCTCCGCGAAGGACGAAGTGGCGTGAGGATCGACAGGAAGGGCGAAGCGGGGGAGAGGGCGATGTATGCCACGGCGGTACGAAGGAACGACACGCTGCGAAACGAGGTGGAAGGTAAGAGGCGGCCGGTAATCTGTGATTCAAAGAGAGCGATCCATCTTGCAACATGCCAGGATTCAATCGGCGGCATTTGTTTGTGAAATCAGTCCCGAAGGACTCTTCCCTCGTCGCTCCTCTCGTCTCCTCCTCGTACCTCCCCCGTGCGATTCTCCAATTGTCTCCGCGCGGGCATGACAAAACCCGCAGGGCCGAGGAACGTGAATGGAAAACGCCGGATTTGTCTTATCAAGAAAGACACGCGGGAAACTGTTCCCTAATACGTGATTAACGGAAGCGGAAATGATGGACGACGCATTGGATATTTTGCGACTGTACACTCTGATATTCTATATAAAATATATAATGCTTATACAATTAATATTTAACTCATAATTTTATATAAAGATAAGGAAATAATTTAACCGTTGTTCAGAGCGTAACGTGTGGAAAGGAAATTGTCAGATGACGTCACTCGAAACATTTCCATCAACGTGTAGCAAAGGAGCGCCGCCGGCGGGGCGTGCCACATGATCGACGCCAGGCACAAGGCTAATAAGGCCATATATATTTATTCAGCTAGTCGGGGGTGGATTTTATATCCCTGGACAGCACCAGAGAGATACGAAAAGGGAGCGAAAAGACAGAAAGAGGCGGAGGGAAAACGTCGCGGAGAGAAGGACGGCGCGGCTTAGCATTCGGAAAAACCGGAATATACCGAGGATAGATTCGTGCGTCTGATCCGTGCCAGATCCCATAAAATGACCCTAGCACGATCGAGTGCCCGCCATACCGTACCCGCGCCCCCGTAGTATCGCGCGCGCGAGAGGCCACCCCAGAAAATTATTGCTCTCCTTATACATTCGTTCGTACTGCGGAATTGGGGCCGAGTCGAATAAACTCGTGCCCTTTGGATACCATCGGAAAAGTAACGATGGACGAAGAAGTGGATGACGTATGCAAGAGAAAGACAGAAGTCAAACTATGGAGAAGGACGAGAATACGAGAGAGAGAAAGATAAAGAAAATAAATGAGAGAGAAGTGATCCTTTTACGCGATTTATGGGAAAGTCAGTAAAATTGTCTGTTCAACATTTAGTAGTATAATATTGCTGAACAAGATGATTCACGTGATTGAGTATTGAATTAAAAAAGAACGAGAAAAATAGATACTTTTCTGAAAACGAAAAAAAAGGAGATATAATAATACGCGATAAAAGTTTTTCGTTAATATTAAATATTTGCCATAAAGTCGTGAAATGTTTCGCACGGTGAAAGGGCGAGCAGTACAAACGATGTACAAACGAATGCGGCATTATTTGAGCGGCGGTCGTAAATATCAAATGTCTCGGCAGAATCATGTAAAGTATTAGGATCACTTTAGTTACGAGAGAAGATATGTATTATTTTACAAAAAGAGTAATATACAAGGCGTTACATGTTGCAGCGTGCAAGTCGCTCTCATTGTGGCACGCAATCGCTGAATCATAAATATCGCATTAGCCACAATTACTAGAAGAATAGTAACGGAATAATTTAATAAACGGGATCGGCCAACTATACGTAACACTGTTAACATTGCGCGAGGATACATTACGCCATATCCCCGAGGCGGCTTTCCAATATATTAGCAATTATTACAATATATTACACGGCTACGCGCACGCTTTTCAATAATTGCCGTGGTTGATTCTAACGCTGCACTACTGTTGTTTGCATCTCAGATTGTTGCAATAAAACTTGTTGAGCAACGTTGATGTTTGCCGTGAGTATCAGAGCGTTACCGCTTGATAAGATGCTCCGATAATGGTGAGAATATACATGTATATTTTATATTTGAACGTAATATGAATAAAGAGAAAGGCAAAAAAATTTTACGATTGCATTAAATTTTCTTTAATATTCTATAAGTATATGTGGTTCTCTCTTTCTCTTTTGATTTATGTATAATTTATATATAATTCTTGCCATTCCGTTAGTAGAGAGAAAAATGTTACGTTATCTCGCTGATATTTTCATTCGACGAAAACTTACAATCTCAGAATATGAATCAAAGAGTTCATGTTTTTTTTATTAATGTTTTATCGTTTCGTAGTTTACATTTCCCAAGCGTTCAAATTGTTGTTGTAACAGATTTTTCGTGTGGTTGCTGACTTCCTACGTCGGTTTTTCTAGGCTCTTGCTGCTGGCCGTAATGGTACATGATAAACCTGTAACCTTGCGTGAGCTGAGCCCCAGTGTTAGTTATGTGGCACGCGAAGAGCAGCAAATTTTGCGGTTGTACTTTCCAAGCAAATCGCATGAAGACCAAAGAGTAGAAGGTCAAGGCTGAAAATTATATAGAAAGAAAATTAGTCAAATGAGGAAACGATCGATATGTGAATTATCGTTGATTTACCGTTCCTCGCAAAATAAACTCGCAAAGCTGAAACAGAAGTTATGATAAATGAAACACGAGAGATGCGTTAAACAATATTATTATTCAAAAAACAGAATTTTTGACAAACTTTTGTAGATTTTATATAGAGTCTCTCTTGTGAATGCAAACTTTCCTGAATCACGTTTACGTGCTCATTGTCAGGGAAAACTTTCTGGAACAGATGTTGCATCTTAGCGATCACAGGTGGCTTATAACATTTCACCGCAACAATTTACTTGTGCACTTGTTTTTTAGGTCGGTTTATGCATCTCAGACGTTCGCGTCGTGTTGCTCATTAAGAAATAAACGGTTATTTGCTGCGCTTGAGCAGAAATTATTTTATGGGCCCTCTTCTGTAAGGCCCTTGCTCTCTCGCTGTTCACCGCGCACCCTCCTCGCTCGGTCGCGATACGTGATTATTACGAGACGAAGAATGAATTCTTCGAAAGGTCCATCGCTAGAGCTACGTCGAACTCACCCACAGTCATTTTGCCGCTAATGATTCTCGGATGTTTTCGCGTGTCGGATATGGCCGCTATGGGTATCATCCAGTTGAATACCGGGCCCCAGAAGTGCGTGCTTAAAAAGTAGTTCATTTTTCGTAAATTATATTCTTATGACTGACATGCGAGTCTATCTAAATACGAGCACAGTCGTCTCATTGAGAACTAAAATAAGAGACAAACGTATTTCTCCAGTCATTAATAAAATCTGTCATTAAGTCTGTCCCAACTCTGTCGAATAATGATTTTACATATATTCCATAAAGGATCTGTTTATTTAAAAGAAACCTGCGTTAATTGAATCAATAATCGCTAATCTGTGATTCAACATATTTGCAATTTTTATTTTGCAAAAATATGACAAGCTAATCCTCTTACCTCATAAAATAATCTTTAGTTTCTTTGGTTATCACGAATTTTGGCACTCGCTTAGACATGGCAGAAAAGTCGTAACACGTTTCTGATTTTAACAAGAAGATTTTTGATCACGTTTGCCGTGAAATTGTACGAAATATTGCACGAAAACGGATAGCTTTATTTGTTTTATGTAGCTTAATCAACCTCGAAACTGACAGTTTCAAATGAAAGACGTCGAGATCAAAAGATAAAGTCGATATCCGGTAACACACTTTATTTCTGCTACTTGTTATTGCGATAAGCTGCGATTTATCATACGATCACGTTTATCATTCCGTGAATTTTTTAGTCAGCGTCAAATTGCGCTTTATATTTAATGCAATTATGAATTGATCGCACAGTTGAGATTTCCTTTGAAAAAGTAAATCTTTCGTTATCTACACATTTGTAAAGGTGACTGACGCGCGATAAGCGAAATGACGATGATGAGGCGAGATTGTAAATCACTTTTCGTAATGAATGATGCGTTCGTATTTTCTACACTTCGATTTGCGGCCGTAACGTAAACTAATGTACAGTCTTTTATACTATTATAGTTTTAAGTGGCCACGTCACGCGCGAGCCTCTCTCAGTCGGATCCGCAACTACGAATGCCAACTGTCGTCCGTATCGCCAGAAAACCGGAATTTCGAGTCGAGATCTTTCGCATCTTTCATGAGATGTTTACTCTCTTAAGAGCGTCATCACATATAGTTGCGTAAGAGACGTATATTTTTAATGGTACTTTAGTATTCATACTATTCCACGTATCAAGGCTAATCGCTTATTGCGTTTTAATTATCTATCTAATACAAATGTGATGCATACTTTGATTATCTATTATTGATTAACATAGTACGCAAACAATGTATTACACTTGCAACACGTCGACACTATTTATGCAAACATTTAAATGTTTAATTCATTTAACAGTATATTGACACATAAACAGAATTTCGCATTCTTAATATTTCTATAAAGTTTTCATAATATCGTCATGATGAAAAATAATATTTTGATACAATTGCAGATTATTCTCCTTATTTACATATCGGTTCGCTAATTTTCTCGCTGCCTGGTCGCTAGACAAATTGCGCGCACCGATCCATCTTGTTTCTCGCGACTCTTTATCGATGGTCGATGGATCTGCATAACAGTTTACACGCGCATTTATCTTGATCCCGAGCGTATTTCTTTTTTTATATCGGCCGCCTCTCCCCCTTCTTATAATAAATGCACAGGTTATTATTTCGCGCGTATAATATTGATAGCGCTATGAATGTTGCATGGAGGGGCACGCGGCGCCCTGAACGCGGCTCAACGGGGGTGGAAACCAGCTCGCGTATGGGGGTTGTAACGGGAGACGCTGTGGGACGCATGCGCCGCCACGGGAATGGTATTATTGATCTAAGAAGGGTATGGACTATGGGACCCTCGAAGAGACCAGCAGTGTGTCGAGGTGATCTCGGCACCCTCGGCCTGACGATATTTCAAGTTCGATAAGCGACCATGATCGCTCCGGCCTCGGGGCGATTCCTTTTACTTTTTGTGATCGTAAGAGACCACATTGTTTTGTACAAGTTTGGGCATCAATGTCTTTCTCTATGCAGAACCAGGTAGCTTGCTTTGTATCGTCATGATACGCTTGCATCAGGGGGTTGTCAGGGAATCATATTTTAATATACATTGTAATATTTACAATATGTTAATATTTATTTATTAATATTTATTCGATTAATAACTAATTGGCATCTTGATATACATATTGATATCCAATTAACTTCTCCCTTTCGTGATTCTTGAAAGAAAGTTGAAACATACGTGTTTCAAATACGGAGATACTTTTAATATTTGCATTTAATATTTGCGTCGTGTTGTGGAAGCAAATAGTTCTGTATTTATTGTTTAATATTTATCTTTACGTTTCAGCTTGTTTTGCAGTCTTATATCAATCTTCTTACACTAAAATCTGAAAATTAATTTTTAAATTTAGAAGAACAAGGTCTCGTTACTCGATTGCATAAAATATAGTAAACGAAAAATATTTTTCATTTTATTTACCGTCATATTTTTTATCGAGCGCCCTCCGATAAGCACCCCCGGTTAGACGCACCTAGAACGACCATGTTCCCTGCATATGCATTCCCGTATGTAGCATTCGCACGAGTGTCTCTCTCCCCTACCGAAAGCAAATCCTTATCCTGTGGTCCCTAGATCCCCCAGGCCACCATCCGAGGCACTCAAGAGTATTGCCGCTATTTTCCGTCTCGCGTATTACCGTGCTATATTTCGCGATCCTGCCGGAATGTCATTTACACGCGACGTTCCCTTTGACGTGTATCAATATTTATTCTGTCTTCCCAGCTGCTTCGCAAATCCTCCGAAGTCGTTACATTTATAACGTTTCAATCCTTTAAAAATGTATAGGACATATGAAAGTCCAGATGCAACGTCAATCAAAGCCTAATCTGCTACAAGTAAAATTCTCAAAGTAAACATTTTATAATAAAGTTTACAATATGAAATATTATGTATATTATTGGTTCAAAATCTGAATAGGATACTAAATTATAAAAAAGAAATTATACTCTTATGATAAATTAAACCACGTGAAGGAAAGATGTTTGAAACTTGACCGTTCCATTAATTATTCACATGAAAAGTAGGACCGCGAGGAGAAGCTTCGCTTTGTCAGGACAAAGTTTCCTCCTTCACGCATTGATTCTTGTAAGGTACAAAGGAGCAACACGCGATACATTCGCACGTATTTCATTTGTATTCGGCTAGAGGAAATGGTGCGGCCTCTGATGTCTCTTGCTGACGCGCCCCGTAAAACCTTTTCTACTTCTCCGTCGTCGTTCCCGTTCGGTAGGTCCCCTCGGCCTGTGGAGGCTGATCTGAATGCGTCCTACGTATTTGCCAACATCCCCGCTACGCTCTCTTCAGAGCCGGCCGTCGACGAGCACTCGTCGTCGCCCCGCGCGCGACAGCACTTTCAACCCTCTGCGAATAAAAAGTCACGTGTCTCATGTGAGTTCAACCCGCATTCGACAAAGGAACGCCGGCGTTTGCAAGTCTCAGAAAAGCAGCATAATTGTAAATTTAGAATTGCATTTGCCAGATGTCAAAGATTCAAATTTAAATAAATAACAAAAATAAAAAATATTATAAATATTATAAGAGATATAGATTGCATGTAACATTATTATTTATATTATTTATATTATATGTATAATTAGCATTGTGTCACAATTTTATTAATTATATTACAATTTCTTAATAATTCATTAATTTCTTTAAGTATAAATTACTTATCGTATTGTCATGAGATTCATAATTGCATCATAGTAGTTGCACGTTTGGTTGCATTCCTCGACGTAAGTCACGTTCCATTAAAACCCTATTTGCGACTTGTAATTACCAATCGGACTAAGACACAAAATGAGAGCGTCCTTTTCCTCGGTAGAGCCTGTCCCTTTTGGTTTGTCCGCTCTGACAATGCTTTTAATTACTCTCCGCGGTGAGTTCGATGTACGGATCGAATTACAGACTGCGATTCCCGCCGACGTATGAAACGAGTGCAACTCCGATTGATGCTGGTCTAATTAGTGCACAATTAAAGAAGGAATGATTGCCAGATTCAACCGCCTCAACGACATGCCCATTAAAAATTCTTACAATTTATATCTCATTGCTCTTATGCCTCATATATATCATTAAAGGTAAACTAAGAAGTTGTAAGATTACGAACATTTTTAATTGTACACTTGCCTGGTCTCTCTCTCTCTCTCTCTCTCTCTCTTTCTCTCTCTCTTTCTTTCTCTCTCTCTTTCTTTCTCTCTCTATCGTTCACCTCTGTTTGAGAATCATTTCGAGGTAGCCAGGGTTTTTGCGCGACATTCTATCGAAATTACGCGTGGTTTAGTAATTCGCGTACTTCTTAATTGCGGAATCGCGCTATCCGACCGGGGTGTTGGTTTCTGTGCTTTTCGCGGGGAATAAAGGAATCTGACATTCCTGCAGGCGTTCTCTTGGTTACGCTCGTACATCAACGTCACTTAAAGTCAGGAAAATTTCTCTTAACAATTTTTCTCCGCCGCGGGCCCCGGGCGCAAAAGAAATTGTCTGCAGGTATGTATCTTTCGGCACAGCAGCCGGATAAAATATGTCATGTGACATACATGGCATACGAGTCGATGTATTACATTGCTAGCGTTATACATAAGAAAACTGTTAACGTTACATCTAAGCAACATCTAATTTAATTTTAATTAAACATTTAGGCAGTTATATAAGAACTCTGTCAGAGTATTCCAGCCAGATAAAGACCTTCTGAACGCATCATTAAAAATATTCCCGTGAGCTTTTATGTCTGTTAAAAACTTGCCATCATTGTTTGATCGATGAAATAGTTAACACGAACGTTGATTTCTCCATAAGAATTTCATCACGGGGAATTTCAAGATCCCAGGACATCCGAAATTCGCAACTGCAAGCGAGAACGGTGCGTCGCACAGTATTGATTTTCCACATTTGTCAGAACGCCGATGTAGCGAAGCTGTCACATTCGATTCGTGACCATTCAGCGTACCCTCCTTTCCAATGCATTGCCGTGGCCCCGCGCTTGGAACGGCATGGCATTCATTCGACGAGCGATGCAAAGAGGATGCGTGGGCGGTTCGGTCCAGCCACGTGCAATCTCCGAAAAGTGCAAGTATCGGGGAAGAGACTTATGAGGGCTACACGTGAATACGAACCATTATTCCACGCGATAAAGCAATTTCCTCGCACTCACGGAATTATGGTCTTTGCTATTTAGCATCGGCCCGGATATCGAGCGAGGAGGAGAGAAAACGCACGGGAACGGGAAAACAGAAAGGGAAAGAAAAGGGCGGCGGACAAGAGGGTGGTAAAGGAGGAGGATAGGAAACGCGAATAGGGAAAGCTCGACGGACTGCCGCGAGAAGCGGGAGAGCAGGCGGAAATGGAAACTTCGTCGATAAGATCGTTGTTGCCGTACGTACGTACGTACGTACGTACGAAACGATTCGTTATCGTCACCGATCGATCACGGCGCGAGCGCGAGCCCGCTTTTTAGAGTCCACTTTAATCTCGCTTCAGCCTGAGCGACTATTCATTCTCGATGCTCTCGTTTCGCTGACGATCAGGAATCACGAATGGACGCGGGCGGTTTTGTTAGGAAAACGGTGCGAAATAACGGTTCCGTTCCGAAATACTCGGCCATTCGGAATTTCGTCGCGCCACAATGCGAAAATACATCGCACATTTTCGGAATTGTGAGATCTCCTCCTTTACACCTCCGTGCCTCCGTGTTAGCAGAGATACGTGCATTTTCGTTATCCTACGGTAAATGTGCGTGTACATGCGCTTCCGCTCCTCTCTCTTTCTCTCCGTCTCCCTCGCTCGCGCTTTCTCCTTTTCCCTGAGAAGTAATCACAATATGTATGAGAGGCGAGAAGACAGAAATCCGTCGAGATACGAAGCTCACATAGCACTCAGTTTTCTCATTGGAATTGCAACTAGTTCGCTTCCATGGCGGACTACATACATTATTCCACGCCCACCCGGTATAATTTTAGGCAAAAAAATCAGGGTAGTATCTGCACGTTTACTAGTTGGATTTTCTTGCATCGCGTTGATTCCGCGAATAATCGACAAACGTCCCCGCAAAATCAGATAATCATTATTACGTGTAGCTTGAAACATTTAATCGAGCTGAGAATGTTAGTTTAGCTAAAAACATTAACTAAGATAATAAAGCCTACTTCTTTTGCTTATTTATTTATCTAATCTATGTAATTTTCATCTATGTAATTATACTCGACAGGTAAGGGAAGACCGCTTCAAAATTGTTCGTTCGCGCATGCCTCGTACACTTTTCAGCATCCACCGCGTAGATTGACCTCTTATTCGTAATCCTGTGGACACATACCCTCTCGGTTCCCGTACGTTTATAGTGAAAATATCCGCGAGCGTATTTTAAAAGCGATAAAACATACGTACGGAAATGCGAAAAGCTACCGTTCCGCAAAACTACCCCCGCGCTCCCATAAATATGGAGTCCGGTCGAGGGGCGGGCTAGGTGGGACGAATAATATCCGTCGTGTTTTCCTTAGCTTCGTTGAATTATTATACGATTCATGTTTCGAATTGACTTACAAAATACAAAAGCGGAAAGAGCGGGATGTTATTGTACGGCGGGGGATCGTGAGCGAGCGCGGGAATATAGGCGGGCTGATATACCTCCGAGGTAAAATCGTGTATTTTTACAGAATTGCGCATCCGCGATGTTTCGCTGTCGCGAATGAACATCGCGGAAATGCGTCCTCTCGAATGAGGTCCTCGCCAATCCTCTTCCACCCTCTGAGGCTGATCTGAGCTTAATTCTAGAAGATCCATTTCGCGTTTTGACTATGCAACTCGAATCACGATACAAATACAGTAACGACGTAAATGTAGATATACGTTTTTGCCTAAATATTATTAAAGAATAATATACATCCAGCGGAATTTTTTGAATCTGTTTTTTGATCATTATCGCACATTATTTACATTATCGTACGGAATAAGCTGCATGCAGGCATTAAATTTACAGAAATTCGATTACCTCGGGCGTCGAATTCAATTCGACGACATGTACGCACACACCCCGAAGTCTTCCTTTACCTTTGCGCAGACTGTGTCGGGGGAGAAGGGAATATAGGCACATATGAGATCAGATTCGACGATCCTTCTGTCCGGCTGATCGGCTTCCCGAGTTTCAAGGAGAGCCAAAGCTGGAACCAATAAAAATGCCCGGCATTCTCCGGCTCTTACGGCTCATCCGCCGTTCCGTTCGTGGACCTTAGCACGCGCCTCCATCTCTTCCACTCGTCCTTCTCCCTTTCCTCCTTTCGGACCTTTCTTCTCTCCCCCATTCCTTACCTCTTCGTTCCCTCTGTCCGAATCCTCCTCCCACGTCGCCACCGGTACCTTCCTTGTCCTTTCTCGAAGCCCATCAAAGACTAACCAAATATTTGGCGAGGTCCTCACCCACCCTCCCAGAGGAGGTGGTGGTCGCCCAGCGCTTTAAACGTTACTGTTTCATCCCACACGCGGGAAAAGTGCGAGGAGGAGCCGGCTGGAAACTCTTTTGTATCAATTCCAAACTGTCGCAACGAGATCGAGCGTCGTGTTGGTTTTGCTTCTTCTTTTTTTCCGACAGCATGTTCGTCCCTCCCGCCGACCGTACCGGAAACACAAGCTGGGAATAAGAAGTGTTCAGAATTGAATTAATTCATGAATTAAAGAGAACGTTATATAATACATTCATTAAATGAGTAATTTTTATATTATATAATTTAATGAAGACGCACCTAGAGAGTCGCGTACTTTTCCCTCGCAAGAAAATTCTTCAAGAATTTAAGCTGTCTCCTTTTTTTCCTTCCCTTTTTCAATTACTGTTTTCTGAAATACGAGAAGCACCATTGATTGATTCCTTGTTAATTAAATACCAAACGGTATACGCTGCCGCTTCTCCGAGGGAGAGAGGGTGAATCGATTGTGGAAAAAGGAACTTGCAGAGTTAAGAAAAAGGTCAGCGAAGGATCGGATCGGAGAAAAATGTGTCATTCTTGATGATATTCCTAACTCGCTCTTCTCTTTCAGTTGAAATGTTCTGCATAAGGTATCGTCATGAATATTTATAAAATACTGGGAAGAAGAAATAGAAAACAAATAGTAAAGTAAAGAAAACGGGATGACAAGAGAATGCGGCGACGAAAACTTGCCCATCGCTGTAAGAGCTTATTATTTCCGCAATTCGGAATTTAATTTTTTTGCTGAACAATAGCTGTTCAGTATTCCCAAAAAAAACATGAGTCGCAACGGAATGGATCCTGCAAGTTCGGGGAACTTGATAATTAATTAGTTGTAACGACTATAAAATAAATAATTGTTAGCGATTAATAATTCGCAACTTGTTTCTTGTCTTAGCGATTCAAAAACATCGCGCATGATATTTTACGACCGCTCGCTGGTTTCGAAAACGTAATTTGTGTCGTTGGAAAGCCGGACGTATTGCTCTTCTCCTCGCAGAAGTTGTAACGAGGGACTTGTCTTTCTTCTTCCTTTTCTCCTCCCCATCTCCATCCACCCGTCCGGATTCACCTTCTTTTCCTTATTCTCCTCAGCATCCTTCTTGTCTGTCAGCGTTGCCTTCGTGTTGGTGGAAGCGCGCTTCGGATTCGCGACAGAGGGTTCGTTAATGAGCAAATATAGGGTGTCCATTAAGTTAGCGACAATCGATGCATTGTGCAATTCCTCCGTAAATCCGACGGTATTTACCGTCAGCGTGGACTCGCTCAAATTTTCGATCAGCGGGAAACAATGTGTTATCAAGTAGGCAAGAAGACACCTAACTATTTAAACATTTTTCATTATTCTTCAGATAACTTATTTGTTACTAACTTGTTGTAATTTTACAGTTTCTTATTGAGACTATAAAAAGATATATATTTTTCAATAACACGTATTTTACTCGACAGGCCGATATGCGTTTTGCATGTTTTAATTTTCATACAGAAACAAGTGTTTTTGCAAGAAATCACGCGTATCTAAATGTTCGTCTCAATGTAAAAATAAACAGAAGGGATTCAAGCTGGAAGAATTACATGCAACTTGTTCACCTGCAGTAGCGAGATATGTGGCCGCTATTGTCGCAAACAGATGTCAATCGAGAACTCCGTGAAAGAGGCGGTTCTGGGAGGTTCGCTATCGTGCACCGCGATTGCGAACGTGCCGAGTTTTGAGAGACGACCGCAGCAGCAATGGCCGAGGTCCTTTTTAAGGCAGAAAGGAACTCTCTTTGACTTTCTACCCGCCGATACGACCGGCGGCGCATTCAATTCGCTAACGAGCGGCCGTGATTAGCCGGCCACTGTCCAAGGGTTGGCCTATCCCTCCCCATTCACCCTCTCATTACCCGCGAACCCCGGTAATTTCACGGGACAGTCGGTCTAAATTAGCCAGCCAGTTTATACGGCGGGACGTCCGAGGCATTCCTAGTGAACCTGAAAAGCCGTCAACTCGCAGCCGCACATCGGCCGAGCCGATGTGATCCGATTTCTTCTGTCGGTCGGTCGCATTATACCGCGGCAGGCCTTGATGTGGCTGGAACCAATCGCGTTTAATGCCGCGCAACTCTTTACATGCCCTTCGCTACTACTAGCTCAAGACTCACGTAGTGATGCTGGACCGCAGCGATATTGATACAAATATAATAAATCTTATACTGATCTAAAATAAATAAATTAAATGTAGCATAGTAATTAACTTCAGCAATCATTTTATTGAAATATATTTGCGACAAATTAAATATCGAAGAAAATAATGTAATAAAATTCTTGTCTATCAGTTACCGGTTGAAGCAATTGTTTACCAATCATAACCAGTTTCGGCGAGTTGTAACAATCGCAAGTAACGTTCGCTGGTGATCAGGAATTAGCCTTGGACGTTAAGCCCGGGGCGAAGACGGGTGGAGACGACAGAGGAGAGGAACAAACGGAAAACGAAAGGAAAAAGGAACAAAGAGGAAAGTGTTCGGTAGATTGCTTCTGATAGATAATAAAGAGAGCATTTCTCCAAGGGATTGCGCTGCAGCGCGATGGTAACGGCGCCATCGGCCGTGTCGGTCCGCTGACAGATATTATAAGTAATTTCGCTGGGGAGAGGGAAAGAAAAGAGTGAAAAGAGCAAAGGTACGAAGGTGCGGCGGGACGTTGCCCGGGATTATGAGCGTGCAGCATGACACCAGCTTCGTAACTTTGTCCTCATCTATACAGTCGCGTTTGATCTCTTTTATTTTCGTTCCGAAGGGCGAGCCGCGACTTTTCTAATGATTTAGCAAACTAAGACCAATCGAGCTGGGCTGGTCAAGTGCGCAATGCCAAAATCCTCAAATTACATCACACTTCTCGAGTTACAAACAAAATGATGCGATCAAGAGATGCAAACATTAGTATAGAAACATAATTCTGATTATATAGGTCTATTTGAAATTCAATGTTAAAAAAGTTATAAAACAAGAAATTTCGATCAATCAAGCTTCTGTGAAATATTCACAAAAAGATTCTTAATTTTCTAATTTTATTACATTATCTCGGCAATAAAACGCGTCATCGTTAACAGCCCGGGAGTGAGTTTTAACAAAGCCGGAGTCGGATCTGCCGTCAGAAGGGATGAAAGCTAGCAGGGGGTGTGCTCGGAGTGCTGGTGAGCACTGATAACGCGTTCCTGCCGGTTGTTATGTCTCTCGAGAATCCCGTTTTTGCCGGGATAACTAGGCAGGAGGGTGGAAGCAGTTTAATTAAAAGAAACCTCCTCGTTCGAGGGCGCGAGATCGCACAAACTCCGGTTACGGTGAGCGGGCAGTGGGTGCTCTTTATGACTGAACCGCGCCGTCAACGAGGACATCTGTGTCCGTGAGATAGGCCTAAAAGCACTGTAATATTAAGCGATAGAGAATTCTTCCCGCGTGCGACTCGCTTTTTTGATCGGACATAAGTATGAGGTTTCCACAATTCTTCTTTCAATTTTAATCAGAAATTATAGTTTTCGAAAATTAGTCTCGTATTAGTCTTCATGATATATTGAAATCTCTACGCTTAAGATACGCTCAGAGAAAAAAGAGTTAAAATAAATCAATCCTCAGAGCAAGAAGAGCCATTCGAGCGTTATAATTTATATTGCTACGTTTAATTATCGCGAATGCCATTTGCTCGAGAATGGATCAACGTCGGTAGGATTACGGTCGAAGAAAACGCAATAACCGAAATGTTCCGTTTGTGAAGCTGTCGATAAAATGCAAAAACGCCGACAGATTAAAAGCTAATAAGCGAGCAACGAACTACCGATATTCCCCTTCCGGAACAAAGAAATTGCTACTTCTTCTCAATGCTCGCAAATCATTTCTAACTCGGGAAAGTTTACCGGACGCAAGTTTGAGATATATTTTTACAGACCCGTATATACACACAACGTGTGTTAAATACACACGTATATATGTATACACATCGTCAACCAATATACTCGCGCAACCGCTCGTCATGTGTCCCGAATAAACGGCGGGCTCTCAACACGCTCCGGAATGAAACTACGGGGAAGAATCGGAGAACTCCGACGGAACTCTCGTGAACATAATTTTTGTATTGTTTGCGGCGGGGATCGGCGCTATTATGGATTCCACAAGAAGCACAAGACGGTATATGCCGAAAAGTATAACTGTAACAACCGAAATTATAGCCGAGTATCACGGCAGAAAATCCTCGTTTCGAGAAGTCGATTCGCCTTTCCCAACTCTTCGATGTATAACAGTTCATCATTGTCTGAATTTATTACGCGTAACTTTATGTGCATGCAATGTATTTGATATTATTTTGTTAATTATACTGTCTTTATATAAAGAACCACCACAAAAAATGCCCGTTTTTCCGTCCTCGATTTTTCAAATGAATTTTATGCCAAATGATAGCTCATGATGAGACTTTAATCACAGAAAAATTTTACGATGAGCATATGATTGGTTTCAGAGATATAGAGGGTCAAAGTGGTTACTACTTACTGAAAAAGTATGACACTATCGACACTGTATAGCATGAATTTTGGTTGACTTTTTTCGAAACGTAGTACCTATGTGTTCTTTGAGTTGCTGATTACGAATCTGATGTCAGATTTCAAAAATTCAAGATGGCGCATCCAAGATGGCGGATATAAAATATAAAAAAATTAATTTCTCCAAAAATTGTTATCTAAGCGTGTTCAGGATCGCGCTCTCCTGTGCGACTCGCTTGCGATCCTGAACCCGCTTAGATAACAATTTTTGGAGAAAGTAATTTTTTTATATTTTATATCCGCCATCTTGGATGCGCCATCTTGAATTTTTGAAATCTGACATCAGATTCGTAATCAGCAACTCAAAGAACACATAGGTACTACGTTTCGAAAAAAGTCAACCAAAATTCATGCTATACAGTGTCGATAGTGTCATACTTTTTCAGTAAGTAGTAACCACTTTGACCCTCTATATCTCTGAAACCAATCATATGCTCATCGTAAAATTTTTCTGTGATTAAAGTCTCATCATGAGCTATCATTTGGCATAAAATTCATTTGAAAAATCGAGGACGGAAAAACGGGCATTTTTTGCACTCTTTTTGCGGTGGTTCTTTGTGACAAGGTATAATGAATACATTAGTTTAATTACATAAAATATTAAAATGTCGATAAAATAACGTAAAAATTATATATATATTATGTGATAATATATATAATATCATGTGCCATTCTAAGAAGAGTTAGCAGATAATAGAAGAAATAATGTAATAAACAATGTGCGTTACAATATTGTAGGAATCATTTTCGAGCGCAAATGGTACCCTAAACGCGCATGTTCCGCGGCTCATTAAGCAAATGGGCTTTAAAGCGCGCGATAAAAATCACCCCAGCATAACATCCACGTTGCTATTAGCATGAAGAGTTAGTCGATGCGCCCCCTTATGCATTGCAATGAGTTTCACGCGTGTTAGTTCGAGTAACAGGTAGACCGACAGGTGATTCTCCCGCGTAACGTAATAATGGATCTGGTATACCTGAGCAAGGGCTCTCTATCCTTATGAGGGGTTGTAGAACACTCCACGTAAGATGAATACATAATTCCCGTTTCTTTACAACAATTAGATGCATGCTGCTTACGTAATTGAGCCACAATCGTTGAAACGATTTTCAAATACTTTATTCCACCATGTTGAAACTTACTTTATTCAGACGTACCTCGCACACTTTTTGCCACGGATTCAGCGACCATTCAAGACCTGGTTCCCTCGTGTTCGTATTACGTTGCGTCATGTATCTTTCTGACATTTTCCACGGGCGCTGCGTCGTGCGACCTTTCCCCTCGCTGCCTCCAGCGTCTGACGATTGTACTGAATTACCAATTGCTAACAACTGCACTCAATCGTCTGGAATAACGATGACCACAGCATAGTCCGAGGGAACAGTCAGCATATAAAACTCGTTGCTTACAACGTGTATCTGCGTAACAAAAATCGTTTAAGCGCAGAGTCTTTAGTTACGCTTCGATCTACGTAATGGATTAGATGAACGTTTGCTGAGAGCTAAAAATAGTTCTTAAAAAGATGTACTATATCTTTAAAATTAAATGCGTTATTTGACAGATTAAATAAGCATTTTTTCGGCCATTTTCTCTATATTCAAAGCAAAAATACTTTATCTTTACTTTTAACCGCGATATGAGCATCACTCAAAGTTGACACTGTAGGACATACCGGCTGCGAACATCGGTTCTCCGATTTCATTCCCGTAATCCGTTCTTAAGCAGCATTCTCCCTTTTTTTACGAGCCTCTAGACTTCGTTCACGCTAGCTGGTCGAGATAACGCCAGCTTTATTATAGATTGACCCCGGGCACTCGACCCCTACCTTCTTCTTTCGCCGTCTCTTCTCCCTCTTTGTATCTCCCCCGATGTCCCTGCCGGCAACCCCAGGGACACTCTCCTCCATCTCGAGTCCACACCCTTTGGACCATTTATCTCGATCGTTTGCATCGAACGAAAGCGCCGCGCTCACCATCGTCATCATGCTGCCATTCACCTCTCTATTACGCGCGATATTAAAATCATCTGGAGAACTATTTTCATGCTTCGCTCATTTGCGACATTTCAGCGATTGTTCTTAGGAATTTACAACAGAATTTATTTGGTAAATACATTCTGGTCTCGTGAAAGAACAGCAGAAAAATAAAGTCGAGGACAGCTCGAAAATAAAGTGCCTAGTGTAAATACATTAGAAACGCAAATGCGACACTCCCTAGAATTAAGAGACGCGCTTAAAGCATGGAAATAAGTACTCCCATAAGTCGTGTCGTGGACTTGAGGTAGTCGGGCAGCTGGCAGTGAGAGAATGTAGCCGAGAGCCGAGGAAACGAGTGTTGCGGGGGATCGAAGAAGACGCGGAGAAGGGTGGAAAAGCGTTCCTTACCAGGCACGAGAGACGCTGGACGAGGGAGGGTGAACTCGTCCCATCGTTCTCTCGGTCGCTCGCACGGAACCGGTGGGGGATTGCCGTGTGGCAATCAATGCCGTTGAATTAACGCCTGGCTGCCCGTTTGCGGGAAAAGTAAGATTAAAAGAAAGAAGGAACGGACGCCAACCACCCCGCAGAGCGTACGAGCGGACGCGGGGTAGGGTGGCGAAGGGGTGGAGAGGCGCGAGCATGTCTATAACGCCGGTCAACCCCGCAGTCGCTTTTATTTTGTTGCTCGCTTTGCCTTCCGCTTGGCGTCGCGCGGGCCTCCGTTCGTCGTCGTCATCGTCGTCGTCGTGCTCGTCGCCGTAGACGTTAACGACGTTTTTATTTTTGACAGGACGTACGCGTCTGATAATGGGCATTTCTTACCGCGTCGAATGTACTTCAACCCCCTCGTGCAGAAATAACTTTTTTCTATATTTTCCTTTATATTACAGAATTTTGTATTACAGAAATCTTTGCTAATGCTTCTCTATTTTCGATTAATTAAAGTGGCATATGCCTCTTACTTGAGGGAATTTTTCATACTTTGATACTTCCGATTGCATAGCAGGTTTTACATACATGTTTTAGGTATATTCATTTTATTAAAATACTTAACAAATGCAAGAAGAATAAGAAGATCGCGCGATACATAAACTCTAAAATGTATTCGTTCTATTAGACTACTGTTGTTGATCAAATCCTGTTGATATTCCGGGAACGGTAAGAGGATCTCATGAGGGACATGGACCCTACTTTAGAACAGAGCTTTTAAGCTTCCTAGACAAAAGAATGTTTCGATCTTCGTGCTTAGACCCTTCGGTTCTAGAGCAACCAAGGGATATCGGCTTATCGGCTGCTTTGGCAGACCATGTACGAGAAAACCGCGTTGTTTATCCTCACGTTTATTTGACCAATTTGTTCAGCTGCAAGCGAGATTGCAAGAATAACGGAATATATCAAATTTTCGATATGATAATTTCGTCGTTTTATCAATTACGGAAATACACTTTCAATCGTTCTTTTGCTAAGAAACGATACTTTTACCGAGATATTATCTATTAAAAAATTATTAAAAGTTTATTGAAAAATTAATTAATGCTTCTAAATATATAAAAATATTACTGTTTCAGAAACGCGTGAAATTTAAAAGCGATCGGCGCATGTCTCGGGATGAACAGGAGAGTAATTGTAGGCGGAGATTTTTTTCGCAAACGCGTGGAACACGCAGCATCAATTGCGCGCGCGATAATATTTCTCGGGCTGATATATGATCGTGCTTTATGGCTAACACTTTTCTCTCCCCGCGGATCCGCGCCGGGGGTAGATCGTTTTCCAGACGCGCTGGAAGCTCGTCTCAATCAGAGAGGGACTCGCTACCACCCGCCGCGTGATTGGTGGTAGCGATGGATCATTTTTTAAGTCCCACTGCCTGCTCCCTCCCGATAAGGGCGAGCCCTTTAGGATCGGCCTCATTCCAGAGTGGTCGCAACGGTCACGAGGGACGGGCTGGAATCAACTTTAAAGCCACGTCATTGGCTGCCTCATTTTACTTCATCCGTTTTGCATGCGCATGTGCCGCACACGTGCGTTGCAACCCTTTGCCAAAGGGTCGCAACCCTCCCCGGTAAAATTTGAAAGACGATTCCCGCTTATCTGATTGGCTGATACATTTATTCAAGTGATACGTATGCGACTGAATTTGAACATTCTGAGAATTTATAATTTTTCTTGCGAATACTTTTCTACTCGATTATCACATATCAAGTAACGATTTAAGACATATTTTCATTACTTTTATATTTGCAAGATTTTTGCAACTGTTTTGTAGTTAATTAGTTTTATTTATATCTATTCTGCATATTTTTAAAATATAGAGTGGCCAAAGATGATACAAATTCATTAATTTTTACAAATTAATATTAAAGATTTTCTATTGGTTCTTCAGAATTGCTTTCGACGCAACCCTTTACATTTTCGAGCAAACTCATTGGTCAACACGAACCCTCTACTTTGCATATGTCTCGCGCATGTGCACGCTCGATTCTCTCGAAGGGTGGATCGCACCCTTCTGGTTCGTAATTTAAACCGTAAAGGGAGTTCCTGCCGAGAAACTCGATTGGCTGATGTTCGTTGAGAAATGTGATTCGTTGAACGTTTTCAACCCCTTGTATATAATATCGCAATATCATATCCTACCTTGTAATTAAAAAATATTTAAACTTTTTATTGAGATAAATAAATATTTAAATCATCACTTAAGTATTTATAAAATATATTTTTGTTGCTGTATATAATTTTACGTTGCTTGAAACTTACGTAATTGTCGTTATGAGAGATTGCCATTATAATGTATTGATTAAGTTTCATCTCATGCTTTGAACGCAACGTTTCCTCGCAGCAGTGCTAATTCTGACTGCCTTTGCTATTGTTACCATAGTTACGACGCGAGAGGATGTGCTCGCTTCGTCGGAGAAAATTGTAGGGGTTGCAACAGGGGTGGCCTCACGGGTGGTTAATGAAGCCAAATCCGTTTAGGATGAATACCGTGGAAGTAGAACGAATCGATGGTTCGTTAGATGGTTTGCATTGAAACGATAACGTGCATTTTCTTCTGCGAAAACGTTTACATAAATCCGTTTTACCGATGAGAAATCGTTACTAGAATCAGATTAGAGCTTAATATTGAAAGTTCTGAAATATTTTAATGCTAACATTTATAAAAGAATATGTAATATTAATAATCTTAATATTATAAATACTTAATTTAATGATAATCATCGTAATGAATAAAATACTTAATTATTTTTTACATATTGTGCTTTTATGGTATTGAAATACTATTAAAAAATTTGGATACTATAGTATATATTTTCGCACACGGTTTGCTTTGCGTGTTGCGGCAGATATTCTGCCAATCTCCGCGAACACCGGGGGTGCCGATGCTAACTGAAAGATCGCGTGAGCATGAGCACGATGGGGGTGATTTCGGCCACTTAGGATTTTCGAACGTGTCGACGCATAACTGCCAGTTATACGCGAGGAAAGAACGCCTTTCTATTCCTCATGTTCGTTGAATCTAAAGCATGCAACAATTAAGGGAAAGCGTCATACCTTGAATAATAAAATATTTTAAAATATTTTAAAAAATCCTATAAAAAGATAAAATCTCATTATATATTCGCGTCTGATGAGAAGTTATCAGTCCTCCCCGCTCTCAAGATCATATCTCGAGGAAAAGAGGACCTATTAGATTTCGTCATCATTAGGAGGGAAGCGCGGGAATCTCACGGGTGTTACTTCGTGAAAGCACGCAAATTTTTTGCGCCGCCAGAAGAATGCGCGCGGAATGCACAAGACGTTAATTAAATATTGCCGGCGCGGCCTGATTCTATATTTAGCGCGGGCATAATCGAGATCGTCTATCTACCTATTGCATTTCCCTTTAATTTTCCGCAGACGCGCGCCGTTCCTGCATAACGCGCCGCGCGCTAGATGAGAAATCACGGTTCTCGATCATCGATAAGGCGCCGTACGAGATTTCGATGAAATTATCGCGGTCGCTTACACCGGCAGCGGCTTGTACCTAATTATAAATTAACATTAACAGACAGTTCTACCGCCGCGCAACATTTTTTTTCTTTGCCGTTTGCATATTCCGGTACCCTTATCGCCATCGAGCTGCATTCTCTTCGAGCCGCGACGATGGTCGGTGGCATGAAAATGCATTGGCAGTGGATGCATGTTATTACACGTATACGAGTGTGGGCGAGGTTGCTTTCTTCCTGCCTTCGCTTGGCGCTCCCGGAAGTCCCTTTTACCTGCGCTTGTGCCTCCTTAATTTTCTGCAGGCCAATGATAGCTGTGCTCGCAATTAGCGTAAGCGATCGCTAACCGAATCGTCGGCGATAAGACAGCTGCACGAGTCGATAAGATTGCAGTACGCTATTGTAATTGGAGTATACCTTATTATGTATAAATATGCAGCACAGCCGACAATTACTGCCCCACATTTCCTTATTTTACTCCGGTTTACGTGTTGCAGCTGGGATATGTTCGATGCTACGTGAGCGATATGCTGCATCTTCTTGAAATTGCTACACGCGCTCTTGAAACGGATATCAACTTAGTTCAAGAAAATTAATTTTATATTTATGTAAATTGTTTAACACTGCATGAGACAGATTTATTTGAGTAATTAAGAAACGGAATTTGTTAGGCGCGCAATAAAATTGTAATTGTCTAGTCTCCGGCTGCTCAAATTCCTGTAAATTTACGAGAGGGGACGTAAAGCGGTAAAACTGCTGCTGTTCACTTCCTCGACATGCATTTTCTCGTGTATTCCTTATGAATATGCACGACCACTCACATTTTACAATGCAACGTGTTTCCCTCGCATTTCCAGATAAGTCCGAACGCCACAAATACGTAAGGAAATGTGTACGTGCATTTACTACAAGAGAATTTTAATGAAATTAAAATTAATTAATAATTTGTATGCGCACGACTCTATCTGTGACTATCGCGTTATTTGCTCGCACATATATATAAAGTTTATCAATTATTGAATAACATATAAATATGCAAAAACTACTATTAAAATTTAATGAGATGCGAAGACAGCGTATCTCATTGTTCTGTCAACTATAACGATCGTTATAGTTGCGAGCTTTATTAAAAAAAAATAAATTAAAAAAACCGTAATTATTTTTCAAGAGAAGAATGATGTTCAGATAAATCTTTTCCGGAAGAAGAAGGATGCATAAAACGCACATGTTTCTCAAAAATGTTACGCAATCGCGAAAGGGCCGGGCATCTGCATCAATCCGTGCTACACGCGCGTTACGCGCGCAATATGATAAGCGCGGTAACGCGGTAAACGCAACGAATGGCGTATTTAACCGGTCTTTAATATCTAGCGCGGCAATTATTTTCCACTTTACGCTGCTACACACGACGGGCTCGGAGTTTTCCCCTAATTATCCCCGCGAACAGACGGCCGTCTACATAACGTGCTCTAGGAGATTCGATAAAATCGCCTTCCCGGCCGTGCGCTTCCCGATGCGCCCGCTTCGCGGTACACACTTTTGCCGTACGCAGTCGCACCCTTAGACCGTGTTACGCGGCATTGCGCCATCCAGCTCTTATCCGGATGTGAGCACGTCATTGCCGGCGGCCGTATGAAAATGCATCTACTAAACGCTATCGCGGTCGTCCATTAGCGCGGACTCTTACATACGGAACGTGCGCGCTGCGGGGTTCCTTCGGCTCTTGCTAATTAAAGTAGCCGCATCGCGCCGGGTGCTAATGAGCAAACGCAGCCATTACTTAACTCGGTAATTACCGCTGCTTTATTGCGCTCGGCGTCAACGTTATCAATAAATGCAGATCTGTTTCGCGCGGGAATCGGGAAATGCAGCGGCGACCGATCGCTCGATGGCCGCGACGGCGCGGGTGGGGGCGGCGTTTTCCCGCGCGCGCACACGTACGCGAAACGAGACGCGCACGTGGCGCGATTGTACTTTTTAATTCCGCCTTGATTGCGCACGCGGGGTGGAACGAACAACAATCGACCGGGATGGGATCCCGGGCACGGTGTGAGAGCTCGTGCCGACTGAACAACGCCGCCATGTGCTGTTCCGCGAGTAAAATCGCGCTTCTCGAGGTTTCTCTCTCCGTCGCGCTGTTTGATCGTCTTTCATAACGTTCTAGGTGAAAGCAAATCTACGCTTCTAAATAGTAATATCCTACAAGGCTGAAAATAATTATTAATATATTAATACTAATAATATATCAAAAAACTAACTTTTAACAATGTAAGACGATTTTCTAAACATACATACACCTACGTACCTTTGTGCATAAAAGATCCGTAGAAATAGCGGTTTAAGTTAAGGAGCTGTTTCGTAAAGGTAGAAGCCGCCGAAAAGTACCGTGAAGACTGGCGGGCGCGCAAGATGGTGGCTCACACGTGTTCATTAATAGCATACGTCGGTTCCCGCCGCCGTTGGAGCCGGTGGTGTGTGCCCGGGGTTTTCGCGCGAGAGTGCCACGTCCCTTCGGTCGCAGAAAAGTTGCCGGCAAGTAAAAGCACGAACATCGTCGCCTCGCCCGCAATTCCGAGTAACTTCGCTTAGCAGTCGCCGCCGTGCCGCTGGTTCGCGGAAAATGTATCTATCCGTAAACTTGCTCCGGGACGTACAGCTCGCCGGTACTACGTGTGTATATGGCGCGGCTATGTACTGTCGGCGCGGCGAGATGGGGCCGGCGGTTGTCGAGATTCGGTGCAAAAAAGTTCGGCAAACGAGGAAATCTCGAAACTACGTCGCGAACTTTCTCTAACGATACTCGGCAGTATCATCGCGGGCTTAAACGCGGTTATTACAAGTTTCGCGCGCGCACGCGGCACTGCACCGATCGATCGCGAGCGATCGCGCGATCCGCCGTTGAAATTTTTTAATGAGAAGTAGGAGATACTTGCAAAAATCCCTTTCGCTGAGATAGAATGTATCTATTTCATTGGACGCTCAGTCTTTATATCGCTTTTCAACGCCTTATAGGAATCAAAATCCTGGATGTTATTAATTTTTAATATTAATTTCTAGCAAGCAGTAAAACAAAGATAAGGGGAAATCCGAATCTGTCATTGTGAATTTTACTTTTAAAGTTTCTAATGTAAATGCAAAACTTTCTTATAATATTAATAATTTCAAGCTGAATTCGTTTATATACATTACGATTAACTTACGTCAACACGTCAACTCGCGGTGACTCGCGTCGTGATTTCGAGTTTCCCGTGGTCCAGCGGCACGAAATTACGACGAAAGGAAAAGGATAGCCGTAACTCATCCCTGCCTCGGAGAACGTTTTTAGGTCGCGTAGTAAGATGGGGGGGTGTCTGGATGCTGCCGCATCGATCCGATACATCACGGGGGCATTTACATCCCCCCACTCATCCCCGTCTTACGCTGCCTCCCTCTTTCCCTCGCCGTCTCTCTTTCTCCTCTGAACTCCGTCTCGGCCTCGCAGCCGCACCGACGGGGTGGTTTCTCCCGTGCGGCCGCTTATGCCGCCACTTTCCTGGGGGCGCTTGCGCGAGCATCCCTCTTCCCGCCACCATCCCGGCTTTGCAACTACCGGGACCCCCTCGCGGCTCTCTCCTCTCGTCGCACTCCGCTCGACGATGCAACGGCCATTGTCTACGCGTCAAATCTTTTCACCCCCAAGCAGAACGACACACTCCGCCCCGGCCGCGGGGCGGAACGGTCGTTTACACGATTTTTGGGACTTCCGATCAGATGATCGGAGAGCTTCTACGACGGCGACGCGCTCGAAAGGAATCGTCGCGTCCATCTCGGACGCGCGAGACCGACGATCGAGGGAGATTTGCTCTCCTGCTTGCGATTTGAGAGCTCCCTTTCGCGTTTGCTCGAACGGGGGATTTTCGGGCGTTTCATTTCTACGAGATATTGGAAAGCCACCCACCCATCGTATCGTCTTTATCGTGTCATATTTAGGCACTGCTGCATTCAATCGCGATACAATGTGTCCTCCCTATTTAATATCGCTTGCCAGAAATGTTCTTAATCAATTAAATTGATATTTCATCTTTTCTGCTGCTCCCTTGTGCCGTGTATATCATAAATTTGCGTTAAAAAATATTTAAGTTAAAATAGTTTTTGCATCATCGGTCACTACTATTTCTAAACCGTTATCATTATTATATTAATATTATTACTATTACCTACCGTTTTTTTATCACTGTTATTAATTTAGTTTTGCCATTCATCACCTCATAGTTGAAACGTCATGTATTCCATTATAGAAAGCGTTTGTCGAGAGCAACGGTTCGTATGCAACAATTTTCACCCGCTTACGCGGCGTCCGGGAAATCGTAGCATTGTAATAAATAAATACGTAATGACGACACGCGCCACATACTGCACGGAAAACGCCGATTCGTCGGATTTTACGGGCGCACGGCTCGCGACTCATCAACCGACCGCGCGTCATGCGTGTTGAAACATCAAACAGACCGGGAGTTTTTCATTCTGATTGTTGCACGCCGTGCAATTCCGAGATGGTATCGTGTGTGCGTTTCCAGCGAGAAACACGTATCGCGCGAAAACGATGTCGTGCGTATACGAGTTCCCCGCGAGAGTCAGTTGCCTTCCCTTTTAGTATCGTTAAAACAATGCTTTCTTATTTTCCTCCTCTTAATACTTTTCACTCTTTCTTTTAATGTAATTCTTTTACATAAATAGATGTCACAAAATTAAAATGCACGCATAAATAAAAACGAAATATTCTCATTGGTTTAGAATATTTTTAAAATAATTTTGAAATGATGTTACATGTACCTTATGCATTTCTTTATCCTAGAAACAAGTAATGCTCTTTCCTGTAAGTGACAAAATTCATGAATCGTTCGTAACGTCTTATCTCGCGGGTTGGCGGTTTAACATTCGAGGGGTAAATTATTGGAACTCGATTGGAAGACCACGCCCAAGACGATTCCTTAAGCGAGCCGGTATCAGGAAGCACAAGGAGTCTCGGGTACACGAGCCGAAGAAGATGACGAAGAGACTCAGGGGTTGGAAGGTAGAGGAGGTGGCGGGGGTGGGCTCTTTGTCTTGGGGGTTCGGATTCTGGAGATAGAGGCTAATTCCTCGCAGCCACCCCTCGAGGAATGTCGACCTCCACCCTGCACAGGCTCTCCTCTCATCCACCTTTTCGTCCTTTCGTCCTTTTCCTTCGCCTTGCTGGGTACTTTGATGTCTCTAATTTGATTGAAGGAATCCGCCGTACGGATCCTAACTTCGTCTTTATTGATTGCTGTTTTGTTCAACGTCCGTTGGTTGTTAGAGGACTGGCAGACGCGCCGCAACGCGGGATGCAAGCGGCTATCTAATCCGAAATCCTTTCGACGTGACGTTTAAATTCCGCCGATCGCTCTTTGCCATTGCACGCCTCTGTAGGCAACGTTCCACAATCCGCTTTGTTCAGTACTTTCAACAGGAGCATTCAATTAATTCTCGCGACGTAATCATGACAGTGTATTTTCATGATTCGTATTTATAGGAATCGTTTTTGCATTATATTTGCCATGAGTAGATCTGACCGGCCGTTTGTTACACGGACTTTGAGGACTGTTCCTCCAAGGTTTCCACAATTTTTCTCAGCACGGCCAGCCGTACATGCCCGATGCTTGAGACAACTTATGCTAGCGACAGTTATTACATCGTAACTATCAGGACGGCCGTCGAAAATTCGTTTTGATTATATCGAAGTCGCCGCTGGCGTCCAGCGATCGGGCTTCTAATCTGATTCGAGCCGCTTATACGGAACCAAATGTCGATATCCACTCCGGCGTGGACTTCAACCTCCTTTTTTCCTCCCCCGATTCGTCTCGTCTCCCTTGCGCTCTCTCTCTCCCTCTCGCTTTCTCGTAAGGAAAAAAGGAACGCTATCAGGAAACCCGATAAAGGGGGTCCGCGAATTTTCTGCAAAACCGGAGAGATCCCGGCCGGAGCTGCGCGCCGTATCTTATCGTGAAGCAGACGTCCGCGGCAGAGAATCCCGGACTCGGGCATCCCGTATAGGTACGTACCTGTATTATATCTGCGTCGTTCACATATCTGGATAGGAGCGCATCATATTCCCCCTCCCCCCGTGCCTTCTATCTACCTACCGCACTGTATCGATACGTCGCCGTCGCACGTATACGGACGGAATATCGTGCACATGTATCTATATTATATCTCACGAAATATCGAATGGACGTCGTATCTTCTCGTCGTCTCCGAGCGGAGACGCCGCGCTATGGGATGTTCTATAGCGTGCCTAGAATGTGCGCTGGATTACCGTCACACCGCAACATTTATACCGAAATTCTGATTGTTCCGGCGTCTGATTGTTCGGACGACGACTCGTGATTTCTGATGTAAAATGGTACGGCTCGTGTGTTAAAATGTGCTACTTTGTATCAGTTTCATATGAGTTAACCACGTGAAGTAATAATTGAGATAACGAATTATAAATCTCATATTTTATGAGATTAATAATTAACGAGTGGAGTGTAATGTTAATCAACGTGATAATTTCCAGTCATTGCAAATTTGTTTCTGATATACTCGAATTGCATGCGTAGCAAAAGAGTATATTCCCAGCTGCATATGATACGTTTTTGAAGTATCAGATAGACATGGCTCATTTTTTCGTTTTCTTCTTCCTGCTGATCGATCCGTATCTCTTTTATAATAGGTGTACGCGCGTGTATTGGTGCGCGAAATACACACACCCACCTGTACATATCAGCAAAGTACCCATTACCAGTATTCGAGCGGTATTAATCTGCCCGGGCTAATTGCATGTCGATTACAGTGATCGCAACGAGTGCCGATAAATACTGGAATCAAAGCGAAAAGTTTCCGCTTGGAACATTTTAGGTCGTACGTGCGATACCGAGTGCTCGATGGAGGCTGTTTTGATCGATATAAAATATCGCCGGGCTATCTGCGAGATATTATTCTACTTTATGACACGCGAGATCCCTCGCTAGCTCGCGGATTAAATTACAGCAATTACGCTGGCCCTTTACGTAAATGTATTCTTACGGCGTGTACTATCATCAGTATTTTCGCAATTATTAAATTGCAGCTCCAGTAAAAGACGCCTGCTTAATTATAATATTAAAATAATTACGATGTTTACTTTGTATTTAATTTCAATGAGGATTATAAATTTACCATGAGATTGCGGACTGCTCGGAAATTTTATAAAGCTGTACGAAATGCTTCGATGCTCGTAATTTCGTTTGGACTGCTTTGAAGAAGTATTGAACGCGAACAATCCTCTAAAAGCACAAATCCAAATTATAAAACAACTTGAACTAAACTTTGTACTATGCTTTTACATTAATACGTTACCATTTCAGTTCAGTTAAGTATAAAGAAAAGTCTTTTACATTAACAGGATAAGTCAGAAATAATCGAACGGTTGATCCCTTTTGTCTTTTACCGCTCGAGTTTTGCAAAAAAAGGCCGTGGGCACGTGGAGCGATGGTTTGTCCGCGAGAACGAGAATGGTTGAGGATGGAGGGCTGCACAATGGCATTACTAATGATTTTACTTCGGGCAACCCTCAGGGCCGTCATATCGATACGATAGGATACCGCGATACGCGGACAGAAACGCCGGTCGGATAAACCAGGAACCGCCAAGCCCTCCGCTTCCGTTTCTACTGACGGCGAAAAACGAGAGAAAGATAGAGAGGAAGAGAGAAGAAGAGAGAACTGATTCGAGTTCAGGGGTTACGTCTACTTGATCGACTCCGCCGACTATCGATGATTTCGTTTACCTCAAATGGAAAAGAGCGAATAAAGCCCTAGCAATGGTATATCTTACAGTTCAATTTCGGTTCTCGGAACTCGGAACACTTTTCCGCCACTCCGTTCGGCCAGTTCGATTGTACGTACGGCGTCAGGAACGCTATACAACCAATTGTTTTTATTTAATAAGATTTGCTGATTGAATGAGAACAAGTTTCAAGAATTTAATAAATAATTTACATGCTACAAATTATGTACATTCATGACATTTGTGCGAAAACAGATCTTGGTTAGTGAATACATTTACTTCATTGACACTCCCTTTATTTGCAGAACATTCAATAATAATAAACGGTCTAATTTACACACACTGTAACTATTTGTAACTTTAAAATGTTCTTTATTTTAATATTAAAAAAATATAAAACACATTCTCTATATTATCTTTCTCTCAGTCTCAAAAAGATTCTGGCATAAACGGATCGGACACGCACGTTAGCGCACCAAAATTTCGAGAGGAAGCAAGGCAAGGAATTCCGTATATTCGGCAACGCGTCATTTTAGGGGCCGTTAGCCGTTACACTCCCGTGAGGCTGCACGGGGTGCCTTACCCTCTCCGTACAGCTAAATGTCCACGTTCCTTCTACGATTCCGTCCCTCGTCGCGTCGCTCACTCCGAAACTCACTCCGCGCCATTCCTACACCGGAAAATCCCTCGCGGCGTTCACTCAATCATACGCTATTTGTGTCGCGGCGACCACGCGGCACACAATCGGCACAAGAAAAAGGTGTCCATCGAGCAAGAAACCCACCCTGCCTGGTCCTGGCGTCACTCAAGCTCCCAACCACGCACCAACCCCCTCAGCCACCCTTTTCAGTAATCGCAGCCTTGCCGCGACCATCACGACCATCAAATTGGTTGGTGGTCCACTTCGCTGGATGTATCACTCCGAGTTTATTTATTTACTCAGAATTGTACATTTATTAGTACATTTATTGTACTTTTTGATGTTTATTAACATATATAATTACGTTAATAAACATCAAAAAATACAATTATATATCAACATAATTACATAATCTTAATTACATAAAATAAATCAATCTCTTATTTGTATAACTAGTACAACACAGGCGCGCGCTATTTTATTTTTCAATATTAATAATGTTTTCGAATAATAATATTCATCTATTATTTATTATATGCACAATTATCACACTCTACCAAATTGTTAACCTCCACGCGAAGACATTTAACACGGCTTTTTTAAGAGTGGATTTGGCATATTGCGAAGAGTTTTCGACGATTGAAAACCCTTTAGATTTAGAAATGAAAAAGTTCTAGCTATTAAAATTTTCTCTTTTTCCGAAGAGTTCTGTGCTATTTATATTGTTATTTGGCATATTGCCTAGAGTTCTCGATAATTTAAAATTCGTTAAAACAATAACTGAAAAAGTTCTAGCTATTAAAATTTTTTCTTTTTCCGAGGAGTTCTGGAATATTTATATTGTTACCAGTACAACACAGGCGCGCGCTATTTTATTTTTCAATATTAATAATGTTTTCGAATAATAATATTCATCTATTATTTATTATATGCACAATTATCACACTCTACCAAAGTGTTAACCTCCACGCGAAGACAGCCGCGCGATGGTAATCTAAACTGAACATAACACACAACGCGAATCGAGATAACCAATCAGCGTCGCGGAAAAGAGGCAACAATGATTTCGATTTGATTTAACACGGCTTTTTTAAGAGTAGATTTATTAAATTTTAACGAAAAAGCTCTTTAAGTTTCTCAACATGCAAACGCTTATATATACCAAATTCTTTGGCGTGATTGTGCGCACTTACCCCATAATTATAGCATTCCATTCATGGAACTCATAAGATCGCGAAGATATTTCAACTGGTAATTTGGTGTATCACGGTTAATAATCATAGTCTTAGACGTTCATTCATTACAATGAGAGAGATGATAATTTCCTGCACTATAAAAAATATTATTTATTTTTGCCGTAATCCGACATGGGCTGGTGTGAAAGAAGCAGAACACGTCTCGCCGGTTTACATCTCGTCGAGTCATTACCGTTAAGTACGATTAATTATTTTAAGCTTTCCACTCAGCGAACATCATTTAGAAGCAGAATCTATTATCTGCTTTCCACAATCTGCATGAATCTTGCATATTCGCATTTCGAAATCTCTCTTCTTTTCTTTTTTTTAGTTTAATTTTATTTTAAGTCCGAATATATTCGTTTTATCTATGCAGGATACAATTGTAATTGATATTGTGACATTTGATGCATAACACGCCAAATTAACGGAAATTATTTGACACTCGTTCCCTGAAAGAATTAAAATGTAAATATAACATTAACTGGTATATCTCTTTTAATTTTTTTTCATGTATCAGGTCCAAATTTCTGACAAAATAATAAAAGTTTGAAAATTTAACAGAAGAAGAAAGCCTAATAATGAGTTAATACGCGATCTACGTTGAGATCCACGTTATGTATAAACCATAGGACATTTATCGTTAGCCCAACCACCTTTTCCCTCATTCTTCCACGGAACATCCTCTAGCAACTCCCCGCAACCAACAATGTCTCTGTTTTCCGCTTCTCCCCCGCCGCGGAAACTATTTTTATTCGCCGCAGTATGCGCTTCATAATCTTTGTCGACTCCTCGAATGTCAGACTTCTTCTTGCCTCGCCCGCACATTCTCCTCCCTTACTGCCTATTTCTGCAACCCCCCTGGCCGAATGTTGCCTTGCCTTTCTTGCCAGAGTTTCTCCTCAGGATAGAGATCGCTTTTGTGCTTCCATCGACTCGGGCTGACAGGTGGAAATGGACGATTAAACGATCGACAAACCCGCCAAGAATTGTCTGGAAGCGTTGGTCAGTGTTATCGCAAAAAGCAGTCACATTCAAAACGATGTGTTTTTTGCAACTTGCCATTTATGTCTAGAAATAAGAATTGAGAGAATAGCATGACGAAAGAGAAAACGAGCAATATTTGTTTAAAACAAATAAAGCTTCTTTCTCATTGCAGTAAATCTTTTTTGAAAATATTGGACAAGAAAGTTTTAATCTCGCTGATTCATTACTCATTTTTATAATAACTCACTTTTTATGTATAATACAACGTTGATAATTACCTAATCGAATTTTGTGACTTAATTTTAACGTCAAATAATAGGAATAGAATTTTTTTGAATCGAAATACTGCACATTTTGGGAGCGTACAGTAGAAATACAGAAGTGCAGCACTCAAAAAAGTTATTGTAGATTTTGTTAATAATAAATAATTTCCATAACGATTCTGACGTTTCTCACATCTCGGTTGTGTATTTTTCCTCTTGAACAAAGCTCGTTCGAAATCCTTGAATACAGGACAGAAAGAAAAAGTAGGCGAGAGAGCGATGAAAGGAAAAAGGAGGGTTGAGACCGACAAGAGAGGAAGAACGTTGAGGCTAAAAGAGGAGGACGATTATTTATGGGACGGTTAGATGGTGGCGCGTCCGTGCCATGCATAGACAGTGCCTCATTCCGCTCGGCAAACGAATGGCTCATTTTCCGTCCGCAAATGTACGGAAATGCCGCTCGAGAACGGCATTTCTTAATATTCGCCGATATCGGGAGATAACCGGGGTAAGCCACGTCTCCATAGAAACGCAATGTCGTCCTGCTCAGCGACTGACCTGCAGCTATGCAATGATTACGTCCTGGCATTTTGCAGAAATGCGCTAGTTTGCATCTTCTTAACTCGATATTCTGATATTACACAGTTTATGTCACTCTTAATTTAAACATAAATGGAAATACAATATTATAATAGCAAATATTCTGGTTTCTTTTTAATCTATAGAAGTTATTTAGTATCTTGTTGCTAAATTTGGTTAAAATCGTACGCGAATACTCCTCCTGCCATTACGTTAGATCATGTACTCAACAGCCAAATTTTTTTGGTCAAAGACAACATTGAGAGCGCGAAAGTCCACGTTGTCATTGGAATGGAGGTGGCCTGGGTACCTCCTCCAACGAAATTGTCGGTGAAAAAAAAAGAAAAGAAAGCGAGGAGGGAACGTGGAACGTGGCACGACGGATGCAGCTTTTCAGAAGAGCTTTTACGAGTCGCATATGTGACCACCATCTCCTTTATCCCCCGCTTTATATTCCTGGCAACGTGTTACATCCCTCCTACCTTCCGGGCCACCAGCTTCTCCCCGTACAACCATCACCTCAACCCCCTCACATCAGACTGCTCCCTCGCGAGGGCAAAGGGTGTCGGGAGGAGTACCGATATGCGGTCTCCACCCCCGCAGTCAACCCTCGAAAGCTTCGCGAGGAATTCTTTTTTCATATTCGCTGGGGAGTGATAGTCCGACGTAGCCTAACAAATTTCCAACGCCTCCCCCTCTCCATTGACTGATACGAGAAATACCCTCGCTTTCGTACGCCCGAGCGCGCATTTAAATCCTCAAAGATCCTTCACCCCATTCGAGCGAGAACCGAATCGCTCTCTCTCTCTCTCGTGCTGCTTCACGCCACCCGATCAGTTCATCCACCCCCGTTCCCCATTCCACCTTCGACCGCCCCACGAAAAGCATGGTCGACCACCACGACCGCCCAGGGACCGATTCTTCCCACGCACAATTTACAGTTTCACATTTTATTCCCATCGCGCGTTCGACAGCAGGGGGTCGGGGCGCAGGGAGAGGGCTACACCCGGATAAACTCGTTTCTCCCTTCCAGTCGCCAATCATCTTTCCTGCTGGGTCTCTGCGGTTTCTTACGAAGGACGGGGGTCCGCCCGGAAGTCCGCGGAATTGTTATTTATGATATCGGAATTATTCGGGGGCAACTGCGCCTCTTTTCGTTGGGCCTTGAGCTCGTCGTGTATAAAGGACAATGCAAACAGTCCAAAAATTCTGTGTCGTTAAAAATATTAAATTTAGCTATTTCTGTCTTTATTTGTCTTTGCGACAGAATATTCTCATAGGCACGTAGGGCGAAAGTGAACAAAATTTTATAAAATAATATAATTTTATCAATTAAATTCATTTATTTATCGATTAAACCTATTTAGCAATCGATTGTTCCAGCCGTTATGGAGATATAATAATCGTACCTCCGTTCGATTAGAGACTTCGCGTAAATATGTATACATACGATCTCTCTCGTTCCTCGACTGCATGTGAACTATCGTGTCTCTTGATTAATAGATCGTTACTTAACACACGTTTTATCATACCTGCATGAAAGCTCAATTGAGCGTGACAAAATATTTTCCTCTAATTGAATAATCAGAGATTAATCAAATGTTTATCTAAGATAAGAATCAGACAGGTCATTTATCGTGGTAAACCGAGCGAGCGCTGCGTAATTATTCACGCAGTCATCTGAATAATTGCTAGAAAAATTAATGGAAGATAAAGGACTGAAGGGTATTAAACGTGTCCGGTCATAAGGGCCTCGTATGTGGGAAACAATTAAGTCAATGATAAGCTCGTGATGCATTTGCATATTAAGAAGGCGTTTCATTAATTTTTGTAGGCATGCTCACTTATGTAAAAAAAGGAAAACGTGCACAAATAATCCAAGTTGTCTAAAATAGAATAAAACTATTGCTTCCCAATAGTATTAGACCTACGATGTCTAACGACTATTGTAGATGCTATCGAGAGCTATGACGTAATAAATTAAAGAGGGCAGAAACTGAGACAAGCGGTTTGGAAGTAACCGCTGCGTCGTATTTATAGTTCGACTATGTGGGTGGTCATTAATCTACGATCGTGACTAATCGATTGCTATAGGCGCGATTATAAAATACGTAGTAATTTAATTTTTAACGGTCAGTGACTCCAATCGAGACGCGATCTTGCTTTCCACGCTTGATCGCGTTTTTCCTTGATAACTGATTATCTTTCTTATGCGCAACGCGGTTTCGCTGTGTTCGAAGAATATTTTATTAAATCAGAAATACCTAATTAAATGATCGTTTTGACTTAATCCTATTATATATCAGTCACTACAAGATAGAAAAACGAATTTTTAATTTTTTGACGTGAATACGTCTTATAACTCGATGGATGCCAATTTGAAAAGTTGAGCGTCACGCGAGACGCGTCACGCGAGACGCGTCACGCGGGACGCGTGACGAAATTTCTTTCATTCAATTTTAATATACAGTCTCATTTTAATTATAATTATAATATATAGGGTATCTTACTTTATCTTGTTATAATATACAAGGTGTCGACTTTGGATTATAATATATAGGAAAATATACACAGTTGATTGAAACTACTATCTTTCTTTGAACTCTTTCCATTAACATGATGTATTCATGTTAAAAACTTGCGGCCGTGTCCCGACAGCCTACCCGAATTTTTTTTTTAATATTGAAGAATATATTTCGTGATCATAAATCAACCCGAATAAAATCACCTTCATCAGCGTGACATTCATCAGAGATAAAATGACGATGCATCAAGTGATGATATCCATATAAAATCGATTGTTTTTAGGTACACCTGTAAAATGTAATCGCGCTGCCTTATGGATTAACGCATTTACTTTTATCCGCAGCACGTGCGAACTACAAGGGATGGCGGCGAAGAAGGACGCGGCCGGTTGGCGATAAATTACAGAGAACGGAACGACGGCTGAATCACCGTGCGCTCCGCGAGGAGACATTAAAATGCCGCACCACAAAAATCGGGCAAAGTAGGAGGCACCATGGTGTAGTTTGCGTCACGGTCACGCAAATCCGCTACCGATTGGCACGAGTTACGGCGTTGCGAAACGGTTGGCCGCGGGCACGTCCGGAAGTCAATGACGGATCGGCATAGGAAAGAAACCGAGCCATTAACTGGCCGGCGAACAGAAGAAACGACCTCGTGATCGCCGTGACGAGAATCCGTCGTTCGATGTTGATCGATGGTGCAGATCCATGGATGCTAACGCGATCGGCGGAAGTACTCGAATTGCGAAAATCCCGCGGTAAGTATCGCCGTTGTATGTAAATTCATGTACAAGCCGAAATCCTGTCCGAGAGCCATGAGGAATTTAAATTCGCCTTTTTAATGCAAATTCGTGCGCATAATAAACGTGAAATATTTCGATCATTTCGACTGTATCCTCTTCATTATAATTATAATTTTATTTTACGGCGGTAATAATTCAGCACGCGGAAACACGCAGCACGTGCACGTCGGCTAGATACATGCAGATCGTGTTTTCGCAGGTATTATCATAGGTAAGATCATCTCGGCATCTTAGACGGAAATATATATTGCTTTTTATTGCGGTGCCAACCGACCATCAGGCAAAGCAAACCGTCTCTCATGTATGTCAGTGTTGTAATTAAAACGGATATGTATGCTAGGAAGTACTCTTCATTCAAGAATCTTCTATGCTTTTACATAAAATACGTATATTAGAGATCTAATCAGTATAAGATTTACAATTCATATAAAATCGGGACACAATATCTAGTAATATTCTCCTCCTTATTACAGTAAAGATTTGCAGAGAAATCGCTTTCTAGTACATATAAATGTAAGAAAGTGGCATTAAGTCTTATATCATAAATAATTACATCTTATAACATCACATTCGTTTACACAACTTGTTTTCCAATCAATATCGACTCCTAATATAGCACTCTTTCATCCGTAACGAATGCAGCATATTATAACTTACGGCGACGCGATACTTACTCGAATAGAGTATTCGCTCGTCCAACACCTCGACAATCAGTGATGCAGTGGCAACCGAGACAAAGTCGCTCGTCTAATGAACCCCGCGATTAGCGAGCGAACAGAAAAACAGGTTCGACACGTCCGTTAAACACAATACTCACTCTCAATAACAGCTAACAAGCCGTTGCTCCTTTTCCCTGGAAATCGGGGAAACGCGCGCTCGAGGGAACGTTGCACGCACTCGGATCTCGTTAACGCGAGAGCAATTTATTCCTGGTGCACGCTCCTGCTCTTGGTCAATTATATTTATGATTTCCACGTACACGCCTGATTCGCAATGCTTCCAAGGCATGGTAAGACCATGAGGGCTGGCCGTTGCATCAGTCGGTGAGATGCAACTATGTTGCGCTACGGTCGCGCGTGAACGATAAGTTAATTAGCGATGGTGTAATCGACCAGTGATTAATCGGAACATATCGTATCCGTGTAAATTAGACGGTACGTTGAACATGGCGAGAATATGGCGGACTTGCACGGTAACGTTTCGCGAAAAGGGTGTTTGATTTATGGTGTTCTATAGTTTGGGCGCAAAATAGGATATACACAATACACGCTAAAATGTCGCTATTATATCTGTTACCTCCAGACATTTACTTAATCTTGTTTGAATTTTGCACAGTTAAATGTATGATAAAATATAGTTCTTGTGCCCGAAACGACAAAATGTGATAAAAATGTTAGAAAAATAGAGTGAAAATATCGAAGGAAAGTCCCACGTAGAATTTATGTCACTTATAAAAGACGATCAGAAATATTTTGCCAAGCTCCAGAGACTTTCATAACGATTCTCTTACCGAGTTACTTGCCGCTTACATCCGATACTCCTGCAAACAATATTACATTAGCGACCTGGCCAAACACCTACTGACGTTTCGGCGATGATGTCCGGCTGACACGTGTTCCGGTTCTTGCTACTATCCGTCCCGGCATTTTCGTCGTCGTTTATCCATATTATCTCGCTGTCGTGTACTCTTCCTCGACCTCCTGTTGGTTGATTAGCGTCCGAAGGAAATTGTCTCGTGGCTCGTCGATAATCGAAATCAATACGGCACATCGCGCTTCGCCTACGACAAATAAAAAAAAATCGAAACTATTAATAATAGCAAGGCGCAGATGAAATTTCGTGATGATAAACGTTCGTTATGTCAAACACGTGATTCTTGTCGCAAGAAACTGCCTTACTGGAATCTTTTCAAATAATAAACGGAAATTGTGCTGCATGTGACACTTCTCGTGTGTATTTCAGACGGAACGGCCTGCGATGACTCATGACGGTATCACCGACACGAAGAACGTTGGCGTTATCAGAAAACGATACCTGCGGATCGAATTAATTTCCTCAGGCACGAGCGGGGGGAGGGGGGCTCGATCGTGACCACGTGGGCGAAATTAGGTGTTCTCCATTAGAGCGGTCCGGCCCGTTTACATTCGCTGACCGGTAAGTAGCAATAAATATTTGTTGGGCGACCAACCGAACGCAATTATTAGCTAACACATGGCTCCGGACGTGCCTCTGTCGCGCGGCTTAAGTGACCGCGTGCACGTTATACGGCCATTCCGGAAGGTTTGTTTCTGCATTATTGATTCATTGCCCATGCGGTATCGACCGGCCGCGTTATAGCCGGCTGCTCGATCGGGAGGAAGAGTGGGAGATGCATTTTTACACGATTCCCCATGTTCCGCGATCAATTAAACGTGACTCATCGCTGCTCGCATCGAGGATCGCACGGATATAGCACTCGCGTAGCGTGCGTGCACGATGAAATCAGAACGCAACCAAGTAGCCAATTATATTCTGCAGCGATTTATCTCCGTACGCGTTTAATATATAATGTATAATTAAATATGATTTTTTTCTTGTTACAGGAAATACGGTTCACTTTGGATTCATACGACGGAGCCGCCTGTCGTTACGTTTCCGCGAGGAGTCGCACGCAACAAGAAGCCGGGAAGCCGCCGGTGGTCGGCGGCCGTCATTGATCTCCTGTTAGAATCGGATCACTTCGATGTAACAAGATAAATAGTCAGCGGGACACCGTCGGTGGTCGAGGGTGCGGATCGCGGAGTCATGCTGACTGTGTATCTGATCGCGAGGAGCGGGTACACGCACGCTCGTCCGATCTGGATGTACTTAATGTGTACACCGTGGAGATTCTCTGACCATACAAGCAGATGGGACACTCTCCGATTCGCATACACGTGATTGGCGACAATGCAAGCCGCGATTCACATCCGCGTGAACGACGAAGCGAATGTAATTTCTAAGCTTCTCAGCATATCGATATCGTTACGCAAAACGCATACGCGCCAAAATAACGATCGAGCAACCTGCAAAATCGATTTGCGCTACGGCGCGGAAAAAACGACGAATGATTGACTAAGGATTACCAGAGCGAGAACCGTGTCGGATCGCGCGTCGTCTAAGCCGCAAAATCCCAGATCGCAGATCTAACGACGAATTCTCGGTTTAACGTTTCCCGTATAGCACGCTCTCCGGAAACTTCCCTCCGCGTGTTACCGAACAGCGCGAGCGCGATCGGCTTTTTGTCGCCGGCCGGTTTTTGCGCGATCATCGACACTTTCGTCACGGCAACACCCGGGCACGTGACGCCGTGAACACGGTGTTACAGGTGTTCGCGACCATTCGGCAACCCCACGGCTCTGGTGACATCCTTTCGAATCGATTCGTCAGACTTTCCCTCTCCCCCGACCCCGTTCTTTTGCCACCCGCGCGGTGTGTGAAATGGTAACGTTCTGGGAAAATGTCAACCATCGAGCAACTTGTCCGGTTCGTTCTACTTCGAGCTCGTTTTTGTCGCGGCATCCCGCGACCGGCCGAAGACGACCAATAACTTCGTTAAGTGTTTTTACCCGGAATGCAGAATCGGTGATCGCCGGAAGTGGTCCCCGACGTAGAGCACTCAAGTAGGTTTTCTTTCGTCTTTCCGCGAGCGGCGGCGGCGTTCGAGAGCGCCGTTATTGGGACCCGTCGCGGTCGCAATGCCGTTTTAATTGTCTGAAACTCTCCGGTATTTTCCGTTCAATTGCAGCGTGTGCGTGCTCGAACTCGCGAAAGACATCGAAATAAAGCAGCGATCGTTAAGTCGGACGTAATAGGAATATATTACGACTTCCTAGAAAGTGGGCGGACAGGAGGCGATCGATTCAGACAAAAACGCGGGAGATTGGGAGCTTTTTGCAGCGGACGGCGATTGTACGACCCGGCTCGTTACAAACGCGGCCACGATTATAAGCGGTCCGGATGACAAAAAATATCTAGTAAAACAAGCCAAGTGTGATCGGTTACGCGCGAGAGGGCGGGCATAAACGATGAAAGGGGTGGTCCGAGGGTATCGGCACAGAAGCTCGTCTGCTCGGTGAACCGTGGATTAAGATAAACCCTTCATCGGTTTCTTGTCGAACGACTCCTCTCTCGTCCTTTTGTTGGCGCAAACCGTAGATAGCGCTGGCTTAAAGTACTTTCTGTCCCCGTGCGGAAATTATTTAACCGGTATATCTGTGTAGCGTGCGCACGCGCGCGCGAAAGATGCTCACCGCGATAGAAAGTAATAGAAAGCGTGGAAGAGAGGGATAAACTTGCGCGAGGAGAGCAAGCTCGAAATTTACATCACCCGTGGGCGTTAAAAAATTACCTGCGCGCAAAAGCAATCAGCACGGAAAAGTGAACCTTCGCAATTTTTATTTTCTAAAAATCGGTCACTTCGCGACGCAATCATATTATAATAACTAATTAGTTAAGACGATTTAAGGACCAAAAAATATGATACAAAGAACTTATTGTTAAATAAGCTCTCTTACTACATGATGTTTATCAAAGTTTTTGAAAATTTTTCAAAGCTATGGAATGCTATAAACGTTATTACGATATCCCAAGTAAATAGCAAATTTCTATCAAAAGCGAATATTCTATAAGAAATTATTTTAACGTAAATGTTACAAATAGGTGCACAGCTGCATGCAAAGTTCGCTGTTCCGTCTTTAATTTCAAGCTGTGACTATGAGAAATGGATTTACGGCTCGTTTCGTCGCGTATCTTTTTTTCATATTCCTCGTGATGCATAAAGGGGTGAAAATTGAGAACACGGATTGTCGAACAGCTTGCTCACTCGCGGATTCGTACGCGTTTAACAACGGCACTCATTAGCACCACCATAAATATGTAAGCTTCTGCATGCGAGAGCGATTTGAGAGAGCGCTCCATTTTTCATACACGTTACTTGCATATACATCACCTGCTGCCGGTATATCCGCATCCAATTTAACGAAGGTATCGTAAAATTGTGTTAAGGCGATCTCTTTCGCTCGTTGGTAATAGCATGTAATGAATACGCAAGTCCTAGTTTTCTAGGTAAAACCTAAATATGAGCGAAAAGATTAGTTTTCACAAAGTAGAGGGGATATATTTTCTTCAGAATATAAAAAGAGAGGAAATGGTCGGAAAAATTCTGTGTTAAAAGCAGCCAGAAGCACATTGAATATTCTCCGTTAGCACATTTGATGTTCATTTTCCGTACATTTATCGAGACAAAATGATGACTCGTAAAAAGCAGCTACAATATTTTTTGACAATTATCTTATCCGCAGTGATAACTTTGTCTGTCATTAATAGGTTGCAAAAATGTAAATTGTTGAATACGCTTATCGACGATCTTTTCCTTGGCATGATTGGATTGATTACATTCGCCTGTACTGAGTAATAAAATTAATCTTAATAAAACCTCAAGTTGTTATATTGGACGAGCCTTATCTGGACATTTTTCCAAACCTACTTGTTTGCTGTATCTTTGCGCAAGAGATTTTCTACGATGCTTATTATTATAGTAAATGAAAAATCGCCGTTGCTAATCATGATAACAGTGTAACGTGTGTCTATAATATTTATACATTAATTACAAAAAAGATGTTTCTCAGTTTATTCAAGATAATAATTGCAACAATCATTTTGCACCTACGTGTTCAGGTTGTTATAATTTACGTCCAAAGTCATTCGGTTTAAAAGAAAATGCGCTTTCCCAATCTAAATGATTTTCTTCGATCTTCATTCTTCTTGAAACGATATTATTACGTTCCAGAAGCAATTTACGTTGTATAGATCTCAAAGTTTGGCGGGATATCGTTGAAAAGTTTGCTGATCCAGGAACCGTTCGATCCGTTCGTGCCAGTGGCGGCGAGCTTTGTCGGGATGAACTTCCAGCGGGATTCGATATCTCCCGAGCCGCTTCCTCTTCCTCATACAGGATGTCCCAAAAGCAGCATTCTCCTGACTGCACTAACATTGACTTTCCTTTATTGCATTTCTTCATACATTGTCCAAATTAAGTATTAATAATAATCAATATCATTTTTTAGAATTGCGAAATAAATCATTGTTATCCACCTTTGCTGTGAGAAACTCTTGATTCGTTGCAATTCCTCATTCATTATCAAGCATTTGCAGTTAATTAAAATTATCAACTTGCGATCGAACAGTTCTCTCAACAGTCAGCTTCACATTTCCTCAATCATCGAGCAATTGCACGAAAGCTCATATTTTTCCGAGTCGTTTTGTTCCTTGCGGACATATCCTCGAGTTGCGCGAGGGAGTGTACGTGGTGGCGGGCAACCACGAAAGGTTTCCATAAGTTCAGATGTTATACGCGTTTGGTGGCAGAAGCAACGATATGATGACCCGTTTACCTCATCGTCCAACTTCAAAGTCATCAAAGTTGCGAGCTGCTCTTGGCGAAGTTTCAACCCTGAGCGCGCCTAGTAAGGGTTGCTTGCTCGGATGGCATTAGCGAAGCGGTTTTCTATCTGCTTCAGAAAGCGGCGTCGAAGGGCGTCCAACCCGTCCAACAGAATGTTGCCACGACTATAGCTACGCGCGTGTAACATCGACATCACCGTTATCGTTCGACACGCCGTGTCCGAATGGAGGAAAAACTCATCACCGATCGATGAATCCGTCAAACGAAATTCGATGTCGAGATTATTTATGGGATAGGTGTCACGGACGAGAACAATGCTGCCGTTGCTTCGATGGGATTTCTCGGCACACACGTCTCGAAACGTTCGCGTCGCAATGGAGAACGCGCGGAAGGACTGGTTCTCTGGACAACTCACATGCGATTCTTAGGCAGGTCGTATTTCCAGAAGATCCATACAATGAGATGAGAATTCGCTCTTTTATTGCACGTTTATAGAACTTTCATGATAAAGTTCATGGAAGTGAGATTAATCCTAATTTCTGAGAAATGGAAAAATATTTTTAAAAAATATTTAGAATTGACTGATTTATGGATGGCGACGTTTATGTTTCAGATTCTTCAGTAATTATACCGTTGAATCATGGTCTACCGTGGAGAACGGATATGATGCATTGCGATATAGCTACAATCTCTCGTGACTGGGATCATCAGCATCATTTATCTTCTATCTCGGGAAGCATTCGCGATGATGAAAACGCAGGTGGATTCCAGGCGCGAAAGAAACTCGCGTTTTCCACGGATCGGCCGATCAATATTCAACATGCATGCTAATGCTCGATTAAGAGCCGTAGCGACCGGACTCTCGCGGTCGTATCCTTGCATACGTGACGTGCCGGGTTGGTCACTTTTTCCATGGGTTTTGCAACAGCCACCGCGTCTGCGATACGTCCGCGATGCGTCTCATTCGTATGCGGCGTGCGTGGCTGCAAGGAGCTTTATAAGTAACGCAGTAATGACATACCCTGTCATGGCGTGGAACAGTTTTCTCGGCTCTCATTGTGTCGTTAAGCGGCCGCGCGGCGAGGATCGCACGTGGACTGATTTATCGGCACCATCAGGGAAATTCCGCATCGTCCAGGTCTCCGCTTGCTTTTTTCTATGTATCTGCGTACGCCCGAGGAAATCATTTTTCCCGGAAGACATATTGCGCTTTTCATCGCGCGGTGAATGCGTCGTGCATTCCAATGCCAAATATTGCCAATTCCCGAGCGAATCTTTTATATATATATAGATTATATAGATTAATTCTCATTTCTGATATAAAAATCGAAGATCAATGTATAATTAATCTTATCACGTTCTATTCCGGTGCGCGTATTTTGCTATTTTCACACTCGCGGTTATTTATTTATACGATCCGCAATTAGATTAAGATATAAAATTACATTTTTTCCTCTATTTTGTGAGAAATTAAATCTCTTCATTAATTTTTCTCGATAAGTAAAATAAGTATTTCGAAAGTTAATAAAAGAATAACACGATGCAACAACGTGCATAGGATAGGATGATATTATTACGATGTAGCGATAATATATTATCTAGGTTTATCGATAATGTCGATAGTGATAGTGAGTCGTCATTCGATAAGCGGATGAGAAATAAAAAAATGTTGTATGCACGTGTATTTGCGTACGACGTGTGTAAGCAGTTACTCAATCTTAATGTCGTTCGCGCTGTTTATTCAATTCCAGCTATTGGATAAGAGGGAAGATAGCGTTTCCTTCGTTTCGACTTTTTTTCTTAATATGCTATCGCGCAACAAATGTGTATAAGTCTAAGGAATAATATCAGATAAGGCAACATCGACAAAGTGAATCGCCTTGCATCTATACAATGTTTAATACAATGTACGGTTCTAATGCCTTATCGGCAAAGGCATCGTTATTATCTTGTGTTATCGTCTTGGACATGTAGAAGAGTGTATGATGAAATATGTATCAAAAATGCAACATTAATTAGGCTTATGTTTCCACTTACGATTACCACTATAATTACATTGCTCTTATGAAACTTCCGTGTTTTTTATCGCAGGTTTTATATAAATATAATTATGCAAACGGCTTCTCGATTACGAATAAAATTCATTTGGATAGAAGTATAATTGTAATTTTTCAGAAACGCATTAATGACGAACTCATGCAACACTATCTATGGATTAGACGTGAAAAAGATCAAAAGTCTTGGAAAAACATGACATACGACACATCGGATTACAAATTATGATCGCTTCTAGCAAACAACAACGTGCGCCTTGTAGTATACAATATTAGAGAAATGAGATTGCGTAAATAATATACCATCTGATAATGACCATCATCGCGGTAAATGCGCGTGTAAGACGCTTTTCACAGCTACGGCCGTAATTCACGAGGTATCGTAAGAAAATTACTCGCGAGCGCGAGTTGATGCGCCCAATTAGAAGAACCTATAACCGCGCGTTTTCTTTCTCTCCACCCTATAAAACGTCCGCTTGTATCCCGTATTCTTAATTAATCACGAATATTTATTGCGTCTTCTCATGCACGCGGGCGTAGTGCGAGAGGCAATTAGCGAAATGATCGCGAGAAAAAATAAATGCGATTTCTTTGCCGAGCCGCAGTATTCGCGTCGGCGTCTCGCCGTAAGAACGTACCGCTCTCAGATGCGCCGGTCGGGGGATATATCCTCGCCATAATTAGTTCATTAATGCTAGATACGTTCCGCGTATTCAATTTCCCGATATTATCCGCACGGCAACCCGCGCCGCGAGCCTGAATACGCGCGCTCCTACACGCGGCCGCCTCCGGTGCATCCATCGCGAGTAAGAGATTAAACTCCGGCGGGTGGTCCGATGCATGAACAATATTTCTCGTTACTTAATAATTCACCGTGCTCGACTGATGCGGAATGCGTGCTGCTTGGAAAAATTGACGCAGACACGCTGAGAAATCCTTTTGTCGCTTACAATCCCAAATTCTGGTCGCGCCGCGGATATTTGAGAAGCAATGTTTGCTTCTGAAAGAAAGATTTCTTCAGATCAGATTAATTCATTATTTTGCTCGATCTTGGAGAACATCGAAGGCTCTTAAGAAGTTACTTCGGGTACCGTTGCGAATTTTCGGTTCTTTTGAATTCAACGTTCAAGTCTCAGCGCATTCGTTGCATTCACGGCTTCAAGATAATAATGGTTCATCGAATGAGCGAAAATAATTTCTTCGCAAAAGATCGCTTCCCTTCGATGGACTAATCAACAAATGCATTTCGGGTCTCTCGCGCCCAACGAGGGTCAATGGTCTCGCAGCGCGAATCAAACTCGGTTGTCGATGACACTCGCGGATGATACTCATCTTGGCGAACGGGTACCAGCGTTCGCGACAAAATGACCCCAGAAAAACGTGGTCCGGTCGATAAATCAGCGGTATGGCATTCCTAAGATAGCGCGCTATACCTGAAACTCATTACGATGGCAAAGTAATTCCCAACTAAGTAAGTAAAGCGATAAATACATAATGCATCCGACGAGTTTCCCACACGCGCCCGCTCACTCCTCTCTCTTTCTTTCTTTCTTTCTCCATCTTGCGCCACGTCTTGGCGAGTGCATTCAGCGGAGCAAGCGGTTGCAGGCCTTGCCGTAGTTCCATGAAATAATGCATCAGCCCGTGAGCGAGCGCGCATCGTACGCGGATTTATTTGCACGATCGACGAACACCGTTCTCGAGAAGAGCGTTCGCGCTTTTTGCGACGCGTGCACGATGTCGTCGTCATCAGGCGAGGCACGTGGAGATGCAAAGCCGAAGTTGAAGTTACGACGGCGCAGGAAATCGTCGTGGGAAAGCCGCGGAAAAGCCGCTTCAATAATTTATCGGCGAAGGGGAGCGATTAATTCTGTATGAAAAATATGAAGGAACTCGAGCGGCGCCGATGCTCGGTTTTAGTCGAGGCTCATTCATCGTTCATCGTAGTCCATCCGCCAAACTATTCTCATATATTTGTGCATGTACATATATTTGCGTATTAAGAGAAGTTGGATTCTTCTCAGTTTATTTCGTACTAGCTAGCTACAAAGTTACGGAAACTCTTAATTCTAAACGTGCCGTATTACTGCTGGAATTAAACCGTGTAAATATGATATTTCTTTAATTAGTTTTCATTTATGGGCGGACGTAAACTAATTAAGCTTTCGCAACAGCACTGAATGACGTACGCCAACAATGTTGCATGATCGTGGTCATAAATCTCATTCTTACATCTACGATTTGAAATCTTAATTTGAAATGTGATCATGACCCGCGCATCATTTTACATATAGAAGCGTTCCGTAATCGGGGCTTGATTGAAAATTTAATTTGGCTTGGTCGCGGCAGATAAAAAGGCACGCGTGTAACCAGTAGGCGGAAGGATCATAAATAAATCAATTTCTATGCATGCGCATGAAGAATTATTCGGCGCGCGCGGTGCTTCCTCTTGAAGTTTTCCGAGTGAACGGAATGCGCGCAACTCGTTTCCTCTAATTTCATTCAATTACACCGTTTTATGCAAACGGACAGCGGCCGGCAGCGGCCGCTAATTACGCTGAATAGAAGTTGGAACGCGGCCGATGTTGCTCACCTCGATGTATTTATCTCACTCGGTATGAGTACAATTATAAAAAAAAGCTATTCCTCACTACGTGTGTTCCGTGATGAATTCTAAAATCTCGTACACCTTATCTCCCCGCTATATACATTTTCTGCCTTAATTGGCTGATGGCGTATCATTCTACGAATATTGAGATAAGTATTCGCGGCATTTCAGACTGCCAATGATCTCGCTGGCGAAGTGTTTGATAGCGCGCACAGCGCATGGGATGTATCTTCGTATCTTTCCGAGTTCGTTAAGTCAAAAAGCAACGATGCACCCTCGCGATTATCGCATTCGGCTTATACATATTAACTTTGACCGCGAGATATAACTTACGCCTTACTGCAATCGTACCCATTATTCATGCGCTAATAAAATATCACGTCAGATTCTCTAACAACTGTTGTAATTAATCCGTGTGAGGTCTTAACATCGTTGTGCCTGGAAAGGAGGAATAGATAACTTAATAGCGTACTGATTTCATAATTGGATCCCTGCGCTTAATTGGATTAATAATACGAATAATACGAATAAATTAGTAACGAAACCGACCAATTAGTATGAAGTGATAAATATGCCCCGTACATTTCCTCTCGTCTCGCTGTTTCTTAAGTAACCTTGCGAACATTTTGGTGTACTCTTATTCGCGAAGCCATCAAGGTTTCAACCGTCAAGGTTTAACAACTTATTGGTAAACTATTTACAACAAAGAGATGAGATAGCAAAGAGAATATATATAAGAAAGAAAGATGATATATCTAAGTGAAATGATCGAAATGTATCGATAAATATGTGACATAGTTGTTTAATGACGTTGCTAGGTACAAATAAGAAATATTATTAACTAACGGAAAAAATAACGAAAATCTTGTTTGTTATAAAGACTCTCATCTCTGCCAGTAGATAACGTTTATATCAAATATTTCGTCTTCAGAATAGTTGCTCCAGATTGTACGCTTCCCAGTAACGGATTATTCGTTGTTCAATTGTTTCGTTAATTCTCTGCGTCTCCCGCGCAACGTCACGTTTACCTTCGACATCTTCGGACATCCTGCGATCATCTCAGCGAGAAAAGATACACGTATTATACTCCTCCGCGCAAGCCATGGCGAGTAAAGATTTTGCTATGAGCGGTCGTTCTCGGCAGAATCAAGCGATATCCGACGCGGAGTACCTGAAGATCGTCGACAGCGTCAAACCGTGCAGGATTTGCCGAGAAGTATGCCTTTCTCCCGTGTATTTATCCTCCTTAGGTTACAAGTGTTATGACACTTTGGTACATTTCCTTACTCTCTCTCTCGCATTTAGCGCTCCGTTTAACGCTAACAATAAGCGTACAATCGTACGCTTCCGCGATTCGCGCTTCCACAATTTTATTATTATTCGAATTATTGTGTGATAATAATTTCCATTATAATTTTGGATTATAGATTAAAATAAAGAAGGAGGTTCTAGACGAGATCGAGAATTTTTCCGCCAACGACGAGCTGGATATTGAACAGCATGTCAAGAGCGAACCGTTGGAAGAAGTATCGCGCCATGAAAATTCCGAACGGACCCCAGAATCAGACTGTCAGAGAAATGCAAGCGTTTCACTTTCTCGGAGACAAATGGACGGGTATACTGACTTAAAGGAATACATCGTGGCATTGACAAGGGGAAAGCTTTTAATGTGCAGCGTCTGCAGGATCGAATTTCCGAACGAGGCCGAATTCAGGACTCACATGATCGTACACAGCCATGGAAAATGTTTCCAGTACAACGGACAATTTCCTAGGTATGAACCATGTCCAGATGATCCGGAGGACATTTTATTCTGATCTTGCAATATCTTTCTTAATACGAACAGAATAATTTCGATGTAAATAAAATAACACAAGATATTTTATATGTTACATCTCTGTAATAAAAATGAAGAGACAAGATTAGATCTGAATAAAATCATTAATTTTGGAAAAAGATATTCGTAATGTTTCTGTACGTATTCAAGACACAATATTCAAGACACAGACGTCATTACGCGTTCATTTGACACGTATAACGCTCCGATGTTGCTTCTTTACTGGCCTGAAACGGCCTTCATCGTTACATAGTATTTATTACTAATAACGTAATTATCTCTTTCCCATCTAGATCGTCAACCTTAAAAGATCACTTGCATATGCATTTTATTCCGAAGCCTTTCGCGTGCAGACAATGCGAGCTCCAATTTCAGGTAGTTAATGCTAATAACCATTCGTAGATGTAATCGTCTTAATATCAGATCTCTTCGAACTCTTTGCTGCACAAAGTGTTACTCACTCCGTATTCAGCCTAATAAATGCTCAGTGAAGTACCTTGCTGCATGCAAAATTACAGTCAGCCCTATCTAATCTACCGAATAATCTATCAGGAAAAGAAATAAATCAAGAAACGCAAAAAGTTAAAAAACGATTAATAAACGTCTGCACAGGATGTGCAAGATAATTTCTTTCTCTCTCTCTCGGACATACTTTAAGTATATCTCATGACTCTTATCATTCGAGCATTTACTTTAACAACCAACCAACTAAATAACTTAATAACAAATTATTTACAATATGCTGCATTTTTATTAGAATGAACGCGAGTTGAGGAAACACCAGACTAAAACGCACTCCGAACCCTTCGAGGCTTCTTTCCGTGGCAAGAAGAAGCCGTTGCAACAGCGGTCGCTGCGCGATCTCGAGCTGATGAACGGTAACGCGAGGTCTCACGAGTGCGCGACCTGCGGCAAGAGCTTCCTGAGGTCCAGCAGCCTCCGGACTCACATGATCGTCCACACCGCGGACTCGCCGTACGCGTGCGATCTCTGCCCGGCGAAATTCAAGAGATCGTCCGTGCTGAAGACGCACAAGCTGACGCACACGGGCGTGAGAAGATTCGAGTGCGACATCTGCAAGCATCGTTTCCACCTGAAAGGCGCGCTCAAGCACCACGTACTGGCGCATTACGGTGAGCTTGTGAATATTCTCATAGCTTCCCATACGTCTCCAGGAAGCCGAATGTATCTGCCGCGTGATTAGACAGTTCTGCATCGCGCGCGATCGCGCCGTTTTGTATCTTTGTTGCCTTTTTCTCTGCCTTCTCGGCTTTATCGTGAGCTGCCAGGCCGCGCAGGACCCCATTAGCTTCTCATATAAATCCAGCGAGGCGTTTAGTCTGTGAAACGATCACCCGTGCGAAACAAAGGAACGTTCCGCAGATAATCGGAAGTCCGGGGGAATTTGCAAGCAGCGCGTACAAATAAAATCGCGCGCGCGTAAACGCGTACGTTTTTCAGCGCGCTTAAATATGTACGTTCGCGTTTCTCGCGCGACCTGGGCGTTCTCCGCGTGCCGCGCAGAAATGTATTCCGGACTTTTAATTAACCTCTGTCTAACCGGGGTGAACGTGTGGAGGAACTTGGCTCCTCTCGCCGCGAGTCGACTCTTGCCAGTTTGAAAATTCACTCTTCAACGCGACTGCAAAGATATCGCGGTTGTTAATATCGTGACTTGATTTATAGTTTGCATATAGTATAGGCAAGTTTGCGGTGATTACTAGTCATCTGATAATTCGCATCGATGGTCTTAAAAGCGTGTTCTTTTTATTACACAGAGAAAAATGTTTCTTTGGATTTAATAAATGTTGTTAAAGTCAAAGAAATTTAATTATTGGAATAGTCCAACCAGATTTTGGCCTACGAAGCGTTAGGAAAAAAAGAAACCGATTTACGACTAAAATGTACACCGTTTGAAAATTAATTTTCATTCTTTGATTTTTATGCAAAGTTTCGAGTATCCATAATGTTGTACAAATTTCTACATAACTCTAAGATAGAGTAAGATTCTGTACAATTTTATAACTAGTTTAATTTGCAGGTATCAGGCCCTATAAATGCGAAGATTGTGGCAAGTGCTACAGGAGATCCTGGGGACTGAAAGTGCACAGATATCGACATACTGGCATAAAGCAATTCGAGTGCGACTTCTGCAAGTTGCGCTTCAGTGTGAAGACGAAGCTCGCGAATCACATTTACACGCACATCGGCGAGAAACCTTACAAGTGTGACATCTGCGGACGTCAGTATGGCGAGAGATACCAATTGAAGGCGCACAGATGCACGGCATTATCCGACAACTCATTGGGACGAAAAGCTGCTCAAATTTTATTCTTCCAGCCAAGGCTGTTGAAAAATCTGATAAAAGTAAATTAAAATCAATATATCATCAAACATAATAACGTATGATAAAGTAGAAAATATTGTATTATAAATTAAATTTGCAAATTTGGACTTTTCCATTCGAAAAGATTATTAAGAATGTCGAATTAAATTACTAAGAAGACAATAATTCTCGAAAGCAACTCTCGAAAAGGAGGCGCATAGATATCATTCGTAAATTAATTTAATTATTATCGATCACGATTGCTTTTTTAATAATAAGACTGGTTTCTCGATACAATGGTCGGTCGCCATTTCATTCGTGATCAAATCTATCCTCGCGGATCCCATCCGTGTTTGCATGAAGCTTAATAAGGCACGGCCTTAATAAGCACTTCGCCGCAGAACAAAACACCGATTAATCCCAGACTGAACCGACTCCGATACGAATTGGTTTCGAGCTTGAAGCTGGCCTGCCGACTCGCATGGAGGAGAGGTCGGCTTAGGTTCGTCATCAACGTATCGTATATAATCACAGTCTTTATTCGATATTGCTCAAACGTGACCGCTGGGATCACCGAACGGCGCAGCGGAATTAATGCAGCTTCCACGACGTAACGACCATTTCAGAGAGAGTAATTATTTACTTTGTCGATGGTACTTATCTCCACGTGTTTCGCTGCGCGATGTCTCGTGATATGCCATGTCGCGCTTGGACATCGCGCGCGATCGTTTACGTAATTTACATTCCTGTCGTGGAGAAATCATATTTCGCAATACAAATAATACGCGCGCGGTGTCTTCCTACCGGCAATATCTGAGAATTAGTTACCTCTTCCTTGATTTCGTCAAAACTTACGCTCTGCCAGATCTGCAGGATAAATAAAGTACGAGTGATGTTACGAGGCGACTCTCACTTCATTCTTTCTGGTTCCGTAGATGAATGTCTTTCGTGATAATCAGGCTGAGACATAAGCATTGTTAAAGCAACAATTTTAATTTAATTTACAGCAAATTTGCAAACTTGAGATTTATCAGCAGAAAAACGAATGGTTTTGCAAATGTAGAACATGCAATTACCAGAGATATTAATGTAGCGCCTCTTTGGCGGCCTCCTCGGGAGTATCTCGAGCGCGTGGGCCCTGCTTATGTCGCCGCACGTGAGAATGGTGCTTTAAGGTGCGTGGACACAGCAGGGGCTTGTAGGGAGTAATCCGAGATGCTCCGCTTCTTATCAGATCGCATCTCTGATTCGCGTGCCTTGCGGCTAAACTCTTTGACAGTGCCGACACGTATCCGCCTTCTGACCCCGTTTCTCTATTTCGACGCGACAGGAAGTAAAAGAGAGAAATGTTTTTGCAATTCATGCTATACATTAAACGATTTCGAAGAGACTTTTCGAAAGAAAAATACAATTTCGTCCAAGTCACTGACAACTTTGATCAGAGATATTATCTTAACTCATTCTCTTTTATTCAAAACCTAAGTTTCTTATATTATGTATAATTTAATCCTCATATTTGCGTATAAATAATATATATATATAACTTAGAAAAATTATATACATTGACACAAGTTGGAGTAGGAATTATTATCTTCGACTTTTTCCAGTGATGTCGACGTTTTAAAGAGAAATAAAACTGCATGACGTTTAACAAGATTGTCGCGTAAATCTAAATCTAAATAAACCTCGTTCTGTCCATTTGGACTTTTACAACTTCCTAGCAACAGTGCGATTTAAATACGCGGATTTCGCGTCTATATCTCTCGCCTAATTATGCCTGTGCTTCGTGAAATCTACGATCTGACAGTTCGCGTACGGGCGTTACACACAGCGGCACGCAGAGAGTCACGCCAAGTCCTAATTATTTAGATAACGATCATAGCGGTTTAATTATATTCCTTCTCCCCTCTGTCGCGCTGCTCCGTTCGCCGGTATGCTAATGACACTTAATGCAGATAGCAACGCCGATACTATTTGCCGTACCGGCTGCTAATTGCGAGCTCACAATTACGTGCGCGTCCAGCGGACGACGGATTTGGAAACTCGGGGAAATAATACGTAACGACTTCAGCCGTCGATCCTCGTTGTGCATTTCTATTATATAACGTCGCCACTCTTTCCGGCCAATCGTGATAAGACACACATTCATGTAAATTATTTACTCGTTAATTAAAACAAAAACTACGCGTGGATATACTGTAAATTACATACTATAAATCACAAAGCATTACGACGGAACAAACTAATAGAAGAGTTGATTTTTTTTATTATTCTGTACATTGTATGCATTGTTTAACTGGAGAAATATTTTACCATAACATCTCTTATATAATTGTAGCAGAGGATTTATGAAACTGAGTGTAAGTGACATTTTCCGGTCAATCTCTCCGCGTGTGCACCACCCGAACGAATTGGACCTTTCCCAGCGGCTGTCTTGTAGGAAAGGGCGAAAACGGGGGGTGGCGCGGAGATTCGTAAAAGAAAAATGGGACGGGGTATATTAAATAACGACGATGTCGATTAGTATTGACAACGGCGATTAAAGAGCCCGAATTGCTAGCCGGTAATGACCGAGCAGGCTGCGCGAGCAGTGAGCACTGTAATTTCATTGATAATATTTAAATACGGGCTTTTGATAGCTGTCTTCTCTCGGCTGGCATTAGCACGGACCCTGAAGGGCCCCGGTCCCCTCTCTCCCTACCCGAATCACTCCGCCTCTGAGAGATGAGCAGAGGCGTACTATTTATCGACCTGGTCCCGTCATTATTTCATCCAACTCTTTCATCGCCTTGCCCTTGTTAATCGATAATCCGCGAAGACGAAACTCAGCTGCCGACTCCGGCAGGCTTACGTGAATCGAAGCAGTATTGATCCACACGAAGCTTTTGCTGCCACGATCAAATTCATTTGTGATTTCACACGAAATTTCACGCGCGCTTCCGCTTTTGGCTATCACGCTGTCGATTTTACAGAGAAAAAGATACCGCGGGCGTGAGAGAGCGGTAATATGAAAAATAATGCGGACGATGATTATTTGCTTAAATATACACGCGAATTGTTTAGCAAACGACCTCGCTGCGTCTTGCACGTCTTTAATTAGCGCGACTCCACCTGATCGTAATCGCGCGCCGCGCGATTCTAGGGTTAATGCGCATTTAATTCACAATACGAAGAGAAACAACGCGGATAGCATGACCGGGCGTATTCCTGAGATTTTCAATGTAGATCCATCGGCCAACGCGATCTACAATTTAAGCATTACGATGCGTTAGTCGCTCTGTTCCCAAGAGAGTCCCAATGTACAACGCGTGGAATTATATTGCTTCCTTATGCATTTATGTAAAATATTGTAACATATATTCACACATGAAACGTATCACGCAGCATCTGGCAGCACTAAACAGTGAAGAAGAGGAACATATAAAGTTACTTAATGAGATCACGTAGCGCGTTGCCTCGCACAAAATAAGAAAAGATATATCTACATAATGATAAATAATAGTTTAGATTTAACGAAAAAGCAAATTATCCTGTGGTATACTCTACGTTTGCGAATACATATTTGGAGAGCGGGGTTTTTGCACGCGGATGCAAGCCGATACAATCTAATTGGATATGAAATTAAGTCAACGAAATTCCAGCAAAAATCCCAGCGGCGCGGTGAAATTTGAAATTTATATCTCCTGCCTGCGCAAGCGAGCTGTTTCGCGTACGCTGATGCATCTGTCATCTTTTTCTGCGGAGTAAGAGTCCACCGAGTGCATAATTGCGCTACTGTACAACCTTCTCGAGAACGACGTGCATCGAGCGCTCACTCGAGAAGGTTCATCGATTTACTGGTACGTCATTAAAAAAATATTTAATCGAGGTAGCGTTTCTTGCAGCGCGCGGACAAGCTGAATCCACTTATGTACTGAAATAATATGAACAATACAGAGCGATACGAGGCGATAATTAAAAGCGTAGAAACAAAAATAGCGTGAGTGATGCGATTAAATAGACACGCGTAATATTTAAATACTAACAGTTACATGTAAATGCAACTAACGCAAAAACAAATAGAACAACATATTTACTATAATAAATTAAATTTAAAGCTGTACATTAGTTTCATTACGAAATCATTTTTCTAAGCTGCGCCCCGTCATTCCGATCGATTTTGATCGTACTAAAGATCATCATCCATCGATCTCAGTGATCTTAGCGGTCCACGGTCATGAAATAATGAGGATGTCACATGCTTGCGATCGACGCACCCAAGATTTATGCCGTTGGCATGATGACTGTAGATTTTCGTCGATTCATCTGTCTGTGTTCCAATTCGGTTGTGTACGGCCATCTCTATTAGGATTGACTTAAATATATCTATCCGAATCGCGGAAGATCAATGCGAGATAATTTAAACTCTCTTAAAATTATAAAAGAATCCGCTATCTTAATAAATCCACCATAGTATTATAAATGTGGAGGTTTGGCGACACAAGAGGAAAAATTTGGTGATGTTCTCATAGTAGTCTTCCGGACTGAGAATAGTTTGTTTCGGAAGCGACGTTCGATCCTCGTGATGCCCGATTCTCGCTGCGATCGTCCGCTTTCGCGAAGTGTAAGTGCCGCGGTGTCTTCGAGAGGCCGAGGGACGCAGAGAACGAGCATACGGGAACAAGAGAGAAGAGAAGAGAGAAAGAGAGAGCGCGCGGCGCTTCTTCTTGCCGGTCGGTCTTCGTTTCGATGTAGGTAATCATGCGCCGCATTCCCCGAGTGCCGCGGAGATTTTCGGTTTCATTGTATGCGAGGGGTTGAGCCCGAACCGGAGGAGTTCCTCTCCCGGGCTCGAGGCAGAGGAAAAAGAGAAGCCGCGAGGCGTAGGGCGAGGAAGACGTCGCGGAAAGATGGAGAGAAAGGGTCGACGGGCCGTGGGGACGAAGAAGGAGGCCAGAGGACACCGAGGAAGAGGGACGAGGTAGGGTAGATGGAGGAAAACGGGGAGAAGCAGCAGCGGAGAGCCGCCGGCGGATCCATCGTCCGTCTCCGTGGAAGCAAACGACGCAAAAACTGGCGTGCATTGTCCCCAACCGTGAGCACGGGGAGGACGGGAATAAGGGAACGAGAGGAAGATTGGCCGGCAGAGGAGAGCAGAGGAGAGAAACGGGCAGTATTTCTGTGTTTCATCGGTAGAGCCACGCATACCAGCCCGCGGCAGCGCGTCCTACCGAGAGGAGAGCGAGGGCAAGGGGAGGGAGTGCGGTCGATTTGATTTTTAAATGCAAACAAATCTACATCGTGGCAAAAGCGCCGCCGACCGACGTTGTTCCTTCCTTCACCGCACCGGCTCGATGCCCGCCACCGTTGCGGCGGTGAAGGAAGACTGACGCCGAAGCGTCATCGCCAGCCTGTCGGATATCCCTTTTTTTTTGCAATCATCGAAGGCCGGCATGAGAAAAGGCTCCCTCGCAGCTGATGCTTATTCTGCTGTTCCGCCCGAGCTTCTCTGCGCCAAAGAAAATTCTGCACCACAGCCGATAATTGTTAAACGAGTAATTAGAGATTCGGTATCACGTTATATTTGGGAATTAAGAAGAATTTGAGAATAAGATGTCGATTTTGCATGTCACAGTCAAGAAGATCTCTTTAGAGAGTATCCCTTATTCAGAAAATTAATTAATGATGTCTTGAGAGTACTCGTTCATCTTTCAAGAGATAAAAAACGAGGAACAGGAGACGTGTTTCCGAAGACATGTATAGATGAAGCAAGAATTCGGAGATATTTTGCGGTATCATCCGCATGGTACCGCAGAAAGTCCTCTCATTCGCGCGCTTCTCGTAAGATCCATCCAGCGATTTGTCGCCGGCCGTATCTCCGCTCCGTCTCGATTTCTTTCCGGTCCCGGCGCGGTGTGTGCCGCTCGCGGGAAAAAAGGAGCGGCCGGGCGAGTCCTTTGGTTCCAAGTAGGGTGTAATTGCCGCTTCCGACGATGAGAGGAACGACGTCGGCGCCTTGTCCCGGCATTGCTGCATGTGCACGTCCACGTTCATAAGTAACGAAACCGGCGAATAAGATTCTGCCACCCTCCGGCCCTCCCGCCCGCGCAAGCAGTTCCTCGGCCACGGAAGGAAAGAGCAGGATGAGCGATAGATCGGCCCGGATGGTTCCGAGCGGGCAGAGCAGGACACGCGGTGATCGAGGTGGTCGAGGGCACCGAGCGAGACGGGCGAATGGCCGATGGGGTGGCGGGGTGGAGGGAGCATAATTGCCGGTGGATTAATGAGACGGCATAATTGCACGATAATCGACGATCGTTTTATTAGGCGACCGGGCCCCCGACTGGAACTCCGGAGTACAGAGGACACCGGCACCGCCGCGTGGTCGCATATTATTATGAGGGCCCAAGCGCTGCACGGGGCGCGGTAGGTATGTCAAGCTGGCCAGAAATGACAATTACCGAAGACGCGGTTAAACGCAACGGCCCTCGTCACCCTCGGCCGTCGATTCGAGAACACGCGGAATGCAGTGTCATTGCTGTCAGCGAGCACCGTGATTGTCTCTTACGGCCGAGTGGTCTGCCGGACAATACCAAAATCAAAATGACGTGGGAAGAATGTCCAAAAAAGATCTGAAAGAGAAGAGTTTTTCAGTTTCACGTCTCTGTGATTGTTGGGCTTGATGATTAGTGAGACAGCACTGATAATGACTCGCAATTTACCTGATCTAAAAATATAGACGCGGATCGGATGATCGTGGTTTTACACGTAAATAACCGGCACCGCTTTAATTCCCATCTCCGCGAATACCGCTCGCTGGATGTGCCGGGGAATCTCGAGGAAAACTAGTCCATGTGTGCCGGCGTGTCCGTTTCGTACCAGCTCAATCTCTAGGCTGCTCTCGTCGTATCCGTGGCCGTCCAGGGCCGTTGGCTTCTCGGAGATGAGGGACTAAAAACCCGCGGACGCGTTCCGCAAAGGGACATTTAAATGATGTCGCCGCGGCTCGACTCGACTCGAGAAAAGGGGCGAGAGAGCAAGAGAAAGAAAAGGAGAAAGAGAGAAAGGTACCGGCAGGAATAACTCAGAGCGGCGCGCTTTCCCTCCCGTCCCCCTCGTTTCCCTGCCTCGTCCTCCGCCACCGAAGGAGGAACTTAGAGACGAGCTAGATGGACGGACGGAGGAAGAGACGCGGCTCAGTCAACGGTCCAGAGTGACATCGCGGAGGCTCCTCTACATTCTCTCCTCTCCTCTCTCTCTCTCTCTGTTCTGATATCCACCACGTCCGCACCGCGATCCACCGCTGTTCTTTCCGTTCCATGACGGTGTTCCTCGTGACGGAAGGAGAAGTGGAGTGGAGCGAGGTGAAGAGCGCGACGGAGGAAGAAAGAGGATGCTAATCAGATGCCGACAGCGGCGGCGACATCAAAAGCGGGTAGCGTCAGGGCCTTGTCACCAGCTCTTTCTCTCCCTTTCTCTCTCTCTTTTATCCTCTCTCTTTCCTGCTCTCTCTGTCTCTCTCTTGCTCGAAGAGCGCACCGGCCTCGCCTTTATTTGAATGCGCTATCGTCGGGATATGCGACGATGACGAGCGCGCTTTTTTGGAATCCCCGGAGACCGAGGCTGCGCATGATGGGAATTGTTTCAGGAATTTTGACGGGAGCCACGGCGGAGAAACGTCGACATCGTCGATCGTCCGTACGCGAATATCGTTATTCTGCAAATGGAGAACGGCGAAACTTCAAAGATCGAAGCGGACAATTCTCGAAAAATTATTATTATCTATTCGATTGATGTGTGACGTAACTAAATAAATCAATGAGTTTTTGGCCGGAGACGGAGACGGGATTAGGCTCATTAGCAAACTGTTAATAACCGTGACCAATATATCTGCGCGGAGGAAGCTCTCCAGACTATTGATACCCCCGTTTATGGCGGATAGGGTGGGAATCTATTATGTAGTCGCACGCGCTCGAGGCAATGATCGGATCTCGAATCAGCGTGGATAATTGCGAGGTTGCCGACTAGTTATTTAGCGAACGTCGCGTCCTCGTGTTACGGAATAATTATATGGAGCTATTAGCGCCGCGGCGCTACACCATAGCAGCAATGTTTGTCTACGTCTACGATCTATCGCAAGCCGGTATAAATGCTCTCCACATAATTATTTCCGTATATTTTTAAATGCAGCACCGCGCGTTCTAATGCGTTCCTCAATTTATATAAAACGGAAACGTCTGCATTTGAAGCTTATCAGTTATATTATTTCGTGTTAAGCCAGAAAACAGCGTCCTCGTTAACATAATAGAAATTAAAATGGATGATATATATTTACATGTTGTAATTGGATCGTAAATAAGGCACACTTAGAAAGAAACAGCAAAGCCATAGATCACACTATTACAGTGTCGGACGTCTGTGTTTTCGTATTAGCTCTCTTTACAAACGCACATGATCTGTTCAAGTTACAAAATACGTTGCAAAACTGTGATATCTCCGTTTAATTTTAATTAAACAAGTTTGCCATGAGGTAACTATGTCATTGATCAGTTACGATACTTTTACAATGATCAAATAATGATCTATCAAATTTTCAAAGCAGCAACCGATCCTGGTATCGTGCACTCGAACTCAACATCGACTGTGGCCAATCGATGCTCCCGCGATTCAGCCGGAATCAGCTCCCACATTCTTCAAACGACGAAAGAGTCCACACTACATGAGCCTGTCGAACGCCTCGCCGGAAACGTATCCGTGCGAGTAACGCATTAAATAACGCGTACGCCGCCGTGCGTACGCGTGTGCACACCGAGAAATAGCAAGAAAGAGAGAGAGGAAATATATTATAACGCAGCAGCGCGAGCTGGTTAAGGTTGAGAGCGGGACATAAAGATGTTGTTTGAGGCGTCGGACACCTGTGCCCCGGCCGAGCTCTGCATACGGTCCATGCCGGCCGTTCCTCTTCCTCCACCTCTTCCTCGTTCCGAGATTTCTCTACCTCTCGCGACCCCACATACCCTCTCTCTCACCCCCTTCGTCCCGCGGGAGCCCGTGAGGTACTCCGCCGCTCGGCAACCCGTGTCTATGTAGATGCACACGCACGTGCAGCGTTTGCACGTAACGTACGCTGAACGTTCTACGTAACGTACGGGGTACGCCTGCATTAAGATGCAGACGATGATAAGGACGACTTTACGATCTCACGCTCCGACGATTCATAGCCGGACCGATGTATGAACGGTCGCCGTTTACCGGTCTTCTCGCGCGCTGCATCCCTGCCGTCCGCGTCTACGCGCCGATTTCTCCTCTCGCGCGAGCATCCCGGTGAGAACGCCCATTGCTCGGTCCCATCATCGGAATCGATCGCGGATCGGTGACGTGACGAGAGCGGTTGTTATTTTGGATGGTCAGTCTCCAATCTACATTTATTAGCATGTTAGATTATCAACATGTCGGTGTGATATGATATCAAGTTGATAATGATGTAACTGTGATTACTAATTATTGGGAGATTGCACCAATTATGTCTCTTCTGAAGTATTTTTAATCGAAAGCGTAGAATTACGAAACTATAAAGTTAATAAAACCAAAACTGTAATCGGATAAATACAAATGCTCGGTGTGATGGTGAAGTACCAAGAGATACCGACTTGTCAGAAATTAAATAAAGAATCCACTGAATACATATAGATACCTAAAGTTTCCACGTGGAAGAACCCGATTCTCAGCACACGTTATTTTCTCTCCTAAGCACACTCCTCACCGCATATCGTCGACGCACCTCCTCCCACCTTTTACGCAAATACACGCCCAGATCTCGGCGGGATGGACTCGTTACATCTGTAACAAGCGGGGGAGAAGGCATCATTGACAGACAAGCGTGCAGGTGCATGTAGAGACGCACGCAGACGCGCGCGTAGCGACGTCGAAGCCGGCGAGCGCGCGACGACGCCCGGGCGGATGCGTTCGAGGGGTCCTGGCGCATCCTGTTGCATATTTCACCTGGAGAACCCTTTTAGCCGTTTCAGCGTGGCTACGGGCGCACGGGCGTGTAAATCAAACGCGCGCTGCCCGCTTGTAAATCTCCGGGTAAATACACACCGCCGAGATAATTTACGCAGCCGCCGAGCGCACTCCCGTTCCCTCCTTTCCTCCTGGTTGCCCGTCCTCTTCTTCGTTTTCTCTTTCTCTGCCTTCTCGGCCGCATCTCTCGGAGCAGTCCGTTTTTCGATCCGTGGATCCGAGTGTCCCGGAAGGCGAGGCTCGTCAGGATTCCTCATTATATCGTAACGATCGTTATGGGGACGTCGATACGCCGTGATAATTTGCGATGTCGAGCGACCAGCCACGTTATTCCCGCCGTCATCGAGATCCTCGTGATGTTTGTTACTCCTCGTGCGATCAGCATCATCCTGCGCGCATTCTTTAAAATGTTATCCAGAGCACAGCACTTCTGGGAAAAATTGAGCAACCTTTGTGAAAATATTTCTTTTACCAAAAATCCATATCTGTACCATGGGGAGTTGTTCTCTACCCCAGAATACTTATTACGATCGCGTTCGTAATTACAAGCGATGTATGTGGGGTCATAAATTCCCGGTGATTTCCCCGAGCAGCGCGGTCCGTGAAAAATATCGCGAATCTTATCAGGCGCGGTGCGCCCCGACTGAGATCATCCGTTGAATCACTCGGCCGTGTTTTATCGCATCCCGCACCTTTCGCGAGTATTTAATGCACGTGTGGCTGCGCCCGCCAAGCCGCAGATGCGTCGAGATGCATCGGTCTGTCGGGCGTACGCTTCGGCTGGCGGTGAAAGGAGGTGGCGAGGAGGTGACGACAGGTGGGCCCAGTCCCCTGATAAATGAAGTGAGAACTCGCGGCTACCTATCCGCCGATGCATCAAATCTGTCCGCGCCGGCGGATCGTCCGTATTAAAAGCGCATCTCGCATCTACACGATCCGGTTTGCTCTCCATGTCTTCTCTCGACCGTTCTGATGAAGCAGAAAAACGCTTCACGCGATAGCAGATAGCGGACGATAACGCTGGACACAAACGCGTTCTCGTGCGTTCACATGCGTCGACTCGTGCAAATAATTCCCGCTCGCGCTCGGAATTATTCAGATTGCTCTCGCATTTATATTATCGCACAGATAAGTATGTACTTATCGATCATACAATTACTCCTGTCCACACGAGCGCGTAACGAGAAGTAAATCGCGTTGCGGGAATTAGTTTGTACCGCGCAAGAACTTCCTTGAACTCTTTCTCTCTTTCCTTCCCGAGCATTGGGCCACGCAGCTGCTCGCGTGATAGCGAGTTTTCAATTAAAAGCGGATTAAATGCGGTTACGGCGCGGCACTCGCTTAACACATTGTCCGCGTCTCTGTTCCGGTTGCATTCCGGACACTCCGCGCGGGAAGTATCGCCTGGTGGACGTCCCGCTGGGCGAGGGATCTAGCACCGAGTGCATCGGCCGAACTCCTGCATCCTCATAACTCGCGGGCGCACTCGCGCGCGAGAGCGAGGACGCACACGCGCGTTATGCACGTTATGCTCGCGTATATGCACGTATGCAGGGCCACTTTCGTGTTATTTATCACTCCGGCTTACCGATGCACGCACGGCGCTCTCCGAGCGATCGCTCCACCCCTTCGAGGTCAGGAGGTCGGCCCTCGACATCCAGCCGGACGGGCCCTTCCTTCCCCCGCGCGTGCAATCCAGCGTATCGATATTTCTCTTGCAAACATTTGAATCGCCGTGAAACACAATGCGCTCGTCGCCGCCAGAATCGTGTCTACTGCATCTCTCGCGATCTACGAGACAAGATGAAACGTGCAGAAACGAATTTTGCGACGTAGAAGTGTACGACGCTTGTAACGCAGTTGGATACGTAGACGTACACGTGTGTACGTCTTGTTCGATCGTTGTATCTGGATTCCACGCTGACAGATTCGATTTAAACGGATTTTTATATATTGAGTCTTTGGAAAACGCAGCTTTGAGTCCTTACCGCTAGTTTTGCAATGTTGAATAAGTATATAAAAATTATTATATCATTGTATGTGTTTAATTATAAGTTTCATTGAAATTGTGCAATTTACAATAAAATCGTCAATTATGTATCTTAGTTTTTTTATTATTCCTTTGCAATCTCACTTGCACATTCTTACGTTCCGAATTTCCGCCTCCCAGCCAATTTTCTACATCTGTCGATCGACCGATCATGAATTACCATCGCGCAAACCCCGAATTGGTCGTGCGTCCGATGAACGTACGTAGGTGTCGGTTTCATTTTCGCCGGGAGCGCCGGGAACCCTTTGCTGCACCCCGTACGAAGCCACCCCACCGAAGTATAAGGCTCGTAACACCCTTCACGATCGGCCGTGTTAACGACTTTTAGATCATTAGTTACTGAAACTACCAATACAATTATCGGGCCTGGATATTTATTCCCTTAATCTCAGCCCCGAGACTCCGAACAAGATTGCCGACCACAAGCAATTCGGGGAGGCCATTCTCCGTGGCGTTGTTTAGACCTATAGACGTGGCTCGTGACTGCCTCTTATCCGCTGCGTTATACCGTAAGGTCTTAATTAAGCCGCCGATTATCATAATAATCCGCGGCGCGTAAGCAGTCCCGTGCTTCTTCTTCGTCTCTTCCCTCGATCCGGATGATTGATTGCGGTGCGTCGCGGTTTTCAACTTTTTCGTGCATTCCGCGAAAATTATACGGATCCGTGATGCCTTTGTGCAGCCACTGCAGGATATCGGTAGGGAGAGCCTTTCTCTTTGTATCAAGGATGATTAGCGAACGATCAGGCAAATTATGTGCTCATTTCTTAAGTGCTTGAGAATAACAACGATAAAATTTATTCCTTCTCAGTATTCGTTAAGATACTTTAATGTAATGATATCATCTTTTCAAATAAAATAATCATTATTGAACAAAAACTTGTATATTTATATTTCATTCTCATCTACGATATTAATCTCTTAAAGTTTATCTCGGCAAGTCTTAAATGTTTATTTTTAAGTACTTATCTTGACAAGTTCCAAATGCTTATTTTTCAAACAATTCTTACAAGAAGCATATGTCTTAACTATTGTATAATATTTTTCATGAAATTTAATTCCGTATCTTCTCTAACATGAGAAGTGTCTTCAAAGACAGAGAGTGCTAATTCAATTCTAATTAGCCAGTACAGACTCAAGAAAGCGATATTCAATGTCGCGCGGCTTGGATTACGAACGTGAGCGAATACCATGTAACAATTACCTGATTTCTGGCCGGTAGCTGATGACGGCGCGCAAGAAAAGGAAGAGAACCAAGAAAACTCCCGCTTTCGTTCCCGGATCGGTGTGGCTGATTTACTCTGGTGGGTGTGCGTCTTCCATCGGGCGGCAGCGGGGATGCGAGGACCGACTTGCTCGGCGCGGAAAGGAAAGGGGACGGGAATTCATTCGACGGCGTTTGCAGAGCAAAGAAGTCATTATATTTTCTCGAAGCGTCGCGAGGAGCTTAATCAAGGTGGCAGCCGAGCGGAATCAGCAAGGACCCCATCAGTTTTACGTTTCATCCTTTTTTCTTCGCGAAACTCCCGCTGCCCCGCACCTTTATCGTCGAGCGCCCAGATACCCCGGGGACTCATTGTCCAACCTAATAACCGCAACTTTTAATTGAATTTGCGACCGACGCGAGTCAACTTTCGGCTCCCTCGGCCCGTTCTGATTGGCGATCGTCCCTGTCAATTAGTTATTTGGCATCCTTGGGATCCCCCGGATTTCCTTTGACCCTCATGCGTTCATATTGCTCCAGATGCGAGAGAAGAAATCATTCTATTGTTTTATGCCTCGTCACATAGTTTCTTATTGTTGCTCTATTCAGAGCCACTCGGTATAATAATGCAATAAAATATAACATTATAGTACTTTGCTGTAGTTTACTTATTAATGTCGTCATGCCAATCGTTCATTTTATTCACAGTAGTTTTACTGAGGCAACACTGATCTGCTTGTATGTAAAACGAAAAATAAAATGAAATGTACAAGTCAAAAGGCACGGTTGAGAAAATATGACCGTATCTTCCTCGGCATGTTTCACCGCCCCAATTAAGAGCGCGTGATTGTCCTCACGGTGCATTCAGGATCAACGCTGCCAATCGACTCGAATCGAGAGGAACGATCGGCTTATTTGTTTTAATTGGCATTTCGTGCCCCGCGAATCAAACGTAGAGTGCATCGACTGACGGCGACAATGGTTGATGGATTATTGTGATTACGTTGTTGCTTCTGGAATTATAAACGATGATGCAGCAACATCGCGGTAAATAATAACTCCTACCCACGCTGAGTCCCAAACGTAGACTGAAAATGATATGATTTCGGTGAGTGCAGCTTTTATATGCAACAAATCAGTATTTTTCACAATTTTTCTGATTAACAATGTTATCAATCGGAGAAATAATCATCGAGAAATAATCGCTATTATAGTAAATTTTATTTTGCCAATCAAATTCTTGTGACAATCAAGCAGAATTACAAGACACGTTTATTTTCAATGAAATTAACGTTTCTCCCTGCCTCTTCTTCTCTTTTACTTATTTTTAAATTAATTTATTAATTCACGCGATACTTGTGCCAACAACTGACTCGCATACACCTCGTGGAGGAGATAGAAGAGCGGTGCAATGGTAGAAGGAGAAAAAGAAGAAAGCGGATTACGTCGGAGCTGCGCGCGCGTCTGCACGCACCTGACGAGGAGCGCATCGGCTAAAAGAAGAGAATGGCCGTTAATTACAATACATGATTCGCTTAATTGCATTCTTTATGCAGTCGCTTAGCCGGAGCAATTTCTTTCGCGATGTAGTAGTAGTCGCGAAGAAGTTGCAGGGTCAGTATCATCCTCGCTCGACGGTCAGCGCAGTTCCGCCGTTACCACAATCGCTTTACGAGCTATCGATAAATTTACTATTCTTAGTACTGTTAATAGTATTGTTTCAATCGTGTCTTTAAGAAAATCGCACGCTTTCGTTATAAAGTCTCGAACGTGTAAAAGCACTCTCTTTATCATTAATATCTATTTTAATAAATAGGAATGCACGGCTTACGATGTGCTTCGCTAAACTTTGTTTTTATAAACGTAGTTGCTCTATAAGAGTCCGCGAAGAAGCTCGTAGAGAGGAATCATGCGATGGCACGTTATTCGGCCGAGTCCATTGATTTTTAGATGCTACGGAATTCAAGCAGTTGAGTCGACCTCCCCAAGATGGCAGAATCGACTCTTCATTTTGTACGTCTTTCGTATGATACGATGCACCAATAAACATCGATAGAATTTACAAAACATTTTTATGATGCGTTATAATGCGTTCGCTGCATACTCCATGCAGTTAATGTACGCGGTTAATATTCTGTCAGGCATTTTGACGTAACGCTTTTTTAACGCAATATTTGCATTAATCACGCAGACAAGTGTCTGCATCCATTATCGACTAATCTACTAGCATAGCGAATAGACTCTTTACATATCCAACATTCAACGATCACTTAATTATAGAGGATCTCACTGACCCGTTATCTCGGCCATTCTATCGTAATGCGCATTCCGACGTTGTCGATGCGTTCCTTGTGACAGCTTGACGTCATTTCCTCAGCAAGGCGTGACACGTGCTATCACTGACGTAGGTGGCTACCATCAGAAGTTACTTCGCGAATCGTCCCAACTATTGGCAAAAGGTCGCTCGTGAGTCCCAGAAGAAAGTCAGCATACATGAAAATCGACTTTGGGTATCAAGCGTTTAGCATTTATGAAAAATTCAACGTCAGGCTTTATTATTTATTTAAACCTATTATATTGCTCCTACGCAATCTCATACTTGGATGGATTTAATATATATGATGTAGTCCTTTGTGCTCTCTTTTACGATCGATGTCTTATATGAAAGACACATATTTTAGAGTAACGATATTTACCGAATAGCATCGCGAGGCGTACATACGCGGACATAGCGGTATATACTATGTGCATGTAAAAGCCGGGATATATTGCGTAAGTCTCGGTAATACTCGGGTCCGTGGCTGCAAGCCGCGACAAGAAGTCGACTTAACAATTAGCGGGACGAATTTATTACCGGCCACTTTCTAGAAAATCGCCATTTAACTCCAATTGCCGCGAGATCATTTCTCAGAGAGAGAACCTCCGGTGAAATTGTCAAGGTTCCCCGAGGAGGAGGAGGAAGAGGAGAAGGGAAGAGGAGGGAGGTGAAGCGAACGACTTCCTAAGTCGAATCCCGTTGCGAGGTACGCGTTGGAAGAGATGGATAGACCGCTCCCGTCCCCCCATGGTTCCCCGCACGCGGTCAGCCGCAATTAAAATCAAGGGGGCACCATGCACGACGTCGGCGCATCACTCGCGCGGCAGCTGCGCCAGGTCTTCGTTTCCACCTATTAGCGGTACCGGCATCCTCGTCGCTTCATAACGCGCGTGGATGCGAGCACGAGCGAGCAAGTTCGCGCGCATTTACTGCCGTTAATTATGGATCCCAAAATGAGCTTATAAATAACGCTGATTTTACTTTACGACGATACTAGCGCGCCGCCACGCCGCCGTGCAATTAAATGCGCCGAAAAAAACATTCTCTGAACGAGATCAAATACAACTACACCCTTGTGCGATATCATCCGTGACAGCAATGCAAGAACGTCGTAAATTCATCAAATTTCATTTAATATTTCCTACTTTTCTCTGTTCCTTTCTTATTTACATTTGTTTAATGCGTGGAATAAATAAAATAAATACTAACCTTAGAAAAGAGGAACTACCTTGCGTATTAAGATTACGACAAATAAAGAGCAATTGAAACTGTCATTGTTTCACGAACCGTATTTTTAGCACTTAATGCCTTTGCAAAAATAAAAATATAAAAATAGAGAGATAATCTTAAATTTAGAATACGCCGGATGTATTTTTTGCAATCTCATGCGCGTTACTTGAATATAATTATAGCAGTTATTTAGGATCCTCAAAATAAGCTTGTACATAATGCTGAGCTTGCTTTATGACAATGAAGAGTAACAGAACGGACCGCCACGCATTGACACCAGCGCGATGAAAAGCTTTCCTCATCAGATCCAGTAGCAACGTACTCTCCAGTCGGGATTCGAGTAAAGAAGCATGATTCCCTTGCCAATTGCAGGCTCCTTGTTCCCGGCTATTAGTGGCCGGTGTCAGGTCGTGTTTTGTCGGCTAACACGGAAAAATCTCGACCAACGTACGCACGCGCACGCATACGCACGTCCGGCAAGCCGCACGCGTGTATTACCGTGAACAGGATAGTGTTACACGTAGCGGCATAATTGCCTGGTAATTATTCATTACGTTTATGTACCATGTTATTCAATAACCCAGGCCCTATAATTTACTTACGATTGAGCATTTCACGCTTCGCAATAGCTCACTCAATTACTCGCCGCGCGCTCGCTCGAGCGCGTACGCTCGCCGTTAGCGGAGTTGCAATACGCTCGCGCGAATGTGCATTGTTATGCAGTATCGTCGTTTGAATTACACGCTAAAACTCGAAAGATCCTGCGAGGAAACGAGGGATATTTATACTGAAAACAGTGTTTGTATCATTGAAGAATTGTAAATGTTATAATAATTTATAATTTGCGCTCTGATAGCTGTAGCTGAAATTCTGAGATTACAGGCATCATGGAGATCAATTACGCTTATTAATTTGTAAGCCATTTTTAGAAATAAGGTTTCTAAATGTTGCAAATGAGCTGGTCTAGAGATCGACGTTTACAATTTCAATAAATTACCATTAATTACACCTACAATAGTAAACGATCTTATTATGATTCGATGCGTGCGCGCATTATCTTGTGCGTGGAAGGATCTAGGAAGTGAGCGCAGAGCAATTGAAATCTACAACCGTATCGGATTTGAATTTGCAACATCTAGATTGCTGCGTTTCGTTTTAATTGATTCGGATATGTACGCAAATACCTTGTTCCATAATTAAACAGCAGGAATGCACGCTTCGCAGAAAGATGACTCTTCAGGATACGTCCACCAAGATTCTCCAAAGAAGCAGCGAACCCAACTATGCACTAACATACCAAGACGTAATTCTCACGATCCGATAAATGCGATTTTGTGTTCCAATTATACGTGATCAATCACGACATACCTCTCCCACATTAGCAGATAGTCAATTAATAGATGATTGCCATTTTTGTGCTTGAAATCTTGACGACAGTTCGTTGAGCGTCCGACGCGTCGGTTTCATTTTAGATTCTGTTCATCAGTACAATAATATAATTCATCATTGATTAATATAATGTAGCGAATTAAATAATTGCTTCTCGTAGCCATACAATTCCGTCTAGTCGGAAATGCAAGAACACATGTAAATCGGAAAATTGATATTTTGCGTTCACGTGCATTTGTGCACGTGTTACTTCCCTCTTTCGGTTGGCGCAATCTCGCGCGCAACTATCTTAATTATTCGCGAGTTCTTGAAATAGAGTTTTCGCATCAGCTCACGTGTGCAACGCGCGTATAAGCCGCGGCCATTTACGGCAATTTTAGCCATTATATTACGATGCCTATGGCATAATGAAGGTGAGTTTTTCTCGTGGTTAAGCCTAGCTGAGCGTACGCTCCACGACCCGTTGTCGCCGTGGCGCATAGGCAGTTCCAATTCTCACGGTGTTCTTTATGGAACGGTCACCATGGGACTCCCACCATCGCCACGAGATCGCCCGGTCTCTTTTCGCTTTTTTGCCGGCCTGCGTTTTCCCCGCCATCGAAGAGTAATAGTCGCAAAAAGTCACCATCGCAGCGAACGTTTCAGTTACTGGAGAGATCTCGCGCGCATTCATTGATTTCAGATCCAATAAACATACACACACACAAATACACATACAAATGTTTCTTTATCCTCTCAATTATTGCTGCAAGAGATAAGTTAGAAAATAAGGAAACTACAATCGATTTTGTATAAAAAATATGGAGATGAAATTTCAGTGACCAACAAATTTAACGAGAAAAAAAGTCAATGTGCGACTGAAATTGCAAAACCAACTGCATACAAGAGTTTATCTTCAACGAGTAACAGGACGCACCTATCGATCTGGCGTTAACACTGTCCATGTGATTTTACTCCCCCGTTCACGCGTGTGAGCCTATTTTTAGCATCCATAAAGTCCGCGAATCTCGCGTGCGGATTTTTCTTTTCGGCGTCCTTATCCTTATTATTCCGTTGGACATGTCCGAGTGAAATCCAGTGAAAGGTATAGCGGACTGGCGGTAGGAGGACATTACATTCTTTGTACTTAGTCGCCCGCGTTCTCTCCTTCCTTCTTCCTCTTTTCATTCTTTCTCTCCCTTTCTCTCTCCCTCTCACTCTCTCGCAACCATCGTTCGCCTCCACCCGATTCCACCCCTCCTATTCTCGCGTTGAGTGAAAAGTTTTACTCGGGATATTACGCCTCAGCCCCCCGTGACGTTGGAGGATTCCGCGCCTTCCCTCCTTACCCTGCGACCGTCCCGGCTGCCTAAGCGTCTCCCTGCAACTCACCCCTCGGACTTGCCCCCTTCGTGTCCTCGTCGTGGACGAGCCGATCCTCTTTCCCTCCATCCCTTCTGTCCTTCTTCTCCTCCGGTCCTCCGTCGCGACTCCTTCGCCGAGAGAAAAGCGGCGCAAACATAATATCATTACTATTTCGAAGTCTCGTTTTCTTATGAGTTCGAGAGGACATAATGTACCTAGCTCGTGGTCCTTTGTTTGCCATTCTCGTTGTTTCTCGGGGCGAGCAGTCGACCCCCACTTCGCCATGTACGCTCCGCAGGGAGAGGAGAACCGTCTAACCGGGAAACTTTTCGTTGCTCGCTCTCCTACCCTCCGTTTGCGCGGAAACGCGAGTGTGTGTTCGCGATCGTCTGCATTGCTTGCGAATGATTAAAAATTTATGATGAAGGATTACAGCTGCTTAGACGCTCTCAAGAGTTTATGTTAAACAATATTTTTACGTGAATGTAATAACGTTAGTAATGTTATTCATTAATTGTGTGCGCGAGTAATGCGACAGAAAAAGCACTAAATTATATATACTATAAAATAATTAGTAAAACCAAAGTTGACAATTGTTAGTTGGTAATTGTTAGATATATTGAACTGAAAGAGGTAGAAAATACCAACAATTTAAAATGTGAACCTTGGAGTGGATGGAGTGCATTAAATCATTTAAAATAATTTTATCAACAATGGGCAGTTGTGACAAAATGTTTGATTTAGCAGAAGTGATGGCTATTGCAACCCAGTCGTTTATCCTTCAAGTTAGCTTTAAGTTGAAATTGCTAAATCGTCTGTATTATAACGTTCGAAGCTTTATACATTTTACAGCATTTGTTCAAATTTTTGAGATAACGTATTTTGTATCCAAGCATGATTCAGCTTATCCGTTATCGATTTTGTCATAAATCATCCAAATTTTATTACTTTTTACATAACAAATATTTTTTAACGTGAACATAATTCGTACTGATATTTCCACTCGTGTTGCATTCCTAACTCGCAAAGCGATCCGCCATTTTTTTCGAAACATGTGAAAGGTATTGTAAAAAGATCCACCCTCGAAGATCCGCGTAAGCGAAGACGGAGGGCGATAGGCTGCGACAGCGAGAAGGGTTTCTCCTACGGGGATGAAATGGGCGATCTGGTGGGGTTGTTCGCTAAGGATCTGCATACGCTCACATACACACACACACACACGCACGCACGCATACGATACGCGTAAATTGTGCCTGTGCGAGGGCGAGGTGGCCACGGAAGGGAAAAAGGCACGAGAAGCATTCTCGCGGAGAATCATCGCGTTGCTATCGACCAATCGTTGGCAGACCTGCGTACATCAGCGTGCCGCCTATAGGCCACCCCTAACCTGCCTGCCACCCCCGGCCATATTGTAAAATATGGATCGCGGAGGTGTACAACACCCCACCTCGAGAACGCCACCCTCGACCGCCGCTCGCACCCCTTGCTGCCCGCCGACGCTGCTCCGCGAGGCGCGCTTTATATATGAGCTTTTGTCAAAAAGGGAAATTGCGACACGAATTTGTTTATTATTATATTTTTCTTACATACATTTTCTTATATGAGAAAGAATTCTTTAGCTCAAAATGTGCATAAAAAAATTATAAATATAAAAGGATCGATAAATCTTGCATTCTACACTCGATTCTATAAATGGTAGGGAAATTTGTTTTTTAATTCTTCTATTTGCCAAATTGTTTTAGAAATTCCGTTTGCATGGAACGAAATCAAAAGATAGTATGTACACGTTGCATGGTACGCTATTGAAGATGTAGCGAGTATCGTGCTAAACGAAAAACTATTCCTATCGACATGACACGGCGCGAGCGGTGCTTTTTTGCGACTTTGTCACTTTTCGCTCGTCCAACTGTAATTGTTACTCTTTACGACGGAGGAGAATCGTTGTTAGCCGGTGGAGAGGAATTCCAGCGACTTCCGCATTTTGCAGGATAAAGGAAAAGTCAGTGAGGCGTGTATAAAAGACAAGTCAACCATGCGGAGCTATGCCTTAGTTATAGCTTCGTAAAACGGATATCATGAGATTAGCGGCGAAAAAGTGGATTTTACTCGCTTTTCATGGCTATTAGTGCAACAATAAAGTATAATTTGCGCTGACACGTACGACAACGCTCGAAAATTATTCCGAGCGTTTCTTACTGCATTTATTATTCTTTTTATTCGCTCGTTGAGCATTGCAAATAAGGTTGCGTCAAATGTTACGCTCGAATAATTTGTCTTCCCCGAAATCGTATCCGACGCGGAATAATTTTATAAGGAGAAAGGGAGTTTCTACTGCTAAATGTGAACGTAAAAATAATGTTCCGATGATTAATCTCATCTCACAGATGTAGTTGTACCGTTACATTGACGTATCTGTTTCCCGTTATCGCAGTTTTTGGCGGGCAGCTTGTCAACGAAACGTTAAACGGACGGAGCTGTGGGTGGAGAGAGTAGGGAATTTACGCCATTTTTCTCGCTTCGAGAAATTTACGGCGCCTGGCGTTGCTCCAGACTCGTAATTCCGCCTTTGAAATAAACATCCGGATGAGATATCGCGATCTTATCGGATTGAAGTTATCGGGCGCTGACATTGTTGTACGTAATAGAGTTATTTACGCGGTTACGCACCCGTTGCGCGGCCAATAAATTCGTGTGCACTTATTTATGATTCGCGCGATACGTAATGTGCAGTAACTTAAGATTTATAGAAATATTAATATATAAATCTTTCTAGAAATATTAAAATATAAAACTTTTTTATATACGTACATAGCGTACATTGCTTAAAATAGTAGTTAAGTTTAAATCGAGTTTTATTATATACTCCGTTACTAATAATCATTATATAAAAAAGACTTGTATCTAAGAAATTCGAATTACTTTTGAAACTCAAAAATAAATTCGCGAATTCCTCTCTCGGTTCAGCAATCTCCATTACTCACGCAAATATATATAGGCAAAGTTAACTTTTAAGCTATTTTACAACAAACAAACCAATTTTTATGATAGACTCTCTTTATCATAAAAAATTTCTAATTAACGAACTCTCCATTGTAAAATAAAAGTCGACTAGGTAAATCTCGTTTAATTTTAATTTTTAGGAACGTTCAAGTCACGTAGAGAATTCGTAATAAATATCAGATCTTATGCGTTAATTCGCATTACGAGATATCCCGCGAATTCCGGAGCCGTGTTCGCTCCTCCGCCATCCAAGGATCTGACGTTCGCGCGCGCGTCCTCAAGTCGAAGTGGCGGCTCGCATCAAAGGACCCTTACGCCCCCACACGCGGGCGGTCGTCGTTTTAGAAATGCCACCGTCTCGCTTTATCGTTCGTCCCGGATCTATCCGTTCATCTGCACGCGTGCACGCACGCATGCACGCACGTCCATGGGCAACACTCGCCGTATTATGCATTTGCCTGTGCTTATACGGCGGAAGACTCATTAATACAACAAGCGCCGACGATTCGCACCTGTATCGGAAACGGCACGTCTATCGACTATCGCGTTCGAGGAGGCATCAGGAAGCGAGAACGCTTTCGATGCCTTTTTGAGATTCTCCCACGTTGCATCATATGAGATTTCCTTCGCTTCTTGCTCGTTAACGCGTACCGATGGGAGCGTACGCTTTGAGATACGTTGCGTTAAATGAATAGCGATGAACAGTTGCGACAGTTGGTCAACAGTTGTAAATTTAATCTTCTGATGGCATGAGACACTTAAATGGAATTAATCTGAGATTGATTCGCAGAAATGATTGAGAATGCGACCTCTAAAAGATTGCTGGGGAAAGTAATGCAGTTCATAAAATTCTTATGAAGATGAAATTGATGGCAGAATCGCAGAATTGAAAGTAGTTGAAAAAGTCCAGTATACTCGTACGTTGGTAGATCGTCGCGGTTTATATATGGGCCCGCGCGCGTCGGTTTAAACAATTAGATATCCGTTGGCGAGATAAATCTCGATTTTCAGTGCTTAAGTGACAGCGATGACCATTAATCTACTCGATCGGTGGAATCGCGACACCGATCTCTTCCGAGCTTCTAACGAGTGGGCATAATGCCAGCCTTTGCCTGTGAAGATTCGTTCGATCTTTTCCTCGGAACCTTACTTCAACTTTTGACTTCGTGCGGATATCGTTAGTTCGATGCATTACTTTACGGTAACGGTAATTTTATATACGTGAATTGTAATTACGTGGATCTAAAATATCTAAACAATAATTTGTAAGTATTGATTTCTAAACTCCAATTACCCAATTTACATTTTTCAAATATTTAGTTATCTTTCATGTATTAATTCTCATTATTTTGATTAATTATTCCAATTGTTCTCAGAGAAATAAATTTTATACCTATATATTCTTTAATTATATCAGTTTTTAAATTATTGTTTTCTCAGCATGTCATGATAAATCATCTATTCGATCGAAAGAACGTTCATATCTGCACACATTAGCCACACGAATATGCTTAGCATGTGTGACACCTAATGCACGCGCACCTACTTTTTCACGGAATGTATATGTGTGTATAGGGGAGCGAAGAGGAAAAGACAGGTCTGGAGGGTGGTTGATATCTGCGATGGGGCTGGTGACCAGTCACCCCCGCAGCCCGCATAACACCGATAACGCGCGAGCGACCACCATAAACCCTTGGTCTTTCGCTCTTCAAAATACACCCCTCCCTGGTCCGTCTAGTTCTAACATTTCCTACGAAAATTGCTGGTCGTTTCATCTTTTCATTGCATGTTATCAGTTCTACTTACGTTTGCTTGTGTAAGCTTGATGCTTATCGCATTCAGACACAAAAACCAAACTCAAAAATTTTCAAGAACACGATCGAATTATTTTCATATCAGTTCACAAACACAATTTTTTCTGTACTCTGCTACGTACGAGACAAAAGTGTCCATTACGTGAACAGTTAAAGCTCAATTTAAAGAGTTGCTGCGACGTTACCATCAACCGTGTCGGTGTGCGAGGGAAATTCCTCCCGTTAAACGTTAGTTTACGCAAGACCATGCTTTCTTTACGACTGCCCTGCACACGTCGATAGCGGAATCCTTGTGTCCTGGAAAAAAAAAAATTCTCAGCTTCCTCGGACTTTACGATCCTCAACTTGTCGTATAAGCGTGCCGTAGCCTCGACCATGTAGACGCGTCGCGGGGGTGGCTCGAGCCTCGCGGCTCGTGCACTCGCGCGCCCGCCGCCTCCGAAGGGTTCGATGGCACGCACACCAACACGCAGCTAAAGTAATTATTATCTCGGTATATGACGTCACACCGGGCGTTTTGTAGCCGGCGCGGTTGCCGCTCCGGTTTTAAGGAGGAATTATTGTTTTTACAGCCAACCAACCCCACCGGTCATCGCCGGTGGTGTAATATCACGGATTTGTCGGCACCCCCAGCCGCGCCCCGGCGAATCGTCACCGCGACGAGCGAACGACGTCGCTTCTGGGTTTATAGCGGATCGCGGCGGGTTAATAATGGATTTTCAAGCCGTCCTTACCTTTACGAGAGCCCTGCACGAGCATGACGCGCCTATATCTGCCGTATACATACATGCGGGATAAGGCGGAGCGTGCTCGCGGATCGGTATGACTCTCTTGAAATCGTTATGCCGCTTTTTGCCATTAGGCTTCCCTAAACGCGTGTGCTCGGCGGTGCTTCGACGCGCGCTGTCTGGGTGGTAGCGATGGATATACGTACCACGAACGACGTATCGATCGCGCATAGCTTGGCCATTGTCGATTGGATCGGGCGTTCTTCAACCCCCTCCGTGCACTAATGCAGGCACTTGAAGGTAACGTGCATCGTGCTTTTGCTTATTCTTACGTCAGCTTGAAAAATTGCTGCGGAAACTAAAAACGTAGGCAAGTAATAAGATAGCAAATATGACCTCGTGCGAATACATGTTGTTCAAGGGAACGTGGGAGAGGCGCTACTTGTTGCAGAGAAACGTACCTTGATTTATCCCAGTTTGCGCATTGCTGCGACTCAGATCGGAATCTAATGAGCGACGTGCTTTACCCCTCATCTTGTAGTTTTCTAATTTACACCATGTTTAACGTCATGCGTTTCCCACGATATTTCAGCGCACAAGATAATATCAAATAGATGTAATCTAAATTACATATTATGCATTGCGCCGATCTTTGTCACTCCAATGTGGAGAATTAAATCACTAAAACGTGAGAGGAAATCTTGCTTGCCCATAAAGGTCCATGTCGCGAGTGGTCATTGAGTTTTTGCGAGACGGGGTATCCACGGTTGCACTTGCGTTGGGTACGTGCGCGGGTGTAAGTATATGTATGTAAGTATGTGTATGCCAGTACGTGTTCAAGTGCACGTAGAAATCTGTCCTACTACTCGTCTCGATGGGCGGAGCACGTAGCAAAGACTTTGCATACTCGATGAGCATTCGAGGTGGAGGCGGTGATGCAGTTTGCATACGGTTGCGGTGGCGCAGCCTCTTCATTGGTCCAGAAACATCTCGCTGCATCTCCCTACCAGCTGCCAACGCGCTGTCTTTCTCTCCCACTCTGGCTCGCCCCTTCTACCGCTTATCTCGCCGTCTTGGTCCAGCGCGTTTGCGGCTTCACCGCGCAAGTAGCGATGGATTGGATCCAACCACTTACGCAAGCATAAGTGACGAGATACGAGGATGAGTTATGATTTTGTTGTACGATTTTGTTGTAGCTTGCTTTGGACGACCGCAAACGCATAGCTTCGATTTCTATTAAATGTAACATGAAACATATTTTTTATATTCGCACATTTTCATATCGATGTATTAATAATATGCAATTGTGAATAGATTGCATGTATTAGATAAATATCCTGTTCAATTTTTCTGTCAATTTTTATAAAATATTTCATATATATAATATGTTGAAATTATGTTTGTGCGTAAAAATGTGGATTGTCATTTCGGATGCATCAGTAATTGGCTGCAATGCGATAAATGCAGAAGAAATTCTCTCATGCATCCGTGCATCAGGTAGATGATGAAAGCTGTTCAATTCGCGATGCGTTCGCGACCGTCGCTGCGAGACCATCGGATAACATGTCATCGAAACGAGCCGACCGAGAAGAAGGCGGGATACCGGGATAAATACGAAATCGATGATAAACTGGCCGGTCCGTAGGCGGGTTCGCGAGGTAGGGGTAGAACGACACCTCCTTAGAGTCGGAATAGCCCCGTATATACAACGACCTATCGTAGCTCGTACGGGTTCTCAAGCTACTTTTTGCTTCCCACGGTTCTGGATCTTCTCGCCGTCGTCGTCGTTGTCGCAGCTTCTACATTCCACGGGACAAGTGCACGAACTACGTGCGCGTAAGTACACGCAGCACAGTCCGCGAGCGAGCGGGATAAACTCGAATTTTCCAAAATATCAGGCATCAGCGTCTGCCTGTTGGATGAACGTTTCGATCAGGCAATGATCTCTCAATGTTACCTCCAATAGTTAATGTTCTTTTTAAATTAGGATTTATTAAAATTTCATCGACATGTAATGTAACAAATTTACTGTAACGCGAATGATTACACGTTAATGTATCCCCGATCCAAAATCCATTTCGATTCTAGAAGGATACTATAATCTGCTCTACAATCAGATTAGCAATAATGATTTTTTTAGAATATAACTAGTCGAAACTTACGTCTCTGTTAGAATCACTTAACGGGCGCATAAGTTGATCATAATGAAGACAAACGACAGGACGCCGTCGAAATTACGTTAATTTATCAATTACACGAGTCGCCGAAGCTATCCGCGGCGGCGTTTGTCGGAACGATCGACAGCTAATTACTCTCACGTCGGTATGGTTCCCCGATGATTGCCCAACCTAGTTCAATTGCTTTAACCAACCCGAGCGATTGCGTGACTTCTAAGCACCTTTTAAGCAATCCAGCAAAAAGAGGATGTAGGTAGATCGTAAATCACACTATCCCCCGAGCTCCAGCCCGGTCGACGATCATTTCCGATTCGCGCCAAGGATCCTTTTCAAGGACTCGAATAACTCGACTGCCTCCAGAAACATCGGGCAGAAAATTCTTTTTACGGACTACTGCTGTTTTCATCAACATCGCATTCATTTGCATCTACCATCATCACCGTTCCTTAAGCACGATAAGTATCTTGAATCGAATTGAACGTTGAATTATCGATATATCGATATATCGCTCGATCGAAGGATCATCTCGAGGGTCAACGACTTTCCTGGACATCGTAATTTGTCAGGAGCAAAACAATGAAAAGAAAATGCAAAGAGGAAGAGGAGAGACAGGTACGAGCGCAAGAAGGAAATGGAGAAGGAAAGGGATAGGAATTACGCAAGAAGGAATATACGGGGAAGCCCTTAACGCGGGAGATCACTATGCGAAAAAAGAGCTCGGCTTCCTTTCTCCTTACAATTAGGAGGATTCGCGAATCCCTCTCGCTCCTTTTCGCCCCCACTTTCCGCAGTCCCTCTTTACGGGACACATTAAATAATTTATAATTGTTTTGCTCAGCTTGGCGATACACGTCGGCGAGTCGTTTACACAGCGAGATACAACGTGACTTTTTGCCGACGCGCCCCGGGAGCGCACTGACAATGATAGATCGTTCGATCCGCGATTATGAAGTCGCGATGCCTTACCGTGTTATCACGCATCGGACTCGCTGCGAATGATGCGGCTTTATCTGGCAATTTGCATCGCTTTCTCCTAATTAATCGCATGTAATAATGCATAATTATCGCGACAGCTGTAACGATGCTATAAATCAAACGTGTACAAATTTGCTTCAGTCATTTCGTCGTTTCCCTCTCTGTCTTTTCTTCTGTAGTCTCTTCCTCTTGCACCTTCGTATTGAATAATCTCGCAAGACGACGCAAGCCGATATAAACCGTTCTCGCGGTAATCGCGAAGATGCACGTTAGATGCATTCCCGTCTCGTTAACGCGATGTGGCGTAATCCGGCCGTGGCGTATCGGATTTGACGCAATGCGTTCGTTTCTGGATGCAACGGAACGATTGCGGCCGATCGCGGGAAAACTTGGTGCCTAACGTCACGCGTGAGCGGAAAAGAGAACAGTTGACGATCTCAGTCTGCTTTAGTCTAATGATCTTCATATCGAATACGAACCGCTTTTTTTTAAAAATCAATAGTACAACGTAACATGACGTACCAAAAATCTCATAGCAGCAGTTAGCACCTGGCATCCAGGTGTTAGAAAAATAGTGCGTGTACTTTTGGTCTCTCGTAGAGAGTACTCGTGAAAGGTATTCACGTTGTTTCGCTGCACTCGCGAGAACGCAGGAAAGTATTTCTTGCAGGCTATGCGGACGATACAAAGGACCGAACGCCATACAAATTCAAAGTGCTCCTGGTGCGGGTGCCCGTCTCTCTCTTTCTCTCTCTCCCTCTCTCTCCTTTTTCCGCATCACGACATCGATCTATTTATTTGCCCGTCGTGTACCGGGGGTCCGCTGATAGGTGAGAGACCAACTAAAATTCCAGCAGCGTGTCGGTCCATACATATCGATGAGAGGCGAACGCTGTTTAAGTAGCGATCGAAGCGTCGCGTCGGTGTCGCTCGTACAAGTTAAAGGACGTGTCCGGGGAGAATAGCGGGCAAGAAGGACCGATTTCTTCGCGCAAGAAGGACGACGGGGATCGCGGTGCGGCGGCCTCCCGCGTCAAGGATGACGTATGGCCCGGCTATCAGCCGCGCCTCTTCCTACCGCAGAATTCGCCAGACTGGCACGATCTCGGTGTCGTTCCTAATTTTGGTATATAGTGCGCGAATTCTAGCGTATATATACAGCTAATGTCAAAATTTCATCTTCGGAATTCGACGCTCCAAAGCGTGTACCATGATATGGCTGAAGTGATAAGATAATTTAATAATTAAATCTATCGCGGTTTCTGAGAATGTTGGATAACACGTATCGCGTTAAACGGAAGAATTAAATTGGATCCTGGAAGAAATAAGACACATTTGTAACCACTATGCACACTATCTTTGTTATATTATGTTCATGTGTCATATAAGGAATTGCTGAAGTTCCACGAAACTGAATTTACGGAATTTGCGGGTTACTATCGTCGATCAGATAGAAAAATGCATATGCACACACAGGTGCGTATACAATCGATATCTTCATGACCGATATTGACGAGTGACATTCCTTGGTACTGGATAGCAAGATTATGCGGAGGCCACGGTGTCGCAGAGAGAGGATACTTGGCAATCTATTCAACCACAAGGTTGCGATTGCGTTTTCTTCGTAATAAAAAAATATAGCAGTATACGCGCGTATTATAAAAAATTGCACATGTGTCCATTTGTTTTTAGATCAAGAGAAGATCAAGACACGGCAGCCCTTACAATGTAAAAAGATTGAAATGAAAGAAGATTTAATTTAAAAATAGAGAATCATTAAAGATATTTAAATAATTAAGAATGTCACATGTGGCAACATGTAATCAGTACCAATCTACATCGAACACGCCCCTATACCATTTCTGTCGTTCACGGACTCGCAAATCAACCTGGACGTCTAGCGTTGTCATCCGGCGGACAAGATACTCGAGCGGGGATAGAGAAAGAAAGAGCAGGCAGAAAGAGAGAAAGGAGGCAAAAGCGAAGACGGGCAGAAGAGAGGGTGGTATCTGGTTGCCCTCGTGCCTTGCGTGCCTGCTGACGTCTCGTCGGCCTGAAACGCATGCACGTCCGACGTCCGACGTCCAATGTATATAATTTATGAAGTATCTGCATTCCCGGCAAGGATAAATCAAGTCGCCACCCCGGCAGGATCCGCGAGCATTTCAGGGCTGCCGACGCTTCGGTAGCGAACCGCCCGCGTGCAAACGTCGCCGGTAATGTGACGTTATATTTCCCCGTGTACACTTTGAAGACCGCTGGCGGGATCAACGACTGTGAACAGTCGCTGGGAGAATCGTCGCTGCCATCAAGTTCGAAGATATCGATACGTTTCGTATCTCACGGACGCCATTTCCGGATTTTCCGGGGAGGATTCCTCTGTCGTCCGGCCGCGTCAAGTGCGATGCGATTCGTTGCAGGTTCCTTACGTGACGATCGCGACAAGTTCAAGATTCTAGCCGTTCTTCGTGGCTGAGGGGGAACCCACCGATCTCTGCTTCACGTGACGACTCGCAATGGCGTCCGCTATAATTGAGCTACAAATTCCACGGTGATCAACCGGTTGCGCCGCGTCTCATACGAAATCAGCCTGTTTCAGGCCGATGGCGGCCGATAACAATCGCGACGGGTTGCCATCAGAGATACCCGGACGATTCAAACGAACCGCCGTCCCGGGCATTCTCAAGGGGCAAAAACGGAGCCCATGCGTGGTCACGTACGCGGCGTGCAACACCGTGCAACGACGCGCACCTGATACGTATTCATACACTTGATGCCGCTCGAGAAGTCGAGGATTTGATGACGGGCAGCGAGGGATTGAGCGTATCGCTTCTGTACGCAAGGAGGTGCTGAGACGCTGACACCAAGATGCATTACCTCTAAAACTATGAAATGTCTTCCAACTTGAACGTAAAGAAATAATTACGCTTCAAATAATATGAATAATATTGGATGATGTGTACGTATACTTCGCTTCGCTGCAAGCAGAATCGCAATTTACAAATTTCAGGAGGAATTCACTCTTCAATTGCTTCATTATTAAAACTAATTAAAACATTATTTTCGATATACCATGTAATTGAAAATTGCGTCATTGATAATTGTCAATCTCATTCTCTCTGTCATGGTCCAGGTCGCAGACGAAATGACCTCCGTCATGCACCAGTTAATCGTCTCGCGCGAATCGCCGAGAGCAAGCGGAATCAGTCAGAGACGGGTAAACGGAAATTAAGGGTTGCGCGCTGATAGAGCGGAAAGGCCGCGCGGATCGCAAAACGTACGAGCTGCACCCCCGATACGGCCATTTCTGTCGGGGAATCTCAGCTGAGAAATGCCGGGCATAGCGACGAACCCGATGACGATGACGACGCGGTCGTCGACGGCCGTGAGCAGGCTTATAACCGCTGTTGCACCTCGCCGCGTCTCAAGACGCGAGCGGCTCGTTGCAACCTGCGTTCCCTCGACTGACCAGCATCAGCCTGGACCGACCGGCCAGCCATGAGTGAGTTGAGTTGATACGATTGTTTTTACGGGCGCGCCCAATGCGCAAGAAACTGTCCTTCGGCAGTGACGCTCACTGCCGCCTTCGCCATTTGAATTTGCTCGGAATCGAGAATGGAATCGTCTTGAATCATTGCAGCATCATCGAGAATACACGAAGGATAAATTTTAAATTGACTGATCCTGCAATTCTATCAGCAATCTGAATCTCTATCTCATTGCCTTGTCTGATTTGAGTAATATTGATGCAGATGCGAGAACGAGTGGAATTTTCTTATACGTATCTGCGATGGATATTTTTTGAGCAAAATGCGGCTCCGAAGCTCCTCACGTTGCTTGAAAATAAGTCTCTCCTATATTGTATATCTTTAATAAAGCGACATAAATTTTAATTAAAAGAAAAGCAAAGAGAAATTAATTTATAAGTATTGTTCGTACAGAAATGAAGATTAGTGAACGTCTTTTATCTCGTATGACAATTACGTCTTCGGGAAAATACAATTACAGGAAGATAAATCTTGATGCGTTTCTCTCCCCTCTGGCGATTATGCGAACCACTGGGGGCGAGTTGGCAGGAACGCAGCTGCTGTTCTGCCGGTGGATGTCTTTGAGTGCTTCGTAGCCTCCTTGAATTGCATTCGCATATTTATGCGCGCTATGTAATGTTCCCATACTCTCTCTCTTTTCCTTTTGAAACCTCGCCTTTAATGGCATTTAAGTACAGCTCAAAATAAATTTATCGTCCACGGAAATATTTGCAAATATTCTTTGTAGAATATTTCTCAATCTCCGGCGTTGCAATATAACATAAATCAAACATAAATGAAGCAATCAGTGAAAATAACTGGCCAATCAATGGCCAAGGGTGTTTATCTCTTTTAATTTAATAAATATTACACATAAATACTTGTTAGTTACAAAGTTTAGAGTTATAAAGACGCTTTGTCGTAATCATAATTGTATTATTTTAATACCTAAAATTTTGTACGTCATCGTTTAAATATGTATAATGCTTGCCTAGTTTTGAAATGCGTCAATATCTCTGTTGGAAAATTATGAAATAATCTGATCATAAGTTCCATCGATCCGACGAGATCGTAACACAGACGCGCCTAGTTACGCGCTCGCAATCACGCAGATGGAAGAAAAGATTCTCCTCGCGAATCCAGGCGGTGTCCTCCGACTTGCAGAAGAAGCAACGAGCCCAGGAACCCAAGTGCGAACGGAATGCGGTCCAATCCATTCGCGGAATCCGATCTTGCTTTAGTAAATCGCAACCGCGGAAAAAGCGCGTAGAATAATGCGGCCCCGCGCGACCGACGAAGACCAAATTGTCGCACGAAACGCCGGTTTTCGGGCGATTCCCGAATGGTCCATCGCGAGCACGATCTCAGATCGCCACCTCGACAAGCGAATCAGGAGGCAAACGAGGAATAGGATGATAATGCGATTCCGAAGTCGCAAAGAATCGCGGTCTTGCGACTGGGTTCCTCGTCTTTTTCTAATTCCCTGCAGATTTGTAATAGTAATTTTAGATAAGTGTAAAAATGCATCCAATTCTCCGTAAAGCCATAAAAATACAAGTGGCTGAGATAAGAGAACAGCTACTACAATTACGTTACGTGTATATGGAAAGACGAGAATCAAAGCCACCGTAACTGCTTTTAGCGCTAAAAATGATCCACGATCGCGCGATGTACCTCGCATTTATCTGGCGGCACACCCGATCTCTCCCAATCCATCAAAGTAACTCTAGAAAGCTCCGGCGAAGTTCCATGCGGCGCGTTTTCGCGCGGTGGCCGCTCGCGGAGTCGCGCGCGGTACCGGTTGCAGCAAGCTTTTAGAATCTTTCCCGGAAACATCGGTTAGCAGACTTCAGAAGGGACGGAGGAAAAATACAAGCAGGCCAAGCGGCCCGGCCGCGATTTCCCCTCGTCCATCATGGGCGTTCCTCGTTCTTCATCAGCTTCAGCTCGACGCTGCGACAGCGACGACAACGACGACCACGACCACGACCACGAGGACGGTAGGGTGAACCGCATACCTACAACACGAACAATTTGTAGCTGTGCGGTACAAAAACCGACCAATTAAGAGAAACCCGTGAGCGGTGCGGACCTTCGCGGTGCCAACGCGCACATCTGAGGTGCATGTATCTCCGTGTGCGACGCGGACACGTTGGGACGGATCATGCCGCGATTCACGGGCCTCGGCTCTCTCGTGGAGATTTTTAACGAGGCACCGCCTCGGCGTTTAGACCGCGAATTATTCTGTCACGGCGCATTAACGTCGCCTATTTTCTTCAGCGCCTATTTTCTCCCGTCGTGTTAGTTACGAGCCGCTAATGAGCCGCGCGTCGTACGCTACGCTCGGCTTCGTTAAATTTCGCGATCGTAAAAATGACGGCTTCATGCCGCGCCGAGCACTGCCGCTCGCTGGCAGCAGGAAACGCGACGATTATGCGAGGACACGACGTACGACGGAATCGCGCGGACGGTGTTATATAACAATCAGTTAACCCACTTATTTGTATGAAACGAGCCGAGCTGCGAAATCGCTTCGTGTTGAGCTACTTAGCTGTAAACGAAATGATTCAGGCCTCATCTTGCTCTTGTGTGCCATCTTTTTATTATCTCAATTCATTAATAATACGATGTTTTAATCTTGATGATATTTTTCTCTATTCTCTATCAACGATTTTAATAATCTTAAAAATATTATAATATTAAAAATATTATACAGAAGACGTAACAAAAATTTATTATCTTTGATACCTAAGTTTAAATATCGATACCTAAGTTTAAATAACTTGAAAGTACACCGCTGGAAAATTTCATTCACGAAAGAGTTTTTTAACAAACGTGCACTTTAATGAAGCTCGTGTACGCTGCGTGATCGGCTCACGCGATTTTCGAATCTAATTATTCCCAACCGCTTATATCGTTTCGATTTCCAGTGCGCCCTGTCGCGCGATAAATTCTCACCAATTTCGCAGCTCCTTGAAGCTGTGCATTCTTTTTCTCCTCGGTTGATGCGGTGTACGCGTTGTTCCCGGGGCCCATGCATGCATGGGGTTCCCGCCCGCGTATTTCATGCTTTATTTTCTTTTCGCCGCCGTGGCGGACGCCGCGCATTTGCATGGTGCAATATCGTACGTTCTTAGGCGGCCAATTACGCGAGTCGATTCTGGGTCCGATAGGAAGCCGAGTCGGGGCCCTACCGAACCAGACACCACACGGGCATCGGACGTGGCCGAGCGCGGCTGGCCTTCCCCCTTTCATGATACATTGCGAGCGTGCACGCTAACCCGGCGATGCTCCATATGTTGCCGCGGTCTACTACGGGCCCGTACTGGGCCAGGGTGAAACGGTGGGGCCCACAACGGAAAGGTTAACGCCAAGGGAACGAGGGAAATGTGTTCCGCGCGATCATTAGCATAGGCAGGATGCTATGCAGTTTTCGTGGCGCACGCGAGAGTCAGTCCATTCCTGCAGCTTATGCATCGTACATACGTTACGCCGCGTATAATTAATGTCTGACAACTTGGAGCTGGAACTACTTAATTCGTCGTACTCGCCTCGCGTAGCAATGTTGCGTTATATATTAATTACAGGCTACTTTGTGCCTATCATCTTCGCTATATCTCTCGGCAGCTAGCAAAAATTACTCGTTACTAGAGCATCTAGTTGAGCAACGCGAAACTATACGCATTTTTGTCGAGGGTGCACGAGAGAGTCTGACAGCTTCATGCCCCTACATGCACACACGCGATAGTCTAATGTTGCGAATTATTTTTACGCCGCGTACGGATGCGATCTTCATTCCGTTGCTCGTTTGCCGAGACGGAAACGAGATCTCGCGAAAATCTCGCCGGGGGAAGGAAGCATACACAATCCCGTGAGATCATCGGGAGGCGCGAGTTTCGTGGCGCACGCGAGGCGTTCGCTTTAACACCGCAAACACAAGCTGTGCGAAAGCATTCTAATCGGTCCAACGTACGTCAATGATGCATAGAAACTCTGCATCTTCATGCCTTTGCTCGCCGTAATACCGTCGATACGATGGAAAGTACAAAGTAAACACGAAACGCGGAAGTATCCCGCGCGCGATTATTTTATACGAACAGATAAGTGTATAATTGTTACGCGCGGCGCTGCTATATTAATATTTATGACGCGCTCGGAACAATACGCTCAAGTCGATCGTGTGGATTGCATGATGTTTGCGAAGCAGTTCGCCGCATACGAGAGCAATTTTATGTTATTGCGGATACACGAGGGTATCCCGTATCGTTAATTTGTTCGCAAAGCCGTGAACGGTGCAAACTTTTAATGAAAAACGGTAAAAACATGTAAGCTCACATGCATAAAAATAAATTGTTTTTAAACACCTCTTTAACGGCAGTTTCCTACTTTTATCTCACAGCTTCCTCTAATATTATATCCTGCATATCTTCATCATTATTCTCACGTATAGATATTGTAAATAATAAAAAGACATAATTGCAAAAAGGAAAAACGTGAAGTCTGCTGAAATCATCATTCCGCGCAACCACTCATGAATAATCCCGATGAAATAAAATCAAGGAGTTGCACTGCAACCTGCAACAAGCTCGCACGAATCAGAAGAATCGCGACGGTGCATGCGACGGTGGTGGTTAGTAGTGCGAGCGGATCTAAAATCGCTATTACAGTCAACGAGGTGCTTACCGTTTCACGGCGGGAGTATAAACGGTCGTCCGGCGTATACACGCACGACACGCACACGTAGGGTTTAACGTAACGTGACGCGTAGATAAGATCCACGAGACGGCGGTGCGGAGGATATCGTGGCGATGGCGAAACGTATGCAGGAACACGTTAAGGCCCAGCGTTAACTCGGCCAAGCCGACCGGCGCAGCTAGATCTTCTTGGTGCCTCTTCGCGAGCTGGCGGGTGTAATTGGCCGGGGCCCGAGAGATCCTATCGGGATCTACACCGGATCGAGATCCCCGCGACTACGGACACGCTGCGATCGCACGACCGCACCCGGTACGCGCACTTGCAGCTTCTCGAGGTCTTCCTGCACAGGTCCGATCGACTTCTGAACCGATCGGACCCAAAAGAAGCGGATATTGATATCTATCATTGATTAAAATAAAAATTGTAACTTTCACTTCGATTTTCCCACATTTTAAATTCATTTTCTTTTAAACTTATAATTTATAGTGCAATTTGTTATTTCTGAGAGTTTTTTGACACATGTGTAGAAAATTACATCGCTCCTCTGGATGTTCCCATTGTTGCGAGTGAGAGTAGATTGTTTCATAGAATTTGCTGATTCTAAAAATTACCTTAGGAGAAATTATTTTCATCTTTTTTGAAGCAAGATGATTTTGGAGGGAAATTTACATTTGCATGAAACGCATGGAATCGTATTAAAGAGGACTGTATGTATAATGTACGTGAACGCCAACAGCACTGCTATCTAGAGCAAACGTTCTTTTAACTGCGAAATAGGGCGCGGTCCCGATATCGAGCGATAGATATTCAAGCTAGGAAAGCCGTAACCATCTCGGATTCCAATACCACCCAGCGTGTAAACTGGTTCCGCGCCTCGCCAGCTACACACAATAGCAGTATCGCGTATGCGACGGGTCAATGAGGTGCTTGTTATGGCAGACACGAAACGCTTTGCATACACCGTAGATGTTCATCGAACGGGCGTGCTGCGCGCCTCGCGATCGAGTGAAAAGTAGAAAACGCGCGGGTTTATAAGTGGAAACGGGATCGACGTGTCGTACGCAATACTCGCTGCCATATAGCCACATCACGCTCCGACCGCCTCGGCATGTAACCTGAAACAGATTTACTTTTAGCTTTCCTTCATGTACACGCTGCATCGGACCTCCTAATGCGCTTCATGCAACGCTACCGTGACGATTGAGATCACCAAGCTTTTACTCTCTTCTGGCGCAATGCTCTAAATTTACATGGGACTAAGATTCCCCATTAAGATTCTCCATTAATACTGTAAAACAAAGAGAATTAAATATAATATAATTATCAAATATTTAAATTAAAAAATAAAAGTTAAAATTCTGTAATTAACGTTCTTACGAATGTAAGTGCAGCAGCTGCATTTCCAGAGATATCGAAAGTAGTGGAACGCGTGGCGCTCCAACTGCAATTCAAAGTTTCGATTCGGGTCGCGAATTGGGTTACCACGAGTCTCCACAGAGAAATTTCACACGTAGCCGCGTCAGCTCGCGTCTTGCTCATCGGCAATTCCGCCGTGTATCGCGGGCAAACGCCGCGAGTTCGTGCGAGTCCCACCGCGCCGAGTTGCGGTGGCGTACAGACAACCCCGTATTACGAATGTTTGTCGATGCGCGATAAACGTACGCATCGTAATTATGCGCGTAATTCACTTAATTTGACGTTTCTCCTTCGTTACACGGGGCGTGCGTGTTCCCCGAGGTAACGAACTTTATTGGTAGGAGCGATTTATCGTTCCCTCCGATCTCGCACGACTTCTGCCCGCTTCTGCCCGCGAGAGAAGTGGCGGGCTGTTTATACGCGAGACGAGTCGGGAAACGCGCGTTTAGCGATCTGCCCGGCGCGGCGTGCAGCGTCTGAAATGTCGAGGATCCTGCGATATACCGGAGTAACGACGTCGACTTAACGTCGACTGTCTCTAGCTCTAACGACTCGCGAATTAGCATCGCGAATGGCGAAATCGCGCTCGGCGATTTCGAGCTCGCAGGTCTATCCGCGAACGATTATCTTCCTCGATGCGCGATAGAGCACGTACCGACCTGCGAGATATGCAACCGCGCCGAGCAAATGATACAGGCCGCTCGATTAATAGGTATTACTAACATTTCTCGCGGCGTACAGTACAACCCGCGTACTATCCGTTTAAGGGTTAATAATCCCTGACGGAGATTACAAAACCTGCTGCAAACGGCTTATCGGGCATCAGGACGAGAGCCAATAGCATTACGACTCTAATGCACGTTGCTCCTTCAGCGAGGCCGCGTATCGCGCGAGGCGTTATTTATATGCGGCGGCGGATGAGCGCCTGATAATGCAACACGCAAATATTGCACCGAGCCGCGCGGCTCAGGCCACGGATTTGTAACGGTTTTATCACACGCTGATATTTCCCACGCGAGCGTAAATGCTCCACTGTCGTGGGGCAAGCATCACTGACGCAACGACCGCCGATGGAGAGATCGTAACGGTAGCGCGCGGGATGAACACGCCGATCGGAATCCCTCTGGTCCAGTGTTCATTCACGCGTATTCCGCGTGAATACTCTTCGAGCTGTTATTATTGCTGAAATGATTAATTTCCCGTGTGCTTATGGGGATCTTTCCTCATGTACTTTCCAAGCCCCATAATCCTATGGTTTAATCTCCTTCTACTCTGTTTGCCGTATGGTGTTCGAGTCTCGCGATGCCTTGTCGGAACACGTCGTGAACTCTTCAGGCTCTGAAGTCGGAAAGCAACTCCTCTCGACGCTCTCGGCTCGGTTCGAGACGGCGATCACGTGCGCTCGTGCGTGTGCAAGTGCATGCACATGCACACGCGTGTGCAGGCCTACCTAGCCGGGCACCCGCACTGACAGCCCATTCCCGCGGGCAAAGTTCAATGCTAGGAGCTCCTTGTTGTTTTATGTACCGGATTACGCCTCGCCTACCTCGGAAGTCGCGTCTCCCTGGAGGCTGCCAGCGAGGTTGCCGGCGGAGAGGAGCGCGCTGATCAAGATGCGGCCTTTCCGCCACGCGGATCTCCCCGTACCGATGGAATCGCGGTGTTTTCTCTCGGTTGTTTGCCTATTAAAACTGCTACACGCGCACGATCGGCGATATTACGGCGATGCGGTAATTCTAATTATTAATTGTTAATTGGATACCTTCGCTGATCGATGCACAATAAGCATGTGTGTAGCTTTCTTCAGCCGTAAACTATAATAGATTATTTATCAGTAATATAAACCAAGTTTCTCGCATTGCGGAATCAAAAAGGATTCCTGTCAACAAGTTCCTCGAGCATTGTTTGGCACAGTCTCTCGCACAGTCTCTCGCGCAATCGTCGCGATATTTCAGGTAAAAGGACAAGAGGTTTCACGTCAGGGAGGCTCGCAGACAATCGGCTACCGTTCTCGCGGTAGCCCTTTCTCCTCAAACAGGCTCGACGGGCGTAACTCATCACGCGTGTCGAAACGTCGAATTCGATTGTGAATTTATTCGCAATCATCGCGCCCCCCAGCCGGTGCTCGGCTCGCCGAGGATCGCGCGAGCGCGCTTGATCCTCGCAGGTGTTAACGTGGCGTAGGGGGACGTCGCGGTAACGAGGATCGAATGGATTACACGTGCGCGTAATGACACCGCTGTCGCGGATGGATGGTCCCTCGGCGGCGGTAGCGCGACCGGTAGCCGCATGCTAGGATTGAACCCTATCAGCCGAGACGAGCCCCGCGGATGAGAGCTGCGAACGAAATGGCTTGCGACGCGGGGTTAATAGAGATCGCGTCAGTCCACCTCTCTCCGGCCGTCTACATATATAATATTCCATAGAGTTAACCGGTAGGTCGACGCTGTTGCTACGGCTGCGGGATTTCTTCGCGTGGTTTACACGGTGGTACTCTCCGCGAACGAGCCCACGTCACGTAAGACGGAAATAATATTATACTCCTTAATATGGTACATTCGATGCATCATGATACGTGTGGACTTTTCAGGTCGTGTCTAGCAAGACGCGATGGGATTGCGAGGATCATCGTACTGTATCGTATCGATTTTATCTTATGCGGTTTGTCTCAATTGGCATCCTGAATCTAAGAGGATTAAAATCTGAGAAAAGGAAGTGCAGGACTTTTATTTTAGTATTTATTTCTCGTTGAACACGCTAAAATTATATTCCATATACCTCAATTGTTATCCGTCAGGGATCAGCGAATAGTGCCGAGCTGATACAATCGAGGGTCGACGATTTAGTTGGATAGGGTGAACCACATGTGCAATAATGATGTTTCCAACAATGATGCGGACTGCTCACCTGCAAACATTCGTATTAAATGGTTTAGCGCAAGGCGAAGATAATACGGAGTACGACGGGGACTCAGATCTTACCGATCGTAATTCGACGGATTTCGAGCCAGATTGCGCTTTCTTCCTCATCTTTCCCTCGGATCGTTAGGCAGTGTATTATCCATTAATCTAATCGAATCGATCGCGTAACGAGCTTTAATGCGAAAACGAATTTACGGACGATTGGTAACGGTAACGAAATTATCCTGTCCACGCCGATGATTGTGCTAATTGATCCTTCCAGTTACGCGTTTTCATTGCGCGCGTCCTGCAAGTCATTCTTAACGATTATCAAGAATCTTCCTCGAGTACACTTATGATTTTTCATTATCAGAGCCACTGAAAAATTTATTCCACAAAGCTTACTTTACAAAATTGTTATTTTTAAAAATTTATAAATTTCTTCCGGGGTAGACACGTAGAGACGTGTCCGCATTTGTGTAATATTTTTCGAAGTTACAAACAAAGCGCTTACGGTCAATTTTATGCAAATGAAAAATGAATTTTAGATATTAATATAAATTTTGCATGAGTTAATCTTAAAATAAAGATTTTCATCATCTGTATAAACTATATTTGTTATAATTTATTTTCTCACGATTCCCCTTTCTTTTCCTTTTACCTTTCTTCACACGAATCTCTCTGCACGAATCTGCTTGTTTCATAGCTAGCTTATTATTATTAACGTACGATAAAGATATGAGGTGATCCAGTTCCACTACACAGTTATTTTCTCGAGGAGAAAAAAGATGAGGATGAAAGTGAGAGAAAGAGATAGGATGGGAATATATATCTATAAGTACTAGGTATGATATCCGATGCCGATACCTAATAGATCGAGATCCAATCGAATATCATGGCTAACGAGCTGTCACGCCTGCCTGAACACGATCTCTCGAAATCATCATCTTCCTCGCGAACGAGATCCTTCACCTCACGGCCCTTCTTGTTTGATGCATCACGCTATTTGTTAAGTACAGCTTGTTACACTTGTCTACAAGATACCGATGTTTCCGATATTTTCTAGACAATTTGTCCTATAATTAATTTGTCCTATAATTATCGAACGTCTCTGCTGTTATTTTATATAATTGCATCAGTTTTCCCAATTTTAATAAGAAAATGAAAAACATAGTATACTATTTTCATTCTAGAATAAAAAAATAATTTATATAAAGCGATTAATAAATCTCACATTGCAATAAATCTCATATAATAATTTTCTAATATAAATATATAAATTATTGAAATCATGCGTTTTTGAAGAGTGCGATGCTGATTCGTGCATCCCGTGTTACTCATGATGATGCTCATCAATCACGTGTGCATAAACTACGGAAACCAAAAACGCAAAGGGAAATAAAACAAAATAAAATGGGAAATCAAGCTCAATATAATGCATGCGTCTCTTCGTTGTGAAATGGATGCCGACGTATTCGCTGTTGCCGCAAGAAAATCACAGCGATCCACGGTCTTACGCGCGATGCAAAAACGCCTTTGTCGACTTCGCTGTTAGAGATCCTCCCGGGTGGAGGTAAGAGTTGCTTAACGACGTGGGAACAGCCCCGAGTACCATCTTCCAGCAGCCGGCGAGATCCGCGAAACCCTTTCCGTCCTGCCTCCGCCAGGAAGGTGACATGATTACATCGCTTATTGGCGCGAGATTCCACTGTTGGTTTTACTCGAGTTTACTCTCTCATCCAGTTCGGCCTGATTGGGTGCTCTCGCGCACTCTGAAGGTGTCGACAATGCAGAGTAGAGGCTGAAGTCACCAATTGAGTCCAAAGCGAATGTGTGGCCGAAGTAATTGCTCGCGCCGCGTACGTGCTAGGAAGAATTGCAGATACGTAACTTGAATAATCGAAGATGCGCGATGCGGAATGCTCGTTCAGTATGGAAGCGAGGAACAGCCCAGCCGCTCCAGGCAGTTCTTCCGCTGAAAGTTCAAAGATACGTTATCGGTTATCGTTTGAAGCCGTTATGTGCATGGTTGCAATTTAACTACTCTTTACTTACTAAGAGAGATTTTTAACGCGAATTTGAACCATCAACGGAACGAAGATAATGATCAGACCTGCGATCTCTAGCGAGTGATTAGCCGCGCGTGTGAAATCGACGCAGGTAACTTTTGAACGTAACGATCGCCGCGGACATGTCTCTGGTCAGGGGAACGATTTCACGGAACGCCGAAGATCCGTGCTAATCTTACAATGGGTGGTGCGTTTCTTGTCGACGTTGTCGTGGTTGACACTGTAAAAGCCGGCCGGGGTGGCTGCTGCGCGGGGTGTCGCGGTAAAACGGCAACGCCGTTTATATACCACAGACGGCATGGATCTCGTGTCGGTCGCGGCCGGGTCACCGTATACGGCGGAATATTACCGTCATTAATCAACGACAGACCGGCGCGGAGGTGACGACAGTCTGACAGTTCTCTCCCGCGGCGTTCGCCTCTTTGCGCTCGCACTTTGCAGGAAATTCCACGTGTTCTCTCGCGAAAAGAGAGAGAGAGAGAGAGAGGGGGGGGAAGGTGAATTCTTCGAGCGAGGGAAAAAATAGACGAAGAAGAGAAGCAATTGCAGCAGGAAGAGAAACCTGGCATTGTGCGGCTATGCGATACCGCGCGACGAACAAAACGAACGAGTGCGAAACTGCATTCGCGTCCACGGGGCGAGAGATTGGTCTCTCCGGTGAGAAACGAGATTTACAAATTGCCGCGCTCTTACACAGTGATTTCGTTTGACACGCGGTTGCGTGAAAAGTGCCGTGATTATGGTCGCGATGATTTTCAGTGGATACGGAAAGGTTCTCGCTGGATGGCGATAAACTCAGCGAAACTTGCCAAATCTTCAGTTCTATACAAATCATTGTTCCTCCTGTAAGAATGTAAAACTCTTGCACGTTAGACATTCTGTTAATAGTTAAAAATCAGTTTTTAATGTTATGATCATCGTCATATTAAAATGTTAATAATGCAAACTTAATAAAATGTCACAGAAAAGCATTTAAGATGATTGTAGAAAATAAAATGAGTACCTAGAAAGAGAAAGAGAGAAGACAGCACTCGATCCATTCTTGGATGTAGCATTATTCCGACACGTTTAATTCATTTATGTCTCGGTGCTTTCAAAGAGAAAATCATAAGACGCAGCTATGAATCTTATAAACGACCAGTATGCCTTTATCTCACGACGATTGCGACTCGGGTTGGCGGAGGGCATCTTCGAAAAACAGTTCAGCGACGCGGAAGATCGGAGACAATGCCCGGCGCAATAACTCGGTGCTGGCTTGCGAGATGTGTTTTTAATTCCGCATAAGTCTGCCCGGTCCGGTCCGGTGGCAGGGGATGGCGGTAGCAGGGGCTGGTTTTCCCCGGGGAGAAGACGTTATTAGCGGGGGCATTAATCAGAGCACGCCTAGCCGGTCTGGTCCAGGAGGAAGAGAGAAACAGACCGAGCAGAGGACCGACGAAGGGGGAGGGCGAGTTGAGATATGAAACGAAGGAAAACTTAGCGAAGCCACCTACCCCTCCCCCTTCGGTCTTTACCACGGACCGGCTTCCTCTTCTTCCGCTGTTTCTTCTACCTCCTCTTCTCTGTCCCTCTAGCTCGCGTCTCTCATCGTCTCTTCTTCACCATCGGAAGATCTGGAGAAGGGCAGCGCCCCGGTACGGCTCACAGATGAACCGTTTTAATGAAAAGATGGCGTCGCGGCGGGGGCGGGAGGGAAAAGGAAGGGCGACTCGGGAAAAGAGCCGGAGGAGGAAGGGCCGGCAGCGGAGCAAGAGGGTTGCTTTAGTTCGCTCATCAGAAACCACTGCATGAGTCGAGGCTCAAATGAAATTGCCGCTATAAAAATGATGCCCGTGTATATGCCCCGGGTATTAGGTAGCCAGGCAGGCCGCGGGTATAAAGCCTCCTCGGGATTCGCTCATCGACGCGGCACACGATACATGATACATTGCTCCGCGCCGCATTTTTCAGAAGCGTTTTTAATTAACCCAGTTTACGACAGAGCGAACAGCAAAGAACAATAGCGCTATCTTCTTAGTCAATTTCATATTCAGATGATATTGATCTTTTCAGCACAATATGCGTTAACAATCTGAAACAAAAGAGATTTGTTTCAACTGTGCTTGCTATTCTGCATAAAATATAATTATGCGAAGAAGAGTTTTTTTTCATCATGGGAACATGCGAAGGAACATTGACATTTCCATTTTTCGAATAACTAAGCTCTCCCACGCAGCCACAGAATCGTTAACGATTCCATTACGGCTGCGGTCGTGATCCGATTTTGCTTTATATACAACATCGCGGCGTTGATTTCCGGCGAATGCCGTCGACCGCCGTTGATATTGGACGAAGGAGGATTTCTGGCACACGGTGGTGCGACGACGCCACCTGCGGCAACCACGGTGGTGGCACCCATACAACGACACCCCCCGGGAGAAGAAAGAGCGCGCCTTCATTTTTCTTTTACATTCGCGAGCGCGGAAAGAAAAATCACCGGTTCTCATTACGCTCGACACGTAGGCAGCTTTATGAGTCTCTCCCCTGGTCCCTCGACCTTCGCCATATCTCCTTGCAACGTTCTCCGCGACCCCCTCTCCCTCCCCCTGCTCCATCCTGCTACGTCTTCTACTCGCTCCCGACGCTCCCTCTTCGCTTCCCACCGCCCCTCGGCGAGCGGCGCGAGAGAAGAAGATATTATTTATTTCGTAAATTAACTCCCGGCCAAGGCGAACGTGACTGGAAAATCCTTCGTAGTTCCGCACGGAGCTTCTTCGCTTTTATTAATCGGCACCATTCGCCTGGCTAAGAACGTCTCGCTACCCTCCACGCCGTCCTGGAAACACCCCTCGCCGTGGCGTTACGTTAATTAGGAGCGCGAGTCGCCTTCGAATGCACACTCCCTGGTACTGTTGACATCGTGGTGGTCAACGATCAGTTCTGGATAAAGTCTCAGCTACGATATATTACGTTGGCACCGACTCGGTGGATTGTCGTGTGGCATTATTTCCATCGCTGCATCTATCAGCATTCTCTGGCGGAATATAACTGAATAGCGCGAGGCAGGAGATTTGCTCGTCACCACTGCTTGTAATGAGACAAACACGCCTAATCCTCCACCAAGATTTTCTTGCGATTAAATCCCCGCTTCTCACCTAGCGGCTAGCCATCCGTCCCTCGTCGTGATTCGATGTGGCACAGTGCGTGCGTGACGTGCGAGCCAAAGATCGGTCCGCCATTCTTCATTTATATTTCGCTGATTGCCGTTATTCCTTCCGATTCATTAACTTCGGCCGCGTCCGCCTACGTGAGCTTATCGCCCCCCGACGAGCGAGACGGGAACGGAGAAAAATCGAGGCGAGAACGACTAACCAGCGCGGATAAAGGCGGTATATATACGTAACTTAATTGCCGATATAGACGAGGAGGAATAAAGGAATAAATGACGACGGTGGAGGAGATCGAGCCGCGATTCGTAACGTCGCGAGGAACCGCCGTATTAATGTGGGAACGCTCATTGCGCTGTAATTAAGAACGATAACGATCGGCGAAGCGAGCACATCGCGACTTTGCTGCATCTCGTATTAATCATATTGCTCGTATTAATCGCAAATATTCCCTTCATCAATAAGCTTAAAAAGACGATTAATCTTTGCCATACATAATCGCCATCCATATTATAGATATACATTCGTATAACGCACAGATTAAACTGTTATTTTAACTTGTTAGCTGATGCAATAGGTGTCTTGTCTCAGGGATAAGTGTTTCGTTTGTTCGAGTGATAGACGCATGACTGGGAAACACTTTTCGTTCCTTCAATACTAAACGTAATTTAAAATATAATAAAGATATAAGATTAAAGATTATTTTTGTTTGTAGCTAAACTCTTGAAAAGTGCAATATACTTGCAGCTATTTTAAGAAATAAAAAGAGGAAGAGCACCGTGCTGTTACCGTTTTGGTATAAAAGAAACGATAACAGTAGCGCACGGAAGAGGAGGATACAGTGGAGCGTCGTGTACCATCGTGATAAAAATCACGGCTAGTAGTTTACGATCGGCCTTTAAATTGTCGATATCTAACCGTTCGTGAGAGGAGCCGAGAGGAGAGGCTCGAGGGACGCGAGGCGAGCTGCGACGTTTTATATATGCGATGCTTATCTACGGGACAGAATGTAGCGCGTTCGCTGTCATCAGCCATATCGTTGGCCTTTTGTTTCACTTTATTTTTTATCGTGATCTAAACGCGCGCGTATAGCAGGTACAGCCGCGTGCGCGCGCACAGTTGAAACTTTTCAGCCGTTTATCATTTTACGTTTTCTTATCCGTAATGCATGCGACTAATGGATTTACAAGGGAGATCGTCCGTTCGTTCATTTTGGGACATTTGAGATATGCAAATGACTCGGGATACAACAATACTAAACGATAATCGGGGTACAGATTTATGGCGGGCGCCAATTTCCTCGGAAAGATCACAGGTTCCCCCTCAGCTGGAGGAAAAAAAGTACAATCGCGCGGATTAATACGATTCTACGGAATGAATTAATATACCCCCGCGCGCGAGGAGGGGTGAAACCGCGCGCAGGGGCGATATAATCACGGGCCGCGCGCCATCGGGATCGGCGCTCGGTTATTATTACTGTCCGAGCTGTGAAAAATGGTTTCCCCAAACAAATTTCTGGGAGGAAAGGCCGGTCCGATTAAGCTTAACTCCTACGTCGTTGTCTCGTCATAATTATCGTGTTATCTTAAACGCGGCGTCCGGCAATTATGACGAGCCAGCCGGCAGCGGTCGCCTCCTAGGAGCAGGAGGTCGTGGTATCCCCCGTATCCTAGAGAGATCCTGCGCGGGTATCCCCGTAGATATTTGGGAAATTGTTGGGCCGCGAAACAGCCTGCGGAGCTATCCTGTACAAATCATTCCTCGGCCTATACTTATAGACGCGAGTCGCTCTACACTGCCGCGACGTATACAAATCATTCTCTCAGCCTGTACTTTTTAAGACAGCCGTCAAGAGAACGATAAAAGTCGGCGGCCCCTCGGCAGAAGGAGCGCCCCGAGGTAGTCCAGTGGCCTGAAAGGCGCGTGGGGGAGAACTGGTTATTAAGCTAAGACGTGCATTGGCAACTACGGCACGACAAACGGGGCAATGCGATTCTTAGAACATGGCATCAAGAGTGTGCACCCTTATGCCACGACCTGCCATCAAATTGATTGCCTCGGATTAGCACGATGGATTAATTCTGAAGAATTCAACTTTAACGATTGGTAAACGCAGTGTGCGCAGCTCTCGTGTACAAGAGGAAGATAAATGATGTGATGTAGAGTGTACATTTGGGATCAATGCGCGATTTCAAGCTATAGGAGCAGGTCCTGAACATGCGACTTGTACGATGACATGTATGATGACTTGTATAATCTGAATTTACGTCATAAATGTATGTCTAAAATGTACGTAAAGTTATTTTTAATAATATAATATAGTAATACTTGAAGATTTATCGATTTCGATCTGCTTGAGAGCCTCGGTCGCGACTCGACAGAATTACACGATGCATCACATTTGCAGATTCGCGACTGCACACGCCGTGTATTCTCAGGAGAAGCGAAGATAATTCGGGTACACATCTAATTCGCCGAATAACGGAACGGCCAATTTCCACCGACGATCACCATTCGACGATCGTCGATACATTCGTCGTTGCTGCCCCTTCGATGGGCTCTCCTTCCCATCCATCCATGCCCTCTGCTGCCCTTCCCCTTTACCCTCGCGGGAGAACTCCCTTCTGTTGCAATTAACACAAACCGAACGAGCAGTACCGTAATATTTATGACCTGCGCCGCTATTCTCAAAGTATCGCATAATTTATGGAAATATTTAATTGAAACTGTTACGTGCGCCGTAATAAATTGATATTAGATTCACGATACTATTAAAACAATATTAAAAATCTTATCTCTTTTCTGTCATACAAATTAGATAATTTTGTTTTCGCATAGATTGATATTAACGGTATTGATAAAATGTGTTATTCAAGAGAGATACTGTCAGATGAAATTTATAATAAAGTGTTTTTAACGTTTGCTTTTCTATTAATAGCGCTTGTAACAAGATGCAATGCATCAGCAGTATAAATTCTACGTTTCCTAGTCACGTAAGTGCGAAGTGCTATTACCCACGGCACGGACGGAAGTTTAATAACGCTACTTGGAATTTTACAACTAGCAAATGCGGGGTAAGGACATGCAACCACGGCAAGCAGCGATACATTAAATTGCAGATATGATAATTTAATAACGTTAACGGCCCTCTCTACCGACCCGATACCCGCGCGAGGGCAAAAGGGAAACGGCAACGGCCGTGCTTATTATTTCTTCAACTCTGAAAACGCGCGCTTCTTCCGCGCCTCGAGATTTATAGTCCAGGTTTACGATCGACGGATCGATTCTAACGATCGAGATAGTCCCCGATTTATTTATTGCACTTTGCACGAGAGTTACGTCGTCGCAACTCGTTTCTGCATTATTACCAGCGCCGGTGTGTTCAGATCGGATTGTGATTCGTCCGCGATGCAATATTTCAAGTCCCAATGATAGATCGCTCCGCTCCTCTTCTTAATAGGACCGTTGGATTATACAGGTGACCTGGAAAACAAGGGGAAATCTGCATTAAAAAATTTTGCTTCTCCGTCTATCTCATTCGAATACCAACTCGTGTCTTTCTCTCCTTCTCTCGTTCTCTTCAACTACGAACTCCTCGACGAATAAAAACATACATAAATCGACATCGACAATCGTATAGCCGGTATCATCGCGATAGCGGGCCACCGAGCACTCGCAGGTCCGGCGAATTATATATTCGTGCGTCGAGAACCAATAATTCGATCGGTGGGGAGCATCTCTCGCCGTGGAGAGGCAGCCCGGCAACGGTAACGACCCCGAGAGATGCGAGGTGAGCCCCGGCTGCCGTGGTGATTCAGGACGATCCTGCTTATTAAGTGGAGGCGAGTACTGGGACGTAGCGGCCTCGGTGTATTATGGTCCCGGCAAAAGCGGCGGCGGATGGGTAGATGGAGATAGGTGGGTATAGGCATATACCCCGTCCGCGCGCGCACAGCTCACCCGGACGCTCCACAAACCGCTATTATTTATATTAAGTTTAATGCAACTACGTGACTGAATCCTCCTGGCCAGGCCGCCCCGCGTGGCCCCTCCGTATCATTAGTATACGCCTATTATTGCATTACTCCGCGGTCGGGCCGAGACGCGCGGCCGAGTATTACAACAAGATGTGCGCGCACCGGGTGGACGATGACCGCCGCCACCACCATCATCGTCGCCACCGCGAAAAAAGGACCCTCGTGCAGCATTATGGCAGCCCGGAGACGAGCGATCGCGCGATCCCGTCCACGAGGATCCGCCACGTTCGCGGATCTTCTTTCCACGGTATGCTAACGACGATATAGAATTACAGGTCGAGTGAATCGAAACATCCTATCTGATCATCCCCTTTTCATGCGCATAGCATATTTGTTGTTATTTTTGTCTGAGACTTGTTTGAAATAAAACTTTATATTAGTCATTTTGTAAATTTAAAATACTTTTACTTATGAATTGAAATACGATTAAATTTGTACATGCATATGCATACGTAGCTGGAAGTGCCACGTTTGTGTAATAAATTCAACGTGAATTTTTGTTACGGATTCAAGGTGCGAATTTGCACCCTTTTTTTTCTCTGTATTCTCGGCTTCGCAAATTAGCCTCGTCTGAGCAGATAAGATAATCACGGTGAATTTGTATGTCTGTATATGTGTGAATCTCGAATTACCTTTCATCTTCTCGTTAACGGCGTGGGTAACTCGTCGGTTTTATTAAATGCAGATTGCACAGTACAAGACCGTGGTTGCTCTTGTACTGTGCAAACGCCGCGTGTCGCTGAGATCTCGTTTCTCACTGTACTTCCACTCGAGTGCTTGAAATTTCTTAATCGTGTGAATCACTCTTTATAATACTACACGCCACGAGAAAATCAGTAGCATTTAATAAGCACACATACGTAGATATTATTAGTCGCGGATCTCGAAGCAGCATCGACATGCAACGAATAAAGAAGGAAAATTATGCTTGTCGACTAGTATTAAACGATTAGTATTAAAAAATATTATAGCTATCTTTGAGAGAGGACGAAATAAAGTTTCATACAAAAATGCAGAAAGCCTATCGTACATCAAGATAATTTCTAGGCTGTTGGTTTTCTTACAACTTGTGTTTACTGCGTAAACGTAACCACCACCATACCTACTTCAAGTTACCAAGCGATGCGTTATCTCGACAGCGTAATTTTATCCAGATTTTGCAGATATCGATAATGGACAGTGCTCACTCAGTGCAGATGCTATATTCACGATATTACGTTCCGCTGGACAGGATTGCAATAAGATCGGTCATCATCGTGGCCAAGATCATCTTGCGCGTTTTGCTTCGCAAACAATGGGCTCATTCCCCGTTCTCCGATTCGAGCGAGCCGCAGAACTTCGCTGGAAATCGCGCCGAGATCGCAGATTCTCACGAAATCGTAAAACGCATCAATTGTATTAGCTCCTTAATTATCTTCGCTTGTAGGAAAAAGCACGCACGACGCACAAAACGTGAACGTTCCCGCTCGAAATGTAGATCAAAGTTGAAGAGCTTGACGCACGTCAACTGCAATGCAAAAAAAGATATAAAATGCTTCCTAGAATATGTTGGACTACGTAAAATAAAAGGTGAATTACGAGTTATACGTAAGAAAATTATTTTAACTTCTTACGCAAGTCACTATAGTAGATCGTTCCAACTAGATGGAATTTTGCGCGTGATCGAATCGGACATGAGGTTCTCGCGATCCTCGCCTGTTCCATCGGAGATCTGGTTTCCACCGGCCGGATTCCACCTGAATCTCGTTAACACCCAAGGCATTGTATTCCGCGCCGTTCTGGACGATGTTTACGTGACTGGAACGGTTTTCATTGTGAGCAGTTACACCTCGCGCGAGACCTAAAAAACATCCCTGACCTCGTCCAGGTGTTCCTGGAACCACCAGCGGCTTTTACGAGCCACGTAAGTCATGGCGTGACCGTTTTCCTAGGGGATGAACTCCGCGTCATCCATGGAATACCACTGTCGTATCACCAATAAAATACTCCGCGCCGTGTCATACGTTAAAGATGCACTCACACAGCCTGGAAATCCCGATTTTTTCATGCGTGCAAACTTGATGGATTTACGTTGCAGGAATATATGTAGATGCCGTTGTAAAAACGATTCGTTGGAATACAATGTGTCTCAGTTTTGTATAATTTTGTATAATTCGTCATACCGCGAGACCACCCATATCACGCCGATTCAAAGCCATTTTTGAAATCTTTTGTGTTCGATGAGTGAAGCCTGGCAGGGATTCGTGAGACGACGCGGCTCTTTCGACCGGTGGGTAATTTGGCGTGCGTATACTGACGAATTTATGAATGGCGGAAAATATTTGAATGTTGCCAGGAGGGACGGCTCGCGTCTAGCCGCTCGCTCGCTCGCTCGCTCGCCCGACCGCAGATATTTAGGCTGAGAGATTTAAAACTAGACCAGGCCGACTCGAGTCTCGGCGGGATGTAAATCATCCGGAGATCTCTAGCGCCACCCCTATAATCACTCGGTTTTAGTTATGCCGCTTCCTCGACTGGGAATCTCTCGACAAATTTGCACCGACTCTGCTCGTCCAGTTTCGGTATTGCTTTTGTGTTTGCTGGACTCTCGCTTTGCTGTACTTCATATCTATGATCCGCGCGAATGCGCTTGAAGGCATCTTCTAAAAACCTGTCATTAGGTATCAACTTTAATTGATCAATTAAATTCATATTTAAGTGCTCGATAGCTGCATGATTTTTTTATAAAAATTATTTATTAAATTGAACTACTGTCCTACTGTCAGTTTATTTGTTGAATGCCGTTATTGCATAATTCCATAGCTTCATCATGACGTTTGCCTACCTAGGCAGACTGAACCGCAGTTTACCGCTAATTATGCGGGATTCCGAGCAGCAGATCATAAACAATTTCGCATAACAATTCGGCCAAACTTTCGAAGGTGCTTTACTCGCGGGGTGCGAAGGCCATCGGTAAAATGGGCGAAGGAAGGGCTTCGAACCGGGTTAGCCAAATTACAGCTTCCATGTCAGGTGGGGTGATTGATGCCGCTGCCCCCAGAAACCGCCGTGGCGTTTTCCAGGAAATTAAATAGAGCCGAAAGATCAGGAGGCTGTCGGGCACGGGTCAGAGAAGGAACGGTCGAGGCGTTTTGCGAGACCTTAACAGATTCCAGTCTGCGGGCGCACTTTAGCGCATCCTTTAGCGCAAAGTGATTATCACTAACCGAGCGCTATTATGCATGCGCAAACAGGGCGCTAATAACGCCGTTACGCACCCTTCCGCGGTACGAAGTAAATCTTACCACTGACAGATTTTACGACAACCGACAGACCGTACAAAGTGCAACAATAGACCCGTTTTCGTCATTCTTCGTCTCGCCTCTCCTCATACATTAGTTCATGATCAGTGTCTACATTTTTGTACAGCAGAATGTCAAATTTTTCTCGCGCAAGCAAAGCAAAAATATACTTCCTGTTCATTTCTCCAATTATTCATATCCCGCCATATCGTGCCAGCAACCGATATGAATCGTGCATCATGAATAATATTCAGGTCGTTCGTGATGGACGGCGTGCCCGGCTGAGACTATCACCCGGCCGAGATTCACGAGCGCTTTTGAAAGTTCTGAAAGTGCAGAGCGCCGGGTCCAATGCAGGGACCGTTGCGGTCCCCGCCGGGAATCGTGACGCAATAAAATAGCGCCACCCACCGGGCCACTCGCTATCTGCCGAGGATCTCCGTAATGCCTCACTTCGGGCCCCACGGGCTTCCACGGCGCCCTGAAAAGCCTCGGCCCACGGAGGGCAAGGGTGCATAATGAACTCGTTAATTAACTATCAGGAAGCTGGATCGAATCTGATAAGGATCCCTGCCACACGACGCGCCTCTCTGTGTCCCTGCTGGAACAACCAGCCGCATGTTCCGCTGTCTTACTGGCCCAGCGTTCGCCAGTCTGTGGGCCTGATGCCCTTCCGGCAGCAACGTGTCGGTTCTTCTCCGACGTGATGATTACTCAGCTACGTCGACGTCGATAATTTTTATCGATTATACAGCACGTCTTTCTGAACATGTAATAAGAATTTAATTATGTTGCACCAGTTCGAGTTCCGGCATTACATAACGATGCAAGTTAAACGGTTGTGGCGAGATAGGGTGTGTCTTAGCATCAATCGCTTCGAAGAAAAAAGGTGGGTTCAAATACTTTCACTTGTGACTCCGTCAGGATGCAAGAAAATGTGCGCGAAATATTCTGTAATATTCTACGTTCTCTTTTTCTTAATTTGATTCTTTTATTTAGTTATTTTACAGATCTCCATAAAAGATTTATGAAACGTATTCCCAGACTCATTGCTTCCTCTATCTCTATTTGTTAAAAATTATTATTTGAAAGCCGGGGAATAGTCTGTCAGAAAGGTACTTTTAGAAACGTTTCTTTCATGTTTTGTAAAAAATTTATACAGTAGATACAAGGAAGTTATTTCTCTACTTTTATAAAATACCGTAAACGTAAGTTTATGTTTCTAATGGAAGTAACGTTTATCATAATACCTATTTTACGCACGCCATTTATACGTTCATGCCCCTGGCGTTAAATTATAACATTGTTATACTTACGCCGTTTAACGCGGCAACCGTTGCGTTTGTTGCATCAATATTTAGTAACGCTCGACGAGCTATGCGCATTTTTACATTCGCATCCTGACCGAGCCGACTGCAATTATTTTCACGATAACGTATTCGCACCGTGTTGAGCTTTTCACCGTAAGCACCGTATCATCCGGGTGAAGATGTAGGTAACGTGGAAGGAAAATCGAAAAATCGATCACACGGTCTACTTTATAAGACGTGCCATATGCAGTTGCCCACGTTGTCCCAGCTGCTATAAAAAACATAAAAAACTCTGGTAAATTTATTATTTTCAACGATCAACCGTTTCTGGCACCGGTTGCGCCTGAAACGAAAACCGAGTTGCCGACGATGACACAGACGCGTTGAGAAAAACGCAATTAGCGGTCGCACTCAGGCACTTAGTATTGCTTATGCAAACGACCGCGTGCGGAACAACTGCGTTGACTGCGACACAGCCGACTTCCATGAGAAGATCTACGTGCAAGATACGGACGATGACGACAAACCAATTAAGCAGATTCTACGAATCGCAAACGTTCGAGCGACATTTGGCAAGAATAATATAATTCTTTCGAGAAGGATAATATTTTTCTTGCGAAGTAACAAGAATTCTTCATGTCGCTCCATTTTCGCTTGAGCTTGGCAGAAACTTAATTCGTTCGCTTTTCGACTCCAAGAGTGTTTGATCTTCATCATCCGCGAATTGATGGGACGACCATGGTGTCCCAAGGTCGTGCCGCCTCGAGTCGCTCGAAATCGGAGGAAACGGTCGATAAATCAAATGGGGCGCATTTAAAAGCGCATCAAAGAGCCCACCTCTTCCCTCTCGCTCTCCCTCGCGACCCAGCTGATTGATATGCGTTTAATAACAGAGATCCGGCGCCGCGAAAGGCACTCTCGTCTAGGAAGTTTATGGTCGCTTCGAGAATAGAGATCCAAGGAGCGAGTAGAGAGAGAGATGAGAGTGGCAGCGAGAGAGACCCGGGTCTCGATTAATCGGAGGTCCCTGGAAGCCGGTTGCGGGTGGTACCCCGCTGGTATACCCCGTCTATAATAATATGGTTTTATTCGTGGAGGCTTCCGACGCCGGGTACCGCGACGCCTCTGGCCATCCGGACGCCTTCCATATCCCCCGCTCGTCGTATTGCTGCCTCGTATCCAGACGTTATACGTAAATTATACGAGATGCGCAAACACAGCTGTTTCAATCGTGAAATAACAATGCGAGAGAATGCATTATAAAATTATTGTAGTAATTACAAATTTCGGACTTTTTACTAATGTTATTGCAATTTAATTTAAAAGTTTCAAATTACTTCTCTGCCTAATGAGTGGACTGAAATATTTACTAAACGTCGGAATGAGAAATCACGTTTTCCACCCGGAAGCTAAATCAGATTGTGTCGTAATTGCAGGATCGCGTAATCCTGAAGTAATATTACATAGTGATGAAAACTTTACATTATTGTTTCGAGTGATTCACGCTGCGCTTTCCGCACGATATTTCGAATGTTTCAGGGAAGGCCTTGGACGAAGAAAAAGTAGGCCCGGCGAGCCTTGCAGCCTAATTGCCGCCACGTCATTTGCATAGTTATGCAAATCGTAGGCAAGACAGTGGGGCGCGAGCGTTTCTCCCACCATCATTCGCCTATTTACTTTACGAGCCGGAACACTCTGTGACGAGTATTGTCAGACAATGGAATTGGCAGTGAAAGCTCACGACGTCGCACTACATGTGTGACTGAACAAGGAAAAGATTAGACTTGCCACACTTTTTTTCGTGCCTCACGTAATTACGTAATTAAGTGACGCAATTAAAGAAAGTGGCGTCCTAAAAGAAAGTATGCAAAATATATGATAAAGAATCATTCGTACGGTAAAAGTTTAATATTCATAAATTTACAGATTTTATTTCACGTCACGCGTCTTTCTTAAATTACAACGTGAAACGATACTAACGTCGAGGGAGGAGAAAATATGTCGCTATTTGCAGGGATATTGCAAGATTTTATTACGGTCGCGAACGATCCGATGATTGCAGGGAACGAGGCGTGTTTATTTCAGTCATCGTCGAAACCGAACGTTGTGCATGCAAATCCTTCTAAATGTTGTCGCGGCGTCTGAATGGAAATGAGCTCTCTCGCTGCGAGCCGGCGAATATATTATTACGCATTCAAGGCATAATTCGTTGAAAGCCGTAGTGATCATCACCTGCTGAGCGCGATCGATGGCCGAGCGATCGATCACGCATTCGCGCACGGTCGGTGCAATCGACCTCTCTTTTTCTCTCCTTCTCTTTCTAGTTAAGGTAATCCGTATATTTTTGACGCTAACACACAGGAAGTACCGGAAATACCAATCTCCTTCGAGTCGACGAATATCTTATGGGAGGAGTGAGTTATCTCACGTGCTTTGATGTGTGAAATAATTATACCTCAAGTATTAAAACTGCAAGAAAAATGAGACGTTAATCTTGACAAGGCTGTAAATAACCAACAATTAAAACGCGTTATCTGTTGATCGTATCGACAACTGCCGAGAATTATATATATATATATATATCCTATTATATTCCCACGTGCATGAAAATTCTACCAATTATCCCTCACGTGGAGATGCATGCTGCGTATTTAATTGCGATAACTATTGCACATATTAGGCAAAGCATCGTTAATGGCGTGCACACGACGAGTTAAAATTGCATATATTAGATATAAATCAAATAAAATATCCTTAGAATACGAAGGAGGAACGGAACTCGGTGAGACTTTCCCAAGCAGAGAAAGCACCGGAAAGAAAAACGAGAGTGCTCCGAGGTCATTCTTTCCCGCAACGGAATCCATTCACAGAGGCGTGAGTCGGAATAAGCAAATAAATTGGCCTTTACTTACGCTCGCTATTGAGATACGAAAGCTCAGGGTTTCTTGGGCTTCTTTAGTTCTTTTTGATTTAGTTCCTTAGTTTAGATTTTTTTAGTGCTTCTTTAGTTCTGTAAAAATCTCATCCGGAGTTCCCATTGTAAAACGATGATGATCGCTTAAAACTTTCTTCAGGTAAATATTTCCCCAAACGATTCTTGTCAATTTTATATATTCTTTATTCACCGTTCTAATCTGGCTTCATTTTTTTTCTATATTAATTATATAGAAAATATAAAAATTCTCTTATATAAATTGTAAGTGTGAGAAAATAATTATAAAACACAACGGATAATCCCTGTAGGTTTAATTGAAATTCTTGTTCTTCAAGCGAGCATTGTAATCTCGCTCTGACCGACTTATTAATTTGTTTATTAACTTGCAGCTTCGATCGCATGACATTCGCGGAGATAACTATGTCTTGTGAGCAATTTATTATGCGCTCTTGCAGCATGCATATCCTGGCACACAGCCTGTTTTATCCAACAACAAATAATTGCATTAGTTGTTCCATGTATTCGCACTACGTTTCCGCATGGAAGATTGCGGCTTGCCGGTTGATCCTCAGCATAATGACGTGTGAAAAAAATAAGTAATTACTGTAATTGTAATAATCATCATAATTGTATATAACCACTTACGCGGTTTGTTTCCGATTCCATAGTCCGTACGTTGATTTACGTTCACGACATTCAGCGTTTCTCAATCTCATGAATTTAATGCCCCTTTAAGTAACGTGGGCTTTTCTTTTATATACTGCACATGTGCCTAGCGTTTCAAGGAAGTTGAACGTTAATTTACGTTCGCCTATCTTTATAATATATCGAAAGATCCCTCGATTCCGCAAACGATTTCAATAATTCACAGTTGATGAACGCACGTGCTTCTGCATTATACTCCCTCGCATCGATATGATTCCCATATCCACGGCGAACTCACACAAGTAAATCGAATTGCGCGTTCTTTTGTAGGAATCGCAATCTCATCTAATAAACGTCACGTTAACAATAATATATGTAAATTACGGATATCAAAATTACTCTGAAATTAATACTATGAGATACCCTTTGTCCAAGATTGAACACTCGTACGTTAATCGAGTAAACCCGATTACGGCACGATTAATCTAATGCGCAAGATATTGCGTCGCGCGCCGACTTGGTTCCCGCTTAGAGGAAGAAATACCACCATCGATTGCCACGGACCGATATGTCCGTGCTCGGAATCCCACGTGGACGCATTAGGAAACGGCTCTCAGCTTTTTATTTGCATCACAGGCATACTGGGTGGCATTTGTGTATCGACCCCGAGGCTTATTACGCATATTGATCGGCCCGGAGACATTTACTGTCACATGCAGCGCGTGCAGGGCACGTATTCGGCCGCTGCGATACGCACACCCGCCGCATCTAGACCAATCGAAGCATTAACGCGCCAGAGTGCGTTCGCAAAATGGAAATTCCGTCGCTTCTGGAAACTTTCACACGTGCGTGAAACCGATTCACGTATGGCGGGTCGTTAATATCTATAATAAGTTACATATTAAAAAATATATATATAATATACATATATATACACACACACACACACACATATTTGTTTAACGGCGATGCTGAGAATTTTCGTAGAACGCTGCATCCGTTTGACAAAAAGATGCCGCTCGCAGCGGCGAACGCTCCGATTCGCGCCTGAGCTCCAATGATTCTCTCCTCTTAATAAGAGAAGTTGCCTCTCCTAATAAGAATAATTCTTAGCTACCCGAGTAATTTCTGCGCTTCACGTCTGCGCGGGCATGTACGCGCGTTATAACTGAGAAAATTCGAAAGAGGGGGACGTGGCTTCCGAGAAAACATTCTTGCTATCGGTAGGATCATGAGCGATGCTAATAAGCTACGCGGCATGGTGAGTATACAAAGAGTTACTCGCTCGGAATTGCGTGTTACCATTTCGTCCCTCGTCCGGCGTACATCTATTTAAATAATTAAGCGCGACTTTTGCATCTTCCCGCGTGGTAACGCATAAACGGCGATGAGCTTCTGATACGAGTCGCTTCTTACTCCTCTTCTCCTCCATCTACCGGATGTGCGAGCCGTGCGATTTCCGGAAATTTTTACAACGGGCCATTGACTCTCGAAATAATCTGTAACGACAGATCGGCTAATTGCCTGCCTTCGAAACTTAAACGTTCACGCATTTAAGATCACTTTAAGATCACGTCAAGCGCTTCTTCGCCTGAAATTAAAGTCGGGTCGTTGCTGCGTTCAAAACCGCCAATAAACCGAGGAGAGCGACATCCCAAGTGGACATTCCAAGTGTCATAATCCAAGTCTTGGAGCACTCTGTATGCGTGTCATATCGCCCGGGCTGCTCCTGTAAATAGCGAGGTCAGTTCCTTTGATTAGGCGGTATGAGAGAAGAAGGGGACGAGCGCGTTTGCATGCGAGCGAGCGTTCCGAGTAATTCTCGCATCGTATGTGCGTATACGTACGCACGTCGCGAATGTATGCATATATATCGCAAGGCGAAATCAGTTGGCAGCTTGCTACGGGAGACAAGCAAGCACGCGTGTAGGCAGGTATAACGCGCCGAGTGTATTCACCTGAGCTGCGTCGTTACCTGACACATACATCGTGGGTAATCACAGGGGAGTTACAAGCCCATTGCTGCCCTTTTTTACGCTACAAATGGCCGTCTACCTTCTTCGTGAGGCGATTTCGCCGATGCCGCCATCGTCATCGTCGTCGTCACCTCGCATTTTCGCAACTCACCCTCTAAACTTTGACGAAACCGCAAAGCGGCAAAAAAAGCGCGTTAAAGCTAAAATAAAACGTGCAAAGTGAACGCGGGAGAAATGGAATTCATAAATACGAGTATACGACAAAAGAGAAAATCGAGTTTGAAAGTATCTTCTCGGAGTGAACACACGCGCTGTGTGTGCCAGTTAATTAATGGAATGAGTAATCTTGGAATTAAGTGATATATCCGCGAGAAAGTAATTAATTCCGTCGGCATGTACTGTCTATAAAACGGGAAATACTTGTCGCAGTAAATTAAACAGTGTACATACATGAGCGTACACACGTGCCACGTCGCGCTAATCCCAGATCCTAAAAATTGAAGAACACGTCTCCAATTGTCGCACACGTTCCAAGCGACAGCGCTTTACGGCGAGTGCTTTACGGAATCAGAGAGTGTAGGCAGACTGCCGCTGGCAGAATAGGGTAATTTGGGGTTGGTACGTTCGCCGAATGTGGAACGAGGGCCGTCACCGTGGTTTCCTTGAACGTCGAGTTAAATCGCGTCTCTTTGCCTTTGCACGGCAGTCCCGTACGCCCAATTTCATCATCGGCAAAGAACCAAGCACAATGGCCCGCGTCTGCGTTTTCACGTCGTTCGCGAGTAGTCGCGCGGTTGTTCGCCATTCGTCTTTATACACGCTGAAGATCTCTGATACGCGCGATGATCTTTCGTTCTCGTAGACCGCAAGACGCATGATGGTCGCCCGAAATATACGTGTGCAAAATTTACGAATTTTCCAGATGCGTTTTCGGAGATTGAAGCTTCGTCCGTCCGCTGAGCGTCGCGTCGGCGCGTATGCAGACGCGTCATACAAATGCGTATCGGGCTACGCACTTAATGACAATCGCCGCGAGTGCCGCGATGAATATACGGCCGCGGCCCACACAAGCCGCACGAGCGGACACTTGCCGCAATTTTATCGTCGGGAAAGAAGCCACCGTACATAAATGATCGGCGACTGTGCGCTCGCTCCGCTCGTCGGCCCCGCATGCACCTGGCTGAAAACGTTCGCGCACCGACGCTCACCGTGACGCTACTCGCTTCCTGAAGAAACCGAGAAACGGAAGAGGGTGACCGGTGAGACTGGTCGTGAAGCACGAGCGGAGATCGGATTCATTTGCAATTTCCAATTGAGTTTCCGCACCGAGACTAGCGGCCCTCCCTCGGAAAGGGTGATCGATGCGCAAGCATGTTTTATGTATCGTAACACGTTGTTGCAGTGGCGATCGCTCATGGAGTGATGCAGTGCCAGAAATGCATAATAATAGTTTCCTTCTGATATGCGAATTTTATATTTTTCAATCATTTCCTGGAGCTTAATCCATGTGTAATTATATATAAAAGAATAATGAAATAACAAATTAAAATGTGTGTGATATATAGAAATCACTGCAATAAAACAGAATGTAGCAAACATATACCTTTCCACATCGCATAATCGTAATGTGTTCTTTCATCATCTCAATTTTAAATCCATTAAAAATATTGCTTGCAGTCATCACTTTTTACTCTAAACCTCAAGCAAAAAATATGTGGAGGTTCTTCAATTATGTAAATTTGAATAAAAATTAATCATTTCCGTGGTCCTGTGTATTGGTGTGGTGATCACCAAGCAATTTAGATATTTGATACATACCAGCTACAGGATTCACCACAGGCGTGCACCGCGCGTGCTGACACGGCAACCGGAAACCCGCCACGAGCGCACGTGCGTGCGTGTGAGACGGCAGTTTCATCCGTTTCGTCTTCGCACCGTGCGTGGACACCGATTCGGAGAGCTGCTCCTTCCTGTGTCACATCTCATTACCATAATACGCCCGGTGATTACGACAATTAGTATGGTAATTGTAGGAATTGTGATTCTTACAATTTACCTTACTTCCGTCAGGCACTGAGTAATCGCACGTCGACAGACGCGCGCTTCGGCGGGTTTTTGGCGTGGACGCTGTGCAAGTTTGCATTCAATTAAGCCTTAATTAGACACAGCTTCCTAACGACGCTCTCTTTCCTCATCCGCGGTGACGCGACAGATGGATCCGGGCGTTTCGTGAATCCCGCCAGTATTGTCGACACTATTTTGTCTCACCATTGTGTTGATGATGTATATTACTGTTATAACAAAACGTTGAGATGGATGTCGAAAGCAAAGTGCAAAATAAACTTTAAAGTAGTGTAGAAGAATGTTTAAAACATCAAGTTGATTATAATAAATATGATAATATATTCTTCATTAATGATAATAAAACAATGTTATAAAATGATGTTATACATGCATATGTACATGAAACCGTGAAATATGACAAATATGTAATTTAAATCGTCTCCTTCTCTCTCAGCGAGACAATCTAGCGCGAACAAGAGGGAGTACCTCCGCCAGTGTAATCTTCGTTGGAGGTAAAATTTCTTCTAACGCGTTTCGACACACCCGCTTCTTCGGTCGATCCGCCATAGGCGTGAGGAGAGTTCGAGGATGCATTCGTTCCACTCGCCGTTTCGCCGCGGCATGATCGAGAACATTGGCGTTGCTCCTGAGAATCGCCTGAAGATTCGCCGCCGAAAAATTCGTCCGTTTTGCGAATACAAAGGCGACTCTACAAAGAAAACGCAAAGAAAAGGATTAATTATTATTTGTGATAATTTTCCTTTCGCAAGGTTGGAACAAATCAAAGATGTTTAATAGAGGAAACGAAATTTGGCGCACACACACATGCCCGCAATTGTCATGAGACATATATGTGTATCCTCACATACTTACGCATTGCACGAATGGTAGATGCTTTCCGCGGTTCCTCGTAATCCGGATGAGTGTGTCGGACGAAAGCAGCCTTGAATGGCGACATCGTGCTGTGCGCTGCGCCGCGTTAGCATTTTTATTTCCCACAGACTCCGTCGGAGCCCCCCAAGAATCGCTCTGAGCACGTGCGCGGGGCCGTGACGCAATCGAACAATGATGAGAGAAGACCGGAGAGTTAACGACGATCCAATCGCGTGAAATGTGTGTTACGACAAATTCGCTCGAGTGTCAATCGCGTGATCGTGCTTCTTTATAGCGCCGACCCGAGAGGGCGAGATAAAGCAGAGCAAGAACATGGAAACTGTCATATGGAAAATGACTGAAACCTGAAAGTACAAAACAATGTCAGAAAATTAAAGTTAAATCTGAAAATTATGTTGAAATAATTTTACTTAAATTGACAAATTTTAATTATTCTCATTTTTTCAGAAATCCTAAGATAGTTCGAGGAGACCAAACTGTTTAAATAATGTTTAAATATCATACGTAATTTGCTGCAAAGTAAAATTTCAACATTTCGTAAAATGACGTATTTCCCCGCACTTTGATGTTCGTAAAGCGTAAATGCAATATCCAAGGAAGAAACCCTCGATGATTTCATCGACGAATTTCAGAAGCACTTCGATTACCAAATTTATAACCATTATTCGATGCACTTTTAATGGCCGTATAATCTACAGGTAGCAAAGATTACTGGCGGCGCGGTAATATCACAAAACCGGTGGCTTTACGATTCATTAAAATACCATTTCTTATGCAGCGCACTTAATTACCTGCTGAAAAAATATCGTAGCGACACCCTTTCGCTCTCTCTCTCCTCCCGTCCCTCCTCAACCTGTCCCTCTATCCGCCGTTCTCCTCGCTCGTCGTGCGAAACGCATCACCCAGCCAGCTGGTTCATCGTAATGGTTCATATTATGGTAATGCGAGGCGTTTGAATCCCGCACGGCCAACCGTAAAGCCGTAAACGAGTCTCATACCGCCTACGAAAACGAACGCGGAAAGCCTGGCAACGTGTTTGAAGAACAATACCGACATATCATTATAAATCACATCGGCGGCTTTTCATGAACATTTTTTCATCTTCACTATCGCTGTTGCCGCCGTCGCCGCGTTAATTCGTCATTGTTACAAGACTCAAGTTGGTTCTTTCTTCACGCACGCAGAAAGAGCTGCGATGAAGATGCGCGATGACACGTGGAAGATAAACCTCGAAGTCGTGTCGCGTGTGACGAGAAAGAATCCATTTTCGCGCACGTAAGGCTGCGCCGAAGTATCCGCAATTAATTCCGGAATGAGAAACGGTGGCGGAGTCGTTTCACACCAGTCGATCGGCTTCCAAATACCGATACCCGATCCGCGTTACCTCCTTTCGTCACGCTCGCGAACAAAAAAGCGCAGCCGCCCCGATGGAGGAGATACCATAAGGCCGCTCGCGTACGTGCATCCGCCGGATAAATTTTCGAGTTGCTCGCTCGCAATTACAGCCGACGTATCGCAAGTAATAAAGGACGATGGCTGACTCGTTGCACGAGCATCGCGTTAGTACCTTTTAGTCACGGTCCATAGAGAGAAAAGTGTGGCGGCGTGCCGCCGTCCTTGCCACCCCTGCTGGTGTATACTTGCAAATTTGCGATGTTAGTCGAACATAAATGGTCCTTTGCTTTCAATGCTAGCAAGAACAGCGGGAGTGGAAGACGGCACAGTCTTTCTGGTAGCGACAGGTCTTTCTTCTCGTGTTATGGCATATTTAGAAATAATGAAAAGAAATGTCGTAGGATCGATTTTCTATAAACAGGTAATGTATCTCATTATATTCCTATCTTTGTGAAATATTCTAATCCTGCTATTTTACGCAAAACCGCAAAACAAGAGATGTGAACAAATCATTTCACTTCGCCTAATAATTACTTATAAATATTTCATGACTTCTTTTTCTTAACACAGACGCACAGACATTGAAGCACGTGGTTTCGCAAATACGCTTCTGGCCCTGCTCCCTTTCGTGTTATATGGAATTTGCATAAACTGTAGCTCGTTTTATACCTGCCTGCAAGACAGAGAGAAAGAGAGAAAAGAAGACGAAGTGGGAATGAGAATACGTAGGTAAATGGCAAGAAGAGAAAGGACTTCGAGGATGGACGAAGAAGACGAGGAGCGAGCGCTCGTCGAACGCGATGCGTGGCAGATTTGGTTCTCCAATCTTCGGGTCTGAACGCATTCAGACTCATCCTTCTCGGCCTCTTCAGACGCGGCCGCCGCCGCGCATCGAACTGTCCGTGCAAATTTCAATTTTAACTGCTAATCTGCCAGCTAATAGCCCCCTGCTTCTCGTCCCCCTGCTCTCTTCTCCCGCGTATCCTTTCCGCATTGGCAGCCTCCGTCTCAATGCCGATTCTTCCCAGTGCTGCAAAGTGTTCTCCCGCCACTTTAGCTGCGAACTTTAGCATCTCGAGCCGTCGTCAGATATTCGCCTAAACTTTCTGCGGAAGCTATTTTGAAAATAATTTATCGTCAAGCGTGACGTCTGGTTGCGTCTCCGCTCTTGATCCTTCATTTGTGTCCATTGTCTCTTTAAATTTGTATATTTTAATTACTAAAATTTATTTATTAGTTATCCTTTATATTTACGAGCGTATGTATACATATGTATATATATCGTTTCATATTCAGTTTTTTATTCGCGCGGAAATCGGTTGAACGGGCTAATCGCCCATCAATTTTAACCGCTGATTCCATCATTAAACGGCTATCCTGCTAATTTCACGTTCATTTCGCCTTTACTCTTATCCCTGCGTCCCATTCTGTCAATAGTCATGTATTCGCCATGTGCTCTCCTCTTGCTTAGCACAACTCACAGTTCTCGAGAAAAATCTGTCAGTCATTTATTTGGAATGCAGGGGACTCAGATCTACTGCTGGGATAATTACATGTCTCGAAGAAAGCGAACAAACGTATGCTCCTGCGATTGTCGCTGACTGTTCCCAAGCGATGAAAACCGTTAAGTCGAAATTTCAACGGACAAACGATGCAACAGGCAAAGATCTTTAAAATATTTATTTGTCAAGTATGTTTAGGAAAGCGTATTTTTATTGTCATATTGTAAAACCGAGATATAATGTAATAAACTACTTCAGAAAAGACTGATAAATAAAGAACTACGTTAAGTTCATAGATATTCATTTATCTTCAGTTATTTACGGATAACGTTACATTTCTGAGAGCTTTCCAAAACGGCATAAACATCTCGGCGTGTCTGCATAAACGTCATTTCTCATCTTGTTAATAACGCAAAGATTAATATTGCTCCTTATGAAAGACGCCGTCGCACTCGTGCAATCATCAGTCTCCTAACTTAACGTAGATCGAGACTTCCGTTCATCCTCTTTCCTTTTCTCTCTCTCTCTCTTTCTCTCTATCTACTCTTCTTTTTTGTCATCTCTCTTTCCTTATTCGTAGCTGCAACGATGATTTATTGCAATATTTTGACGTGAAATATATATAGGAAAGATGAATTGACAGGCGACTCTTTATATGGGCAAAAGTTTGCCACCCTCCTCGTGCCGACAACCCCTCTAGACACAACCGTCAGTTACCCCCACCGTCGGAGTCAGCAAATGCTACGGGCGATTAGTTATTTTTTTCTAATTTGGATATTAATCATGTATGGACAGAGGGATCACAAAGTTACCCAAAAAGATGAGTATCAAAGCAATTCCTAATAATAACGTAAATATCATATCACAAGAAGGATACACCAATTAATTAATTAAACCTAATCGATATTGCACTCATTATAATCGCGCAGATAGAAAATCAAGATCTTTATCTGCGCTGATCACATCGTCACATCATCATATTTTTGTTGAAAAACGTTATAGCGACCGGATATCTTTTCTCTCTTGACTGAAATTACAATTTCAATTAGAAGAAACAATTTCACGAAGAAGAAACAAAGTGTGCTTCCCCCGAAAATTCGAGCTCGATAGGTCGATGCTCGTGCCGATCCCCACAACGCTGTCTTCTCATTATGCACAACTGATGCGTCTTTCACGCGATGCCGCACACCCATGCATGCATCTCTCGTCAGCTAATCATCCAACAAGACAACATGCAGCCTGCGCTGCGGCGCAATGCGGCGCAGCGCGTACGCATGCATACCGTTCGGTGTTTGAAGTGGCTTCGTTGCGCGGAGGTCGCAGAGTCGTAATGCCATTAAGGAATGCATTACATCTGGGCGGTGCATTGTATTCAGATAGTCCGGAGGAGTCCGAGCACCGCGCACGCTCCGCTACCTAGACACACCACTAGGCACGAGCATCAGCAGCGCGAACCCTCATTTGCCATTCATAGGAGCGCAGGAATGTGATCGTGCCTATGCATTACACCCACGATATGCACGCGCATTTGTCGTTTAAGTTTAAGCGAGCTGCTAGCACGGCAGAAACTTAACTTACGCTTATGAGACTGGTCACCCTTCGCCTTTTTGTGAGTCATTCTGAATAATAAATTGTATATACTGAGGGACACATCTGAGTGGAACTATGATTGCATTTACGAATAGCGCGTAAGAGACAGATTATTTAATTTCCTTGAAATTGTTTCATGCTGTTAATATATTATTTTGTAATTATATATCTTTTATGTTATTGTATATATTAATGCTACTGTACGTAAATGAAACTTTAATTTCAATAAATTAAATTAAATAAAAATTGAATAGACACACATAATAATAATGAATTTATTCTCATGTGTAATTCTTTCTCTCTCTTTCTCTCTCTCGATATATATTTTCCTTTGGATAAAATTCTTTCTTAAATAAACAAAAGTAACTGTCACAATGATTCCTTTCCTGGATTTACTTTCCATTTCACAGTCCATCTCTGCAAGAAGTACCAGCGAGAGAAATCACATTCCGAACTTCTCCTTGTGTGTAGTGGCCGTCAGCTGGTGCTTCTGACTGAAAGTTGGAAAACCGAGAAGCGGGATGGAGTCGATAAAGGCATTGAGTAATTACATTTATCACGTCCTTACGTTTTAATCAAGCGAAATCAGCGAAGAGCGATTGGATGAAAGGATAGGGTCACCACGCTACGCGGTGCCATCGTGATAAGAGAGGAAAAAAAGATGATAAGACGGAAGTCGAGTGAAACGGGCGTGCGGCCCTACGCAACTTTGATTTCGTGAAAGCGGGGGACTCGAATGCGCTCGGTGCATTATCTTATTCGACATTTTGGAAATTACAGGCCAAATGTGCCCGGCCAACTGTCAGCTCGTAAGATTGGAAGAAGAGAGAGAGAAAGAGAAAGAAGGATCACTCGGGTAAAAATGCGAGTGAGAGAGACGACAAGAAAGGGAGCGCATGCAGGGGACGGAGAAAAAGCCAAAAAAAAAGATACGGTAAAGTACGGAAAATCACTGGCAACCAGTTACGCTTTGTGCTCGATATGTAGATGCGTCGGATAAAGGGTCCATTAGGGTTTTTTTCGGTCTTTGTCAGGAAAATCAATATTTGCATAAAATCACGACCGGCTCGAGAACCCGTGACGAATAAATGGGGCGACGCACGCTCGCTTCCGATGAATTTTACACGAATGAGCCGGACACGTGCGAAACGGCACGATTTTCGTAGCGTTCTTAATCTGTATAGATTTATTAATGGGGAGAAAATATTTTTTTTATTTTATGAAAATGTACATGGCTCATTGATTTGCAAAATAGTACAGGACTTTTTAATTTAGTTTGACGAGATCTACCTGTGGGCGAGAGGTTTTTCGCCTTATGTCAGACACCCTGTATATTACAGTTATCATTCTTCACATGTATATAAAATTAATAATAATTATTGCAACTTATGTATGCAATTAATTTCGCTTCTAATTAATACAAATTTACCGTCCAACTTACTGTCTATGTTTCGAGCATGACGTGGAATAATAATTCCAGTGGTACCATGACTGTGCGATGACCTGCGGTCGGATCATTCCGAACAGGCGACGTCAATGTAACTTCACTGGCGCCATTCGTGGCGGGCTTAAAAAATCTGATTATTATTTTACTGAGAACGTTAGTGATCGCCGGGAATCGTTCATATCTCAACAAGCGCGCTTTATATCTCCCGCTTAATGCGAGCGCGGCACGCGAGGTTTAAGGACCATCCACATGCTCGTTTTGTTTCATATCAACTCTCGCTTTGCGAAACGGTCAGTGAGACTGGTGATCCTCCTGATCGAGATATGAGATGAATGTAATTCTATAGCGATTTTTCTTGCATAGGAATTATGTATTATTATATATCTTCGATTTTCCATTTCTCCAAGTTGCAGAATACGTTACTGTTGTCTCGCCCCTGAAATATCGAATCGTATATTGTTTTTTACAACATCGCGCAACACACGAGCTTAGGGGAAAAGTAAAAGGAACCACGATTTTTTAGAACCCAAAGCGACATTAAAAAGGGTCATGCATTTAAGAGTTAATTAAATTTAACTCTCCCGCGTGTATCACGTTTATTGCCATATCTTAAGCCGTGCCATATCCTTTACGATACGTTATAATTTATGGATAACCCGTTGCAATAAAGCCCCGAGCTGCAGAACGGCTCATACCAGAAAACGATAATTTCACTTACGCGGCCCTCATCCGTGGCAGGCTCGTAAAACGAAATTCATAAGAATCGGTTCCTTTACGGCGCTCGGCGGACATCGATCGAATTATATTATCATGCACAGAAAGAGAGGGAGAGTCGAGCGGGCTTCTCTTGCGAGTGTCGGAACGTTCCCCGTTGTAGATGTGCCAGTCCTCTGGCCACGCTTTTGCCTCGCTAATGTGGAAACTCGAGGACGTTAAGTGGCTCAACTAGACGACGCCTCTTTGATGTTCACCGCGCGCCACGGTGCGTATACACTCGTGCCACGCAACCGCGTAACACTTCGTGTATGATTCCTTCGACAGTCGCAACCATCAGTACCAGTGACGGTTTTAGTACACCGGGAACCCTTAATGAGCGCCGTAGACCAAACCTCAACTAGGATGAAGAAATACAAGTTATAGAAAAGCGTAATAGTGATCAGTAAAGCTCGTAAGAAAACGTATATCTGCAGAAGAAGATTTTTAGTATGACGGTGGGTCCCGCAGCGATGAGGGGAGTCCCTCGAACAATCGCTCGATCCATCTGCCTCACAATCAACGGAGCCGCTACTGGTCAGCGTTACTGTACAACTCGTGTAAATAACTCGTGTAACAACGATGTCTTTCCTCTCTTCTCTTCCTACGAAAAAGCTGCACACGCACGCGATCATGCGCGCCATTCCTCCGACGCCACTTACCATTTTTTTCCACGAATCTCGTTACCATGACCGGCGAGAACGCCCGGTGAGGGGTTGCTTCAACAACGCCCCGTCGTTTAATTAACGTCACTTTGTTGTCGATCATGAGGCGCGCATCCGTCAATTAACGCACGCTGATGATGCCTTGGTTGTCGTACGGGAATCCGTCTGATACCGTCTCATGTCGATTTTACAATTATTTCTATAATATTCCTGGCGCATTTGTAACAAATATATTATATTATTGTTAATATCGCATCTGTCTTTAATTCTTTTATTCATTTCTTAATTTATTCTTTTTTCTTACGAGCTTAACTTGTTACATTGCATTCCTCGTGTACTTTTCAGATAATGAATAAAAGACTGATATATTCTATCATATCTTGATTGTTAATATCGTAAAGAGAACTGCGAAATAATTACATTTTTAGTTAGATCGAAGTTTCGACAATGCACCGAGAAATCCTCGACACTTTCTTGCTGCACGCTCAAAATTCTCAGCTGGCACCTGATTTTCGATAACGATCGCGGAACGCGCGCCTTGACGTTGAAATTAATCCTTCCGGCCGTTAAAGTGCAACTCGTTAACTGTGACAGTAGCTGGCAGCTGGATTGAATTGAGGCGCGTGCTATATTACGCTTGATATCGCTGTGAAACTCAACACCGCCGGTTTAGACCTCGACCCCTCAGGTCGCTGCTGTTGCTACCGCTTTGGCTCTATTACTACCAACGAAACAGTATATCCTATTGTCAAACTCTGGCATTTTGTCCATTGACAACATTTTTCGTTTGCCACGACTGGGATTTGTCTGCGTTCTGCAACATTGTATAACATTTCTTTCATTATATTCCTTAACTTTGCGAAGATAATTAAAATACTGCTTTGAGATTATCAATGAAGTACTTTTAATTTATCAGTTGTCAAAATATTTTATCATGATAACCGCTAATGCGGGCATAATTTAGTTAAATAATAAACTGCTTGAAATAGTGACAGCGTAACTTCTTTGAAAAGCGAATATTAAGATTAATCTCGCATTGCAATTGACATATATTCTAAGGCTATTATTAGATCCACTCAGGCTGATGAATCAAACTTTCCGCCGCAGTTTGCGATCGTGAATTTTGTTCTCGCGTTTTGCCGTCGCGTGAAGTATCAGCAGCAACTAATAACGGCACTGTGCTCGTGTTCTCCGCCACTCGGGGCGAAATTGAGAGATTATGTAAGAAACGGCGCTCCGCGTGCCGTCTCCGATCGCTCTCACGCCTTTACGCGCGAGCGGAGCGTAAGACCGCGCGTGCACCCACGCAGCCGCGCGCGCGCACAATTACCTTAATCCGGTGAATATTCCGACAGATAAAAGAGCCGCACACGCATGACGGGGGAGTCGCTAGAGGACTGAAGGGAGCGAGGGAACGAACGTTGGACAATTGGCAAATCGCGAGAGCGGGAAAGACCGAGGCGGAGGCCACTTTGCGCCGGTCCGCGGAACATTACGAATGCCAGGAATGCGCCCCTGCTCATTATACAGTCCACGGGATAAAACTCGTTTTTTCGTCGGATAAAACGGCGACAGTGATAACGAGATATATCCGAGAGAGCGGAGCCATTACGCGTCGCTGAATTTTGCAATTAACGCACGCTTCAGCATTTTTTATTTCACTGGATGATTTCTTCTTACCTGCACAAATTATCACAAAATATAAGCTTCGATTTAATTACATTAAATCGTAATTTTTCTTTCGCAGATCAGCAAGACGTCAAACGAAATCTCTATTTATTTATTAATTTATTCATATCGTAGCCTTATTCGCATCTCCGATTGAATCTACGTGGAACTCACGATCAAAACGGAACCGTCCAATTGCGCGGCACCGATCCGCGCAACACGCCGCGCTCATTTAAGGCGAGCTAATTACGAATTTACAAGTCGGCTTACGTTTTATCCTCCTATCCATCGTGCCACGCCTCCTCCCTCGAAAGGAGCGCATACGTCCCAACAGTGAGATAATTTCTGTAATCATAAAATGGTAAGTAGATCATCGCGTGCCGCGCTCGCGCGCGCAGCTGTGTTGCAGTTCCAAGCGCGGCATCCTCTTCTTGTATTCACGATATTACGTTTGCACGGCACGGTAAATGAGCGTGCCGGAACTTTCGTGCCGCTAACGGCTACGCCACTGCTCCACGTCGGTCTACTCTTTGTGTAATGTATAATATCGTACGCATGCACACGCGCGCGCGGGCGTTATCCCGGAGGTGCAGCCATAACGTCACTCTCCCGAATTCGTCCCGAGGCCGGCCTTGATCCGCTAATTACCACAAAAGAACCCGCTTATTTTGTAATCGCGCTCCCTCACATGCGTAATATGCCGGGAAAATTACCGCGTGCCCCTCCCCGCCGCGCTCGTTCCTCCAACGTGGTCGCGTTGTCGCGTCGTCGTCACGCGCGCTCGGCATCGCGCGAGTGCATGACCGGCTGCCTCGTGAATTGAGAGTTCCGTTTCCTTTAATGCGAAACTTCCGCAAAGCCGAGGATAATCCGCTGCTTTCCGGGCCAATTCGGTAGCGGACGATGGACCGCGCGATTCACACCGAACTGCTCAGACGAAAATATAAAAATCGGATTGCTTTCTTTTCCGGTAACAAATTTGCAATCTGAGCGGTGGAGTTTGGCCGTTACGTGAAGAACTTTATTTTTATTCACATAAACATTTAATACATTCCTAAGCTTCAATTTGTTTCGTGTACCTTTATTTGGTACGATAATTGATTTTCCGATATAAAAAACTCAGAATTCCGATTCTATGAAATTCAATGAATTCCGAAAGCGCGTAAAATGAATTTCGCAGTTTCCCTCGGTTTCGATTCGTCCTAATCCATCGTGGCGTTGAATAATTTTTGCAGATCGCTCCAGCATCCAGACGGAAACATCTCTCCCAGAAACGTCTCTTGAGATCAAACGGAGATAAAAGTCTGACAGAGGTAAATAAAGGAGGCACCTCCACCCTCGCAATTGACGAAACGACCGCGTTTATCGTCCCTCCGTGTAAACCGTACTGTATGTTAAGAGAAAAGTGTTCCGGGATATTTTCGAGAGTGTGGAAAGATGGCTGGTAACATTTCAGTAAAACAAGATCTGGATCATCCGGAAAATGGAACTCAAAGGTGTCCAAAAGCCCTCGAAATTGCAAGAACGGGCTAGCCATGCGTCGGTTTCCTTTGATCCGCTCATATGTATACCAGCGCATCATTTCGGAGCTGAAACCTCATTATTTTTCCCGCGGGTTCAAACCTATACCTAATATCGCGGCGTTCCCGATTTCACGCCCGTGGCGCCGTGGCGTAAATTAATCGTTTTCCGAAATAATGCCCACCTGCTTTCTTTCGCCACGCGGGGAACAAGAGCGACCGAGCGTTCTCCGGTCTGCGGTGACTCTCCAAATTTATGCCCGAATTTTTCCGATTCCTTCCCTTGGAGCCTTTTCGGAAGGCAAATGATATTTTCTCACGATATTAAAGATGATCGCAGTTAAACGTTGCTGAAATCAATGCTTACGAATATCTCGGGTTGACCGAAAAGTCCGTGCGAGTTTTTTAGTAAAATTCAAAAGCAAAATTGTGTATTAAAAACTAATTTTATTGAACCAAATTGCTGCATTTTTTCCGATGACTTGTCGTCATCTCTCAGCTAGCTGCATTATATCATTTTGATGCTTGATATTTATCGGCAAGAAATTAAGCCAAATAATATTTGAAAGCCTTGAAAGAATAACATTGTAAATTATTGAGAGATTCTGCAGTGAGCGGAAAAAGTAAAAATTAGATGATACAAAGTCAGATGAATATAGTGAATGAGGCAAGACATCCTAGCCAAGTTACAATAATAACCTTCGCTGGGTCTGCAAAGAAAATTATAGTCCGAGTGGTGCATTGCCAATTCGCATCAATTAAAGCCATGTCAACATCCGTAGTGACTGGCCGACGAAATAAAGAAGCGCCTTCAAAATCCATTTCGCCACAAAACATTGCAAACCATTTCTGGCACGTTTCTTTAGTAACAACATTCTCTCTGTACATAATGCATGTCTTTTGTCTATGTTATTTTACGTGGGATTTTTGATTTCATAATCGAATTTTATCATTGAATTTTTTTCAAAAAGCGATTGTATTTTGAAAAAGACGAAAATATGCAAAAGAATAGAAGGAACGCATATCGTAAAGTAATTTCGTCCCATCCAGTGCGTGACTAATAAGATATGTCGTAAAGTAGCAGCTGACAACGTTCAACAACAGTTAAATAGCACAGACTATTTTATCCATTCTTTTGAATAATCTTTCAGTTGAATTCTTAAAAGCCTACCTGAAATTATGGCTAATTCTCTACGTCCGAGACAACTTTGTGTAGGCGTAGAATAGAATCTTTGCATTATGTACCTGTAAAACTTTCAGAAATGCTATCTTTCTTGCCTTTCCTTTTATCTTATTTTTCGGTACTTATTCAATAAATTATGGATACCTGTAATTGTTTCATAACCACAACTTCCTAAAATTTTAAAATTTGGATTCGTAAAAATCATAGACATATATGTCTATGGTAAAAATAATAAAAAAAATAAAGCAAAAGGATACTTTTGATACGGCAAAAACAGCAAAGTTCATTCCGATTTCGAGAACTTTTTTGCGCGAAAGCCGGGAACAATTGCGTCCGAGTTCGCTTCGAGTTTTCGTAAGTACGTGAAGAATTTAAAGAATACCATTGTGCGAACACATCGAAGTAAAATTAGTACTACCCGACAGTAGAGGGTAGGTGCTTCATTGAATTTGAAGCGATGCTGTGTCGAGATGCAAGAGCAACGACGAGAAGTGTTTTTTTTTCCTTTACACGTCAGACATTATAGATCTGGTAGACTTGGGCAAAAAATTCGTATGTTACGAAAGGCTTGAGCAATGGTATAACGAGGTTCATAGTTCATTGTGTGTCTATCGCTTAATAAAAAGAAAAATTTTTTATTTGCCGCACCTGGCCTTTCAAAGGCTCTCACTGAGAGAGTTTTCTCGTTTTCTCCCGTGCAAAGACTCACTGGGATCAAACCCTCTAATTTTGGTCGTAATGATTTCTCTTTATTGCTGGTGGAACCTACTGTAGGGTATACTGTAGGGTCGAATCCCTTGGATTCGAGAAATTTAAGGAAAACTCGGATAGGAAAGAATGGCCTCTCATGCGACGAAAGGTCAAAATATGTTCGGAACATTACTATTCTTTCTGGCATGCTTCATTGAAAATGCCGTTACGGTCGAAATGCAAAAAGGTGATGGCTCTATATACGATGTGCCGCCGGGTTTCACACAATATTTTACGGTACTGAATATAATGTTTCGGATGAATATTCTACCGCTTCTACAGACGCAGATAGTAGGAGCAACAGTATTCTTATATGTTTTTTGTTAAAGTAGGCCTTTGAAGACCAAACCTGGAGTCCATAAATTCCACCCTTAAATATTCTGGCACATGTTAAATTTAAGTTTCAACAGTTAACGGTTCATACAGATTCGTTCAGGCTGTTAACAGAAAACCATTAATCAGAAAAATGACTGAAACAACAAAAATAAACGAATCAAGATTCAATGTTAAAATGGTAGTTAAAAATTTCGCACAATGATCCATAGAAAGAAGTCGAAAGAAATGGTTTTGTTGCCATTAGTCATAAAGAAGAAAAGAATGTAACATTTTGACAGTCAGGCCTAAAATAATATATAATAATAATAATAAAATAATATAAATATTATAAATAAAATAAAATAATAAAATAAAAAAATTAAACAATGTTAATTATGTTATTTATATTAATTTTTATAATTTTATAATACAATACACAAGATGTATCTTTCATCATTATTTTAAGAAATTCAATTATAAATTCGCTTTCACAGCAATCAGAACAAATTATATTTTTGTATACGTTTGCTGTACCATATTACGAAAACAAATGTATTATTATAATATATTAAACTATGAGAAAAATATTGTTTAATATTTGCAAATATAATATTACGCGAGAAAACAACGGACAAAAATTACATTTCCTTCTTAAAGAATGTGTAGAATGGATTCTCAATGGACTTTAGATCGCTGCAGCCGCTTGAGATGTCAGTAACCGCAAGTAGTTGGGCAGGTCATTGGGTCAGTGTGAGAAGTCACATTGGGTCAAGATGTATCAAATTGTAGGCATAGAGAGTTGAATGTACGTGCTATATGTGGTTGCAATCGGTATATTGTTGTAATAAAAACTTTACAATATAATTTATATATTAATATACATATATTTTGTACGTTGGTACATTTATAAATTATTTTGCAAAGTATACGTGTTACAAAAATTCTCCCGTCAAGTTAATTAAATTGTGATTTCGAAATAAAGATTGAATAATAAGAAAAAATATATTTATTAATATTCTTTTAATAAATAATTTAATAAAAAGAGTTAATAACGATAAAAGATCCATTAAAGTTGGTGACATTCATTCCAGAAAGAGGTCAGTCACCTGCGAATCAGGTATCAGGTACATCCACCTGTGCCGGTGACGAATCAGCAGCAAGGATCAACCCTTCCCCCTTGTAAAACGCACATTATCAGACAGGTACCTATCTATTTCCATATAGCCTCCTCTATTGAATATGAAACAGGGGGAGCTTGACACCTGCCATTGGTAGCCGGGCCATGCAAATACTCGCACGCGATGAATAAAAAAGAAGGGTACGCGTAGCGAGGGTAAAGGGTTCCTCGCCACTTTATTCAGATTAAGGGCCCGCCCGGTATTTGAATGCGACCCTTTCGGTAACGCCACTTGATCCTCTTGATTTTACACGGCAAGTGTTTTCACCCTTCATCGCCAAACGGAACTCCACCCGGGGAGCGATTTCTTCCGTCTTCGAGCGGACCATGTGTGCGTGTGTGTGTGTGTGTGTGTGTGTGCGCGCGCCACGGCGCTTTAATAATTCATATTAACAATAGAAGGCAATCGACGCGACATTGCTGGGACAGGTACGTTGTCGGCGCGTACATTGTTGCGACATTACGGACATTTCTCGGGCGTGATTTTCCTCTTTCTCCTTGGAGTGGTTCTCGCGAGTTTGCCCGGTTACGTCGATTGGAAGAGAAGAATATCTTGAGAGTACACGAACGACTTTCCGCTGAGCGTTAATCAATTACGATCTGAAAACGTTTTGCGAGATGTACGCCCACAAATCTCCATCGTAATCGGAGACGTTTGTTCGCGCGCATTTATAATGTAACTGACTATTAGAATCAGAGCGCGTATATATTATTCGCGCCTCTTTCTCTGTGACTTCGTGTCGGTAGGGGCGTCATTAAAATCAATACCGGCTCGCTCTCTCCTCTCCGCTTCCTTCTCTTTTCTTTCCCTCGCGCTATCGTCGTCTTTCTTCCCTTATCACGTCTGTGCTCGTTGTGCTACGGGCACGAGGGTGGCGGAACCGAGGTAGGGGCTGCCCCTTCCTATGTATCCGGTCTGGCATGCGAGGCAAAGGACGAAGCGCACTGGTGGGGACCAGGATGAAGGAATGAGAGAGTCGGCGGGAAAGAAAAAGTACGAAGAAGACGAAACTTCATGGGCAAGGGGCATGGAGGGGTCGGTGGATGGCACGATAAGAGGAAGGCTGCGTTTGTGATGTGAGGTACGCGGTACATGCGATAAGGAGTGGGGGATGGCGTTCCCATGGCCAATAAGAACCTCTTTAAAGCGCCCTTTTTGCGCACGGGACTGCGCATGCTGGATTCAAATCTGGGCGAGCTAGTCCAGCTCCACTATCGAGTGGAAGTAGGGGTGGAAGCGAAGCGACGATGGTGGCGATGGTAGTGGTGGTGGTGGTGGTGGAGGTGGTGGAGACGGCGGTGGTAGTGGCGGTGATAGCGGTAGTGGTGGTGGTGGTGGTGGTGGATGTCGGCTGTATGGAAATATGATAGCGCGATAAGAAAAAGAAGAAAGGCACTGAGACGCCTATGTGTGTGCAACGCGAACGGGAGAGGCGAGGGTGGGGAGAGCGCTACGCTTCTCGCGACCAATAAAAGGGCCAGTTTAAAGCGTCTTATTTTTTGCACCGGCACTGCGCATGCTGAATTCAAATCTTGGGAGTGGTGAGGCTGGATGGATTTGTATGGAAATATGATAGGTGAGAGGGTTCCTGGTGCCCGGGTCGACATGGCGGCCGATAGGAGGGTTTATGGACGTTCGACTACCCTCACCGACATTTCCACAGTACATTTTTCTATCGCTTCTATAATGATGCCATTACTGCTTTATAAGCAAATCTTGTATTTCTGTCTTGCAGAATAAATTGTATCAACCGCATATTCTAGTTTCATTTTTAAATGACCAAATGGAACTGCATGTAGTTGTTACTGTTTCGAATTACAGTGTACAATTTGCAATGCATCAATTTACTGAATACAACTTCTCATAATTCTGCTGACAAGAACATACCATAGGCCAACATAATAATCACATTGTTTGGCAGATCGCCCTCTTGAGCAATCTCAACCTGTGACTGTATCCACCTGCCACATCCCATCCGTGTCATCGAACCGTAACACAAGCTCCTAATCCCTAGGCATGTCCCTCTCTCTCTCTCAATCCTACCATATCTCTAAAAAAGAAATCTCAATTCATTATAATCTCATCGTAATCTTATCTTTAACGTCATCTTCTAAGTTTTAGATAGTTACAAAACTACGAAAGCCAATATTTTTTTTCTAAATATTAAAAATGCAAAATAATGTCATACGTGATGTTATGTATCAGATGCGTAATTTTATCATGTATAAAAAAATCTATATTTACAGGAAAAGAAATTATTTTACTCTCTTCCTCTCTCCGCAGAAAGAATTGTAAAGCACCTAAAATATAAATTATATTACACGAATCGATTTATGATCTCTAAGTTTTTAAATGTAACACGGAAAAATTTAAACATGCAGAGTCTATATAAACATGTTTGTGCGTAGTGTATTTTGGCCTCCCACAATAATTTCAGATAGGGGTTTGCGTGGGTGGTCCGCTAAGGTTTCTTGCGGCCACTTCTCTAATGCTATCTTCAACCCTTCTCTATGTCCGCACTAACCGCACTCTCTTGCGCGCTCTCTGCGGTCGTACGTCGTGTGCGTCTACGTGGTATCTTTCCAAGGTATTCAAATTTGTGCTTTTTCATGTCAGAGAACATTCACCCATCAGTGAACATTTATTAATTGGCATCCGTTTTTCCCTTCAACAAGTAGTACAACTTCTCAATAATCCGGAGATTATGCTCAACCCTGTCTGACGTGCATTGAAGAAAATCGCGAGGAAGCATGCGAACCGGTCCGGCCGTGACTCGCACCGGATTGGCCGACTCCGGAATCAAGCCGAGTTTAATTCTTAAGCATCGGTCTCGAAACGAGTCCTTAAGTATCAAGGTCTAATCGTCATCATCAGTAGAGGGTAGGGCAGGTAGCGCGGTGATTGGTCGCAAGCGTTGCATATGCAAATCCGATTCTCCGTTGTCCCTTTCCCTCTTCCTCTCTCCTTCTCTCTCTCTTTAATCTCTTCAGGTTCGCCTGGCAGCAGCCGGTGCACACGAGGTGAAAAAGGCGCGCTCTCGCACTCACGCTCGTGCGAGTTCCGCAGCTGGAGAACTCGCCTCTGTCTCGTCGGGCGGAGTCGTGCGCGATCCTCGTTTCCCCGCGATTGGAGGCGGTGTTCCCCACCGACGCGTCCACTACCCCCACCATAAGATTCGTGCAGGCTGTGTCGACCTCGGCCACGCTTTTCGCTCCACGTGCGATTCTCTTTATCGCACCAACGTTTTATCGAGGCTGCCCGTACTCTCTCTTCGTCGCTCGCGCGGCCACTCTTCCCTCCCGGAGAATCTGACGACTCCCCCACCTTGGATTACTCCGGTCCGTGGACACGGCCGCGTTCGCCGTGGCCGGTAGGCGGCCAGGCGGGCGTACGTGAGTCCTCTAGTGTAGCTGCACACATGCACGCGACAGCATCTGATCGCTGTACCACTAGCCACCGTCTCCGCAGCCGTAGCTACCTTCGTCGTGCGCGTCGTGCAAGCTATCGTCCAAGTGTGCCTGCGATCACGCCATGCGAGAGAGACGCGTCGACAGATCTACCTGACTCACGCGTTGACAGGTCACGAGCAGTCATTGTCATCGACAATCTTCATCGGCACATTGCTACCCGTTGATAACGACGCGCTAATAGGTCGACACTGATTACAGACACGTGACTGAGATGATACGACCTGGTCTACCTGGTCAGGAAGACACGATGGTGAAAGTGATGTGATGTAGTCTGGCTCAGCCAGTTAAAATCGTTGCAATCACCTATGACGTTGGCTAGGTAACGTTCAGAGCAAGCGCGCGTCGTCGCCAAAGACAGCTCGGCCTGAACTCCGATTGAAACGGTTGACAGTTCGCGTGAGTGACAGCCGCGCCGGTGCCTCAACGTGTATTTTTACGGCCGATGCGTAACAATCATCTGCCGCGAGCGGTGTTTCGATCAAGAGACGCCAATTGCCAAGATGCATTTGTGATAAAGGTGAAGATCGTTCTTACGCGAGTAACAGCGGCGCTCACACGGTGTTTCACACGGTGGACAACTCGTGCATCGTACAGTTGCGCCTTAAACTGGAGTACGCGTATGTCGTATCACCGAGAAAACGTGTTCGTGACTGTGAAACTGCTTGATAGGTGTAGTGCGCTCTTAGGAGTACCGGTGTTATCGGGAAATCGAAGACATATTGACTAGATCTCACGTGGACGTGGAGGAATCATGTTGACTAGTATATAGTAAATGCTGCGACGTGTGATCTCTGTGCCGCCGGGATCATCAGCGACAGATTACTTTAACTGAATATCGCTTGGCAACCGAATCGCATCCAAGTACAGCACTACTGTACAGTATTCTTTCCAAAACATCTAGTATACGCGAACGAGTGATATTAGTTGACCTAGATCATTAGATTATTAGCGCACCACCATCCGTCCGCGTGGATAAGTACGATTCTTCGTAAAGAGCAGAACTTAGCAGGTGACCACGTTGGATCTCGCGGCGTTGAGTGCCTACGGGGGCGTTTCGGGACCCAGCGTCGCGGTGGCGGGCACCGGGGTCCTTGCGCTGCCCGGCCTGATACCCGACAAGGGTTTATCATCGCCCGGAGGCCAGTCAAAGTCACAGTCCGCAGGGCTGGCGGGTCTCAATAGCGAGGCGGTGCGCCGGTGGGTCGCGGAGGCCGCGCGGTCCGTCCGGCAGGTTCCTCCACTGATAGTGCCCGCGAGCTCTCCGCAGCAACATCAGCAACAACAGCATCATCAGCAACAGCATCGTCAGCAGCAGCAGCAGCAGCATCATAATCATTCCTCCCACAGACAGCGTCAGGCGTCCAGCCCACCGTCGGTGGGACTCTCCCCCTTTATTTTGCCAGTATCGATGACGCCGAGTCTCAGTATGCGTCTGGTGGAGAACAACAACTTGGCCGAAGTTGCTATGGTCCAACAACAACAGCAGCAACAACAGCAGCAGCAACAGCAGCAGTCGCAACATTTATTACAGAAGCAGAAGCAAACGAGTCCGACGAACAACAACACCATCATGGGCTGGAGGCCGATTCAGAGCGTACAGTGGTTTAATCTGTCTAGTAGCGTTCACCAGGAGCAGCAACAGCAACAGCAGGAACAGCCACAGCAGCAGCCGCAGCAGCAACAAGCATCGTCGATCGCGCAGGTGCCTCAACCACAGAGCCTGGTCGCCGGATCGATATGCGGCCAGGTGCAAAGGCATCAGCCGCAAGTGCAATCGGAGATCGATCAGCCACTCGATTTCTCCGTTGGCTCGCTGCAACAGCAGAGGTTGCAAGCGCGTGGAAGGACTATACATGAAAGATTTCCGGATAGAACGCATGATAACAACAACGGCACGACGAGCGGCCAAAAGATCACCCGGGGAGATGTTAGCAGACGAAGCTACAGCCCCAGTGAAGCCAGTACCAGCAACAGCGAAGACGAGGGTGTCTCCACCAGCGGCAGTCCTTCGGGGCCTCTACGCGGCACTTCGGGTGAGGGTCAATTAAATTATATACGTTTCGTTAGAGCGCGGCAGCATGGCCAGAGCATACCACGATTCCTTAATTCGTGATTATGACCTCAACTGGCGGGAATCCGCTCTCGCCGATGAGTTTATTAATGCCAAGTTTATGCAATGAAGTCTCAACGAAGTCTCTGTGATTACTATAATTTGTAATTACTATAATATGATAATTATTATAATACTGTGACTATATATAATGTTTACGTATAATTATATACGTATAATGCGATAATTCTGGTAGTTCAAAGAGTTTTATAGTGGTAGTATAAATTAAAACCGAATAGAGATTCAGGGGTATTTTTAATACGATATTTTTAATTTCCTTGACTAAATATAGATTAAGTCTGACTCATTCTCATTTATCTTGGGCAATAATTTCATTATTTAGAGCAATGGGTACACATAGCGAATCAAGTCCGACGAATAAATACATTAACAAGCATCTGCCTTCTTCCGCAATTTCTCATCTTACTCAGTTAGCAGAACGTATTGCGCGACAATTGAATTGTCCAGCATCACCGACACTGAACTTTGTATGTGCATTAAACGAACAGAATTGTCTGATCAAATGTAGATCAATACGCACACATGATTGCAAGCAACGAACGGGAATCAAGCATTTTGTGGAGAACGTTAGAATCGTCAGCTGTCAGCGCAGTCTGCCGTTGCATTCTGAACGCCCCCGCGTCTCTGCATTGTTGCTTTCCACAGATGCATATATATTGTGCATCGAGGCATTGTATAGTTCCCTATCACGAGAATTGATTTATTTGAAACAGCCGGATTTTACGCTTGCGCATCTTGTTCCGTGCACAAACGTGTACCAACTATTTATCTGGAATAAGCTTATATTTAATGAAAATTTATTTCAAGACAGAAAGAAAAGCCACTGATAGATACTTGTTTATGTGTTTATTCCTGTGTGCTCGAGACTAGAAATTTTATAGCTTCGAATCCGATGTAGCTTTCATCAAATATTGATATTTACGAGATGTTTGATATTATTATTTGATATTATTATTACTCCACAAAGTGAAGTAATAATCTTGTCTACTACCGTACGAAATAACCAGATTATTATACGAATCCTCATAGATCATTGCAAAGATATCGTCACGTTCTCACGCTGATGATTATGACTAATCGTTACCCGTTGATGATCGGCTATCTCGTCAGCGCGTATTCGTAAAATCGGGCTCGAGTGCTTTCTATATTAAGACCGCAAGAATTTAAGAATCGATATCACGCACTTTAACGCGCAGCTGACTCATCGTTCAGCATTTTGGCGTAATTTCCATGCTGGATAATAATCGCGTAACTTCAATTGCTGTTCGCGTCAGTTATTCGCTCATATGATATATGCTCCGTGATCTTTCGCCGTTATTAATTAGGTGCAAAGTTGTACACGCGAGTTTATTAATAACCGCACGCGCCGCGTGTTTCTGTCTTCGATTCAGAATTACCGGTTCCTGATAAACGTACGATTCACGGCTGCTGCACGTATTTGTTCATAACGTATCTCTTGTGTTCGTCAATCGCGCAATACGCAGATAAAATCTTCCCGAGTATTCTTCGCTGGTATCGCGTGATAATACACATAATAAATAATAATCGATCGATATACAGACGCATATTGTATATCACGAAAGTGGTGGCCCGCTAAAAATTGCCTTGGAGTACGGCAAAGAAATCAAAAGTGAAATAATCTGAGTCTCTCTCGAGATATTCCGTGTATGTTATTATCGCTGACGTATATTTTTGTATCGGTATTATCACCACACTACACAGTCACTCGTATTTCAATAAAGTTCATTAAGAATTGCGTTAATAGAACAGATAACCACCGCGATAAGGGAGAAAAAATATTGCTCAAGGTGAAATCGGCGTTCGGATCTTTCGAGAAAGAGAGGGTAATACGATTTTTGTCGAAGCCGTCTCTATTAATCGCGATGCGCGACGCGATAAATCGAGAATTAGTAACGTGGAAGATGTCGTTAATGTACATTGATTAACCGCGATAAGCGCTAGACTCGAGGGATAGTCAGAAAAATCACTAACCATTTGATATTTATTATTGATAAAAATACGTATCGCTTTGATCGACCCGATGCTATTAATCTATGGCAATTACGTGCCGTCTATATATTCCTTACGAGCACCTGTTATCGTGGTTATCCACATGATAAGTTCTTTCGCTACATAGTTGCACTAATATTGTAAAAAATGCAGTGATAAATAGCAGCGCTACGTATACGAATCGGAAGGAAAAATGACCGTTATCGTGTATCTGCCGATAACGTCTTCGCTCTAATACTTGTTTGAATAAATATTCCACGTAGCCGCGTGATCGCACAGTTATTTTCGGCGTACGCCGCAACCATGACGCAAAAATCGTGCTTACCAAGTCACGCGTAAATGTATTTGCTGAATGTACCTACTTTTATCAATTGTCAATCGCCGATAAATGCCCCGCCGTCCCGCGCGGGGGTAATTATCGTACCGTGAAATGACGATCATAATTATACACGCAACAAATTATTCGAGAATCGATCGTGGTAACGCGAAGAAGCTGTCGATGATACTCGAATATCCGTATCTGACCGTCAGATTCTGACGCATGCGGGAGAGAGCGAACTGTATGTCTGAAAAAATTAACACATAATATTTCAACGTCGTAAATTATTCTGATTACATCTGCCGCCATTTGATGGTATTCATAATCAACCGTGATGATTCCGCATCTCGTCCTTGATGAAAGTGCGTATAGGGCACAAGGAAAGAGAGAAAGGGAGAGAGAGAGAGAGAACATGGTTCGAGGTACCCGTTTCACCGGGGCCCCAAGGATCCGTTCTCGGCGAGCCCGGGTGTATTACGATGTAACCTGATACGCGTTTGATTCTATGTTATTTACGAGCAGGTGTATCGGCGCAACAATGTTTATCACGTAATTAGATTCTGTACCTACGCAATCTTTATCACGCGTTGATGATTTGAGAGCCGTGGCAAAAATTATGCTCCCAAGCGAACGCGCCTGTGTACAATGATGATGATCATCATCTTCTCGGACATCTTCTCTACATTGATTTCGAGCGTCGTCTTTACACGCCTTTTTTATGACCGTTAATCAATGATCGGCAACGACGATTGTAAGATGATTCCTCGTATGTACAATTGTTATCGCATATATTCTCATGATAAAAAACAAGCTTTCAAATATGTATTTTCGCGAGAGTGGTTTCGCAAAAATTGTGGTATCGTCCGATTAAGCTTCTGATAATAAAATATTTTATTCCAGATCGTAAATTAAAACGGATAATATTAACATATAACTAAAACAATTGTAGGAAGTAAATCCGCGCACCTCGTTTTAAAGCATCTCGTTACATGTGTATCCATTTCCGGTTGTTAATTTAACCGAAGGCGCACCCCTTTGAGCGCCGAAAACGATTCACGATCACCGATTAGAGTCACCCTTATTGGGACGATCGCCTTCATGATCGCTTCCGCTAAGTTCTGTCAGGAGGCCGCCGTGTTTGTTCCTTCATTAGTAACGTTTTCTATGGTTCCGAGAGCGCACTCGAGTGCCGTCGGATCACTCGCGTGCGGAAAATTAGACGGCCTTCCGATTCGTGAGAGTACTCACGCGGCATACACCGATCCCTCTCGCCTACCTCGCTATTTCGTACCTAATCGGCGATCTTTGAGCTTCGAGGATGTGTCGACGGAAGTTCTGCGAAGTTCATTCTCGGTTGAAGCATACCCGAGACCTCCGAAGGACCTCGGATCGTTTAGTTGGCTACTTTCTTCTTGTGTTGCTGGACAACCCCTTATCGTCCGTTGCCTTGGGCCCACTTATTTCCCCGAGATCATGTTTTGCAAAGGTTGCAGAAATTTCCGGACTAGTATGCATATAGCACGAGATTCATAATTCAATTCAAACGTTCCGTGCTAAGGTATAGGCTTCAATCTGTCGGTACCAAGGGCGAGTATCGCTATACAGACATGAACATCATGAAGAGTTACCCTTTGCGTGTTATTAACTCACAATTAGCTGTCTAACATTGAGACCGTATGGTCGATGCATCAGATGCACCGCGTCGGTGTTTCGTCGGAATTCGCACTCGTCGGCCGTCGTTGTGCGACGGATAAAATCGCATTTATTGACTCGCGGATTAATCGCAGTCGAATAATATATTTATCTTTATGGCCTGGTCCCGACACTCTCCGGCCGTATGGGTGAAACGGTCTTTATCGATCGGTGATCTCCCGCTCGCGTCACTCGAGAAACGAAGGCTTGGCTCGCAGATAAAAAGCCGACGCGCTAAAGAAGCGACCGGAAGCGCGTACCTCGCACGGCTAATACGCACAATGACTATGAATACATAAAGACGCGCGATCAAATGGGATTTGTTCAGCGGATAACGCAGTCGGCGAGAAAGCAGCGTGCGCGTACGTGATAAAAAAAATTATCCAACAAAGACACATCGAGTCTTTCTATCATTTCGTACAAGTCGCATCAATATCTTTTTAAAAATTACAAACGATCATCAATTACCAAAACAAGGTGAAAAGACGCGATAATCTCCTCGCGTGTACAAATAAATTGGGAATAAATTTTGTACGCATCCTTCTTTATGGAAATCATTCACTATGAACTGCTGGATGATGCTATTTGAATATTTCGCGATGTAAAATTAGAACCCGCTGATTTGAATTTGTAAATAATTACGTAGCCTTATCGTTTATCAGACTTGTTTAATCATGAGCCGGATTTCCAGGTAAGTAACGGCGTGAAGCAACGGCGGATATGACTGATCATACCGAAAAATCTTCGCGTCGAAGTACGTCGAAGTACGTGCCGTTTGCGGAGTGGAAGGACTTCTGTCGTAATAGGTGCTCCGAAAATTCATGCGCGCCGATTCTAATTAATAATTTGTGCCCGGTATATCGAGTCGCGCGCACGCGCAATTTGAATCGATGCGTCAATCAATTCTGAATAATCTCAAAAGAAATCAGCGCTTTCGTAATTAAAATTAGAATATCGCTTTGATCTACATTCGCCATCGAATTCGCTCTCTCATCAAGATTGGGATTATCATCAACGTGCGTGTTCGCGAGCGCACAGTTGAACGTGCGATGATACGATTTTAATGAAAAACCCGCTATTCCTCGCAGGAGCCGGAAGCGGCCGAACCGCTTGCGTTGCGTCACCGGCAGCACGGCATAATGCCTCCTTATTTGCATTGTCCGCCGGGTTTCCGATTATACCCTGCACGCGGCCCTCGAATTAAGGCCCCGGCCGTAACCTGCCCGAAACTGCTCCGGGCTAGCACACACCAAATTCCGATTATTACGTCGGGACGGGCACACGGCGCGCCTGTCGACGCGGACGATCGTCGACACGCGACTCGCTGGAGGATCCGTCACTTGAGCTGGAAAAGAGTAATGCCGGTATTTGAAAATACCGCCTTCACCGCTACTCGCTTGCGATAAACGTGACGGCCAATTTCGCCAGCGTCCATTAGCTTTAACTGTAGTTCAATTGATTCCCGGGGATTCCTTCCGCGGGATACCTTCGGGCTCCACGAACTCCACGAGAAACAAGAAGGGAAAACCGGGGATCGATGTTGCGCGGGCGAATCGCCCGTTGTCCGAATTTGAAGCGGAGATCCCGGGGTGGAGGGTCGTATGCTGTAATCAATGGGCCTATTGTAGTACGTCCGACGTCGCTGGGGTTCGAAGCGTTGCCTAATCGGCGCCCTCGAAAATCTCACCTGTTACTTTGGGAGACACAGACTCGTCGCACGGGAAAGCCTGAGATACGTGACCCGCACGAGCGGTTGACCGGGTAGGGTGGCGGGCACACGCCAGAGTCGTCGATTCACAGGGTGCGGAACGGGAAATGGCGATGCGGGGATTCCGGGCAGATAGGCAGAGAGCTTGTAAGAGAAAGGTATCTACGTACCCATACAGCCTGTGGCAGGTAAAGCCGAGGGATAAATCTCACCTTGGATAGGTCAGGTTGGGCCGGTAGGATTCCACAGAGGAACCAGAGGGCCGCGTGCACGTGTCACGTGGTCGTCCCTTTTCCCTCCTCCGTTTTATGCCTGCTCTCGCTTTGTCTCTTTCTCTCTCTCTCTCTCTCTTGCGCGCGTGCGCTTCTTCGGTGCACTCGTCTTTTAAGATACGTGAAACCCGTATATGCACGGGCAGGTAGGCCCTTCCAACCCTTTCCGGAGATGCGTTTCGATCCCGGCGCGACACGCGTGCGGCGCGACGGGTACGATGCGCGTGTGCGAGGCGGCCGGGTGTTCACGTACACGTGACGACAAATCACCACCGCGACGTGACACGCGCCCGACTTGCCCCACGCTTCTCTTTTATTCCTCGAGAATATCAAAGGTGCGAGGGATGCTCCGGACCTACCCGGCAGCTTCTCTCAATCCTTCGTCTGATTTGAAGTCAAAGTTCCTTTTCGAAAAAATCATCGAGAAATTAGTTTGCGTAAGAAGCTTTTTGTTTAATTCAAATAAAATTTCAATGATCTGTATTTTACTTCAGCCAAAGTACAAAATTAATAACACGGAGTGTTATTATATTCAAGTTGAGAGAGAAAAAGATTCAAAAGGCATCATAAAATTTATAACGCTATAAAACTTTCCCTTTTCCTCAGATTATTCAAGGCACGAGAACTAAAAAAATAATAGCATTGTACCGTTGACGAAGGATGCACGGCGAACGTGACGTCGATCGGATACATCTCGCTCGCGACTCTCAATGCGATCGTAATCGCCGCTAATCCCTGCATCGCTCGCGTGGAAGTTTTACCGACCACAGCCGCACCATAACTCTTCGTTACAGCGTGGCATTGCTGCGCGCGACATGCAAATTATGACTCCCATCGTTACCTCGTTCCACGGGGCGATCGATACGATCTCTCGGCGTCGATGACGGATGCACCGGACGGATGCAGCCGTTCGTCGAGAGCTCGGGTAGAGGTGCATGGACGACCTTGCCGCTTTGGATCGGAGGAGGAAATACACATCTCATAATGAAACCTATCATGGCACGTATGCGGCATAGCGAGATAATGTGCCGAGCACGCTGCGCCGACACGTAGGGACACGCACGCTTCGTAGGATGTAAAGCATCATGTTCACACGTACGCACATCCGCGGATTAGCTGCTTACGGCTGATCACTGCGGGGAACGCGAGTTTATCGCCGTTTAATTGTATCGCATGAAACGTGCGTTGCTTTTCCTTTATGAAAACAGAAATTTGAGAAATCAATATATTTTCTGTCCAATAACAAAATAATCTTTTTGTGATAAAAATGAGGTTTTTAATGAGGTATAGAATAAGTAGATTCAATATTTAATAATCATTTAATAATAGATCGAACCACAAAAAGTCAACATCTTGCATCGATACATCGATTGTGTCTTCTCACGTTTCCTTGAATCGACCAATTAGTGGCTTTACAGGTATTAAAATGAGTAATAATAAATTAGGGTAATAAGCCGATAATGCCCGAATGATAAAGTTCGTTATCGGCCTTTTGCTTGAATTCCGAGAAGCACGTCCGCTTTACGAATCAATTTCAATAACATTTCTCAACGTCGCGGGATCGTGACGCATACGCGCGTAGCGCGTCTCGCTCCAAGGACCGCGGCACATGCGTTTGCACCTATAGCGGGAGCCGGGATAAATGATGGAAATCACCATACCCATTGCATTTGTCGGCATATCCACCGTCGCCGATCCGCACGCCGTATTTGGCGGCCGCGTATGCTAATTCGCCGTCGCGCTCGCGATTGGCAGTCCAGGTTGAGACGGCGGCGCGGGTACACGAGAGCTAAAAGGACAAGCTGCATAATGCCGCGATCTCCCGTCGACTCTTCTCCCCCTGCAAGTGAATTATTCCCCCAGCGAGAGCGTCCGCCTCGGGCTGAAAACGCGCGCGACGAAATGTCCGCCTTGAAACGTTAGAAATGTTAACGAGTATGCTGACGATCCGTGCTCAGAACCGTAGCGGTAAGAGGAGGTTCCGCAAAAGGGGACGCGCGTCCTTCGTCGATGATTCTGGCAAATGAAATAACGACACTAGTCGCCTGGACCTGTCGCGCGGGGGGTGAACGGGAAATGATTTCTCTTTCTCGCTTTCGCGATCATCGACGACTTCGAGTACTTAAAGTACGGTAGCTGTGAAATGCGGGTGAATCAGAACGGTACGCGTGCAGAGATTGCGCCAGTCGGATTGCGATTCACCCCATGGGAAGTCGGATCATCGGATTCTGGATCATCGGCGAGGAATGTAAAGGACGACGCCGATTGCCGGATTCCGATCGGATTATGAAAGTACGCGGTCCGCGTCATTACGGATTCTCCGCGACTTGCGAAAATTCGAAGGTCGGTGCGCCGTTTTTCTCCATTGCGAAACTCGCGTCCGTGCACAACCGTGGGAATGATTAGCAACTAGACTGTACGAGGACTCCTTGGATGGACGGTGAATAGACGGTTGCAGATGTGGACTAAGGAAACAGAAATCATATTATCGAGGAGGAGGAGGGCAGACGTACGCTTAAACGTGACATTATCTTTTCATGCCCCGTCTTCTTGTCTTGTGCTTGGCATATCGAGAACGAGCCACAATGGCTGCACGATCTAAATTTACCTATATTGCGCAAGTTATTGACTCGAACAGGACAATTTAGCTTTTGAAACTGTCGCGACTACAAAGATCGTTCCTTCCGAACATTTGCGATCGAAGGGGCTCATAAAAGGGATCGACCGAGCGTGCTTTTGAAGAATACGAGAATATCATGCCGGTAAGCCGGTTTAAGTCGACGTTCATCTGCTTGCTTAAACCGTCTCGTCAGTCATTGCGGTTCCCGCATCCTGCCGCAAATTTCGACCTGCATGTCACTTTCTCGTATGGCTCGCACGCCATATGCTCGTATGCAAATCGCGCCTTTTATACAATCTTCTGTAAATTTCGTGGCAGACGGCTGTAATATCATCGATCTGAAACGCGAAAGTGTCAAAATCACTTAACGATTCCGCATCGTACTTGTTTACGGTTGTTGTTCTTCGGCAAAATATAAAGTTACGGTCCAAGAAAAAATTCTCACTAATAGTGAAATAAAACTTTTATTCTCGCTCGCGTGTGCATGTATCGCAAACGCTACCCAACGTGAAACTTTGCTTGGAAGTCTGTCGATTTTTCCTCTGCGAGATTCGCGATAATTCGCCAACAAGAATGTGTAAGAACGCGCGTGCAAATTAATTGGTGCCTGAATCAAGAATCTGACAGACATCAACGGCATTTTAATTGCATCATTGTCTCGTGAGATGGTTCTGCAATTAGTGCGATTAGTATATAATTTGAATAATCAAAGCGAGATTTACGTGCAGCAAGATGGGCGAAAGATTTATCGGTGCATATATTTATCGCGGCTTAGACAGGTTTAAGGAAATCTTTTTATGCAGCAGCATAATTATTACTCGCGCACGACGTTGCACTCTGTCGCACGCATATGTGTGTGACTTTATTATAAGTGCATATTCAGCGAATAATTTGCATTCTATTAATGACGCATATTATCTATTATTAGCTGTACATATACACACATATACCATAGATATTTTTATCATCTTCATCATTGTCTCAAACCGTTAATTGAGTTAACAAAACAATCCCTTTTAATAGAAATCTAACGGTAAAATATATAATTAAACTGTACACAGAATATGTAATAATATAAAAATGAAGAGCTTCAGAAAAGATCATAATAGATACATGTCGCTCTTTCGCGATAGTATCGATAGTAATCGATACTATCGATTCGAAGATCATATTGCGTTACCTCAAGGTAACATTCCATCGGGAAATCAACGTTGTCTCGATGCCCAGTAGTAGACGCGTGAGGTTTCGAATCTTGCGCTATTATGTGAGTCAGCAACGACGACGACCGCGACAGTAGTAACTAGGGAGACCGGGGGTCGTTTTGAGTAAAGATAATGACAGCGTACGCTGGAACATGCGCGGCTAATGCCGACACACATCTTCGAGGCTGTACTCGCCGCTTCCTGCCTCATGTATTCAAATTAAACCACATAACACCGTCATGGAGAGCTCGTGTAATGACGATGGTAAACGAGGCCCATGGACGTTGTGCGCCGCCAGATCCCGGGAAAGCACTACGGTCTCATAGCGGTTCGCGAGCTGCATGACGATGCACACTCTCGATCGTCGCGATAATTCGCGCGGCTCCTGCCACCGCGCTCGCGGCTAATAATTCATTCCCGCGCGAGAAATTGCGAAAAATTTCCGCGATTAATCGACGGTTATCGCGATAATTAACTGCACAAATACTGCTCGATGAAAAAAAAAAACCTGACACCTCGGGTAGAAATGGTGATCCCGGAGATATAATGAACGACGCGCGATCGGCGTGACGGCGAACGTGTTCGGTTATCGTCTCCGTACACCGCATCAAGAGGAGAGATCATTGCCCCGCACGAAGGAACTAATCTGTCCTCGGGATCATTTCGTGATTCCTTTGGATCTCTACCTTTGTCCCGTCACAGGTGTTCTTTTTCTCTCGCTCTCGCGGCCGTCGCACCGAGCCTAATAAGCTCTTCCGGACCTGCCTCCTCTTCGTCCCTCGAGGACGTTGTTCCGCGAGCGACATAATTAGGCGCGGCGCTTAATGTAATTTTAATAACTGGATAAATAAACATAAGCGGTAAGCGAGGCGGCGTAATTTGAATCCGGATGTGCCGACGATGAGCGGCTTCGATAAAGCACAATGTTAATGCCTCGCCATAGAGAGAAACTGCACCGCCTCTTGTGTAGTCTTCGTCGTCGCGGATCGTCCTTGTCTCGCTCCTCGCGCCGTTGCGTGCGATACGCGTGGTGCGATGCATGCGTGCGTGCGTTCGTCCGTCCGTTCGGCCGTTCGTCCGTGCGTGCGTGCGTGCGTGCGTGGTGCGTGCATGCATGCGAGCACGGTCATGTTATTTCGCAGTTTATGCAACGTATGCTAATCCGACCCGCAGCCGCGTCGACCGTTCCCCAAATAATGAATAATCAGAATCACGGACCTGTTGGCTGCGATTAAATAAAATTACACAATGTTACGTGTGTAACGTACACACGTGTGGTTCTCTCTTGTTCTCGAAATTAACATAGATAATTTATCTTGAAAGTTCGACGATTGCAACATTCGCGATGTAACATATTGTTAAAAAGATTTTTTAGTATTGCGTGCCACAAATGTGTTTAGAAAAAAATAATAGCGTGCGTTATATAATATTTTGAGTCTATATTAATTTACCGTAGCGATTGCGCTTTCAAATTCGCGAGCTTTCAAGTTTCTTGTTAATGATATAGCGTGACTTATTAGACCTGCTTCAGCTATTTACGCCGATTTCTTCCTCGAGCGCGTTCGCCACGACTTTATCATTAATTCTTGATTCTGCAGAAGGAATAATGAGAGAGAGGAGGTAATCAGCTCTTTTTTTCACGCCTTCTTTCTCCGACATCCCATTTTGTACCGACTAATGTACAAACGATTAGATATCCAGATCGCACGTCTCCCTTGCCTTGGGTTCTTACGATGTTCCGCCGCTCTCTCGGATGTGGCTCCGACTGAAATTAACGATGAGACTCGACGCGTTTAATTATATTAAAGTACTTCTAATGGTTATGCACGAGGTTTTGCCTTTTACGGAAGCAGGTGCTGAAAAATGGCGAGGTAAAAGCTATCTTCCTTTCATCTGACGTATCTGACGATTTGAGGAACGGAGAAAATCTTACACGCGTTTCAATGATGTAGCGATCCTTATTTCTTGATGCGTGAATACATTCGATTATTCTCGTTCCGCATAAAGTATCGAATCGGTCGCTTCTAATTTTGACTCACTGCTAAGACTCTTCCGGCCAAAGATTGCCATGAATTTTCATGATCCTGTACTCGACGGGTTCTTAAATCGTTTTCGCTGTAGCTAATAAATCGCCTACCGTCATGCTACGCGTACAAATTCGCAGCGAAGTTACGAGCATAGATATCGTCGCGTTAACTCGCGCAGCTACCACGAAGATTGATGGAACGCGAGTCGCCGCCACGAGAGCGATCTTTGCCCTCGTCAGCGTTATCTAGATGGAAACTCGAATTTGCCATTCGGTTTAGACGCGTCGCTACTAATTAATCACGCGATCGCGCGCGGTGTGCTCCAGTTTAGTAGAGCGACGCAATCGCGATTGGCAAATATTTCGCGGGCTAACAATTTGCTGATGATAATAATGACAGAATAAGAACTCCTGGATTCCTGCCAGCGCGCGATCGCGGCTGAAGAGCAATTATCTCATCATCATCTAACAAAATGCATAATCAATTAGCCGCGTCGTATGGATCAATGCGTCCGATCGCGGTCACGATTCGAGCCATCGGCGTTCTTGACCCATCCTACGCAATTTGCATCTCTAAGAAGCTTTCTATCTGCATCGTGCTTGTTAACTATTATTCTGAGAAAGAGTTTATTTCTTTATTGAATTTCTTTTGCGATTCTATATATGTATTCCGAGAAGGTGCATAAACGTAACTGAGAAAACTCAATCTTCAGCTAGATGCGTCTCAACGTACTTTTGTTTAATTGCATTTTCACGTGCACTATAATTTTATCATAGTAAGAACATCGTGTGTGCGTTTTTTTTACGCCATCCGCTGTCATCGGTTAGTGATAATAACGGTGCACGCATGTCGACACCCTTGTCAGCCGTTATTATGATGAGAATGCAAATTTATTATAGTCGACAAAACGGCCGTTTATTAATTGGCGATATGCCTGTGTCACGCACGACGATCCAATTTTTCACGCATCTTCAGCCAAGTCTTCAGCTTTCAGCCTTTGCGAAAGCGATCATGCATATACAGCTAATATATAATGTCGGCGCTATATTGTTACCGTGTGTGTGCACTTAGGTGCAGGTACCCATGCATAAGCATAAGTTTAACGATCTAGATGCCCGTGTTGATTAGCTGCTCCTGTTGCTCGTGTGTTAACGTGACGTATACGGCAAGATTACGCGAATATCCGCATACTAGCTAGTTTACGCAGATCCGCAAAAATAAGATTGCTCTCCATCTTCTAACTTTATCTGCTCGGTAAAAATACAAGTTCCGAATCAAAAGTATTTCAAAATAAAATGCACAATAATTGATGCGAATATGACTTTCATCTCTTTGCCATTTTGAAGCCTGCTTTGCCTTTGATGCTTTCTATTCTTCTATATGTTATTAATGCATATAAAGAGAAAGAAACGGTAATGCCGATTTTTATGTTTAGCACCTGACGATTCAGAGAAAACATTGTTGGTTCCAAGAGACATGATATATGCATATGTATGCATACGTTCGCGTGTAAAGGTACTTGCGCGTGTCTGGATTTTCTGACGAGCCGAAAGAGTAAGCCTCCCCATTGTTGTAAACAAGTCAGCCATTGTTTACGGCGTTTTAATTAGCCCGTTAATGCGACCGGGATAGAACCACGGGTCCCTTATCTGATACGTTTCCGGCGAATCATGGGAATTATTTCCGCACATGCAAATACCAACGAAAAGGCGAATCAAGTTATGCTTCCGGAACGATCTCAACGTACGATAAGAACGACCACGCGTGACCAAGGACAGGTTTTCACACATACGCTACGCGTACAATTCTTGTACGTTAAGTGTTACTTGTGAGGCAATTTATAGAATATCTTTAGAATTTAATGTATGTTAAATTTTTTTATTTTTCTTTGCAACGCAGTGCTCTTATAAAATAATCGTTTTTGTGAGACTAGACTGCCCTTACAATCAAGTCCAAGGTTTGAAAAAAAGAATTACCGATTAATGATAGCTTTATTTCCAACGTGCAAATTTACTAGAATATTTTAGTACTTGGCCACGTGTTTAAGTTGCCTCAAGCGTGGCGCTATCTCCTACAATTATCTCGTTTCGCCACGATCCACGATAGATCGAGTCGACTGCTCATAAGCAATCTACTCGCAAATGATACGGATTGGCGTCTCAAGATCAATCACATTATAATTTTAATCGCAGATAAATGAAACGCGAGGCGGATAAGGGGAGGGAGGTGCTAACGCTTTTTCACTCAGAATATGAGCTGCCTCATTACAGGACACGTTCCTGTATCTATGATACGGGATACCAAGTATATTCGAGGCTTCCACATTCAAGAAAGAGAGAAAGAGAAAGAGGGAGAGAGTGTATGTGGACGAATGGCCGTTCCAATCGCGACTAACGATCGCCAGTGGTGCCGCGTGGAGTCGTCACGGGAAATCGAAATGATAATTATATTTTAAGGGAACGGACCCGGCAATTAGAGAGCGCGGCGCGAGAAGAGCGCACGAGGACGGTTCCTCCGGGCAATGATCACATTTAAGGATAATACGTCTCGTATATGGTGGTACATATTAGGCGACTTAACGAGTCAAGCGTGCTTAACGGTGCGTTGAGCAGTTCCTCGGGATTAACTGGCCGTGCCTAAACGCGTTAATACATTATTGTAGCGGGCGCGCGTACAGAGAAAGACAGAGGTAATTAACCCCCGCACCTCGTAAGCGGCCATATTTTAAGGTCCACTTGCACGTGTCTCTCCCCGGTGACTTCTTAATCGACCGTACGACTTCATCACGCCGGTGATTTCATTCCGACGGTCTTCTTCCTCCTCCCCCTACTCCCTCACCCATTTTTCTTTTCGCCTTCAAATCGCTCCGGGCGTGGATTCGTGATTGTTAGCGCATCATGAGAGCAAGGGTCACGTCGCGTCGTCGTTCCGAATTTTTCGCCATTTCGCGATTTCATCTTGCGCAACGAGCGCGTGCTCATTTCGATTTCGGCGTTATCGTTCGCTCGTTAAGCGAAAATGCTGCTGATGGAACGTCGGCGTGGTGTGTCATCATGGCGGATCAACGTTTTGTGTCACTTATCCTTCGTGATGCCGAATTATCCGATTAACGCGCGATGACACAGCTGTGGCTCACTTGATGACATTATCATCTCGTTCTCCACCCTCGCAAAGGGTTCGAATCACGTTTCCCGTGCGGTTCCGCCGTGATGTTTACGCTCGTGCGTGCATTCGACAGTACGGGTCGTTCCATGCGGGTGATTCATCGGCTAAATGCACGCGTGCGTTGCGCGTGAGAATAGTAAAGGGTAGCCGAGCATCCCAGCTACGAAACGTTGCACCGGGACGACGCTTTATGCAGAATTTTCACGGAAATGGGGTCACGCGAACAGGAAAATAACACGAAATGGAAAATAACGAAAGGGATGTTCCTGATGCTCGCTTTTGATTCATACATCATTCATTCCTCAACGTGCCTATTTATTCATACATCCACTCATATCTGCTACATTTTATGCGGGGTGGAGAACGATAATTAATTAAATTGACTCTCGATTAATTAATGGCGCACTAATAACGTAAATTTAAATTCTTCCTCCCTCGTGCATGCGTAAGGATAAAATTATTATATATGAAAGTCTTATATAAAGTACATGAGCGAGTATCTTACCGCAGTATTATTATCTGCATTTGACATTGCGCACCGCTGCATCGTCGAATTAAAGCGAATAAGTGGCTTAAGTATTGTGGGATGAAAAACGATCGTGTAATTAATTGGAACTTAATTAACTTAATTGGAAATTGAAAGAGGCGATCACGCAACTCAACGGACCGTACATTAAGTGCCAATAAAATTGTTCTCTCAGCGTGCATCTCGCTTAATTTCCACCATAAGTGGAATTTAGCCATAAGCAATAAGCATTTCGTTCATAAAAACTTCATCGAGAGTCGCGCGGATGCAGAGACGGCAGAAAATCGCATTGCATTATCGGTCCCTCTCGCCACTCCGCTAATAATCAAACGAGTTTTCGCAACGCGGTCGCTTCCCGATCGGTTTCTCTTTCTTATTTTTCCGATCCTGGACCAGCCACTCCAACTGTCGTCAACAACGCAGCTGGATCTTAATATCGACTTATTGATCGTGGACTTCCGCGAAGTATCGTAAACCCTGCAGTCCGTCCGTTAAGGCGCGGTTAGAACCGCTCGTCGGTTTCACCAACGCTCGCGTCCACTCTCATAGCGTCAGCTTCTCTCACGCGGCGCAAAGATGATTAATCCCGAGAACGCGACTTTTTCTCGACGTGAACACTCAAATGCTCGTGACGTGTTCTGAAACACGCAAGAATCGGTAGCTGATGCAATTTAAGCGTCACCTAAACGCCTCAATAATCCACTCGTAAGTTTTACCTATATAATGAGTACGGATAATTTAAACCTGTGGTAAATTAAATCTTTGAAAAAATTTTTCGAATTGCAGAATCAGAATATTTGACTAATTTTCTCAGACTAATTTTTTATGCTATACAATGATTTTAAATATTGTGATGATTACACACCAATTCTGTTCTTCACTTGTTCTTTAATTGATTACAAAATGCGAGATACGATACGTTCTTCCGGGTCGATATTTTTTGCACACTTGTAATCTGATTAGCGCGTCACTTGGCGATATGTACTCTCGAAACGAGCACTTTTAAATTCGCACCAGCGATTTCGATATCGGCATACGACTTTGACAGCATGACGCCGGAGAAAGCCGCTCCAGTCATCAAGGATGACAGTGTATTGGTAAAACCAACGGTGTAAGAGGGGGTTTGACGTTCACGCCACGAACGGATCCCCGTAAAAAGGCGCCCGATTCAAGCGGGAGTAAAAATGCCGCGCGCGCGCTCGTTCGCGCGCAAGACCCGGCGCGCGGTTCAGCGGCGGTTTACGAGACGCTGTGAACGGTCGTAAAATCTACCATTGCGCGTATAAGTCGATGCGATAATGATTACTACTTCCGCACAGCATGTCCTTTGGTCGAGAGGAAGTCGTCGTTTCGCGGATCGCCGTATCTCACGATCGGCGGCCGTCGTTCGAGCTTTTGTTCGCATCCTAGGCGGGCCCATTGTGTCCAAGTCCTCTCTCTCTCCTCTCTCTCTCTTTCCCTTTTTCAACGCTCTCTCCAAGTCCTCGCTACCTAAACTCTCTCCCGGCACGAAATGCATGCCTACCACCATGGTCGCTTACTTTTTTGCTCACGTAATTCTCATTTTGATCAATTTGAGTTTTTTGCCGGGGCGGCAACCGTTGACTTTACTACCGAGACCTCATCTCCACTCTTCGCCCGCTCGCCGCTCCTCCATCCCTCTCTCCTTTCCCCCTTTGAGGTCTCCTTTCCTCGCTCGCGAACCTGCCGTCTCCTTCTCTCTCGTTCTCGTCCTCCTCACTCCCGCTCGTTGATTACCTTTCCCGGCGATCTCGTCTCTCTCTTTCTGCCGTCTACACGCGCATACGCTAAATCTCATCTTCCATCCTGCATGCTCCTTCCATCGGCATAGTGACTCACTCGCTCGCTCGTGTTGAGCTTCCGTGACGTTCGGGCTCACCGGACTAGACGGAGAAAGGTACAGTGACGGATTGTTAGCCGGGGGCGGGTCTGATAGTTGGCACTCGTCTCTTCCTCGAGATCACGACGGAAGTGCCTGGTACTCGCGGTACTCGGTTTTGTGCCTCGTGTGTCCATAAATGCATGAAACGCGACGACCTGGTCTTCCGGTTGAGTACCGCCCATCGCAAGTTAATTTATGCATCGGGTACCAATACTATAGTTTCGAGATGGATCGATCTTCACACGGTTTCTGGTTCGAAGAGGAATCGTTTAATGACTGCGTTTAATTGAGTTTGTAATCAAATGTAAAGTAACATAAGCGACAAGCGCGGGATAATCTACCTATCGTAATAGTGCCATATTTCTTACTGATTGGTGCCTTGCAAATTACATACGAAGGAAGATCACGCACGGGAAGAGCCTCGCGCTTTTGCGCTCAACTGTCCGGCGAACTGATCGGACGGAATCTCGTGGAACTCGTCTAGCTAATCGTAGAATCGTACGTGACCGATCGCGCGGTCTTGTCGATTCGTGCTGTAAAGTGTACCGTGAACGGAATAGCGAAGTATTGGAGATCGTCGTGCGCTGGACATTCTCTATTCGCTACGGTCAGATACAAAGAGGAACACGTGTTTTTTGCTTGTCGGTGTCGGTAGAGACTGTCATCGACACATCACGTGAAATGATAATTAACAAGTTTCCCCGGAGTTTGCAAATATATTAATCAATTATCATTTTCAAAGTATACGGCGTTTACATGATAAAATATATATCTTTACACGTGATAAAGTTTTGATAAAATTAAATTATAATTAAATATCACATTTTATTTCGTCGAAGACGCGGGATTCATCCGGAAGAATGGGTTCAAATAATTTTCGATGAATAATTATGTCAGTTCTATCGGTAGGAAAATACATAGAGGATTGCCGAAACGAGACCTTCTCGTTATTGAACGGGAGGTGGGGGTCGGCCTCGGTGTAACCGCAATAAGTCACAGAAAATGGTAGTCGATGCTCCCGGAAGTAGACGCGGCGAGTGACCTAACGGATGGACAACGCGGACTATTATTTAACTCTAATTGATGATAGCTCGCAAACTGTTCCACATTGATGGTCATCGATAACCGCTAATGATTCCGATCTCTAGCGCACCGCTGAGGGGCACCGCGAAACAATCCTCTCGGTGCTCCCCCGGCCGCGCGAACGTCCTGGGGCACACGCAAGCGTGCGATGATCGATACTTCGCATCGAGAGGAATATCGATACTTTGGCATAGATATTCCTCTGTTCCTTTAACGGTACCGAATTTGGTCTCTCACAGTCTCACGCCTCTCACGACCTAGTTTAGGTGAGAAATTCGCGAGAGGAAGACGAGTTCGTTCTGACATAAAATGCAAATTAAATGCAAAAACGGTGGATTAAATTTGGACCTACATATCATAATTTTTATTTTATAAATTTAGCTAAAATGAGATTATAATATACAATATAGATAATCTTTCAAATCTCCCATGTGTGTTAATAAAAATGTTTCTTATTGATATTGAAAAGCGATAAACGTGGATGCGAATGATTCTCACAGATACCGATGTCTTGCAGTCGTACATGTATGATGCAAGCATTGAACCACTTATTTGTTTAGAGTTTAGAGTGTGCGACATGCGTGTTCACGCAGTGGGCCCGCGCGTTTCCGAGGCACGGGGCCTCGTTTCAGCTCGCCACTCCTCAAATATTGCAAGTAATCGGTTAATCGATAGATGGTCGCGCGATACGTCGCCATGAGAAGCGGAATTCGCGGTGGGCAAACGAGATCGTTATGTCGTTTCTGGCATTCCGTGTGCGGGAGGCAGCGACGGAGAAGCGAATGACGTGTCACGAAGGTAGTTAGCGGAAGAAGTCCTCAGAGCTACGTACCACACGTACGTACGTTCAGGCTTATCGGGTCTTCCTCTCTCACGACGAGAAGAAGAACGAAAGAAAAAGAAATAAATGAAAATAAAAGAAGTAACAGACGTCGGTGGTACAAACGCACCCGCAGTGATGATTAACAGCCGGCCCCGGCGCATATCTCCGGGGCCCGACTGGGCGAGGGTAATCGATTAATACGCGATATCAGACCCGCGCGTCTCTCGTGGCCATTGTTTGTTGTTAATTACACTGATACATCTAATCGACAAGCGGGCATCGGCTCGGCTATGATTCGGCGGTTTGACCGGCGATCGCGGATGCGGGGCCCGTCGAGCTGCCCGCTCTCCGAAGATGTAAATGTTCCCTTTAATGCAGATATCGGCGGCGTTGTACCGCGACGCTGTACAGTCCGGGACCAACGGCGGCATTGTTTGGTAACATTGTAACGTTGCACCGTGCCGTTTATCTGCGGCGAGCCATCGGATCCGGCATTCTAATTAATACAAGTCGACGCGTCACGGCGACCGGTTTCATTACGGACGTGGTACCAAGATCGAGACCGCGTTATGACGTTTATATATGTATGTATATACGCGAGCGTATACCTCGCACCGATATTAAGACGCACGGATTTAATCAGATCGTACGTTAAATTTCTCTTGGATCAGCGTCGCCGGGTCCCGTGAAGAAGGAAAACTCGCTTAAAGAAACGCTTCCATTTTCTGACGAAATATTATTTAATTCTCGGCAGTTTGCGCCAAAGCGTGCCACTACGACACTACGGCGTCAATTTGTCGTGATCAGAGTAAATGAGCAATTAGCGATGAGAATATAACTGTGTGTACTCACCAGAGTCGATTCACCGCATGCTAACGCCGTTATCCGCTCGTCGTCGGGCTGCTCCGGGCACTGCTTTCCGTGGACCTGAGTCGATTGGAGAAATGACGCTAATTAGGACCGCTCGCCACTTTGCACGGCACTTATCACACTTGTAACGCGTTTATCGCGCGACATTTATCACGTGGTTTAGGCTCGGAATTTTATAGAAGAGTTTCTCTCGTTATAGAATTTCGTTATAGAAGAATCGTTTCACGTATATAAGCCTTCATTTGCACGACAATGACCTCGCGATAACACGCAGCAGATTGATGCCTCGCTTCATGGCTTAATCATGAACACTGCTATTCAATAAGCAACAGTAGCAAATATTATATACTAATTAATTGATGCGAAACCCGATTGTTTGCACTTGGCATTCCCGATACTTTCCCGCGCGAGATTTCATCTTTGAAAGGAACGCAGAAAATGCTTGGAGCATTCTCGACATGACTTCGAATCAAAGCTACGAACTTTTGTAGACTGCAAAATCGACCGCGTACTAATCAATATGTAACTAATTAATATAAGAAGCTTGCCTGTCGTGTTATTCATGATGACGACACGACGCACACTTTTTTCATAATATTGTGATTTGATTTGACTCTGGTTCATAAGTTGCTATTTAGAGCTAATTGCTATTTCGAGCCTCGACAGGAATATTCTGAGTATATTGCGCGACGGTTTGAAGAACTGCGATTATTCTTAGAGTTCCAATCGATTCGCTTTCTTTCTATTAAGTGCTTGGAATTGAAATAATATTGCGGAACTACACTGATACATATTTCAACCACATGCGTGGTAAGTAAATCCTTTAAACGAAATAACCTTAAAAATAAGGTTATTTCGTCCTATCTTTATTGCTTCCATCGTTCCTCACTATAAATCGTCAAATATCTCGACTTGCACACTTGTACTGAGCGCAGAATATTCAGTTTGAAAAGCCTCTATTCGGATCGTCACTTACGAAAGTAAATATTACAGACATTATTTTACCTAGACATTTTCGTAAAACGCCACGAGGTCACGAGGGTCGATTTCGCCGCCCACCTGTTCCCGGGGTTAACTGTTAAATCGTCGGTTAATTGCGCATGCTTGCTCGCAAGAACGGGCCGTGTTCCGCCGATGGTGCCGGGCCCCCGAGTGTCGCGTTAATTACCGAGCGAGGTTAGGCGGGCCCCTCCATCCCGTTGCAGGTAGATGGATGGATTACTTAACACTTGTCACGCCTCGCTAATTAACATTCAGTCATCTCCCTCTCGGAAGTGCTCGGTCCCTCCGTCCCTCCGACGCGATGACGATGACGACGCGACAGGTGGAAGGCCGTTTAATATTTATCGACCATCGCTGCCGACCCCGTTGGCACCTTCGGGGCCTCGATGTGCACACCGGCACCCGACTCCGGCCCCCGGTCGCCGCTCAATCAGAATTCGCGATGGCGCGCGACGCTTCACGGAAAATATTAGAATACGACGACGCTCGCAGTGATCGCCGATTAGCGATGGAATGGACAAACGTACGGACGGACGGATGGGCGACCGGGTGCGGGTGTATCTTTTCTTTTTTTTTCTTTATTTTTATTTTCACATCTGCGGGATTGTCAACGTCTCGGCGGTGGATCCACCGGAATTCCCGATGCAGGACGTTTCGTCCCGTCGAGCGTAATCTGCGCGTTCGATCGCGGACCGGGTGCCATCGGAGATATACGCACATAATACACGATCGAATGAAGGCATGCGCTTACACGGTGACCGATGAAACTGAACACGTTCAGTGCCGCGACATTGCTTGACTGACTCCAATATTGACGTCGGGATTCTTGGAAGATCGTCGCAGTGCCGGAATTTCGCGCCGTTTATGCGGATGATGAACGCGCGGGCAAATGAACGTTATTTTGGCACGTTGAGCGCACGTATAAATGTAATATTATTCTAATCGCCAAGGACGCCAGTTAATGTGGAGACAATAACGGATTGCTACCAAGGAGAACACTTTATTTGCTCAAGAATTTAATGTCCGTTTTTATTTAGAGTCGTGCTGCCTTTCAATAATAGTGTAGCAATATTTTCGTATTTTTGTAAAGCCGAGGAATAATATTTTCTGTATATATTAGTATTTAAATAATACTATACATAATTATAATGTTTTATTTCTAAATATGATTTCTATATTTAGAGGAAGAGGAGAATGTAAAACGAGAGACATAAACGCGTCGGGGCAACAACAAATTAACAGATCTTTTTACTGCATTCATTTTTTTACTTCCTGCATTCATATACTTAATACATATTTTATATGCTAATGTAGTTTAAAAATAAAACGATTATGTTATTATTATATTTTTGTCAGAGGCGAACAATTCATATGAAATTTAAATATTCTCATAGTCATTGTGTATTCTCGCTGTGCTACATGTGCTATGCATAAAATTGCCTGCTAAAATTCATAACAAAATCTGCAATAACAATTCAGCAGGAAAACACACGAACATATTTGTACAATGGGACAATGTTATCCAAATAATTGCACGAATTCAATTCATGCTGGTGGAGTTGAAGGGTTAATTAATAACAAACTTAAGCAACATTTGATACGGTCAATAGTTGAATGGTTGACAGCCTGGGAATAGCGTATCTCATCGACGCTAATGCCGAGCTAACGACTGTAAAAGTCCATGTCATAATTCGTCGAAAAAAGATAATGCCGGTATATCCTGTGTGAAAAACGACGTTAGAGGAGAACGGTTATGACATAATTACGCAAATACGTCGCCTCATTTCACGCTTTATTCATTCACTCTATATTTTGCTCCGGTGAAATTAATGGTTACACGTTTACGATTTTATACTCGAATAAGTCACATGGTGTTTAATGAAAATGGAATTAATACATCTTACGTACATCTCATTTGCCGGTGGTAATGATAACTAGAAAAAGATTTCTTTTTGTGTGAAAAGGAACTATGAAAAAGAGAGTCGCGCTTGCGCGGGTTGAGCCTTACATAATAATGTCCGTTTCCACGGACGACGTTGTGTGCCTAAACCTAAGAAATCACGGGATCCCGCGTCCGTGGTCTCCGATCAATCGCGATACGTCACTGGGCCACGATATCTAATGAGGCTATTAACACGCTCCGCGCCGCCGAGGAAACTTGGACGGGTAAGCGTTTATGACAGCCGATGACCTACCTAGCGGCTTCCATTAAAGCCGCGTACGAGCGCCTTGAGTGAGACATTTACCGGCTCCTGCCGAGCCGATCTCTCGGCTTTAGCAGGTGCCGGTTGGCCACCATTTAAAACTTCCTCGCCTTTACGCACTGGCCGCATGCGACCGCGACGACGATGAAGACGATGATCGCGAAGATGATCGCGAAGGCGATGACGACGACGCGTGCCTTCGGGCCCGATCTGCTCGCGGGCCCCAAGACGACGCTATTAGCCGGCTCGGTACATTAGCGAGGATCTACGGCGTTACGTAAGATCGCCATTACAAGCGCGGATTACAAGCGAGTCTCGCGGTCAGTTAGAAATCACTTACGGCGATCGACTCCTTCAGCCGCGCGGCGGGAACTCGCGACTAGATAAATTATCGCGGGAATTTTCTCCGAACGTATGCAAATTACGGGAAGAAAAAAAAAGCAAGCCGGCGCGCTTGAACGGGTCTGCGATTGCGTCGGGATTGCGTCGATTGTATCGGGTATGAATCACGGCCGTGCGCCGCAATCGTCATGGATGAACGGGCGTATCGATGTGCGTAGCGCGGCCCTCTGTCATTGAAAGGATGGGAAATTAAAAATCGACGGCAAAATTATCCGCTGTGGCTTCCTCTGCGCGACGTGACTCGTGTAATTTAACACATTGTTTCCTTCGATGCGAATCAGCTCGAGGTTCTCGATGATGTGCAGCACATGCACACTCAGCCTTGTTGGTCGATACTTTCGTCGAACAGAGACGGAAATATAGTTATTACTCTGCCGGCAGTATAGCAGCTAATTATTCGAGATTATGACAATTGGATGCGATGCATCACATTCCATTATTTCCGTATGTATCAGGCCGCGTAATGGACCATCGAGTTTACATCCATCACGGGCATTACTACCTTAAGATGGGATAGAATTACATTACAGCGAGAATATTTTCTCCGATGATTTCTAGGAGATAATTTCAAAATTTTATCCTGTACATAAGGTTTTCTGTCCTCACAGAGACAGGATCCTATCTCATCTTACGATATCGTCTCATTTGGATTTAAAAAAATTTTAATTAATAATCGCGATGCTCGTCCACGCGTGTGGGAAACGCTACGCTGTGTCCTATCTTGATCGCAGCGGGTGCCTGAAAGACCCAAAAGGCTAGCTAGTAACCCACTACGAATAATTAATCGCCCCGCTTATGGTCACAGAGCCATGGCTGATCGAATGCGAATGCTTTCTGTTGCAGACCCGTGCGAACACGTAGCGGAGCGACCTTACGGTGAGTGACTCACGATCTCAATTTCCCAGAGATTACGAGACCGTAGTATTTACGCCGGTAGAAAAATCGTCGCGGAACCTTCTATTCAGTACCTTCCGTGAAAAAAAATATGCCTCCCATTACGCAGTCCATGCGCTTCGAGTCGCGTTGACTTGACTCGCCGTCGACTCGCGCAATTCGCTTCCATTCAGTGCCTCATTCGCCGTTGATTTCATACGGCATTGCGAAACGCGATGTAACGCCGTTGGGTGCCCGTTCTCTCTCTCTCTCTCTCTTTCTTTCCCTCTCTCTTTCTTCCTCTCTCCCTCTGTTTCTTTTATAGCGCGTACCAAGCTCGATCGTGCGCCTATGCAAACGCGTAAATTAGACCGAATTCTCGGAATAACGCTACTTCAAGCGGAAAGTGCCGGTGAACGACAGGTTTTGTATCGCGAATATACCAAACTCGGCTAAAAGGCAACTCGAGTACTTTAGATTGTTGATAATAAGTATCCACATTTTTATAACAATACCGATGGCTCTTCTCTCTTTTTATGCATATTTTATGCATATTTTAAAATATATAACAACGCTTCTGTATACATAAACTATTTCCTATAAATTACTTGGTGAAGAAAACAGAAAAAATATAATTTTTCATGACTTTTACGAGTGTGCAAGATTGTTAACTCTTTTGCTCTTGGTACTTTGCACCTTTGTTGGCACTCTGATACTCATTCAATGACGGGCAAGCGAAAAGACGCGGTCGGACAGACATTTCGAAAAGCCGTCCATCTCCGAGCGTGATATCAAGTCGGGGGCTGTTAGAAGAGCATAAAAAGCCGCGTTGCATCCGGTCGCGTCTCCTCTATGCCAGAAGTCGTAAAATTCAGCGTTATGCGATTCGGGGCCTGTGTTTTGTCCCCCTTTCGAGATTATGATTATCCCAGCAGTGGCGGCAGCCACCGTGGCTAATATCACGCAATAAGCACGCCGGAGACCGAGAAAGCAACGGTCTATCTTTCTCTCCTTCCTCGTTCCTCCACCGTCCCCCTGCTCTCGTTCCCGCTCTGTCTCTGCAGCCTTTGGCTTCGTTTGTCCTCGTTCCTCAACCGTCTCTTCTTCTGCTACCTCTTCCCCGGGTATATAATATGTACCACCAAACCTGATGGTGTAAACGGCCATCCGGTGGAAACACGTGGACGGTCCTGGACGGAGAAGGAGCTAGCCATCAAACGAGCCGCGCGTCCCTGCGAGGGCATTCTAACTTTCCTGAAGCAACTCCATCTTCACGGTCTATCGTGCGTTTGAGAACAGTCGTAGGTACTATAGGTGTTGCGTTGCTAATGGTGGCGGAATATCCACAAGATTCTCGGTCGTTTGTATCGTATGGTAGGAACGGGATATTCCGCGATGACAGCAGACCTTCCCTCCTTCATTAAATTTTTTCAGTGCATCATTTGTCCGAGCAGGATGCTTTACTTGTAGCTGGAATAAAGAATTATTCGCATCAGTAAGGCGCTTCTGGACGAGCATGCGCTGGAGGGCTCTTGTAACACACGTTTCGACGGGGTGTCGAGGCGATGTTGAGATTTTCGGGGGTTGTCGAATCAACAGGTCCCGGTTATGAGAGTGTAAAGCGTTTTGAATCTAACCCCTCGAGGGGCATGAATCCTCGTCGCGAATCTCGATGTCGGAAAGAGAGAAAAAAAGGGCGAATCTTGTCCGTGGGGGGTCGTGTCAGGCGGCTCCTCTCCCGATCGGTGAAATCGCGCGCGTGTGTATTAAACGTTGCGGGGGTGGTTCATCGACCCCACGCCACGGGGGTGGCTGACAGGCCGATTAGGGCGAGGCGGGAAAGCACGCCGAGGGCCCCCACGGAAAACTTAAAATAACATCGCTCGATCATCCGGGTGTCTTCGCAGACAGTCTGCGACGCCGCATCGCTCCGCTATTCAAACGATTACCATTCTGTCAATTTTCATCGCTTCCTGCTGTTCTATTCTAATTTTGATCGATTTGACAACAACAATAAATTTGAATATTTTAATTTTGCAAATCAATCTATACATGTTCGACATTCTGAGAATTAATTCTCGATTCGTGTATTACATAGAAAAATAGAAAGCGATGTTTCAAATAATTTATTATATCTGGAATGTCTCATTCCTTTCACATTTTTGAAACGCATAATTTATTTTTTAAATAACCATTCGCGTACGATATATGTCAAAGAAAAGTACAAGAGGGAACTCGCATTGTCAGGACAAAAGAAAGAGACAGATGGACACGTCAGAAGATTTTTGAGTTTGTCTTTGATGTCAGCCAGGAAAATTTACCGACCAGTCGGAGAGGTTGAGCACCTCTTCGATGCTCATTACAGAGCGTCCCGCCCCCGGCGGCGGATAATCAGGGTGTGCGGGGGAGTGAGGGGGGCGGGGGCGGTGGGTGACCTCGCCCGGGGCCTTTACTCTCCTCTTCTTCGCCCTGCTACTTCCACGTCTCCTCACTCTGTCCCACCTCCCTGTCGGAATATACCTTTCTCTCTTCACCCTCCTCTCCGTACCGCCTCTCCGTCTCTCTTCCCCTCATCAGTAACCGAGTCCTTTTCTCTCGACGTCGTCGTCTACCAACTACCTGCGAAGGTGACGGAGCAGCAGCTCGGCTTTACGAATTGCGACCTCTCGCCGGTACTTTGCATTCGGCGTGCATCGCTATCTTCCTCATCGCCTGCCCCGCGGCGTTCCTCTTCCAAATTAAAGGAAAGTTCTGTCTATGTGCGTCGTATGCGCCGGTGCCTGAGTCATTTTACCTAGTATCTTGCACAAGTAATAAAGTACAATGGAAGCATGCAATTTCCTCTTAATAAGAGAGCCCAGATATACATATATCTATTACACGGATTGCGATTGTTTTTCGGTACGGTGCCATTATCCTCGAGGTTTTACTCGCGTGATTACAGAAATTTCTTGTCACGGAGTAACCCTCCTCCGCTTTAGCCACCTCAAGTACCGTATTTCGATCTCGCCAGAGCAGCCGCGCATTGAGCGCCTCGATATTTTCAAGATAAGGAGATTAATCAACGGGGCGCGCGCGAGGGTGGGGGAAAAGAGAGCCATCGGCTATTTGGCTGCGAATAATAATGATTATGGGCAGGTACTCTCCGCGAGCAGGAAATGGCGTGGGTGAACGTCGGTCGGGGTGGAAGGTGAAGTTTTTTCGTTCGCCGGTTCGCGTCCGCGACGATAGCGGGCTGTGTGCGGCCTGCCTCGCTTCCTTTTCGCGGTTCATTATCTATGCAGAAGAAGGGCGGAAAGGACGTGGGGGAAGCGCGGCAGGAAAAAGGGAAGGTTCGAAGGAAGAGGCGAAGGGTCAGGATTCACGAAGAATTGAGAGTTTCGGGACACGCCGCTGAATAATTGGAATCCAAACAGGGGAATCGGCGCGGATTCTCAACCTGTGGATCCCCGTGCGTCGGTTATCCTCGTCGATCGAGGAGAGAGATCGACGCGGATCGACCGACGTCGCACGCTTGAAAATGATCTGGACGCGTCTCTAAAAACTGGTATCGACCGGAAGCCCTCCGCAGATCCAAGCTCGATCTAATTTGCAAGGAGTCTGCGAAGCAGAGAAGCGGATTCTCCGCGGGGGGAGGGATCTATTACGGTTCTCGCGAGCGCGCAAGATCGAAGAAATTTCTTCCGCGAACAGTCATTCCGCTCGCGGAGCACCGACGAAGCCGCCGTTGCTGCTGCTCTTTTCCACGCGGCTCTCTCAAAAACTGTATGCGCGCCTCCCGAGAGCACTCCCTTCCGAGAAATTTGATATAACCGACGGTGATCGTTGCCTATTCACAGTACGCGTTCCCGTCGTCCCAGGATATACGCGATATACGCTCTTTACGCCGTTACGTATCGGAATGCGACTGTGCTACGATGACGCCCGATCGCCAGTCTATCCCGTTACGAGATTCCTTCTTTCTTCCCTCTGCGAATGTACCGGTCTATCTCGAACTTGTTCGGTGGGTGCGCAAGAAAACGTTGATGCCACCGGTCTTAGAGAGAAGGCCCCCTCGTGCATCCTCTTGCCCTTTCCAAATTGGTCAACGAGGTTCAACGAGCCGGACAGGTAACATGCGCGTGCAAGCCTGTACCCTATTTGGGGATTGACGGGATTCACGGCGGGCGCAGGTAACCGATTTTGACGAGCTCGCTGCAGAGACAGCCTCGCGTGTTGATAAATGAGACACGCGTTTTGTTCCGAAAGAATGAGAGTGAAGGAATAAAATGTACGCCGATTGCCGCCGACCGTCTCACGCTCGCGCAGATACGTACGTAAAAGTCGGAAACTGTGTTGTAACGCACTTCAAAGCGGTCGCGCTTTGTAATTTCTGTAATTATCCCCCCTTGTCAGCGCGTGTGAATTTGCATACGCGACCGCAGCCGAGCAGAGTCATTCAGTCGGCGATGGTATGCGAGAGTTTCCGGAATCTGTTAACGAGCGAATATGAGAAACGACGTGACGCTCGTCTCGCTTTATCCGGGCCATCTCTCGGGAAGCGATGTCCATTCACCTTCGTCACCTCACGACAGGGAACGCATCATGACGTAGTTCGGGGTTGCACCCGGCACCTGCGGATGATGTTGGGTCTGCCGTCACTTCGCTGTGAAAACGGTGGCGCCGTTCAGGCAGTCCTTTGGTCCCATTAAAGAGCACAGGCAGTGACCGCATCTCTTTGGGAAAAAAAAGAGCATAGGGGGAGGACACGAAAAAGATGATGATGCCTGACAACGTAGTGGTTCACCGCCATAATAATTTTCCTATGTCCTACGCAAATTCGTAGATTGCCGCATTTCCTGGAAACCAACCTGAGAACGCAGGTATACGCATCCGTGTTTCCTCTCTCTCTTTCTCTCTTTCTGGTTATTTTCCCGCTTTAAAAGAGAGAAAGAGAGAGAAGGGGAGAAGGAGACTGGATGGACACGACGGGAGAGCTGGACGAGGAAGAGTGGAAAGACGTTTTTCTTCCTTCGAGTATTGCCGATGGAACGGCACCTCGTTTCATCCGTGAACGAGCGCGCCGTTCGATAGGCGAAGCTTTATCGCGCAAAATTGACTGCACCGTAGTGGGGATAAAATTTCAGCTCGCCCGATCGATTTACGATTGTACGACGTGTTTCGCGTACTCGTCCTCCTTACGAGTCCGCGAGAAAATAGGAACGAGCTTCATCAGAATCTCGGGTCTACGTGCGTCCTGGTCACTGCGGTGTTTCATTTGAATATAATCATCTCTTGGACTACTTTGGGTTGCTTATTGGCTTCGTCACCTTTCCGGTGATTATCGGCAATCTCGTTCGTCAGCGGGATTGGTGCGCTGGAGGAAAAAAAAATGATTACCAGGTGAATTTAACTCGGGGGGCCCCGCAGTCGATCCAGAGTGTAGACCACGTCGACGAATTCTCTCGATCCATTATTCCCCGTTTGATTCTCGACGCGTCCTCGCCGCTCCGCAGGCATACCGAATCCGGATTCATGAATGAACTATGCGGACGACGGCCCGACGGAAGCACTATTATTTAGCATAGCCACTTTTTCGGGTCGTCGTCCCCCTCGCGGCGGCGACGGTGGCGTTGTCTCTTTGTATCGTGGCAAGCCGCGATGACGCTGCAAAGACGGCGCGTCCCGACTCCCAGCGGATCTGGAGCAGGTTCGTTTCTTCTCCCTCGAAGACCCTCGAACGTAACTAATGGACGCCACTTCGCCTCGCTAGGACACTTTATTATCGTAATTCAACTTCTATTAGCGCGGCGACTGGAATTGTCCGCCGTGTCGGCGGGACTTCGCGCGCTTCGAAACGCTCCTCCGACTTATGCATCATTTCATCCGCGCAGTTATAAACGGTGACGTCACGACGTAGCAATTCCTCAAACCGCAAGAATGCGTAAATCAGTTTGCCGCGCGTCTCACATTTCGCGTTTAGAATATTTTTCCCGGAGGGTTTTGTAATCCCGTATTTACACGGTTTTACGGTATTTCGAGAATAGCGCAGGTGCCGCGCGAGAGTGGCACGGGAGAATTGCTCCTACCTGTGTGACGCTCGTGCGCGGCGAGTCTAATCGCGGCCCGATAAAAGGCAAAGTCGCACAAGCGAGCTTCGTAGAGCTGCCCAGAAGCAATCAAGCGAACAATGACACCGACACTGGAGGTAACTTCACGCGTCGCGCCGAGCCGCGACGCGGTGGACATTGTGCGTAGGATTAGCTTCCGGTTCGCGCCGTGGCCTCTCTCTTTGTCGGACCAGGTGGGCCCACAGCGCAGAGACCCGACGAGACGCGAAAGCGGAGGAAATCGAAAAGGTAGCTCGCGCGAGCCGGCGACACGAAGGTCGTTTACGGGCCCTTCAGTGCGCGCACGGTGGACCGTTGCATCGGAGAGTCTTGCGGCGCCCGCTGTATTTTGCCGCGTTATTGCGTTGGATGACCGTATTTACGACTTGCTGGAAGTGCCGTAAAAAGGGAGCGCGAGCTCGATGGTGGCGGCGGCGGCGTCGGCGGACCCTTCGCTCTCACGTGAGAACACTCGTAGGGCCCCGCAACGACTCTGTTCTCTCTCTCTCTCTCTCTCTCTCTCTCTCTCTCTCTGTTTCTCTTGCCTCGCCGTTCCTATCCGCACCCTCCACCCGCTCGCTCGCATCCCTCCGCTCGAGCTCCCCTTTTTTGCGCACTCGTCACACCCGACGCCTTATTAAATCCGCGACAAAAAGCGCGACGCACCACCGCCGAGCTGAGAATGGGCCCTTAACTGATTCCCCCGTCGAGCTCCTACGCGATCTCCTTCCTCGTCGCTTCTTGTCGGCGTCTTCCGTCCGCGTCGCGGCGTTTCTTCTGCCACGACATCTTCCACGATGTTCGTTCGTTCGCGCGGCCACGGTGTTTTTGCCGCAATCGCACGAGACGGCGCGGCGTGCGCGCGATGCGTTTCCCCGCATCTGTGCACGAGCGACTCGCTCGCGAATTTTCAATATAACCGTTTCCCTGCGTTTTTCTTCCCGATTTGCGGGAGATGTCTGGATGTATTCCGTAGGTCTAATTTCCGGTAGAATGTAGCGAGATTAGGGGCGTAGTCGTTTCGCCGAGCGCGATGAGCGATATACGCTCGTCGTGAGCGATACTCGCCGCGCTACACTATTCGCATTTAGCGAGGTAGACTTCATGAACATAAATTACGACGCGAAAGGGGCTTTAAAGCGCTTGTTCGGCGCGGCATCGGTCACCACCGCCGCTGCGATGCCGCGGCATCGCCGGCGTGTTGCGGTTTTCGGGCGATCCGATCCCGAACCGCAGAACGGCCGATTACCGGGTTCGGTCATCCGGCAAACGACTATTAATGATATTTCGTGTCGGATCTGCATGCTCCGGCCCTTCGGCAAAGGGAGCCGACCGTGGCCGAACTTTCCGTGCATTACCGGCGAGATTTTTACGCGTGTACCGCGTGTCCGAGCGAAATGGTGATCGCGTCGGTGAGGGAAGCTGAGAACTCCCGCCCCTTCTCCCCCTCGACAGTTGGAGGCCCACGTTTCAATATAATGCGATAATAACGCAATAGAGGATCGAATCGAGATACCGCGGCGGCTCTTTCCGCGCGCGGGACCTCTTCGCCTTCCTCCTCCCGGCATTCTCCTCTTCCGTAGAGGGATACCGCACTCCACCTCCGCGCGAAGGTGCAGAGAACATCCACCGCCCTGCCGGCTATTTATCCAGGCAGGGATTCTCAAATGTTACCGGTAGACAACGTTGTGTTCTTCGCACGCATGCACTTGCAAACGTTATTTGTGTGTTAATAATTTTTGGAAATGTTAGTTTTTAAATAAACTAACTAATATAAAAATTGTAAGATGGCACGCATATTCCTCTATTTTTTTGCATAAGTTACCGGAGAACGCTGGAATGTGAAGGTGCTCAGTCAGCACGTGGCATTTGCGTTACCTCGTGATTGGACGACACGTGACGTAATTACACGACGCGGTTCCGCATTACCGATTAAAAGATTCCACTCGCTCGCGATGGCGAAAACGGCAGGTCGCGAAAAACGCGGCGCGCGTAATGAACTTTCCCGCACGTTCTCCGCCGGCGAATTCTCACGGTGCCAGGACGAACGCTTCAGTTTTTTTTCCTCTTTACCTCGCCGCGTTCCCTCCGACGATTCCTCTTACGTGCTCGCCGGTTAATTCGAATATCGGTACTCTCGGGACACGCGCAATAAAGCCGCGCGGCAACGAGGTGGGTGGATTGCGTAATGCAGTTTTAAATAACGATCGGATGCGATTCCGTTCGGCAGGCAGGCGTGTGCGCGCGTTCGCTCGCGAGGCGCATCGAAAAGCGGGACCGGGACCCCGGGAGGATTAAAAATCGGTCCCGGCATTAACGGCGGATCGCACGAACGCGAAGGCAGATACACAAATCAGGCCATAAAGCCGATCAATTAAACGGCAGGCCGCCGATCTGCCGCGCATTATAACCGGTAATTATCCGTAATTAAATATTGGCCGCGGCCGCCCGGTCGGTCTGCCCGACCGAACGTTTCGAGGGGTGTGTTCGTCGGATCCTTGCTCGTCCTCTTCGTCCTGTTGCCCGCCTCGTCTTCCCCGTCCGATCGCCGCTCTTCTTTCCTTCGCCTTGCCTCGCTCTCTCACGATACCCTCGTCCCTCGCCCTTTCTTTACAAAGGAGTACTTTGCGTCACGCGCGAGCCGCGTTCCGGGTGAGAAGGATCCGGATGCATTTTCTCTATCTCATGATTGAGGTAACTTGTTTCTTTTTGTAACCCAAATCAGCGTATCCATCTCTTCTCGTTGGAAGAAATGGAAATTGCACTTCAATTAACTCCTCCTGGACTCTCTCATATTAGCGTAAGACGCGTAAGACGTTCGGCTCGGCAGGAGGAGATTGGCATTGCGTTTATGTTAATTGCGAGTTCTGCGAGTCAGCGGAAAGCAAGTTTGACTGATTCTCTTTGACATAGATTTAATGATTATTCCGTACGGAATACAATTTGGTGTTTTAATTGCGGTGGTAATGGAAGGCGCAGTGCGTTAATCCTGAGAATTGTAGATTGTTACGTTGCAGCTTCGTCAATTATATTCGTGTGTGATCTCATCCGCTCCTCTTTTATGGGAATAATTTGTGGTTTCTGTGTTTCGTGCGCGGATAGTCAGGGCGATATATAAATAAAAGATGGCCTTCACGCAGGGAAACCGTGCTCTCTCTGGCGCCGGAAAGCAAGTGATGCTCGCGTTTCCTTAATTGCGCGGCTTCTACGAACTGGTTAAAATTACGGCGACGCTTCTCGTCAGCGGAGGAAACATAATGATAGTGCCGAATGGCGTGTCTGAAATTTATGTGGACGCAAGAAGGTGGGTGGTTGCAGCCACCGGTACGTAGGTAGGCCAGCATTCGTTCGTTTCTCGAGGGGGCTCCTGCAAGCAGGCACGAAACTTCGTTCATTGATTTATTTTCCTCTGTTTCCCTCTTCTACGCTCTCCGCCGAATGGAAAATTCTTTAGCCTCTAATTAAAGGACGCGGGAAAAGCGGCCGCGAATGATGTACGGTAGAATCCTCTTTCTGCGCGAACGATTGTCCTTAATTAATTGGCCACGGGGAAAATACGTAAATCACAAAGCGCGCGTCTCCGATGTTAATAACGTTAATTACTGGCCGCTTTCATCGGTAGGGAAAATATTCTCGGGGGAGTTAAAGTCGGCGCGTCTCCCACTCGGCGTCGGCATTCCATTTCGGAGCCGAACGAAGTCTCTCCGTTTAGGCATCGCATGACGTTCGTCTATTTATCAAGCAGTATCATCATTCGCCTTTCTCTACCGCGATGCCGCCCCCTACGGCGATTTAATCTAATTTGTATCGCCCTTTGTTAATCGCGGCCGCGCCGTTAATTCGTTCGGGGCCGCAAACCGAGGCCCCATCGCCGCCCAAATAAACTACCGTACGTCCACGCTCCGTCCGGACTCGTCATAATAAACGTAAAGGGGACAAAAGGGGACACGCATCATTTTTTTTTTCCGGAGGAGACCGGGACGCGCGGCGTGGTCCGAAAGGGATAATGCACCGGACACCGGAGGGTGACGTCGAAGCACAAGGATCGGGGCGAGAAGGAGAGAGGATCATTAGAGGACCGGTAACGTTATAGACGAACGATCATTAAGCTGTCGAAATTGTTTCACGTTAAAGCGTTACAGAAATACTTTACCTTTCTTTTTCTGCGGACATTCGATCAACGCAGATTAGAGACGAGTCCTTCAAAAGGATTTACGCGATTCAGTTCATTATTTCACTGTTGAGTTTTGGCTCGAGTTTGTACCCTGAAAGCCATCATGTTACAGGGGATGTAGGATTCGAGGCACATATTAAGCAGGATTATTTATTGGCTCGGCGTGCGAGCCCTTGATTTGATTTAACAAACAGCGCTCAGTAACAAATTGATAAGCGGTTGCGGTCGGCGAAGATCAGAGGCTCAGTGCCGGTAAGAGAAACGGGGCGAGGGGGGTTGTATTTCATGAAGGTTCGGGTCAGGGCCAAACGAACGTTCCGCGGATATACAGTGCATCTTTATCCGTTTCTCTCCCTTTCTCTATCTACCTCTGCCTCTCTCTCTCCCCTTTTTGCTTTCCCTCCCTCTGGTCTTCGTGAGAGGGCGCCATTAGCATAGGGGGACCCCCCACGGCGAGTGCAGGGCCCGCTGAGCCCTCCACCGGTACGCATTATATAGGTGAGGCCTGATATATAAACCGACTTCATTGATTTATGGATCGAACGATTCCTTTAATTATAATACGATATTTATTCAGATGAGCCGCGCGGCCGTTCGAAGTCACGCTGCTATATGGTAATACGCGACCGAGCTATGCTTGCCGAGTCCTTACCTCCCGCCATTGACTGATTTTTCCTGATCCACTTACCCTGGCTTACCCTCTCGAGACGTCCGCATTTTTTCTCTGCTCGAAACTATCGACAGTGCAATCGATAGTACTTTGTAACAGTAAGAATCGAGACACTTAAATAGAGCTACAATACATAAAAATAAAAAAAGAAGAAAGGGCAGATTAAATGTAGCAAAAAATATATTTATGACTTTCTCTCAGAAATATCAAGTTAGAAGTGAATTGTATAGAAAACAAAGTATGTCTATACTTTATCGCTCTCTATTGAAATATGGATATAAAAATTTAATAACGTCTCTCACGAAGTCTTAATACAGATCGAAGGTTGTACTTTGCAATTCTGAATAAGGTATATACGTTAAGCGTTACATGTGCGCACGTATTTGCGATCACAATGGGTCCGTTCCCATTGTATCAGGTCACGATTAAGGTCCTGTTGATTTTTTGCACCCACGCAACACTCGGAAGAGACGGTATCTTTTTCTTGGATGCGCGAGTAGAGTTACAAAATTCTTTCCAAATTATCAGCACATATTGATCCAAATATCAGAAAACGAAAAGGAGAGATAAAGCAGGATGAAGCAAGTAATCTGGAGGGGCAGGTTTGAGCGGAGAACGAAGAGGTGAGGATGGTAGCGAGCGGAGGATGAATCCGAATCGTGTTCCCACACGTGGAGGTCGGGCATACGATCGGTTCGACTCGGTAAAACACGTGTAGATAATTACCGACATGCAGTATGAGCTTGTGATATTAATCACGATTAAGTCGATTCCGAAGCGTCCTGGTGCACGCCATACGCTACATGGATACACTTTTGCGGGGTTCCCTCTTCGTTCTTCTTCCTCCGTGACTCTTCGTTCTCCACCCACGCGGTGCTACTCGTTATCTTCTTCTTCCACGTGTTGTCGCTGCTTTTAAGATTGCCGCATGAAAGCTTGTAAGAGCGTGATAATTTATATTAAAATATGTCCAAATGGATCGTTAGAGCACATTTGATAAATGAAAGAGAGACTCAATAGCAAATATTTATTATACTTTATATTTTTAAAAATACCACTGATAAATTGTTAGAGTTTTAGTGACATTGTTATTACAAAACCTGTCAGTCATGAACTCGTATTATTGGAATTGAAAATTCGCGATGCCTCAGAGACCATCTTTCTGCCTTTTTGTCACGTTTCTTGCTGCGGCTCACCCGAATCCCTCGCGTTCTACCTTGACATATTTAAGATTCGCGCTGCCATACTTCTGTCTTCTCATATCTCGTTCCCCGCCGAGCTTTTTTTCGCTTCTCTCTACACGCACGCGTGCATACGAAGCTCGCGCGCGTTCTGTATAAATCAAACGCAGCGCCGCGCATTCCCACCGTAGCTAAGGATCGATTGGCATTCCGGAGCCGCGATGCGACTCTCAGAGGATGACAATGGCAGACGTTTTAATCGTAGGGACCAAAACATTTATGCGCCCTCGCGATCTACGATCTTTTACTTCGCCATTTCAATGCCACGTCCAGTTATATTTACCCCAACGCATTTATTCGAATAATATTCTTAAAGAGGGAGAAACATTTTTTACAATCGCCTTAAAATTTGCCCCGCAATTCTGTTCATATGTACACTATACAGGTACACTAATATGTACACGCTGCCGTCAATCTTGATGCAATTCTGTCGCTCCGCAACGCGTCCGCGGAATAGTCCCCGCTAAACATATGTCCCAACAATGAAGCGCGAAGGAACGAAGAGTAGGTACTTATTACGTGTGGTCACGTGTGCATAATTAGAGGCAAACCGATAACGGCCCGCAACGCCTGTCAAGCAGTTAAGTGTTACCCGGGGCCGCAGCCAGGTGGACTAATGATCTCCCGGGGCACTCTCGGCGTATCCCCGGCGCATCTTCATCCCCCTCTTCATCTCCTCCTCTTCGCCTCTCGTCTCGTCTCTTCTCTTCTCCAGCTGTCTTCTTCGTCCATTCACGACGGCGCGGGACGCATTATCATTGCACTCATTGTTACCACTCCCCGCGATACGACTTCATCACCCTGCCATGCGGCGGACGCTACTACCACTCAGGTGCCTGTCAGTACCACCTGATTACCGTGATAATCTGCAGGAATGGCAACGGCTTTCGGCCGCGGATATGAAATCATTACTGTGCGATACAGCGCGAGATGCACAGCACGCACGCTCACGCTGGCAATCTCGATTTCGCCGGTAATTGAACCGTGGAAATTATCCAGGAGCTCTCTATACACAGATGATCGTGCATTTCCGTGTATCATCTTCGGGAGCGGCTGGCGGTGCATCGCCAGCACGTCCGACTTTGTAAATTAGATTACCATCTCCTGTTAGCCGTCTACCGGCTAACATCTGTGATCGGAGCGAGTTTCAAGACACGCATCAACGAATTTCTGTAAATTAGCCTTCATTCGCGCAGCCGCGTTCCGCATTTCCTGGCGTCCTGCGCGACATTCGCTCGCTCAGACAACGTCCTCTATACTCACCGCTTTGATGCATCCCTTCGCGTGCCACCCGAGAAGAAATCGAAAAACACCTCGCGAACGATTCTTGCGTTCGCCACCCTCCGCTATCCGCCGCGCGCGTTCGCGAGGAATTAACCGGACGCACGCGATAGCACGCAGCGCGGCATCATAATCCGCGTGTTGCAGAACCGCCGACGCAGCGTTGCGTGCGTTTCGCTTCGCTAAAGCACGTTTCTTCGTCGCTTGCTCTCGCGAACCGCATCAAGCACTTTTCGCCGCTTCATGAGCGCCTAACAAGGAGCCGAGCGTGAAATCGAAGCCGATGCGGCGTAAGACAGTTCTTACGTGCCTCTGTCAGAGGAAGTAGCTCTGAACCTTTTGACAAGCCGAATCGCGCGATCGATTACTGTGCTAAATCACGCGAATTCATCCGCAATCACCTGTTAGCTTCCTCGTTCTTCCTCGTACGTTTCCTTCGGTCGTCCCGGATTGCGATCACACGAACGTACAAATTACATGAAGTAAGCCCTGGCAAGAGTTAGTAGAAATGAAATTACTATTGTGTGAAGGCGTTAATGTGCTCGCTGCTTTGCGTTCTGTTACTCCATTACTTATTATAATTAACATTATAATATACCATAATAATTTACCATTGTCATTTAGTTTTTGGACATATTGATTAAGGATCTTATAAGAGTATACTCTTAATCAATCTTACTTGCTAGAAGAGTTAAGATTCTGTTTTCTTTAGTATTATTTATGACGAAAAGATTATAGCGGGAATCCAGAAACAATGACGGGGTTTTGAATGTGCGCCGCGACGATCCATCGAGATGCAAGATATTGTATTAACGAGTGCGGCTATGGGATTCTTTAACAGCACGTATATACAACACTGATTGATATGTTTGCGGGGCGGTTACCGCGCGCGGTGGTTAGACGGTGGAGCCACCACATCGCACATCCACTCTTGCCTGATGATTTAAGGGCCATATATTACGGACTCTTGGCACCGCTTGGAGTACTACTCGCGCTTCGGTACCTGCATTATTGAGACGTCCTCCTGCGTAGGGGAGAGAGATGAAGGGGAAGGAACAACAGTAGTGTAATCTTCTTCACGATCACGCTGCCACTTTGAGATTTTTACTCCACTTTGTGGTACTCACGCCAAATAATACGTCCTTAAGGATAATACGGATCTTTGAACTCGCAAAATTATGAAGATCTATGAGAGCGGAAAGCTGCGGAAGCTTTTTTACCTTGAAAACGATCTAGTTTCGATAGTTTCATGGTTTCCTGTAATAGCATTTTACTAAACACTTTGGTATTATGTGTGATTAGTGCAATTAGTGTTCGTGTTTCTTCTTACGATTAATATTAATATATAACTTAAAATATTTATAATAAAAATCGCAGAAATCAGACATCTTCTTTCGAAATAGGAAGTACCTTCGTTTATAAAAAGCGCATTTTGATTGTAATTAAGTATAAAGTCCGGCGCATTATTCATTACTTGCTATCTTTGATAGTGTCGCACATAAAAGGTCATTAACGTGCGTCTCATTAAGTACGAGAGAAAGCGCATTAAGAATAAGATCCAGGTTAAGATCGTGATTGCCCCGCAATTTTTCAGATTACAAGTGCCATCTTGAATTGCCAAATCAAATTGCTCGTTATCATCTCTCGTATAAAATTACCACTTTTACATATTTATGAAAGGAAGACAGAAAATAATATTATTTCCTCATTTTATATTCGTCGGAAATAAAAAACACATTTGTATGGCGATTCATATGACTGTGAGAAACAATCGCAATACGTCTACTCGAAACTATATAAATTGTTAAAAGTTGTTAACTAATATGAGCTAAGTATTCTTGTAAGAATCAGTATAAGGATCAATTACTTCAATGTTCCTTGACAAGAGAAGAAACAGATCCCGGCGGCGACTTTTACGACACCGAGAGAGCATTCGGCGCTTTGCAATGGTGCGTGCAACATAAACGTAAACCGCTACGTAAAGGCCTCGTATTTCCTGCCGGAGCAGCGATTTAAGTGCATTGTTAAAAAGCGGGAGCAATTTATTTGACGAAAATGAGGTCGCGTGACCGGCATCCGAAGACATTATCGTGACCATCATGTGGCCCAATTAAGAAGGTGCTGACTCGTTTCGCGGAAACGAATAAACAGATAATAAAGCAGCATCATCAGCCTATCTCGGCAAATAAACATGGTGAACGCAACATGGTAAGCGCAAGCCAGCATGCAAAGTCGAGTCGTCGAACTCTGCGCTGTTTATCGCGGGGAACACCGGAAAACAATAAAACCCACGCACCCTGCATACGTTATTACATGCAACCGCTGCATTATCGGCATCTCGTAATTATTAGCCTCGCATAATTATCCGACTTATCGAAGCCTTCAAATGTAACCACGCTAAGTGTAAACCAACGGCGCTCACACTGCGGCCACACCACCGGAAGTGATCCCAACAATTTGAGAGACCGATTTATTCCGTTTTCCAACGAGAAAGTTTCAGACTACATTTTGCAAACTCCACATACGTTTATGCACACGTAAATATAATAAAAATATAGAAAACACACGTATATGTAAAAGTATGATTTACGATTACGAGGAGCGCCGCTCCTCGAAAGGCATCACGGACACCAGCGAGGATAACAACCTAAGCAGCCATATAATTCCGGGGAGGTGGTAACGACCTCAAGATCAAATTGTATCCCCGGCAAATCATGAGATACATCGGCGGGGAATCGATGAAGGGAGCCGCCGCCGCGCCGCTGCCGCAGCCACCACACGGGGCTATTTTGAGCGCGGCGAATATAATGTACGAGCGCAGGTACCCCCGCGGAGGCATCGACGTAAGGTCGTGACGCTCGCGAAGGTTATGACACTCGTAGGAGGACAGACGAGGTCGGGAACGTAGGTTGTTCGCTCCCGGAGGTTGATGGATGATCTCGGGGTGTCGGAGATATGAGGCCGCGATTGGCGGGCCATAAAGCAGGACGGGAAGCACCCATACGGATCCTCCTGCGCGTCTTCAGCCGCGATCGCATAATCCGCCCGCCTTCGCGGGAGTCCTCGATCAGCCTTTATCGTCCATCTCCCGTCCGACTTGTCTGCGCGAGTCGATCTTCCGACAATTTGTTGCGCGCCTTTTTCGTTCCTGCACCTATAAAAAGACCCACCATCAGAACATTTCCGTATACTTGCGATAAACGTAAGTGCATGCGAGAAAATTCTGCAAACAGTACGAAAGATTCTATAACTATTACCGCCCAGTCGAGAATTTGAGAATCATTGTGGTGGTGATTCATTCGAGTCGGCGTACGGAAGTTTTTACGTGCACGTAAAACATGATGGATAACGGAGTGCGCCCGTGCTTGTTAATTAATTAATTACCAGTTTGCGTAGACTCTGATATCTCGGCGATCTGGATACACGATTGCGTGATTTAATCGTGTATCTGCATTCCCGGAGATGCGGCCCTGTGCTCGTCAGCGATTACGATGGATTGATGCAAAGCGCGAATAAATTCGACCACCTTGTTAACTCGTTATCGTCTTATCTCAAGGAACATTTTCGTATCGTTGCGTGGTTGTACGACTGACGGGTTCGAGGATCTGGCTTTTATGTGGCAGGATAAATCGTGTTACGTGGGTGGTCATAGTGGCTTCTGTGATCACCGATCATTCCCCGATACCCGGTTCGATCGCGGTGGTATTGTATGTTCCTCCGTTTATCGCTACATCGCGTAAGTTTCATTTCGAACGGTAAAGACTATTTTTGAAACAATGCGTAGAACTGGTTGAGTGTCAGAAACCATCGTCTGGAAAAGGATGTTCATACGTTTTATCTGTATAAATAATCGTTATTAGTAGCACGATGGTATCCTATTCAAGATTTCCTTTTTAAATTATTCCGCGAGTTACAAAGCTAACAATAATAATTGATATAACATAAATTACTTTACGCAATGCGTAACACAATTTCTGTTCCACATTTCTATTACGCAATTATTGTTAGCTGCAATAAAAAATCGAGATAGCACGTTACGACAGATTGTAATTACAACAGAATGTTAGGACGCATTAATCGACTTCTACAGGAGCAACTTTTACCGTTTCCGTTATACAATATTCCGGTATTCCTTATTAGGTATCTCGTGTAGCAATAATTTACCTAATAATCGTATTGTGAGCAGAGCGGCATGCAAATTTAATTGCGCGTGTACATTAATTGCTAGCAACGTTGTTGCAACGTCGTTGCGATGAAAGGGAGAAGGGGCACGAAATTTCACGGGGTCAGGCGATCACACTGCAGGTTCCTTGCAGAGCGAAATGCAGACTCGTAAGTTAGCGGTTAGACATCGCCTGTGGATAATTAACGCCTTCGCGGATTGTGTATACGTGACGTTTGCCAGTGCGAGCTCGGTGCAGAAAATCGTTGCGCAACATTGTTACGTTACGGCGCGACTTTTATGCCGCATGCTAATTAGAACGGGCACCGCTTATTATACAGAAACTTGCGCGATTATGAGGGAAACCCTCCTTGGTTGGTGGAACTTCGGGAAGTTTCGTAAAACGCGCAAAACGTAATATTTCACGGTAAGCTCGCTCTATTAATTAGCGCGGATTTGCATAATTAATTAATCAAAAGTCTGCCCGGCACCGACGCGCGTTACACTTCCTGCTAATGAGTGCGCCTCGCATAATATCCATCGATTTCATTACGGCGCGCATTACAAAACGCCAACCGATATTAACGTGTGATAAGGGGATTTCCTAATCTTGGGCAACCACCGACTTTCTTATAGTCCCATCAAAATAATGTTCGGGAATATATAACACATAGTACTTACATATTCTAGGTAACCGTTGAAAGGTTTTGTAAGAGAAGCCTTATTCGATTCTCTTGAACGTGAATAAATTTCTGTCTCCCTTAATTTTCTGTTATCTCACATTATGCGGAGGATGTAGAGGGACAAAGCTTCTTTTTCGAGCTGTATCGAGATCTAATGCCAGATCGAAGGCACGGCAAGTTAAACGAACGCATGTTTGCGAGGTGTGCTCTCGTTTCTCTCTCGGGCGTGTGATAAAATAACTAGAATAAATAACGGACGAGACGCGGGACCAACGACGGAAGGAGGAAAAGGACGCGGGAGGCCGGAAAGGACGTCACGTGCGGGATGTTGGCAGTCGCTTTCTCTGATCGCCTTTCTTTTTTCCCTGCCGTTTCTGGCTCGCTCACCCGCGCATCAGCTCTCGTAGTCTTCCTTCTTTGTCCTGCGCTGCGCGCAAAGTTCAGCAAACAACTTCGGAATTCGCTGTCTGATGAAGAGGTCTCGTTTGTTTAGTCCCTGCCTTTCGCCATTTCTTCCGTTCTGCTCGATCATGTGTCATTCCTGCGATATCCACCGTGCTATATATTTCCATTCGCGATATAATGCCCAATATCTCGCCCGGCTGTCTCAGTTATAAATCTAAGAACCCTCATTTCTCTTTTTTTTCTTGTATTTATGACACTCGTGTCTGGTACGCACCTGCTCCAATTGATATTCGGAGAACTCATAAACGAGAAACGATTACGTTAAAGAAGTTTTCGAGACTCAATGTAACGCGATACACGAGAGAATCGCGTTGTGCGCTTGTGTTCAACGTGTCCGCCGCCGAATTTGTCAGATTTCGAGCACTCGCTCTTCATGTAGATATGACGTGACAGGGTTTCGTGCCCCGAAAGTCAACGTTCGCAGGGAGGCGAAGTACGTCGTAGACACAGATATCCGGAAGAGGTAAGGAGACGTCTTGCCGAACACCATACAAGGAGGACACATGTGTGTCTTACGCGCACAAATTCAGAATCGGCGAAACCCGAAGATCGGATTCCGTCGATGTGCGCTCGGCTTCCAGAACACGCCGAAATTTCTAGCGGAAATGAGAGAGGCGGACGGAGAGGAACGCTCCGCCGGGTTCCCGGGAGACCTGCCACGAGCAAAAGGTCACGTTATTTTCCATCTGAGCTGCTATCCGCGAGGCGAGCTCCTCCGAATAATTCCGTGGAAGAAGCCGGCCCGAATAAACGAAAATTTTCCCTTTAAAATGCGGAATGGCCGAGCGGAGTCGACGGTCGATATGGCGGGCGGACGGCCCCCTCCATACACACGTACACACACATAAATGCACACACACACACACACACACACACACACACACACACACACACACACACACACACACCGCCCCCTTTCGAGGACCCTCTTCCATTGAGTCTCGCAAATAGCTCTCGTTCCTGAAAGACCTCTTGCCTTCCCTTCCTCCCGTTGTATCTTGCGTGCACGTACACGTCTGTTTCCACCGCGCGAGAATTCATTTCGCACGGCGGCTGTCGCTACCGTTGCTGCAACTTGCGCTAATTCTGGTTCTGCAAGGATACAATCTATCATTATCGCAGAAGTATCGTTCAGAACGGTATAGCCGTGCTCTTTGTGAAACAAATGTCTCGGAATATTTCGATGTAATATCCTGATATTGATTCGCGTTGTTCTTAACGGCGACGTTAGTCAATAAATTAAACATGAAGAGGAAAAGAAAGTCAATGATATTTGTTATTCGGGAATGGCACTCAAGTACGCCTTTCTGCTCTTGTGTTTATGCACGCGAGATTTTAATCGCCGTGAGATTTCTCTTTGACAAGTACGTTTCGCTGTCAATTTTGCCGGGTGCAAAATTTCCGCGCGTATCCAAGATTGTATTCAGGAGGAAGGAAAGGAAGGCGCGCTGTGTGTGCTTGCCTGGAATAAGCCAGAACCAATTCAATTACACGTCGTGGCCGCACTCGAGGGCTGCAGTCTGCCGAGGAAGGAGGTTCCGCAGTTTCCTGACAACTTCTGCAGCAGACGAGATCAGTCTCGTGCGACACGTCCGAAACGATGCCAATGACCACTAGAATCAGATGTCGGAAGTGACGTTCTTCGGAAACGCTATATAAATGCCATCCTTGATGTTCGGAGTACTGGAAAAATTACGACATATATATATATATATATATATATATAATATATATCTTTATTGCAAGAAAATAGTTTAATGAATAATAAGATTATTAAAATATGCAAAACAGGATATTTTTATAGCATTATTAGTTTAACAATCAAGATATGTCTTGCATTACATTTTTCTAATATGTAATGTTGTACATACTATGTAGACGTTATATAACAAGGCGTGCAGTCCTTTTCATTCGTAAAGAATGGAAAGGATTGCACGTCTCGCAGGAAAAGTCGAGCGGAAAAATCTCTCGCCTCTTATCTTCATCCCGTTGTCGAGAATGAGCCCCAAGTCTTGCGCTAGTACAAGGGCGACCAAGAAATTGCCCATTTGCAGCTGGCCATCGAAATCTTTTGGGGTAATATTTACCTTCAAATCATCTACGATGGAAATGCCGGGAGAAAAGAGAAAGGCGCTAAAAGGAATGCGCGCCTACGGAGCGCCGAGAGGGGCCGCGAGAAGTGGCGACAACCCCTTTATTAGATTATTGGACGAGTGTCGCAGCATGGGCAGTCTTTGAGTTCTCGACGACGACAACCCTCCGGGCTTATTGTCTCGTTTCCAGCGGGCCTCACCCTCGGCCCTCACCCCTGGACTACGCCCACGTCCGAATCTATTTATTTACGCACTTTTAAGACGCCACCCTCTACACTCAAAGACTCCGTAAATTGCCTGGAAATTGATTTCACCGACATCGCTCGACTGCGGCCGCTGTGCGCTTTCTCGTTTCGGGAAGAACGACAGAAGCCGGAAGCGGACTGTTGAGGTAATCAAGCGCGGTTGAGCTTAATTGTCTGGTTCAGTTTTACAAACGCATTTGGAAGAGTAGTTGATACGAGTACCTTTGCCAGAAAAGCCATTCTGTGCTTTCATGTTATAATTTGTTGCACATTTTCCGGCCTGCAAGAGAGAGTTATGGTGACGAGGTTGGTAATGACGGGACAGCTGCATGCAGCAATCCATTGTTCGCCGTGAATCTACCCTAACTGAATTTTGAAAAGTCACATTTACGTTTGCCTGCCGATCGCTTAGCACGTGCTATGCCGGTTGCATCAATTTTTTAAGCGTGAACGGGGACGTTTATCATGGCTCCACGCGGTAGGAACATTTTTCCATCTCCCTTCTAATGCTCCCCCATTTTCAATAGCACTCTCAAGCCAATCAAGATTGTAAAAAATATTAATAATCAGTTTTGTGCTATTCTTTTCGCAAAGTTAAGATCCTTTCTGTGTCTTTCTCTCGTCGCAAATCTTTTAACCGGAGAATTTCCTTAAGAAAGCTCGATAATTCTTCAAATTTTAATTATAATAAATATAATTTTTCAACAAATAAACGGTCGATGCATTGAGCATTCCAGACATCAATTGTTATGCTAAAGCCGAGTCTGCTCCGCATTTAATCGTTTCTGTTCAAGCCACTACACATGACGCATCGCATTGCACCACGATACGCGGAACGAATCTTCGGTGGGATCCTCGATTTCAAATCGAGTCTTTAATCCCGACGAGCCTTAAACGCAACAGTTACGTATAAAGAACGGACGAAGAAGAGACGGAGGGTGCGGAGCAGCCTCCAAGTCCTTGATCCAGGCTTAGACGCGACGCACCGTGCCGGGGGAGGAAAACGTGAATTAGGGGTGGTTTATTTTTTTTTGTGAGGCAAGAGAGCCGCTTGTGCATACGTGACCGCGTATACGTACACGCGTGCACGCACACGCGGACGCGGACAGAAAAGGCGGGGGATGACGAGTGAATGACAGGACAATGAGCCCGGTCTGATGCACGCGAATGCTTTATGACGATTCAATATGTACGCCGAGAGGGAGCGGCCGCGCTCGGTTGCACTCTCAATGCACCTACGGGAACCTACGAGAACCTACGGGAACCTACGGAAAGCTCGAATTTCTCCCTCCACACGCGGAGAGATTCCGACACGGTCGGCGCGGTTTTTGATAGAATGATTGGGGAATCGATATTAACATTCGTCATAAATAGATGCTGGACGACGCGCACCGGAAGCGGCGGGCTCGATTTCTAGTCGGCGGTGATCTTTGATCCTTGATCCTCTTGAACTCACAGTGTCACGATGCACGCCTAATTGACTATCAGTAATCTGTTAGAGGCATTATGTTCATGCGAGATAAATATTTTACATCCCGCCGTAGAGAGAAAGAGAGAGAAATATCATACATTTTATATTTGACGAACATATTGATGTTTTTCAAGTATGTATTCGGAAAATTTGAGTCTCCCGGCTTGTCTAAATTTTCACGTGGATAGCAACCAATTATTATCGGGGACGACAATTATGGAGTGCTCTATAAAATAATTGCGAATTTCTCACAATGCTCCGTATTGTGTCTTTGAAGTAATTACGCCAGGCTTATCCTGGGCTCGATCTTGCTTTGCCTGCGATGTTTCCGTATTTGCTGTCATGGTAATCATGGTAATGATCTCACGGCGTAATTAACTGACGCTGCGCCAAATGTGTGCGTCTAATTATAATAGAGCCATATGATATAGCGCCGCGCCAGGGACAATTTTGAATTCACAATACGTACTTCCTCGTCGCGCACAATGTGTCGATCGCTATCGTATACACGGATTGCACGCGAATGAATAAATGAATATGTAGTTTACCTAGTCCACGCATATTCAGGAACGACGGTTGTTCGTGAAATTGCTCGCTGCGATGCTGCGCTGCGACTCCAAAGTGCTCGGACACGTTTTTATCGTTGTCTGCTTTTTCCTGCTCAAGGTTTTGCATCAAGGTTTTACCATTTATCTGATATTTCGAGGCCACAATGAGATGTCATTCTTCTCTCACAATGCAGAGATCTCATCAGATCTCTTCTCTTGTCACAATGAGGAAAATTTGCGACACGTCAAAGAAAAATTCACTTATCCGTATTTTACGGAAATGTAAAATTAACGTTTTCTTAGGAGACAATATGTATTTGAAATTCCACGTACGTACGGACGCTTTTAGCGAGCGATTCGATATTCCGCATGCAGTCGCCACAGCTCCACTGCTCCAGTTCACTAGACATTTCTATTTTCTGAGAAAGAAACCCTTTTTGGAATACAAGCCGCGCATTACTCGATCGAACGAGCACAGGCAGGGTGAGATCGCGCAACGATGAAGAAGATTCTGAGAGCAGCGACGGAATGAAGAGGGGGGACGAAGATGTTAAAAGGGGAAAAAAATCAGTTTCCAAGATCGGGGCAACGCGATGCATTCATCGCGGTACCTTCCCATGACCCAGAAATCGGGGATTCTAAAGGATCGTCGGAGATTTGCGTTCAAAAAACAGGCGGTTTTACCCGTTGCGGACCCTCCTTTCCTTAACCTCCCCCCTTCAAATTTTTTAGGGTGAATGGCTTCTTCTTCGTTCGCATCTCTCCACGTTTTTTTCCCTCCACGTTACCCCGTGATTTACAAAAATCCGGTGAATATGCAGGATATGCATCATCCCCACCTTTCAATTCGTCCTTTCAGGCCATGTGTGCGTACGTGAGCGCGATCATCGAATGGTGATCTTCCAGAATCACGAGAAAATTTACCTGCACCCCACTATGCTTTCGCGACGACCCCGTAGCTTCTCGCCTCTTTTTTCAACTAGGGGCTGCTGCTCCCAAACGAAAAAAAAAACGGTCACGTAGCGTCGGATTTCACCCTGAAATAACGCTTTTTCACACAGTTTTTACGCATTTGGCCTGACGGGGGGCTAGAGCGGCGTAAAAAGGGGATTGCGCGTCTTTTAAAACGCCGCGATGCTAGATAGCAATCTTCGAGCGTAACGAACATTCTCATATCCGGTGATATGATTCGTCCTCTCGTAATTTTCAGCTCTTTCTTTTTTTCAGAAATTATTTATAAGAGTTATTTTTAATATACCTTGAAAGAGTTATTTTTATCTTAATGGTATGCTTTTAAAAACTTTGCTTAAAAATATCAATTTTTGTTAAAGGTACTTAAATATTATCGTGAAACGTGTCTTTTTAGTTTTAACTTAATGCACAATTGTAGGGAAGAGATTTTAATCAAGTAAAAAAGTATCACATCGCTCTAACGCAAGATTGGGGCAACCGTGTACCAATACCCCTGAGATGTTTCCATCCATTTGTTCCTTTGTGCTGCTGTGGCCACACTGTGATCGTTAAATAAAACTTTCGTTCATCTAACTCACCCTCCGATTAACCGATATATCAGCCAGCGATACGAGAAGGATGATGCGCGAAAATATAATAGTAAAAAAACGATATCATCCAAAATTGAGTAGGGGGAAGTTCAGGGATGTCGGGCGACTTTTCAATATCGATTGATATCGGCGTCGATTCTCTGATGGACTAACCATTTGATTGAAACCCGAGAATTAAGCTCGTCAGATCACGTTGATCGTAGCGGTTGATCACTGACCGAGATAAAGTGCAGTAGGAGATTAAGAATTGGGATTAGATTATAAATAATACACATACAAATATTTGGAACCGGCATTTTGTCGCAGACGTCGACAAAATTCCGTAGACTTTGTTGAGATCGATGATACGACACTCGAAGCTAGACGACCTGTATTGACATGAATCTATGACGACGCAGAGTTCACATGCGCTTATTCTGACGGATGAGCTGGTGCTTATCGTTATCAGCTGCGCATTTATTCAGAAATTTGCCTTTTCATATGTATGGAAATACGTTTGAAGTGCCGCATAATTCTGCTCGGCAGCATCAAACACTGAACCAAAGAGGTTGCTGTTACAATTCTGTTCTCGTCAGTAATTGACGATCTAAATTGATCGAAAATTAAACTGTTCTGAATAATGTGAGATTACTTTACCGGGAATTTTCTCCCGCATCGTCTCCCTCGTCTTCATCGAGGTTATCGATACTCGCAAGTTTACTCGCAGCGATGTTTGATTTAGCCGGTATTGCTCAGAGCGATAATCTTATTGACGTTAAACATGTAAAACCGAGGCGCGCCTTGGCAGAGCGTCACGTTATCTTGCTGGAAAACCCACACACGATGATTGAGCGTAAAGGTCGATGCGTCGTGCGAGAATTCAAAAGTCGTTTCTCGATCTCGATCGCGGCCTTCGGGGATCTTTCGACGAATAGCGTGATGAAACCAGCTGCATGGTAATATAAGCGATTTTTGAAAAAGCATACGTATAATAACGCCAGAGAGTTTATGCACATCGAGATTATTCATCAGGTGGTCTTGCTCACGATGCGTATACTGTGGCATCCGAATGTTTGGTGTGTTGGCTTGACTATCATATTCAAAATCTCGCGTGCGTAAATAATTCGCGTTTCACGAGCCTTTTATCTCTCTCGTGATATAACGTCGACGTCACGCCAATTACCTCCTAGGATGAACGACAGACAGAGACATGGAAGAGTTCGCCTCGGTATCCGATAATTAACGTCGTGGCATAACCAAATGATGTTCGTGTGTATGCAAGACCGAATTCAAAATTGTCGGTGCGGACGATTACTTGAACACGAAAGATCTCGTATTTCGCAGTCGCACCTCACAACTCATGCAAATCGATGAGGTATCTTAACGTCTCACGCAGGCAGAGAAAGCGCTTCGAGAAGAGCGAATAATTTACAGAAAAGAATAATTTCTTGTTATCATCTGTGCGACAAAAGTCACGCAACCGGCAGTAATCAGCTCAGTATGGAATACCCTGCATGAAATTAAGCGCGAGCCTACTCTACATTCTCTTATCCGAGCCGCATGAAACGATTACTATTGCGAAAATGTAAACTGAGGAAAGCTGCAACTTCTCCGGTCTGATGCATGCTTCAGGATCACCGGGAGGACTCGCTCGATATCCCAGAAATGTCCTCTTCCGTCCCATCGAGCCCTCGCCTCTTTCTGTCGAGCGCGCGCCGTGAGAAAACTCCGTCCTCCCTCGATCGATCCTCGCCTACTACCCCCTCAAACCTCATCCCCCTTTATGTACCCCAGTGTCGCAAAAGTGCAACAGGACGATTGAGAGAAGTCGTCGCATCGGGAGAAAGGAGAACGGCCCCGCAATGGCAATGCGGGCGACCGGTCGCCTGCTCGGCTACCAGTTTTTGCGATGGTCCCGAGGGGCCTCGTGCCCCCGCGCTCTCACACACGCGCGTACGTACATACTTGCACACCGTCGCGCGCGCTATACGTGACGCATTACGCATGCACGCCGCCGTCGCGTCGGGATGCACCGCGCGCTCCACGTCGCGCTCTCTCGCGTGCATGTACGCGCTCTCTCACGCACTCACGGACATGAGTGCGTTCGTGAGTCAGTAGTGACGTGGTGCAGCGAGTGCATCCGCGAAGAGAGTGCGGTTGCATTGGCGGCGCGGCCAGCCAATCGGGTTATCGGGCGACGAATTCACCCCTCCCGGTCGCCGCGCCGAGCTTCTTCGAGGCGGGCAGTTTGCTTTAAGGATCTCCGCGTTGGTTTTTTTCCTCGTCTTCTCGCGTTCCGCGCGTCTCCCCTTCTTTTCTTCTTCTTCTTCACCTTCTCGTCCTTCGATTTACCCTCGTGTCCGTCCATCAGTCCGTCCACTCGCCGCTTCGTCGCCTTCATTTCCCGCGGCGTCTGCCTCCGAAGACGCAGCTGCTTGTGGAGATTGCAAGGCAGCGAGCGCTCTAACAAGGGGCCAAAGGGCTAAAATTCACGACGGAAAAATCGCGTGCGGAAATATATATTTTCCAATGCATTACTGACTCTTAAGCATAAAAGTCTCGTTTTCTGAAAAAGTACGATGCGCACGCATGGCGAAATGGAAAGAACAAACGTATCATTATCGCGTTTGCCCCCTTTCCACTATAATTTTCAAGACTGTTTGTAAATTTGTTAATATAATACATCAGACATACCGTCGCTGACAAATTGCCCGTGAATCTTATCGCGTCGCGTGTATCACGGTAGCCGAATCGAACTTAGCTCGCGTGTGATGCCCGCGAATGTCGATCGCAGCCAGGCGCGCAAATCGACTATACCTTAAAGTATCACGATTTGACTTACAAATCATTACTCCGATTACCAGCGACGTGCTCGCTCGTCCCTAACATCGCGCCGGTATGAGAGGCGTTTATCGCGTTTATCGCCATATTCGCGCGCTGCTTCTCGTGTACGAACGATCTTTCTGCCACGGTACGCGCAGCATCGATCCCATCGAAAGCGCAGAGGCCCCCGATGCCACTGATTAATATGCCGCGCGAACGCGAACAACTCTCGTGCGCACACGCTTGGAGGTACCGCCCGGCTGGAAAAGTGCACGTGGAACGATACACGGGCACCGGCGGCGAGAGATTAATTAGCTCCGCCGAACGAGTGAGGGAGAGGAGAAGAGGGCCCGAGATGATTGCCGGCGATTGGCCGAACGAAGCCGCGAGGAATTTAATAAAGTCCCCATCCGGTGCGGTACTTCTGAGCTCGCGCGCGTGCTCGTCCGCACTATCGACGGTTCCCACGTGCACTCGCATTATTCACGGCGAGTGTATAATAAATGCATCGCGAATACGCGACCGTCTGCCCGCAGACACGATTTGATCTGTACGCACGCACGCACAATCCGATGCAACTGAAAAGTTCTCGGTGCCTGGGGAACTCACGCGGCGCGACTCGAAACAGAATATATCCGTGAGATTATCATAGTTAATCACCAGGGCTCTCGTTACTCATTAAACGGTCATTTCGTACATCGCACGCGGGTAAGTTCGCCGCGCGCCACTGTCAATTAGAGTGGTGAAGCATGAACGATAGTCACTTTCCAGGAATGTTGCCTCACTGCACATTTGAAGGGAAAAGTGGGGAAACATCAATGCTCTTGCTTCACATACATTAATTCAAATTAATTCCTGAGGCTTTGCGTATTCTTGAAGACGCGTGACACCTGTAAGCTCGCAAACTTGCACACTTCCAGAAATGAATTCAAAAAGTTACCACTTTATGGAAAAAAACATGATTGAAGTTTTTGGAAGTTTTGCATGTATGGGTAGATTACAAGAAAGAAATTCGACGTGTAATGTGTTATACACATTCTGCAGATTAAGTGAAACAATTTCAAGCTACAATTCTGTCATCTTGATGTGAATCAGTACTGACTTCTCAGCCGGAAGTTCTATTATAGCTATCAAGATTGAAATTCCAAATATCCGTCGAATTAACATAGCTAATTGCTCGTCGGCAATAATTGCATTTCTCATTACTCGTTAATAGTTGTTTTGATCTTCACAGTTTTACGCTGCCGGATACACACTTACCAATTAGAGTAGTGAATGTTAAACGTTTCCGACTCTTCAGAAAAATACGATAACGCGTTTCCTGTTTCGTTCAGCGAACGATACAAACAGATATCGAGTACATTTTCCGCTGTACACTTTCGCGATTCGCAACATTATTGCTGGAATAATTGAAAAGTGTCAACGTAAATACATAAAATGTAAATAAAATATCTACGTTTGACAGCAAGCTGTATTTTCTCTTGAAAGGATTACTAAAATCAGATAGCAAAGCAAACTGTCAAACTGTAAAGTCAAATAGACGCAATCTTCAACACAAATCGCTTCCCGATACCCCGGAATCGACCGCAACGAGGGGTAGCTTCGCCATACCATCCGGTATAATCCGTTAAAATAAAAAAAAAGGAATCAGAGAAAAAATATTATAACGGTAGAGTAGAATGTAACGCGCGGGTTGTCGCGTCGCAGCCCTTCTCGACGCGGACTCGCTAAGCGTCGATAAAGCGCAACAGAGGAAGGGGGATGGAGGCAGGTCCGGAAAAAAGTTTAAAATGTTTGAGGAAGGGGTGGTCGACCGTCCTCCCCTCCATCCCTTCTTCGACCCGCGGGCGCGCCGCGAGTGCGGTGCCACCGGCAGGGGTTGCGCTCCTGTGGATCCTTTGGAAACGCGTGCCTACGTACGTGCCCTGGCTGTGTGTGCGAGTGCGTCGCACACTCACGCACGTGCTCGAGAGCGGCCGGGCTCGTGTCTCTCGCACACGGGCGGAGATTCGGTCGCTCAGAGCAGATGCAGATGCAACGGCAACGAGCGATGCCAGCCGGTGGCTGAAGGGGAGGATGAACGGATGGATGGAACGCGAACGACGTGTGTCTGCCATTGTGATTTTAAAATCGCTACCCCGGACCGCTACGCCGTCCGCCCGTACCCCTCGTTAATGCTCCACCTATATCTCGGAGCTTCGGGTTTTTCACCCCTTCTCCCGAGTGGCCGTGCCGATGACGGCAGGCGAGTGCTTCGAAGTGCCTCTGTCTTGGCGTAGATACTCTCGATACTCGATTTGGCGGATTGCTACTGTCGTTAAATTCATTTTCTCATTTTACGGTGGATATTGATTCCGAATTTATTTAATCATCATTATCAGATCAAATAAAATAATTTGTTTGCTGAGTATATTGTTTAACGTATTTAGAAACTGTGACATGTTTTCCTAAAGTTTCTAAATTTTTGCATCAATTTTCTCCTGCATTAAATTCTTCATGAAGCAGCTGCATTGAAGATGCTAATACTCGTAGGGAAAGAGCTTGATAGTTTCCTTTTTTCATTCGAATGGGGATCTCAGGCGCACGCATTTCTAAAAACCTGAGGCTCGGAAGGCTGTTTGAACGGTTTCCGCCTAGCATGAGGAGAGGTATCCGATGCGCAGTATCGTTTTCGGAACAAGAGTTATGATATTCAGCTGTGCTCACAGAGAGTTCTGCGCCATATTTTCCTTTGCGTCATATTGCGGAAGGCAGAACATGGACTTTGCTTTACTGTATAACAATAATATAACATTAGATACACAGTCACTTTCAAGAGTCATAATTTAATATAAATATAATTTGTATTTTATTTTCTCAATCTTCATACGCTCTATAATTTGCTATAAGTGAATAATTGAAACGCACAGTTCCACCTCTTCGATATACATCTCTCTCAAAATGGCGGCTCGTCCCGCGAGTTACATGCAGATTGGCCGGGTGTCGGTGGAAAGGAGTTATGTCGAAGGGTGGTATCCGGCATCCCTCGTTCGCGGGGCGGTTTCGCGCTTGCGCTCACAACCCTTGCCGCGTTTCTTCAGCCCCTTCTGCCTCGGCGGATCCGAGCCTCTTTATTATTCACGTTTTTTATTGGACGAGGCGAGGCCAGGTAGCTCGCATAACATAATGGCGGTCGGTGGACTGGAACGGATGTGAATTGTAAAACCTTATTTCCCCAAGAATTTCAATTGAATTTGTTCCAAACGAAAAATCGTAATTTAATATTTATCTCGCAAGAATTCTGATATCGAATTATTAAGTTCAATGTCAAGAAAAAGGACATCTTAATATCTTTATAAAGAAGAAATGTTAACTCGAAATTAAGTTAATAAATCTCGCCGTGTCTCGAGCGTGAACACGAATTTTGGGACACCCTAAACTTATGCGAGTGTTAAGATACCCAGGGTGCGCGGGGGGGATAGTAGCTTTATCGATCGTCGTTCCGACAAGGGCAACCAGCACGAAATAGGGAAACTCTCGACGCGAATGCTGATTCCTTGTCTTTCTCTCTCATGAGCATTCACCGAGTCCGAGAAAACGGCGGGGAGTTAAAAGAGTAATTTCGCGGAGCGGAAAAGAATAAAAAGAACGAAGAAGTAATTGCGCGTTACGGAATACAGAGAGATGTTAATACCGCGTTTCTGTATCGTTAACTCGCATCGATAATTATCGAGAACTTTAAGAGTTTATAGGAGCTGCGCACGTGTACACGTGCGTGTAACGCCATTAACAACGTTGGACTTTGGTACGAGTCGTAATTTTATCACGAGTACGTGTTGGTGTGATCAAGATGAAAAATTCTACGCATACAAATGCCACTGATACTATGATAATATATTATAACGATACATTTACACGTACGATACATACAAGTACAAGCTCCACATTTTTTCAGATTCTTACGAAAGAACGTGTATTGGTATCGTATATCTGAGGAAATAATGCGATAATCAAGTTATTTATACAGATAAGGGAATACTTTACTACTTCCAGAACAAACAGCATAAATTTTCCACTATCACGTCGTTATTAAACAAAGTGCATTGTGAGCTATATCTTGCTACCTTTCAATTTTATTGTCTTAAATGCAAGAGAGAATTAAACTATTATATTGATACAAAAAAAATTAGTTTAGATATTTCAAAGTGAAAAAAATTTATGGAAAAATCCAATTTTATTAGCTTGTTGCATCATTCCTGTCGTATTTCGTGCGCTCATCTTCGACGCGCAAGAAATTATGCAACAACCTAATATTAATATTGAAAATAAAATCTGTAAATTGTTTAAGATATTAGTTTATATATATTATTTGATTTGCATTTCAGTTTACTCGTATTGATAAATATTAAATATTATTGGTACATTACGAAATAACGGCGCCGAAGAAAGATGTTAATCACGTTTCGGTGGATGGTACCGTCATGTTGTTTCCGATAATATCGAAGAAACAACGACCGATTAAAAGTCATTTACCTGCACACGCGAGATGCTTCGTTTATGCATCGTGGAGCATCGACATTCCAAGTATTATTTTTACTCTTTATCCATGTTCTTGCACGGAATTCTCGCGTCTGTGCATGCGTCGATGACTAATACTAGTAATTTCCTATAAATCTCGAAAATATTTTATTTGCTTCATATTTAGTAGTAATAGATAAAGTAATCTAGGCCAAGAACAATATTTTTATATTGCTCGCGCGCGGCGATTGCAATTATATTGAATCGATAAGTGGAAAATAAATAACATGAGTATTTTATTAAATCCATATCTTTGAAATTGTGTGCATGATTACTACTTAAACGAGATTATTTTACAGTGTTTAACACAAATATCCAACTTTTTATTTATTCCTCTCATTTTATTTGATATTCTTTTATCGTAAGAAAGCGCTAGTATAATAGAAAACTTGTAGGAAAGATAATCGATGCGGATGTTTGTGCATCTCCGCTTTCAATCTCGGCTGAGGAAAACGAAGGCGATGAGACATAGAAACAAGATAATCGTGCAATTACTTCCGGCGTTCGTCGCTACAAATCGACCGGTCGATTTTAATCCGTAAGCTCGAGCTGAAAATCGGAGACCCACGGACGGTCCGGCGATTTATTTATTGGAGGAAGGGCTTCGAGGCCGCCCCCCCCCCCTCTCTCTCTCTCTCTCTCCGTTCTTTCGCTTTGCTCTTCCCGTTTTCTCGACGCTTCTTCTGTCCTAAGCAGGATTCAATTTGGCCACTGCCCACGGTTTTACCTTCAAAGAGGAATCACCATTGCCGTCGTATGTGGTCGGACGGCCCTCGACGTGCGCGGGACCGGTCGGCAGCCTCCAGCATTAATCTTATATCGAACGCTTTATCCGCGTTCGCTTTCTCGTCCCGCTTCTTCGTCTCCCCAGCCATCGCCCTCTCTATCGCCGACCTCCTCAACCCTTGGACGAGCAGGAATTTTCAATTCTTTCGAGTGCCGCGGGGAAAGCAGTTTGCTCGGGGCGTGTTGTTCTTCCGTGCTACCGGCTGGTACCCGGAAGCTAGAATCAGCAGAGGTAGCTCCATTGCTCTTGGAGAAGGAGAAGGGAATTTGGCGACCGAGCAGAAAAATTTCAGACTCTAAACCATAAAATCTTTTCAATATAAGTCAAGATACCCGAAATTGTTTTTAAACGTTCGATCTTATCTTATAATTAAACCTGTATAATTTGTGCTGCTATTAGCTACATTTGAATTCGGAAGATGAATCTCCATGCGTTCAGTCTAGTTTTTCGTTCGATAATCATCTCTTATTGTGAAGATTTATTTTAATATTGCCAAGTTAATATTAACCAGGATCAGCCTCGTTTTCGCGACGTGCGATTAATAGTATTCGGGAATGGCAGAACGTGGAAAACGAGGTGGCTTCGTCCTTGCCGATCTCGCCGCAGCCGGGTGCGCCGCTAGCAGGACATTGGCCAGGACGAATAAGTAATGTAGAGGTCCATTATGCCGAAACGGTGAAGGGTCTCCGGTCGGGGTCAGCCAATCCCCTGGAGGGCCGTTAAAGTGAAATACTCCTGAATGCAAGGTGGCTGGCCCGTCTCTTCAGTGGCCGTGCTATGGGGCTTACCTCGTCCCTCTGCCCCGTCAACTTCTTACAGGGGCGCACCCTCCTACTCTCCCTGAACCCAACCCTCAGTAGTTCGCGTGTAGGTAAATCGTTGTTATCTGGACAGTGATAAACCCGTGAATGGAGTTCGCGCGGGTTGGACGAATGGACGAGGGGAAATGCAAAGAACGAAGGGAAAAGGTCTTCTCTGCGAGAAACAGCAGTGGGATGAGAGAGACGAGTCGCGGAGTGGATGGCTCTGTTTATGCGGACTAGTTTCCGTTCGAATGTGACTGCGACCCTCATTGGGCGAGAAAGAAAGAGATGACGTTAGGGACGCGCAAATGAATCAATGAAGTCGATGAATGATTCATTTGCGCGTCCGCGAAATTTCTGGTTTAGTGCGAAAAATTAGTTGTCACTTGTTCTACAAATTATTTGCTTCGTCAAGAATTTATAAAAAATTATTCTTTTTTATCAGTTAATTTTTATCAGTCATATATAATTTTCTGTAATTATATTAATAAAAAAATTCCGTCAAGAAAATAGTTGAACAATAATTCGGCTTTGTACAATTTTCTTGTATGATGTCACATGCAATACGAATTGTATGTGCAGACTTGTATAATTGAATCCTTCGAATCTGGCACGCAACTTTACGTTGAGTTTACCTCAGTGTGATATAGTTTCGTTTGTCTCCGTGGGGTTGAATGAAACCAGGGGGTCATGCAAACACTACGAGATTAAAGGAAAGCTCCATACTATGGTTCACGTTTGAATCGTAGCCTCGGGCGAGCCATCCTTGTGGAAATGGCATCAAGGTGACTCTCAATATCCCACTGAAGGTTCAACGAACGACCGGCCATCAATGTAATTAAAACTCGATGCTATCTTGAAACAAAATGCGTTAGATAATTAGTTACACAATATTGCAATTATTAACGTGAAGAAATCAATCTTGGAATATTTATATTTTATTAGTAATAATTGATCTGTTTTGTGATATAATGATTATCGTAGAATTCTAACATTATGTGAGTCCATATTAAACGAAATATTTTTGAAGTAAGTGCTTTCAAGCTCGTGGTAGGTAGGAAAAAATCGAATAGTTCGTATTAGCAGGCTCGGAGCCCGTTCCGAAGCGCGGAATACCGGACAATAGTCGATCTAGCGGGGGAGATGGAGGTCAGCGGCCATTCTCTGATGATATTGATTAGCCGACGCCCTTAGTTAGCGCCGGCTACACTTTCTTCAGCCCCGCCGCTTTTCCCGCCTCTTTTTCCTCTCGATAGGAAAAACCTTCTCTCACTCTCTCTCTCTCTTCCTCTTTCTTCCTCTCTCTTCCTCTCCTTCGCGGAACTAAAGGCTCCGGTTACCACCCTCGTTCTGTCTTTGCCTCTCTCCTGCATCCTCTGCTGAACCGCCCGACATCCCCTATTCTCCTATCGTCTTCTAGTTACTGTATTTCTGTCTGTAGAGCAACGCGCGTCTCTGATCATCGTTAGTAGCCAGATAGATGAACGAAGAGAGTTTCTATCGGGGATGTGGGAAGGCAGGAGGGTGGAGGGAGAGTACGGAATGGCGAGGAAAAGCGAGCTAAATATCTCGGGCTAAATCATTCGTCAAGCAAATAATACCGAGTCTGAGTCACGTCTCACGCATGCGGGGGCGATACGGTACTCGCGTGTTCCATAAATCCGAGACCCCACAACATGTACGGGGTGCCCGAAAGACACGAGGTGGATATTTGAGATCTTCAGCACGCGACAGAACGTTGAGACGTTATTGTAAATTTATTTATGAATTTGAACATTGAAGATTACATCGTGTGCTAACGATTGTTTAATATAATTAATGTAGTAATAATACATATTAATAACGTTACTCTTAATATATTATTAATGAAAATATTTAAAAAACATTTATACGTAGTAGTGGCTTAGTACACAAGCGCACAAATTGCTATTGTGCAATATTTATTCATGACGCGATCAATATGTAATTTAAAAAAATGTTTGTATTATATATAGTTCATTAAGTTTTGCCGTTCGATCATATTGATAAATGCTTTGTGACGCATCCAACTTCGGTGCACCCTGTATATATAAATCGCCCTTACAAATTTAGGGAAGAGAGGAAAAGCTCGGTATGCCCCTGTGTAATTAGACACTGCAGCCTGGAACTACATCCAGAGCCGGGCATTGTTCCCAGAAATTAAGGGAAACGGGGAAAACCGGGAAAACTGGCAGGAATAGGGGATTCGAAGGGTCGCTAATTACGGCGGGTCTATCCGGGGGGAGAGAAGCCATTTTCCGCACACGCATAGGCGCAGCAGTGTGCGTTATATTAATACACATGCGAAGCATAGAATTTATCTCGAGAGTCTCTTTTGCAATTTGATCTTCCATTGCTGATATTACTGTAGTATCTGTTTGAGAGAGATCGCGTATCCTTTCCTGCCGCATTTATAAAAGGCCGCATTTTGTAGTGTTTGCTTGATTCTAGTCAAATAGAATCCATAAAACTCTTTATTCAAAAAATTTTCTACAATAATTAAAATAATATGGATAATTAAATTATACGAACGAAATTTTGTACTGTACAGAATTAATTTGTACTTACATTATATTAGTATAAAATAATTATGCGTTGTACAATAGTTTATACATAGGTTTATATAATAGGTTTTTACAGAGTCTGACATTGATTATAAATCTAAATTTAATAAATATTAGGAGTGTGATTTAGTTTTGAGGGTTTTGCAACAGATGGCTGTAGTGTCAGTTTGTTCCAATAGCTGTTTCCGATAACTGTTGTTTCTTACAGTCTTGACATTATCCATGACATTTAGTAGCATTATAGCAATAGATGCAATAACAGTCGTGTTTATATCATCGTAAAAATGCAACTTCCGAAAGAGCATTTTCGACATGCGTTGCTTTTGTTTTTTAATCAAAAGAAAACTGCGGCTGAGGGTTATAGAATTCTTGTGGAAACTTATGGTGATTCTGCCCCATCAATTAAGACGTGTGAATACTGGTTTAGACGCTTTAAAAGTGGTGATACTGATGTGAAGGACAAAGAACGCTTGGGACAACCAAGAAAGCTTGAAAATGCAAATTTGCAAGCATTATTGGACGAAAATCCAACACAATCCACTTCAGAACTTGCCAGAGCATTAAATGTTGATCGTACAACAGTTACCAAACATTTACATGAAATGGAAAAAATTCAGAAAGAAGGGAAATGGGTTCGACATCAATTATCGGAAAGTGCCATTGCGAACCGGTTGAACATTTGCATTTCGTTGATCGCCAGGCAAAAAAGAAGAGTCTTTTGTCTCGGATTGTTACTAGGGATGAAAAGTGGATCTATTTTGATAATCCCAAACGCAGAAAATCATGGGTGGATCTAGGCCAACCATCAACATCCATTCCGAGACGCAATATTCACGGTTCAAAAGTAATGCTCTGTATTTGGTGGGATAATGTACTATGAGCTGTTAAATCCGCATGAGACTGTCACGGCTGACCGTTATCGACACCAATTGTACAAGTTGAAGCAAGTATTGGACCAAAAACGACCACCAATTGCGAGTAAACGACGGAAAGTGATTCTTCTTCATGACAACGCTCGACCTCACGTTGCGTTATCAGTGAAACAAACACTATTAGAGCTTGAATGGGAAGTCTTATCGCACCCCGCGTATTCTCCGGACATTGCTCCATGCGATTATTATTTGTTCCGGTCGATGCAACACGCTTTAGAGGATACACACTTTCATAATTTCGAAGAAGTGCGAAAATTCGTTGACGAATGGATCAACTCAAAAGAAGAGTGATTTTATCGTGGTGGAATCCATCTCTTGCCAGAAAGATGGGAAAAAGTTATAGAAAACGAAGGAAAATATTTTGATTAAGGTATTCATTCATTATCATATTTAAATACATGCGTTTTTGAGCAAAAAAAACCCTCAAAACTAAATCACACCCCTAATATTTAATGTGAGTGACATTGTTACATCTTGTAATTTTATCTAACTTTTGTACAATCGATTTGCGCAGATAAGGTCTGGATGGGCGACAATGAGGTCGCGTGGCGAGACCAGTCTTTCAAGAGGACATCACCCTTAAATCCCTGTACCACAACGACTACTACGACGACGACAGGTGGTGGGCCGCTGACACATCCCCACCTGTCGCCACCCGTAGCTGCCCCTGTTACCACCCTCGATCACAATAGCATGCACGCAAAGCTTCCAGCCGGTGAGTAAAAATCTTACGAAGTAAATCTCCGAATACTTTTGTGCCGATATTATTCTAGACTATAGGTATTAATAATATTTTTCATGTGTTTATGTAAAACCTTAATATTGCATTTCCCAAAAACTTACCAAATTCCAAATTTGCATGATAATGCAGCAAAAATTGTAATATTTCATGAAGTATTTGTTTTGAAGTACAAGTATTTTTATCAGAACAACGTTGTTGATGCGCTTCTCGAAGAAATATCGAATTCGTAGAACGTGTAGTACCCTCACGATTCATCCGTGAGAAACCCGGTTTGCGTCGACAGTGGTGGCACTCTGGCGATGGAGGGTCAGTGGCTTAAAGCGGCCTTAAAGCGAGGCTCTTTAAATAATGCAATAAGCTTGATGTCATTTACAACACGAGACAATGGGAGGAGTTCCTTTTACGGAAAGGTCCAGTAAGATTGCCTCTCAGTTGTGTATTTCCGACCCTCGACTGCTCCGCCAATCACGACTCAGAGATTCGCTCGTTCCGCTTCTCGCAATTCGCCGACAATAATGATAGCAGGGCGATTTATATAGCTTTGCATATTAGATAACGGGAAATTGCGTGTAGCAGCTTTGCAATGCATTCTCCAAAAACTACTCCAAAAAATAACGCATTAAATTCTCATATGACAATATCTAATGAAATAAGCGATTGTTGTTATCCAGATCGCTCATAGAATTATTACTTCGTTATCACGTTACAGATATTTTTAATTAATCATTCACTCGTTTGAGTCAGAAGTTATAATATACGGAGGTGTCTTGGGTAATTTCGCGTCAAATTATTTTTTTCCTGGCGTTCGATGAGAAATGCGGGAACTAATACAGTAATATAATATCATATCAAAGATATTCATTGTACGCATCACTGGGCTCTTCAATAATTTACGAGAAGTATGGAAGATAAGAAGAGAATGCAGTCGGGGGGCAACATACTCTTATCGGTCTCGGAATAAAAATAGAAGCACCTGCCGTCGACTATCGTTCTCCCGGATTCAGGATATCGGAAGTTGCTTCGCGAAGCATATACGAAGGTGAAGGCCGACAGAAGAGAACTAGTGGGATCCAGACGGTGGTCTCTTTCGTTTGCCTAAATAAACGTAGCTCGGAGATTGATGCGAGGGAGATCGTGCCGGGGCCCGAACTTCATCGGCTATACGATCGGGCCCAGGACCGCCCGCAGGAGACGAACGCTTTTCGTCTTCCTGTGGAAAGCAGGGGCGATTGCAATCTCGCGGGAGGGGGAAGGAAGCACTCGGCGCGGTATGTTTAATGCATCGCTCAACATTTCCATGTCAAACATCGCTTTGACTCGCGGAATTTAAAACCGTCTCGCTTGCTGCTGCACGGACGCATGCACACATACGTTTCGACTACGTGTATGTGGATGCGTGTATGTGTGTGTGTATATGAGCGATGACGGGAAACTACTCATCTTTATTTACTGAATAACCATCACGCGAAATGCGCCAAGTCCACGGCTGATCGATACAAGGATTCGAATAGTTGAAGTTACAAGGGTGAGAGGCAAAGGTTGAATGAGATTCTACAAGCGATTTAAAAAAATGGCGTTTTGTTGAATTTTTATTTATATTTAATATAATAATGACAAAAATTGTTTTACAATCTATTATTTCTTCTATAAATTTCAGAAATAAAAGAAGAAAAATTTACATTAAAAACTAGTGAAACATTTTATTATACAAGGACATGTGCATAAGAATGGACAAATTAAGATGCACAAATTGCATCGTTTATGGTACTATTACACCATCGTCAGATTGATCCAATAAAATAGCAGTAGTCTTGTGTTATGAATAAATGTTGGAAGAGCTGTAGAGATATGAAAGTCGTCAAGAATGAGTGTGCTGGTGAGAGACATGCGACGTTGAGAGTTATTGATTACTTCCTTAGACACTAGACGGTCGTGAAATCTAAAGTTAAGCCTAATGAAGCAATCTCATTACAACTTACAACGGTACTTTAAAGAAGAAGCCATTTCTTCATCTTAAATTAAGCCAAAGGCGACTCCAATTAGGTACTCATCTCGTCAGTATATATCAACAATCCCGCGTAACTATGTTGTCTAATGTCCAACCGTAAAATACACTCATCATTTATCCGCAACATAAAAGTCACTAGCAAAAACTAATCGCAGTCAATTATTATTTTATATGAAAATATAAAGCTTATCGGGGAGAAAAACCAATTTGCCTCTCCTTTTCGTTTAAACGTTATCGAATCAACTTGACTTCTGCCAACCGCTGTTATCGACATCGAGCGTGGTGTCGACTTTAAGGAAGGAAACATTCCCCGAACGTAGGGTTCTTTCGAAGCTATTTGCCTCGCAAAGCCGTTCTGGCCTAGCTGCCAAGCGTGTTTATTCGGTATATCAATAAGGACGAAGAGGGCGAGAGAGCAAGAACGTGGTCCCCCGAGGACCCAGTCCTTGCGCGGTGGCGATCGGCCGTAGCTCCTTCTGGACAGCTTGATAACATTAGGTCGCCTGTGCCGACATATGCATCGGCTAGTTCTTAAAGGACGAGTACCAGCGAAAAAGGTTTCTTGAAATATTACGGTCTCGTGGACACATTTGCGCAAATACGTGTTCTAGGGTTCAGTTTTTCGTAGTGCATTTTGTCTAAGAAATAACGGCAGTAATATAAATTTAAGAAAATATAAGAGTCATTTAACAAACTTAATAAAACTTTAACAAAACAAATAGATGAATTATAATATTGCGCTCTGGCTAGACAAACCAGCAAATTAATTTATCTCTCTATTTAGTTATTTTAAATGAATTCTTACTTGGAACGTGAAATTGTAAAGCAGTTATGCATATATTTTACATTAAAAGTAATGAGAAATATTATGTACAAATGTTAAACCGCAAACGAATGAAAATTGCATGTAGAATCGTTTATATTATAGATATCTATAAATAAATTGAGGGGTTAATAAAATATTCTTGAATTAACAGTGAAGAAAGAAAGTTTTGGAAGTTGTAAGTAGTAAATCGTCGCACAGTGTGATGCAGTTTATTTTCGCGTAAATTACGCTCGTCGGTTAAAGAAGCATTCTTTCTTGCCGGACGGCAGGAATCGTAGGTATTTTTCCCTCGGGGCCATCGTTCTTCTGGTTCGGATCACCCTCTTTCCTCCAAAGTATTTAAATTCCGTTTATTCGATCGACCCTCTACCAAATTATTTCGCATCTCTGCATACTGCACAAAGCGTGAGTTCTAACGTTTATCACAAGAAATCAAGAAGATTCTTTTAATAAAATAATTTATATTAAAACTGCAAATTCAAATACTTCAATTTTTATGATGATTTTGTTTTTTATTTGTATCGTTATTACTCTTGCATGGATAATTCCTCGTTTTGTGGTTTTTGTTACTAACATTTACAACAACATTTACATACAACAAGTTTAAAAGAATGTAAAATCTTTATCCCAACTTTGATACGGAACGTCTTTTCGTTCGTCGCATGATTAAAGTTTACTCACGTTACTGTTTGAGAATTAATCGCTCTTCTCGGAACACGCCGGCTGTGATTGCGTTTATACTTTCATTTCGCTGTAGAATATGAAATATCGAACGTGTCCATATGCGGACCAATAACCAAGGCTACGTATCGTCGGTATACGAACACCATCCACGTGGGGGTTGGGGACGTGCAGGCGAGAAAGGGTGGCTTGAAATATTGGCTACATAGATTTCGACCATTATTGGCGCGTGTAAAACACGGCGACATTTGGCGTTAAATCGATCAGGGCACACTGTACCGTCGTGCAAACGTCGTTTCTTCTCGCTCGACGAATAAATACGCCGACCGATTGTAAAATGCAACATAAACGCTGTAAATAACGCTCAACGAAACGACCGGAGCGCCGTTTTATCCCCTGCAATCGATACCTTTGCATTTGCGCAGTTGTTTCAGCGCTTAGATACTCATTTTAAAAATTTTTCTAGCCGTTGTGTATTATTTCGTAAATTATAGTATATTGACGCACTTATTTAATATGTAATTTATTTTATCTTTTCCTTTACAAAAGATAGTGATCTTAATACAAATTAGTTCTCCACACTTATATACCTTGATCATAGCGTTATTAAAAACTGAATATTTTAAAAATATATAAAAGTGTAAAATATATAGTAATGTTGATTTAATTGAGTTTGCAATTGGCACCAATTAATGTTGAATTTTCTACTTCATTATTATCTAGCATCAGATATTATTAATACTAGGTTAAAATATCACGTAATATCACTGTCTTGCGGCTTTCTCCTTTCTATAAGATTTTTTTAGCGATGCGAGGCGAGTTCGCGTTGCAACTTTTACCATTTCGATTTTACCAATTAACCGGCACGCGTACAAGTCACGATGTTTAGCGTCACGGAATTAATAAAGACTAAGCCATTACATATAATGATCTCACGCTCACTTTCGTGGACGAATATATCATGTCAAAATCTGACGAACATGCATTTAATAATTTAATGATCAGGTTCTTAAATAAAAATGCATAAAATTATCCATCTCCCGCCAGCTTCCAACGTTCTTACATTTTTTCGTAGACGATTTATCCTTTTAATGTACGTCAAATATGATAGAATGTCTTATTACACGCGCAACGATCATTTTCGAGGACTCGCTCATCCGCGACAAAGATATGCGCGCGCTTAAGCATAATGGAGAACATGCAATATGAGTACGTCGTTTAAACAACGCGGGGGTAATTGCGGTGGTTATTCCCAGCTAGGGAGCGTTTGCGCCCTCGCCTCGTTTACCAAAAAGCAGGTGTACCGCAAATTAACATCGGCCTGTAAACGCTTCGCTCACACGGACGATTCACCGTTCCGGCGGCCGAGAGCGATAATTGAAGAGTTAATTAACTCGCGTTAAAGTCAAGCGCTCCGATCAAAATCCATTCGTGGCTGAGTGCCCGCGCGCCGGAAGTACTCATTTGTCATCGCGTTCAGGTGCGTTCATGTGCCCCTCGAAATTCATTGCTGCGTACATTGTGACTCGTGAATCTGCTAAAAGGATTCATTAAATCGCACCGGCGTGCGTTACGTCAAGCATAAATAAATATCAGACTCCTTGGCGTACACCGTTAAAAAGCTCGGGCAGTTGGTTTGCTCATTTATTAATAAATCGCGCATTATTCAAATCTCCATCGCGGCTTTTGTACACGTTCGAAGCGACGAATCCTGCGTATTCAAAGAATACGTAATGAGCGGCGCGTTGAGCATCGAGGGATCCTCGCCACGCTGAAAGGATACCTCGCGCGGCTAAAAAGGTACCAATTAGCTGCGAAATTTATAATAATACGCGATTTGCTATAATTAATCGACCGCGCGCTCGCGCTCGCTCTCTCGACCTCTCGTCTGCACACACTCGCGCGGACGCGCACACGCACACACGCGCGCACGGCCGAGCACTTTTTCAGATCATAATTTTAGATAGGCCGTTCTCTTCGTTCTCGCTGACGCAAATGGCGGCGTGTAGGCAAATTGAGGTGAGATTGGAGGTCAAGATCGCACCGGCCGTTACCGCATCGCGCTGCTCGCCTTGCCAGGACGCTACAGGAGCGATTTGCAACATAGTTGCTATCCGCGCGCGATCTAAATCTAGGAAAGGCGATGCGTGAAAACGAGAATTAAGAGGATCTGCTCGATCGCACACGCGCGCGGACTGCACGCGAGGACTGTTGCATCGCCGACTTGTTCCAGGGAACGAGCAGGGCCGAGAAACGCCCGGTAAATTTCTTCCGAAGGTGGTAGCCGGCGGATTAGAGATCCAATCTAATGGAAACCCGGAGAAGCAAGCAGTGATAAAGCCGAAGTCGCGATTTTGCGCGCGCTGACACTGAGCTTTACGGTCGCGCATCGCAATCTCTTACGACGTTAATTCACCGGCTGGTTCTAATAATGGATCTAACAACGAATGCAGGATCTTCCTGGACGGCTGGATCGCATCGCTCTTGGAATTTTACGGGCGAAGATCGCGGCTCGTTACAGCGCAGTCAGTGTTGCCAGACATTGTGTTTGCTTGATCAATTGCGTGAAAGTTGCAGCGAGAAATATGAGGAGCAAGGGTCCATTACGCAGATCTCCGGTGTATATCCAGTTCTAGGATTAATTGTGTGCTCTTAACGAGAGCAACCATTCTGTAATTACTGTCCATTGTAATTACGACAAAACCCATTAGGAAATCATTATGAGAAATCGCGATCTCTCTTCCCGTGCGAAAATGCCAGCTAGCGTCAGTACGAAGTAGCCGCATACTAAGTGCAAAGCTCGCAGGAACGCGCTGTTATCCATAAGGAAACGCACCTAACCGAACGTTTAATTACGGAACGCGCAGCCGACATGTATTCGGATCAGTTAGTCTCCTTCGACAGTCGATAATTCTTCTCGCTTGATAATAAACGAGCCCCGGCTATTTTTGGTGCGAGAGCCGATGGCCGCGTCATTCATCAATGCCATTGACACCAGGATCAGGGAAATATTAATAATGCGAGCGCGGCGAACGAAAGCAGACCCAAACGGTGATGCGGCAACAGAAATGAGGCAGGCTGGAGATCTCTCGCGATCTTCCTCGGTCTCTCTCTTGATCCTTTTCTTTTTCTCTCTCAAGTTCTCGATCTCTTATTTCAGCCAAGATAGAGAGAGAAAGAAGGAGAAAGATTGTGAGAAAGAGAAAGAAAGAGAGAGAGAGAAAAGCCGCCGTTATCTCTCGGCAGCTGCACGTGAATACGTAACGACTTGCGCGCCTCGCTCTCACGTGCTTCCTCATCTTCCATGAGCTCGCGAGAGGAGCCGAGGCAACGATTAAGATAAACCGAACCGCTAATTAAGGGGGAGAGGCCAGGCAAGAACTCCGCGCCGTGTGTTCTAGGCCACGCATCTCATACACTCGAGCCTGTAACAGCTTCTTCGTGTGGTCAGCCAACCCGCCTGGCCAAATGTCAACCGACGTCTCTCTCGCATATACGCGGTCGCCACTTTGTATCTCGCCGAGAAAGGAAATCGCGAGCGGCGATCTGCTACCCTGATAGCAGATACTGCCGAATGGAATACTGCTGGAGAACAAAAAAAGTATGTATGTACGGTCATGAGTGTGTGAGGGATTGACTGCCGCGCATGTAGATTGCATATAGCTACATAGTCGTGTACCTGGGACTGGAATGCGAGTGAATTTTGATGGAATATACGACGTGAATTATCTAGCTATCACTTTCAGGATATTACAAACACAGTGCCGTTTCTTGACAAGATAGTGTTCGATATGGTATGCAGGTGTGATACGCGGTGGCCAAATTCGCTCGAAGTAACATCAAAATAATACAATATTTAAAACATTTAGTAAGTAAAAGAAATACACCATAAGAAGCGGAGAGAAATATAAAATTGACCAAATTTTGGATGAAGAGATTAAGATGTTCTAATATAATTTTAATGTTCATTCTCTTGAGTACGTCACAACATCGAATGTGTCGAGAGACACGTGGATCGACAAATTTTATTAATTTTTCTATTTTGTCGCGAATCCTCGCGATTTTCTGCCATGCGAAAGCAACGCGGTATACTCTCGGTATCACCCGGTATGTGAATTCGCGCGAAGCACCGCGTAATACTAAGGGATTACGGTGGACCGGCTAACGTGATTATTATAAAGTCAATACGTTGCTAACTCATCAGCCGGCTCCGCCCTCTAACAGCCCGGTAATATGCACCGGCCAAGAAGTCAGTTACGCTCTATCAGTGCTCGGTCTCGCTCCCTCTCGCTTCTTCTCCTGTTATCGCGTCCCCCTCGTGTATACCCCGTTCATCTCGCGTTCCCCTCGCGAGCGCATCAGCCTCCCTTATAAACGTAAGTGTGTCTGCCTATGTGGATAGGTAAGTACCTATCTACGCGTGTAACCTACCGACATACGTGTGGCGCTTCTCTCTCTCTTTCTCTCTCTTTCCCTCTTCCTCTCTTTCTCATCATTCTCTCCATCCGAACGTAGCTTCGCTACATCGTATTGCACGTGCATGTGCAATACACGTTCCAGCGTACAGCGTACGCGGTATCTGCCGGATCTGAACGAGCTGCACGAAATCGCTGCCTGCAATTATCCCTGAGAAATATATTACTTAAAGGAGCGCCGTGTGTGTGCGCGCCGGGAGAGAGAACGAGCCGCCAGGAACTATTCTCCGGCGTGTAGTCGCGATCGCCGGGCTCCCTACGTACGTAAGTGCGCGTCGAACATTATCGGGATTCATTGCGCCGATTTTTGTGAAAATCGCCGCATCGCGCCGCACCTCGCGAGGTGCCGAGGAAACTTGCGGACCGCAATTTACTCCTCCGGGGATGTGATTATTTCGGAGCGGAGGTTCGTTACGGAGGCGAGTATAATGGAAGTCCCGCGCGTAGCGGTTGCTTTTATTGCGGAGGAATCGCACTCGGGGATATTTTGAGGGATTCCTCGAGTATTTGTTATGATCGAGCGAGGAATCGACCTATCGCGGCGATCACCCTATCGTGATCGCCGCGGCGATGGAAATTTTTGAATTGACTTGGCGTTCGTTCGAGGCACCGTCTCGATTTCGACTTCGAACTTCTGGAGTTTTAATTAACAGAGTTTTCTCTCGAGTTTATTATGATATGCTGAATACGGGCGATATTATCACAATATTGTATTTTCGCGCTGAATCATTATCGCGATCCTCGAGCGTGTTCCTATTAACTTTCGCGCGGCAAGCGAGAAGTCCGCCGTGTAATTTCTAAGAGCGTGCTCATTACTTTGGAATAGTTCGTTATGAGTGAATTATGAGAGCAACGTGAATTACGGCTATCTCTGAGCGGAGGCAGGTACCTTTCTGAACTTTATCTCACTCATTTCCATTAATCAGGAATAATTCATCTTACTATATTATGGCTATTGTGCATATGTTTGAACGAATATTTTACAACGTATAACAAGATCTCATCATAAAAGTATATATCCTCGATCGAGAGAGCTGCTAAATCGTTCAGAAACCGTGAAAAATTGTTACAGAACCGCGGAACCGCGCTGATCGCATTTCGCGGCTTTCGCGATTCCCGAGATCAACTTTGCGGGGTTACTTACGGCGCGATTTTTCGCGAGACGCATTGCTGCGTGCGAGCACACACGCGCATCAGTGATCTATGAAAATTATCGATACTTATCGCGCGGCGGTTGCGCGAATGCGTGATAAATGCACGCACTAACGCACGCGTGCTCGGCCGAGGTGGAGAGAAAAGGGGAGGCTGCGAGTCCGGGGAGTAACCGATAACGTAATACGGGAAAAGGGAAAAGCAAAAGGTGCGCACCACCTCGCCGAGGTATCTGTTACATACCTTATGGACAGCGCGGAACGCGTTATTACAGTCGGGAGGCGGCACGGGAGAAATCGCGACTTTTTCTCCGGGCTTTTTTTCCACGGCGAAGCAGGTTCAAGGTCAGGGTTGGGCGCGGGTCGCTTCATTCATTCGTGTGAAAAGTATGCGTGTACAGTCGGACCTTGCAACCTCTCCACCGCGTGTGCGCAGATAGATCTTAATCCGATGTCTCGATCTCCCGAGCGCGTTGCGGGGCTGTAAATGCAAAACGATTGCATTTTCGGATCAAGTCTGTGCACAGCGACGCGTTTCCATCTACGTATGAGGAGGAGGAGGATGAGGGATGCTGGATCTCGTGAGATAGTGTACCGAACAAAGTATTCATTCGCATAACAACCAAAGAGCTCCTCTTAGTTTTCTTTAAAAATATTCGTTAGTGTAAAGATTTTCTTCATTGAAAAAAATGCATGCATGATATATTTCTTCCTGGAATTTATCATATTTAACAAAACGACTGCGAATCTTCCGGCGAACAGTCATTGCCGGAACCTCCTCGTCACCATACATGGACTAAAGAGGTGCAATGCCGCTCCATGGCATTCCTACGGCGACGTGCCGACGCGTAATGATGTCGTTACGCTACAGCGGGTGTAGGTGCCCGAGAACGCGTCCCGAGGTGAAGTCGTTATAACGCACCATCGTCGAGTCTCCTGGTCCGAGGGAGAACGGCCAAGTGTTCGCACGTCCCGGGTGCGCGCATCCCGACAGGTTCTCGTGGGCTAATTTCGGATGAAGCACGACGATCGGTCTCTCCACCGCGGCACGTGAGGATGCGTGTACGTAGATGTGCGTGGCTATACATACACGTGTGTGTGTATGTGCATGCACGCACGCTACAACGAGCGCGGTGGTGCGCGTATATTGTGCGTGTGTGCGCGTCTCGTGGGTCTGAGGGGGGTCAGAGGTTAAGCGGCGTGATTGAGTCTTGCTTACAAGGAGCCGCCCTTCGTTGCTCCTCTCAGGCCCTACCTCCTGGGGAAGGAAACCATAATGCAATTTAAGCCATAATACTTGACTTTAAATTGAAAAGATTGCCCGAGGGATGCGAGGGAGCCGGGCGTTGCTTGTCGTCGTACCTGGTGGTAGTGATGTCCGTGATGGTGACCAGACCCGGAGGATGAGGCGGAGACGTTGACCAAGATGGAGTCCAAGAAGATCGTCGCATCATCTAGGAAGCGCCTCGCGCGCATTTGCGCTCACGCGGTTGCACACGTGTCGAGCGACAACAGTTTTGCTTTCGGATAAGCGATCATCGACGCCGATATCGCGATACGACGGCACTAAGTATCTAGCCGATGCGACTTTTGACCCGTTTGCCCACGCTTATCACAATTATCCTTGATAATGCACCTCACCTCTGATAGCGATTCGCGAGGATCGCTCCCATTGCCTCCCTTTCATTTCCTCCTCTGGTTCTCGTGACTCGTTGCCTCGTGCTTTGCCACGTGCTTTCTGCCTCGTTGCGTTGTAACGAAGATATGTGCGGTTTGCCGATGATGCTTTATTCTCGAACGATCGTAGTGAATTAGTTCCTTTAGAAAGTATTTGTGTATGCGTTATCTCAGAATCTACGCAGAATCTACGATATTTATGAGAAGATGTTCTTTATTTATTTGAGGAACACGTTGTACAAATTTAAAATTTTGTCTTAAAACCTTTGTTGAAGTACATCAAAGGGAGTAATAAGCAAATCTTATGCTGAAAATATTCGACAAATCATCATTGATTACAATACTTATCCAAATTATACGCAAAGTTAATACTAAAGTGGTAGAACCGACACCTTAAAATTGTACGGTCAGGACATGAGCAGCACCCTAGACAGGTGTTGAGTTCAAACTGCAGTCTGCTGGCCGGTATGATTCGAACTGAAAGAGGCTTTCAGAAACTAGTGTACTTATGATGCTGACCAATCAATGGCCTGCCATCTGTCGTACTGTTGGTATTCTATCTTTTGTCTCTATCTCTTCTTTCTCTTCCGCTCGAGCAGCCTGAATGCTATTAGCTTACACTTTCAAATAATAAGCAACCAAATTCTTGAAAGAAAGAATTCTTTGATCTCTACATGTGTCCGAATTCTAGTGAATAGAAAGCTAGACAAAATTGCATTTTACAACAGATACAAAAGTTTTTGCCTTGAGTATGGATTAAAAAAAATCTGTCTGATACAACAATTATATTTATACTTGAAGAAATGCACATAAAGCACAAAACCAAGAGAAAGTGCTCCTGAAGCTTTTAAAATCCTGGAATACGCAGACGAAATTCTCTTGCTAGATTCAATTAACTGATACTTTAATCTGCCCACAAAAATCGTATTTTTCCTGCTTTTTGTTTCGCGCGGAGTTCGAGTGTCAGAGGAGGCTCCACGATGACCTGGCGCACGATAATTACTAGCGAGAAGTATCTCGACCAGTTTCTTCGAGAACCGCGGGGCGACCATAGGGTGTTCCTGTAGGGCGATCAAGGTAGAGAACCTTTCTCTTCGCCAGAAACGTGCGATGATAAATCAGATAGGTGGCGACAGCTGGTCCCCGGGAAATTGGTTCCCTATTGTCCAAGGGACGTGTTATTTTGGAAAATCATCTCTCGGCTTTTTGCTTGCTAATTTCGGATTCGAAATTACTATCCACTTCCTGGAAAGTCGTCGTCGATGATGGATAAAAGCAGCCTGAACATATGGAATGCAGTTCATGCGGTCGATTTATAAGATACTTTTTGTTGTGTAGTTTAGTTTAAATTTAGTTTGAGAGCTTGGTTATCACTTAAATGATTTTCCGGAATTTTCATTTAAATAAAGTTTCACTTTTCAGTAGCTACTTTTTCTTGACGAAAGAAAAAGATTAAAAACAAAGTAAAGAAAAGTGAATAATGCAAATTCTGGTTACATACTAGTTTGCGATGTACGATTCTGTTGATCTACGTCCCTTTTAAATACATCATAATAAGGCGTATAAACTGTCCCAAACGAATAATCGAAAAGCCGACCTCTGACCCAGCTGGCCTTTGGTAGTTACGATACACGCGACATACAAGCAATATCATTATATAACGCACAATGACGCAGTCCACTGCATCCACTGCACCCTAGACCGATCTGGCTTGACCCCCGATCTCTTGCTTTGTCACCGGACAATATGGTTATTCTATCCATCAATAATACTTCACGTGAATTAGAATTATTTGTTATTTCATTTTGCGAAATAGTCTAAATTTTTCAGCAAACGAAATTCGCGCCGATACAGAAATATTGCACGTCATATATACATATAATAATTATAAATAAAAATACTTTTTGTGCTAAGACGTCGTATTTTATGATATGATGGATTATTATAGCGAATGTTAACATTTACCAAATTTATCGCGAAACTTGAGAGTATTCTACAGAGAATACAGACAGAGATATTTGTGTGTTACTTCTATTTCCGAAAAACGATCGATATCCGAATGCAGCAACATTAAGTAACGACTGTCTCGTAACATTCAATCGATTTTAATTGGCGAGTGTCCGGGTCACGTGTGGCGGTATCATGTCAATCGGAACCCCAGCTCGTTCACAGAATCCCGAAACCTTCCTTGTCCGGAAATTTGTCCAGCTTGCCCATTAACGTGCGCACAATTAAAGTCAATAATTCATCCCGCGGAGGTGAGGGTTGCAGGGGTCAATCTGGCATGGGTCAGATGGCATGAAAGGACAAAGCGTCTACGCGTTTCCCATTTTCGAGTGTGTCCATTTCCCTGTTCAGCTTTGTCGAAATCAAGATCGCAATAAAGAGTATTTGCATAATTTTGCATAAATTACTTGGAATGACATATACGGATTTTCCAGGTTTGGCGATACCGATAAAATACAAGACGTTAATTATTTGTTGTCTTTATTTTTTTATTCAAAAATTTTTTAAAATTTATCGGACGGGCAGATAAATTTTACCTGCGACATAAAATTTATTGCCCGTCTAAACAAATATGTAATAAATGAGAAATAATTAACCATAAAATTTCTTTTCCTCTTTTATACTTTCCATCATAGCAGGTCATTGTATGTACTTTTGTTCTGAGTAAGATTCTAGTCGGTCATAAATCACTCAGTAAAATTTTACTGAGGAGGATTCGAAATAGGATCGAAGCATTTATAAAATTTAGTGATATTGTAGAAATTCACATGTAATAAATCATGGAAGTATGCACAATTAACCATAAGGTTATAACTTGCTCATTTAGCTTGGAAAATGAAATATGAATAATTCCATATACAATTTATTAATAAATAAAATACTATCACTATATAATAAGTATTAGCTAATATTATCTCAAGGATGATGTGCCAATTAAGTTCTTGCTTAAGAATGCGGATCCATAGAAAAGTCTATAATCAACATATTTGTAAAAGTCTCCGTTAACTATATAAATTTGCCATAGTAATTTAATAACGAGCAGAGAACATGAACCTTACTCGTTTCTCGCAAAATGGTTGATACGAAAACACATTAGTCACTTTGATCAGGCGATCTAGAGAATAAAATGTAGGAACGTACGCTGCGATATTTGCTGATACACATTGCGCACCAGGAATGTGTGATAAGCTTTCTCATCCGAGTAATTATTGTTTTCGTATACTCTTTTTGCGGATTTACCGCACATGCGTTAAAATGAAGAGCGCGAACGCTTTCTCGGCTTGATGCGCGAGTCTGCCATTACACGCACTCAACCGTATGAATAATGAGAGATGGGCGTTTAATTATTATACTCATCGTAACGTATAATATATGGTACATTGCAACGATATCTTTTACCTGTGCACGCCGTACGTAGATATATTTTCTTAAGTCAATTATTTTTATGGGCTATTATTCTGGATCATCTTACGAGAGCACGTTTCTCATTTAAGCAAATTTCGAATATTTCTACTTCTTAAAATTCCTGTTATCTAACAATATTGTGAAATAATAAATTATTGAGCAGCAGGATAATAACTGTCCTTGGGAGCCAACTTTGGTAAATAAGGTGTAACAGGTAGAAAGGTAATGTTGAAGTCATGTAAATGTTTGATTATTTCGTTGTACCGTAAAGTTTATATTGCGTTAAGTTTTGTACATGTATGTTAGCAAAATCCACGTGTTGATTTGCGTTTTTTCTTTATTTGGATAAGTGAAATCTTAACTTATGTTTTGCGAAAGATCTGCCGATCATTGAGAAGGCGCACTGCGCATGTACTAAGCGAGTGTTGACCTTAGGTAGCAATAGCAATCAGACATAGACAATAGAGACTTTTGTTCAAGTAATAAAGAGGAATAAAGAGATCTTCCGACTATTTCCATTGTAACCAAAGGCTGATTAGCTACTTAAATAATATCAGTAATCTTCCAAAACTTTTCGGTAGTAACAGTTGTACAAAATGTATTGTTCGTAGAAAAATTTGCTAAATAGTTTAAGAGAACTTTTGAAAAATAATTTATGGCAGAAAAATCTGTTTAAGAAAAAGTTAGAAGGATTGTCGAAATTGATGAGTGGAAGCTACACTAAAACAATCTATTAACTAACTTTAGATATATCCAAACGATATGTTGAAAATGATAGAAAACATCTTTGCGTATTCGCTGAATCCAGCTGGCAATAATTAAGGCAATTGGTTAATTAACCGAATTAGATAACTTGTAGATCGATCCGGGTATAAAAGCAATTGAGCGCCCATCATTCTTTTTGCGTAGGCAGAGCGTTTATTTATATCGTAACCAGCGATAGGATCAATTCCGTCGCAATTGCTCAATCGACATTCAGAATCATTATTACCCGCACCACCAGTGTTGAAGGAAATTTATTTCAGATATTCACTTTCGCGTGCTCAATTTGAGCAATAAAAGTTAATTATGACGATATAAATTTGAAAGAGTCTTTCAAACTTTTTCTGTAAATACGAAATAAAAGTTAAATGCTAAATTTTAATTTTAACTTTTATTTTTCTAATATTTTGTTAATTTATCTTGCGAACATTAATGTGTAAATACCTGTAAAATCAATGATATTCTATTCGACACATATTTATATGAATTTTCTTCCTGGTTCGAATTCAGGTATATTTTGTTGCCTGAAATAGTAGGAGAAAGTAGGGGAACTTGACCATTCGAATAAGGTTTTATGTATTCCTCTTTTTCTTATCTCACTTTCTCTCTTCTTCTCTCCTCTTTTTCCTATGTGGGGGTGCTGAGAACACTACCGGGTCAGTTCGGAGGCACTGACCAACGTAAAGCAGTCGAAGAAGTGCTCTCGACAAGTTAGCACCTCTGCTTAAAACGAAAACTTTGCCGTTTACATTAATGATAGACAAATCATTACATTTCGAAAATCGGACATTTATTTCGGAACAACCTGATAATATTGTGAGTGTTAACAGTATTGGAACGTTTTAGTTTTGCTATATTAATAGTTTAATAATAGTCGGATATCGGATAGTGTAGTGAAAATGCATATCTTGCCGTTGATAAATGAACTTCTAAATGTGGTTACGCAGAACACACTACCAGGTAAATATATGGTAAATATTTTAATTATAAGGGATAGTAATAAAACCTCAATTTTCCTCGACCAGCTCTGGCTTAATATATTTCAATAAACACACAACGTTTCGGCTTAACTTCAGGCCCTCTTCAGGTGTATACAATACAATAATGATAATAAAGTCATTTTCTGTATATAAAACCCAAAAACTATAAAGACAAATACACAAAATTCATAAAAGAACATTATATTAAACTTACTGCCAGAAAATGACTAAACATAGACAGACAAGGTGACACAAACATCTGTACACATCGCAAATCAACTCACGACTACCCAGCAAAACAAGAAAACTATGTGTTTTCCACAATAACATCATACATTTCGGATAAGTTCTCTGTGTCACGTTTAAGATTGATAGTGTTTGAACTCTTCTTTATAAAAAACATTTCAGCAATCTCCCTTTTTCTATTGTTAGGCTCATAATGTAAAATGTTTTTAGTAGTAGTAAGTTAGTAAGTTTAATATAATGTTCTTTTATGAATTTTGTGTATTTGTCTTTATAGTTTTTGGGTTTTATTTACAGAAAATGACTTTATTATCACTATTGTATTGTATACACCTGAAGAGGGCCTGAAGTTAGGCCGAAACGTTGTGTGTGTATTGAAATATATTGAGCTAGAGTTGGTCGAGGAAAATTGAGGTTTTATTACTTAGAAGTTCACCTGGCGGTTTGGAATTGTTATCTTGATTGTATAAGGGATAGGTTAATGTATTAATGTTGCAAAGTATTGATTGGAAAAATTGTTTAGAAATTTGTTTTTACATTGCAAGTAAAGTATAATTGGTTGGAAAAATTGTTTATTTTGTTTTTATATTGCAAGTAAAATTATCTTAAACTGAAATTTAACATTATGTTTATTGTATCTTTGTTTCATAACCTTATTGATAAATTCTTTTGTATATTTGTACATGAAATATTTCATATAGTCATTTTTGCATGTTGCATGACTTTTACTTTCATTTTTATTCCTCCTTATTTGCAAATCTGTTTATAATAACTTTCAAGTAGAATAAATTAAAGTTTTCTAGTTGTTATATTATTATATGTACACATATATGCACATAGTGTTATGATTATATAAGCGTTTCAATTTAATTAATTACATGTGGACCGTTTTAAATGATACTACCAGCATGATTCATACTGCTTCCCTGATTTAAATGCATTTTAACGAAAAAATTGACTCCCGCATGTGAAAACGTGTCGTCTTACGTCAGTCATGTTGTCTTCATACGAAATTCCATTGTGCCTATAAAAAATTTCGACAATTCAACCCTGATACCCACATTATGGCGTCTATCGCGAGTCGTCTAACTACCATCATACTCTTCCCCCTTTTTATCTCAACATGCAACGTTGCTGTCGTATGCAAGTTACGTTCTTATTGGTTCCACGATCAGGCAAAATTTTGCCACGTATATTTGCAATCCAATACGTTTATGTTGATATTCCATCCAACAATACTGCACGTGTGTATAAATTGTGTACGACTCATTTTGTAATTATATGTTGAAAATATTAATTTCTTTTACTTTAAAAATAATATAGCAAATAATTCTATGATGGTTAACATACGTGGTCAATAGTTACGCCGGCAGAATTTGAAATGTAAAGCCGACCCCCTTTCTGTGATTAGAGCAGCGTGCGGCTCGATTGGGGTTGCTTTTAGATTATGTGGGGACGATCTCGCTATTTTAAACGTACAGCCTCCCTACGTTTCTGTCCGTTCCGAACCCCGATCATCCCATCCGCTTTGGATAATCTGTAGATGCACTTGAATTATTCGAGTCCTCGTTACACTCACATCACTATCGCCAATGCCGATTTTGATTAATATTTTCAACATATAATTACAAAATGAGTCGTATACAATTTACACACACGTGCACTATTGTTGGATGGAATATCACATAAACGTACTACATACTGGATTGCAAATATACTGAGCACGTGGCAAAATTTTGTCTGAGTGGAACCAATGAGAACGTAACTTGCATGTATTTAATTTATTATGCTTTGGAATTCTGCGCTAAACCATTCATTATTCTCTTGCTTTTTTATATACGCGCATTTTATCCCATTAAAATGACAATTTGTTTAATAATTGCAAAAGTATAATTGCTTGTTAGAGATATTTATATTAACCTCCACTTTCGTTAGAAATCAACATTTTACAGTATTCAAAATAAACCTTGCATCTTGCTTGTGACTGAAAAATTCATAAATTTTAATGAAACATTAATGAGATAACGGGGAGCACTTGTGGTGATTCCGGGATAGATTTAGAAGTACAGTTTGATAGGATTATACTGCGATAGAGGTCGGATGTGAGTCACGCTTCGCATTATCGGTGGATTTCTCGCACGTTCATCGATTCTCAGGAGAAGGGAGATTATAAAAGCGGAAATCGGAGCGCGCATTTTCTCGCTTAACATTTGCGCACGTGCGCACGTTTAATAATATCGGAAATATTTTATAACTTTAGATAAAGAGAATTTATCTCAACATTTTTGTATTTGCATATAAAAGTTTTAATGAGATCGGATTTAATTTACACAGAATTCGTTCGTGATACTACGCGAACTTTACCTCTTTTCCTTTACAGCGAATATAGGTATTCTCGCTATCTTGGGAGGGCGGTTTATCAGATCGTTATCAGGGGTATCTGACCGCGTTCCTGCCCCTGGGCCGGTCACGATCGGGGCCCGATTGGCCCCGGCCGTCCTTCTCTCTTCTCCTCCGCTTCTCGTTCTTACTTTGTACAGCACCTTAATTAAGCGTTATGAGTTGAACTCCTCGTTAACGAAAGACTATATTCTCTGTATGCTTCGGACAGGTAGTTAGTTACAAAGGCAACGTACAATGTGAACGAACTCCCCGACGCATCGCATTTGAGACGTTAAACAAGTTTGGTGTTAACAAATGTTGTTACGGGTGTAGCCAATTTAAAAGCGCGTTGACGTAGACCAGGAGAAACGCGCCGAGAATTTAACGTCATCATCGGAGATTGAATGAATAGCGATGGGTGGGTTTTCCGTCCGAGGATATAGATTAACGGAGAAGTGGAGCCGCTTAATTTTCTGCCGTCTTTCCTTCCGTCCCGGTGCCCCGCAGCCTGGAAATAATATTTCTCCGTTCGGCCGTCAGTAGCAAGATGGCGTACTCGAATTAATTAATTACATCCCCGCCGGCGCGCTGGTACCTAACTCGATTTCGCGCAATTGAGTTGTTCCTTTCCAGGCGTGGTGCCCAGCCCACCGTCTTACCTTCGCTCTCCCGTTTTCCTCTCCGAGTTATTATCGATATTTGCACGCTACGATAATTATCGGCCAATTCCATTCGCGGCTCTATCCCTCTTTCCATCCCTTCGCCCTTCGCGAACCTTTAACTTGCTTTTCCGTTTTCTGAGCGATATTTCCGCAGCTCACTATTGTTAATGAAGTAAGAATGAAGTAAGTTATCGTATAGCAAAGATATTAATAATAAATTTTTACAAAAATAGTACACTTAAAAAGAGGCATTATTAAGTCTCCTACTTTTAAATTAAATATTTTTGATATTCTTGACCAGAAATACTCGTAAATTATTACTCTCTTACGTCATTTTAATTTAGAATATTAAATACCTTTGTGTCTCAGTTTGATATACACGTACAACAAAACAATTGGCAGATTACAAAATAATGTCATCGGAATCGTACTTATTTAGATAATGGTTTAAACAATAATAAGATTAAAATGACAAAATATCTCAGTTGGAATTGCTGTTTACGAATGGCGTCGAATGAGCCGTCTAATCGGCGCGGATACGACAAGAAAATTGCCGCACACGATGTCTAAATAAAAGTCCCAGCGGAAAAATCAGTCCCCATTACCTAATAACCGGTCCTCTCCCCGCGTAACCCTCCTCTCTTTCTTACCACAGTAAAGGATAGGTACGCAGCGTACATCTCGTTACATATCACGAGTGCCGCGTCTCCCGTGTTGCGACCGCGTCGTGTGCGACCACCGGGGTGGTCGTTAACTGCAGCCTGGGAAAAGCGCCGATATGAACGCGCGAGATGTGCACAATGTACGTCCGTGGATACACACGCGAATCCGAAGATGACCATCGTTTCCTCGTATCTTTTCTTCCGTGAAGCTCGCCGCCTCGCCGGTACTTTACGCCGGTGTTGCAAATCGTGCTACAATTATGGTACTTGCGCCATGATTCGCCGCGGTGCACGCTCAATGCAACTTTCCCGAAATTGTATACAATAATTTTCTAAGCTCTGATATTGGATTGTAACATATATTCGTCTCGTTCTTTTAGTGTTTTCAATAACTTAATTAATATTTTATATTTGTTATTAAAAATGTTAAACAAAAGGAGCGAATATATGTTATAACTTGATATTTTCTTAAACTTGGCTCGAACGGTCTGTTGTTAATTTGCAGACACCTAGAGATTCTATTCTTTAATTACTTCTTAATTTAATAGCTCTGCAACAACATTACTTAATTCGTCAATAACGTGTTAACAACTTGTAACAATTCTTTCTTATTTTAATGTATCATAATGAAAACCTTTGTTTAGGAAAATATAAAATATTGTAATTCTTTTATATAATAACGGTACACATCAGGATTCCATCTTTTGCACTTGCCAAGACTGGACCGTACGCACGAGCCTCCGGTCGGCGTCAGAAACATCCTCGGTAGCTGCAATGTATGGCGCGGATTAGCGCAGGCCCTCTTATTGTTTTCCACTCTTGCGAGAGGAGAACAAGCGCCCCACGCCATACCTCTATCCCATTCCTTCCGGCCACCCCCGAACCATCTCCATCGTGCTACGCCCACACTCGCCCTTAGTTATAACTTAATTACAAGAAAAGCTGCTCGCACAGAGCGCCGGCAGAACCGCCAGCTCGAAGCGATATATATTAGATTTTCTGTCATTAGAAACTTCTTGCCCCGGGAAATTATATCCCGGGCGGAAGTGGGGAAGGGGACGGGAGGGTGGGGAATAGACGCGAGTAGAAGCGGACGGAGACGGTGAGAGGAACGACGGCGGGATATTCGATTTCTTTTGTTGCCGCGCGAGAGACGAGACGCGCGGGGGCGAGCTTCCGCGCGCGTGGACTTCCGGTCGATGGAACAATTAACGGCCGAGACAAGGCTCTTCTGGATCGGAAACTTCGGGATATCTTGGTGTCTACATGCCTCACGCGAGGAAGTTACGGGCGCTAGTTTTGAAAATCGATGACGTACGAATATCTTTGCTTTACTTCCAGTATCGTTTACTCGTTTCCCGCAGTTATACTATACTGCATTTGAAGAAAGCAGTGAGAGTAAGAAAGTAACGCAAGACATATGTATATAAGGTTTTAAAGCAAGCACAATTTTACAAATACATTTATGAATAACTGAGAACATATACACACGTGCACACAATTTATTTCATCTTTTAAATAATTTTAAAACTACTTGTGATAGGATACCAAGGTATCTAAAGAATTTATCTATAACATTTTCAGAGAAACGTGATAAAAAGTCGATAAATTAATGATTACACAAATGCGTTATTTGGAGTTAGTAATTAATGTAATTCATTGTACGAAGTAGGTTACAGAAAGCTTCATCGAGATCTATAGAATACAATATAAATCTCTTTATATATGTGTCTTGAAGAATCGACATTGGAGCGAGTATTCGGCGGATCAAAGGAAAACAGCGATACTGGCCGATACCGCGCGCGGCGACGCGATGATATTCAAGATGTTAATTGCCGACAAACCTCTCTAATTACCGCGTAATTATGAGCAGCAGCAGTAGCAGCAGTAGCAGCAGCAGCAGCAGCGTGCGCGAGAGTGGCTTGTATACGCATACAGAATCTCCCGCATGTCGTGCTTAATTGTCAGGACTATATCGGGGAGTTACCCCTCGCGCCGCTCTCGTCCCGGCGCGGCTCTCGGCCATTGTGCCAATTAAGGCGAATTTTTTTCTGTCGCTATTATTTTTCAATGGTTCATACACGCGAGCCGCGTCTTTGCATTCGATGAATATTTCATCGGCGAACGATTCAATCGATACGAGATCGACCGATTAATTAGAATCGTATGCGAATCGGCCGATGGTTCCGCGACGAGTCGTGGTACCAACGGAATCCGATGAAATGCGAAATATTTGAGGATAATAATAACTTTAACGAGCGGCGCTCGGCGACGAGGGTGATGACGAGGACATCGTTTTATTTCCCAGCGGAGCGCTTTGCTCCATTTTGGAATTCGCCACGATGTCGTATCGATTGACGCCTCACGTTTATTTCGAGCAGATGCTGTTAATTTCTAAGATCACTTTACCGTAAGTGATCGATGATGTCGCTAATGGTGACGCTAGTTGAAGCCACAAGCATGTGGTTTGTTATAAAATATATTATAGTTATAAAATTTAAAAGAATGAGAATTTCCTGAAGGTGACAGACTGACAGACGCGGCATATTAATACAAATATTAGGTGGCATCGGACTTTTGATATTACTGTACTATCGTATATCGTGAGAACTAATTTAAAGCTCGTTAATCACAATTTACGACAATTCATAGCAGCTATCAGAATACTGTGATGAAGAATTTTCTTAAGTCTGCATGATGGGAATTAGCATGATATTAATCCCAGAAACTTGATAGTGTTTTAACCATTTCAAATATGATTAGTGTTATACCATAATATATCGTAGTATGTTTAATAATTCGGGACGGTTGATGAACGGCACAAAATGTGTGAGAAACGTCAAAATCCTTTATATTAACTAAATCAGTATGTTAAATTTAAATGCTAGTAACAATGATGGTTTTTCAGATTCTATGGCAGATTTAGTTAATGCTACTAGGGAATTTTTGAATACAATCCCTCTGACAGACGATTTGAATGCTAATAGCCATTTGTTTTCCATACTTAAGTTATGGCATGCATTATACCAGCAGTTCCTCCAACTTCAACTTTTGGAGTTACAAATCGAGAACATGAGTGCACAGAACAACTTCGTGGACTATAAAATTATGAATATGGAAATGGCTCCCTTAGAAGATTTTTGTCTCCCATGTAGCTCCCAAGTGAAACAAATTGCAGAGGGTAAGCATAAAATGATCTATGACGGTAATCCGAACGAAAGAATTAATAATACACGTTGCCAGATAATACAAAATGCGTTTTGCAAATTAATCGTGGTCTTTCATGTAAAACATTCGTTAAATTTCTCACCAGCAATCCGATTGATCCAATTTAATTACGTCAATCTGTACTGTATAGACAAACGAAAAATTTAATCGCGTCTGAGTTGCGCCAGAAATACGATTATCCAATGATATTCCTTGAGTTATCGTCGGCGGATCTCTAAATCACGAGTGCGCCATTCACTGAAGCGGACATTGGGACACCGAGGGCGTGCGCAAGAAGACGGGCACGGGCCTAAAGGGGTGGCTCGCGGGGAATAAAGCGCAATAAAAAGGGGGGCAGGGATCCTTTATGCATTCGAGGCGCGGCACGCGACCCCAACCCTTCCGAGTCGCGACAGACTCATCAATTACTAATCGTTTCTCTCCCGCACGAGATCACACTCGTCCTCCTCCGTCTATACGCATCTCGTTTATTCGCGACACCCCGTAGCCATCGTACACCACCGTCCACCATCTGCCGAGGGCGCGAGCGTTTTACAGATCACCCTTCCTCCCCTTCATCATCCTTTGCCTGTAAAAACCCTCTTTTCTGTATTCTGTATACTAACAATCCGACGAGCTGCAATTATTTCGGAATCTATCAGTTCTTCGGCGGGATTAGGTATATTCGAGAGCGATTATCGCGTGGACCGATGATCGATCGGTCCGAGGATCGAGACCGCGGCTGTCCAAGGCATATTATATAACTATAATATTTAATAAATTCTGCTTTAAGGATAATAATTGCAGAAAAAAGGATGACGATGTAATGTATCATCTTCATTACAAAGTTTATTGTGACAAGAAATTGATATTGTTGGGCATATTCTATTATAATATGTAATGCTTCATACCTCAATGTTAATTGAAAAAATAAGAAATTTATCGAGACTTTGTGCACATAATACATGGCATTGCTTATGGAACGCTGTATTAATATTCTGATGATGATGCTTACTCATCTGATATAAATTCTTTGAAATATCTTAAGAAATAGAGAAAGTCCATTAACGAATCTACATCGCAAAACATTTCAATAAATCTTAACTAATTAAAATAACTAACTTTCAACATTTTTCTTTTCACGATATTGGAATTGCGAACGCAGCTAATAATATAAACGTTCACATACCTGCGTTCGTCTTTAACATCTCTCAATTGCGCGTTTTGAAAGTAAGACTTGCCCGTCGAGAGAAACGAAAAAGAAAAATAGAGAAATAGACATAGCAACTTTTTAGCCCTTCCGCTCGGGTGGAGGCAGCTCTCATAATAAGAGAGAAGACTCGCAACCACCACCACCACCACCACTACCACCACCATCACCACCACTACCACCCCCGCCGACTCGGACCGGCGGGGGTTCGTTGGACAAGGCGGTCACCATGGAAACGGAAGATCAAGTGGGTTACCAGCGTGGCTTGCCGGTGGGGTGCGACGGGGGTGACTGTACGGGGTGAGCTGATTTCTTCATAACGGCCGCCATTATCGCGCCGTCCAACCGTGCCTCCCCGCCCCCCCCCCGCTTCCTCATTATGTCTCGGGGCGGAGAGGAATATTCTTGTTTCAAAAATAATCGCCGCCGACCAGTTCGCGAATGGCGCCGTTTGTAATTGGAAAAAGTCTCGGTTCGCGTACACGAGCACAAGCTCTCCTTGTATCCACCCTCTTTCCCACGGCGTTCTCAGCTGGTTTCTTTCCTCCTGCGCTAGAAGAGTTTCGAATTTAAAGTCTCACGTAACTTCCGGATTTTTCCGCGCGTAAAACCTATTCTCGCGGCTCCCCCGGCGTGCGTTACGCGAGTCGCTCTTTAAGTAATCGCGTTTTTGCGAATTGCGAATTCGGTGGAGCGATTACGTTTTCGGGATCGGTAAACATCTCGAGGCTCCTTTTATCCCCCCGCGAATGCAGTTCTCCCGTATTCGCGCAAATCTCGATCCGCAAAAACCTGTTTTCCGGTTGCAACGTGTTTCCACATCGATGCGTGGCTTCGTGTCAAGGATATTCGTTGTCCAGCCACCCTCATGAATAACGGCGCCGAAACGAACGTCTGATCCCAGGATCACGTGCGGGTATCGGAACGGGTCGCCCAATCGACTTTCTGACGCGAGTGCTCCGCCGCGATTTCTCATTACTATTCACGCGCGCTGCAGGACGGCGTATGACTTTCCCCGCTGGCCCGGGTATATGGGCGCAACCGTTGGCCGGCGCTGGTCGGTCGGGTGGAACGTGGTTTCCATATCGGTTATCGGCGTCGGGGTGGCGGTGCATACATATCGTACGAGCGCGCGGGTTCTCAAAAATTGATGAGACGGCTGGATCGCCGCCACGCGAGAACTAGATGTATCCAGGTGCCGCATCTTGTATTCATGATGGTTCGCGTGGCGGAGCGAGTCCGCCGGCGGATCGGGGGAGAGAAGAAAAAAATGGAAAAATTAAGTATCTCGCAGGCACATCGCTGACGAGGAACGTCACGTCGCGGCGCGATAGTTCGCGAACAATGTGGCATTCTATTCGCTACGGAGGTGATTCTTCGACGACTCCTTTCTCGCCTTCGTGCGTGTCACGGCGTGACAGTGAAGGGCTTGCGGTACACCGGAGCACTTTAATTTACCCGATCGGGTCGTCGGGTGAGCACGAAGATGCTCTCGTTTGCAAGGATGGATGTGCTCGCCGGATTAAGTTATATATGCAGCCGAGTGTACGATGCGTTTCACGAGAGAGACCGTGACTTTATGAAGAGTTACACGCTCGTACGAATTATTCTTGCGTGATGCAGTACAGATATCATATCATGTTGCATATCATATCATTTGAAAAACATTCATTTGCCTGCAGATAAATCAGTGTGCCATCACTCACTCAAATATGTGAATAATTGTTGATGCCGGTGTTGTGATATAAGAGATTCAAATCTCAAAGTCTGATAAATAATAATTGATTATTCAGCGCGCAATCTCGGAATTAAAAAAAGCTAGTCGTATAGATATCTATCTCTCACTTTGTGAGTTTATGTATTAATCGGAAAATTTTTACAATTGCTTTCAGAAAGGTCCATTGTATTATAAATTCCGAAACGCGTTAAAAATATTTATTTGACTCCACTTTACTTTAAAAGATCGATCGGCTACAATATATACGGCCATACGTGACGAGATTGGCGGACTCGTGCACGACGTCCCTGACAGAAAGCCGCGTCCATTAAAGCGAGGGGCCGGAGTGCGGTTAAACTACCGCAAAGCACCGAAATGTCAGCATTAATATTGCAACCGTTTCTTGCAACCGTCGGCCGACGGTCGCCTCTATGCTTATTACACTTATTGTATGGTGCCGCGGGCTTAAATATTAAAATCTCGTTTTCGCGTCGGTAGCATGTGTACGATAGCTCATCGAATTGATCGCGTTTTATGAATTGATCAACTTGCCTGGCGATCTTACGTACAACTACTGATCTTACACGTCAGACTGTGCAAGACCAATCTGGGAACTTTGAAATTATTCAATCAGAAGTATTATATATACTACTGCGAGAGAGTCGAGATTTTTAATTCAGCAGAGGAGTTTGAATTGCTCATGCGGTTTACCGATGGTCGCAAATTCTTCACCGGAGGAGTGCACGGCCTAACTGTACCTGCTCGAAGAGGAAGAAGCTCGATCCGATCCAACCTATCGGTAAACGGCCTTTGGCGAAACGAGATCGTAATCGCAAGATAATGGCGGGCTCGACACGCTTCCTTCTTCGTGGCTGCGCATCCAGTACTTGACGAGCGGGCACCTGTCCGCGATATTCGAGTTATCGGCACAGGTGTCACGTGCACATACGTCGCGCTGAATGGGTTTGCTGATGGGTGTGCGCGCACGAAAAGCACCATGCCTGCCCTTTATGAATATCGGGGAGGATGCGGAACGAGCGGACGGCCGCAGACACGCGATTCCAGCCGGCGCGGGCGCGCGGACGTGTCGAATTAATAAGTGAAAAAGAGAGCGCCGACAATGTCGTGACGTACTTCAGAATTAATGCTCGACCGCGGAAATCTCGGCTGGCGACGTCGCGGTTGGTCGTGTTCCTGCGGCATCGATCCCATCACTAGAGAAAGAGAAAGAAAGAGAGAACGAGAGGCAGAGACTGGCATTTTATTCGTATCCTGAAGTGATTCTTTTTAGAGGATGTATGTGGCTATAAAAAATTTACGAGAGACTAAATTATACAGTTAGATCATCAACGTCATCAACATCGTCAAATAACTAACATTAAAATGTATCCGTCTAGCTATATTTGATTGTTTTTCATATTCTTACATATTTCGAGCTCTTCAAACAGGAGATGATTGCAGCCGTGCGTGAGAAAGGGCGTTGCGTCAATGTGGGAATTAATCATGCCATTATCGTGCTTTTAATGCTTTATAAAGGCTGCGTGAGGCCGCATTTATTAACGCGAGGAAGTATCAGTAATTAATGCATAAACACCGCGTGTATAATTTTCATCTCACGGAGGGAAATAGAGAAGAAAGGAGAAAGCGGCAGCAGGACCACACTCTCTCGTTCGCGTGTTACGTGCAACCGGGCAAAAAGTGCATGTGCAAACCGTAACTTGTTTACGGGCCTCCGGAGACTCGGCGAACGACGAAGGTGCATCGTATTTATCCGCGTTCATTCCTATTTAAAGGCGATGCGCGCCCTTTCGACAGCCGGTATTTCATTTTGATAAATCGTCGCATCCGCTGACGTCCACCATTAAAGCCGAATTTTGCGGAACTCCTCTGTATCGGTGTAAAAGAGCCACGGAAAGGAGAACACGTTAATTTTGACGCGTTAGTATAGATTAAATAATAAATCTTTTGTGATATTTTATTGATATTGATTTCTATATTTTGTACGTGGACAAATTCATGATAAAAATTAATGTATGTGCGAACGTGTAATTATGACTGAAGGATTAATTACCGCTCGTTAATTACCGCACTAGAAAGGATCTCGTCATCATCGTATCGCGTTTCGATATCGGTCGAACGATCGATCGATCGTTCCTCGTCGCGGATGAATTATACATCGCGCCTTCTCTTGTGATTCTTTCTCACAAAATTGCAAGGAAGATTGCCGGGGGCATTATTACGCTCGTGTGCTGGGGAAAAAAGAAGCCGGGCACGGCTGGCTCCAGCTGGATCGCTCGTGAGGTCGCTCTTCATATTTAATGTAAGCGCGTGCCAGTTTCCGAGAGAGTCCTTCGCTCGATAATGAAAACCGTTCTGTCAAGGAACTCACATTGTTCAACCAGCTCTGTTGACCTGGATATCTCAAATTACACATAAATCACCACAGCCGCGCATATTCGCGCGATACAAAAACGCAATTTATATGCAAAAGCATGTCACTGTCATTATCAGATCATTATCAGATCATTAATCAGATCAAGAGGAGGTGAAACCATCATATCGATCGATTAAATTGATCAAGCCGAAAAGCTCGCTAATCTTTCAACGTGTACGGTGACCGAACCGCATCGAAAAGAGTCATCATTCCGAAATCCTTATCATCCCTTTTACTCGGGGAGCCATCTACGCGTTACGTGCTCGTTACTCGCGCTACTATTTTCCACGTAGCGTGCAGACACGTATATCCGGCCATATTTGTGGCGGGTTATCCGGCAAGAGTATGTATTGAAATGTGTCGTCGCGTCCCGGGCAAATACGACGGTGGAAAGGAAAGGTAGGATTATCTGAATACAGTCGTTTCAGGGGTGAGTTGCGGCCCCCCAGGGGGTAGTAGGTGGTCACCCCTAGAGTCTGCCGGACCCCCACGAACTCGTCCTTCTCGCCGCGTGACGTATGGTGGTCATCCTCGCGCCGAATTACCGCCATCTTCTCTTCCCACGACCCGATCTCGTTCGAGAAGGGTCCGTCAAATAGATTATTTGAATATCGATCAATCGCATTTACGGCAGAATAAGAGAGGAGCCGTTCTATTTTCAGAAAATTGCAATCGGTATAACGAGCGACGCCCTGTCGTGCGTCACGATGATCGTCTGCGTTTTAGCATAATTCGACCCGCAGCCTGATTGATAAATGCACCACGATGTGCTCCGATGCTATCTTGACCATCCGCCAGCCTGGCTGATCCCCTGGCTTTAATCAGGGCAGATGTGAGTTTCCATCGAGGCCAGAATTCTGCATGACATTTGTAGCAGCAGCGTCAAACGTACATCAAAGGATACGTTCAGCAATAATCTGAGAACTGAATTTCACATTTATGTAATTTCAGCAATATATAATAAGTCAATCCTGACTAAATAAAAATATATAATTTATGATATATAAGATAATTTAAGATAAAATTAAGATTCTTAAATAATAAATTAAGATTCAATTCGAGGGCTAACAGTATTTGATACCGCGCTTATTTTTACAGCAAACAAATCATCTTTCCAATCAATTCAACGAGAACTAACGAGAACCCGTTGCGTTTTTTGTTACAGATCCCGACGACTCTCTAATCGATAGAGTACCAGCCACGCCGGAATCCATACGAGGTAAGTGCACTGACTTTTGTTCTCATCGATCGTTTCTGAAATAATTAATATACGCAAAGGATATAATCTTTGTTTATTATCCTAAATTTCTTGCAAAAATCATGATATCAGTAATGATTCGAGTGATTCAAGTGATTCTAGGAGCTCTCAAAGTTTTTATATATTTTAATCTCAAACCCGTTTTCCAATCGATTAAAAACATTAATAGTACATAATAAAGTACAAAAAATCAATGCAAGAAATTAATTTCTGTTTATACCTATGGAGTAGGATGCTAAAATACAAGGTTGGAGTGAAATGGTTTTCAGCGTGTCATATCATGAGCACATCTCAAGGTTTTGCAATTAAAAACACAATTAGACATGCTTCCACCATGACCCGGAGCCGTGTCTAATTTTGTTAAAATACGTCATAAAACTGATGCGCATTCAACAAATGCCGTCTTCTCTGATCTGGTCAAGGTTTGTCCCAAATTATCCCAAATTCTTTTCTCGCATATACCTTTTTAATTTAGGAGCACTGTTTGCCAGCAATGCGTATCTATAAATTAAATTTTTCTACAAAAATGTGAAACATTCAATGAAAAACTACAATGTTACCTAACAATTGTTGAACAGCCCATGACTAGTTTACATTATTATCGAGAATGTTCGAAAGTTTGGAATATTCACGTTCAGGCCTGAATAGTTTAGACCTTTTTCAGAATCGTTTTATGACTTTAACGGAATGGAAGGTCTAGACCAAACGTTGAAATTGCATACGTAAGAGCAACTTCGGACACATGAAACTCATCAACAAAATGAAGAAAAAGATCTCGCAAATTTCTAGCTTTTCTGATATCTCTTGTACCGCCTCATTTTTCAAAATTTCGATCAGAGTTGCATGACCATTAGCAAATCAATTTGAAAGAACATATCACTCGTGCATATTATATCTTATAATCTTCATAAATTTCCATACTGTAGCTTGTCAGGTTTATTATTCTTGTTTCTATCAAGTTCATGTCCTAAATTGAGATGTTACAGAACCTAATGCAAAATTACTCAATTAATTAAAAATGAATTTATTTTTAATTTACTAAAAATCTATGACTTTGTCTCGTTGTCTCGTTCGTTGCTCATGCATAAAATCATCATCCATTGTTCACATTCTTACGTATTTGGCAAAACGAACTTTTAGATAATAAACTTAATAAGAGGCATCGTTAATTCCATGAACGTGCGTTTCGAGAATAACGGGGCAAACTCGGAGGGTGTCTCGCGTCACGAGATCTGACATAGCGTGTATCGTTGTTCGCGGAAACCACGATAATGAGGAAGATGACAGAACGCCGCCAAATAGATACATCTGTAAAACTGAGAAACTCATTTGACGTTGAGAATATAACACAATCCTACAAACATGTTTATCATCTATTGCACGTTATATGTGTATGGAAAAAATATAATTAATTACAAGAAAAATAAATTTGCTAGAAGTGCTCTTCGCTAAAAAGAAAAGGAAAAAAACAATTTAATTCAAAGCTCGAATATATCGCGACAACAGATTTAACCACGACTCTTGCGAGCAGATCCACGAGCGAAAAAGAATCAGGATACCGGGCAGAAACTAACAAAGGTGGGGAGTTAACTGACAAAAAATTCGCGATTGGACCGGGCTCTCGGAAATGCCGAACCGGTCGTAAACAAGGGAGGAGGTGGTTTGCGCGTCCACTGTGTATAGTGATCTCGTAGAAGTATCTGCCTACGACGAAAAGAACGTGCAAGTTGAATAAAGAAGAAAGGATGAGCGATCGGTAAACAGAAGCGAGAGATCAGGAATGAGAAACGAGGACGAGGTCCTGATAGGGCCCAGCCCAGAGAAGGGGACGAAGGGCACTACCGCCGACCTGTGTTTTACTTTATAGCATTTAGCCCGTTGTTTGTCTTATTGCTATTAGCCTCCGTCAATTAGTAATTGCATTTTTAATGCCGATTCCGTGAATCGGGTCCACCGGCTCGGCTGGTCCACGCGGCGGCCCCAACCTTGGTGGTTCGCGAGCGGACCCCGGGTGGACGGCATGGTGGGGCCGTGCTCTCTCCCCGTGTCGGTCGGTAGGCACCGCCGGGAGGGGGGCATGTCATTAGGAGTCATTAATATCGCGGACCTCTGTAATTTGACACACTTCCGATCGCCTAGCGCCACCACCACCGCCACCACCCGCTCCATTTTTCTCCTCTACCTCCGCACCGGACCTTCCGCGACCGCTTGCCCCGCGGCCACCGGGGTTTTCTCGTCTTCCTTTTTGCACCACCCTGCAAATCGGCGCGTCAGGAACAACGAAACCTCCGACGGGACGTTTCCACGGCACGAGAGAGTTATTCATGTCATTTTGTCAGTGGTTCTCACGAAAAAGACCATCGCGACCGTCCATCTTCGAACTTGACGAGTTTCGGGGATGACGTGGGGGAGCCTGAAACGAGTTGTGCAGGCTTAAGAGGTCTCCGGACTCCGTACAGCTTCCTAAACGCTCGAATCTGATTATATTCTAGTGAAGCTACAAGGTATGCAACAATATTCAACGTAGAAAAAGTCTTATGCTATTAAACGCTTCATTTTCCAAAGGTAGACGGGAGATACGGGAGTATTAATTAAAAAACAAAATGAAACGGATAATTTTCCATTCACGTGCTCGCATAATCGACGCTGGATCGTGCGTGCGCCTATACTATGTATACTCGATACGCAATTATCTCTTATTAAGCCGTTGAGCGAGTCGAGAGACGTAATGCTCGAAGCTTGATACGTGGAGGATTACAAAATCGTGCCCGAGCGGATGCAGCATTGGTAATGCAGCCGCGATTAATATGAGATCCGCGGATGTTAATCGAGCTCCTCTAATCGTTTATTCCCGCATCGTACTCGCACACCTGCTTCACCGATATGGTCAGACCTGGGATTCTTTTAACGCGGACTTCTCGGAGATGTTTCGAACGGTCACGTTACTCATCATACTTTCTAATGTGCCGGCACAAGGTTTTTTTATTTTCATAACGAAACGATGTCAGTTGCTATTAACTCAGTCAAAGGAAACGCTGACATCGCTTTGATCCGCAGAATTAAAGAGGGAGAACGACGAACTGTCTTTGCATCCACCTTGTGTAGTTTATCACTTGCGTGCGAACTAACAATAGTAATACAAACGGCGAAAAATCGGATTTTTGTTTCCTGAATACGTTTTCATTCTGGTTACGTTATAAGAATAAATTGTTGTAAAAAGTAATATGTGCACGTGGTAACTTTATAATGTCCATAATTAATAATAGTCTTTTGCAAATAATTTAACGTTCCAATTCTACTGATAATTTTTTCTGCAAATTGTTAAGGTGATCGTTCGAAACGTCACCAGCTTCGACACTTTGAAAGGACTGCTCATGTATTCTGAATCAAAGCAAACGACCGAGGTCGATGACGATGGAAATCCTGAAGGGATAGGGATAGGGCTCGATTTCGCTTGGTATGCAAACGATTTTCGCGATAAACTTGCCTGAAGAATGCTCGCTCACGCGATAGTACGTCTTCTTGGTGACTTTGTTATTTAAATCGTTCACTGGGCTGAGGCGAGCATGGAAAACCGCTTTGAATGCCAAGACGTTCTTCCGACTTTCCTACAGAAAAAGACCTATTCACACCTCGCCGGTCGGAAACGTCCGGTCTTTTACGCGCTGACTCGCAGAAATCTGACATTAATTTCCGAAAATTTCCCTTTTGTTATAGAGTAATGTTGACGTGTTGCAATAAATGATATAAATATATGACGTATCGTGAAAATACAGATTCACCGTTGTAGTTTTCATTGTCACTCAGAAATATCGCTTGATACTTTAAATGAGAAAAATTAATTTGGAAACAATTTTCCTTTACTTTATATTAAAAAAGACATTCAATATGTTGAATGCTTTATACAAATAACGCACCTATCCAATTAGCAAATTTATATACTTATTATATATATATATATATATATATATATATATATATATATAATGTATATATGAGGAAATAGCCGCTTATCCACTCTTTAAGTATTATGATAAGAAAAATGAGTCATTCTCTAGAACTTCGCAATTTTACAGTATAAATAAAGAAACAATTTTAGATGGTATATTATGATAATGTACATATTGTACAAATATCTACTTGCAATTTAGGATAATGACATAATCACTTTGATTACAATGATATGTATGCATATATAAAGTCATTGTACAAAGTGCATAACGTAGTCAAAGTGTATAACCCGTAAATTCTCTAGTTGAAGCTCTTCTGGACCGTTAGAATCGGAAAAGGATCATAAATTGTATTACAAACAAAAATATTCTCTAAAATGAAGAACGGAATCATCGTAAGTCTTATCTTATTTTTAGCATTTTATTGCAACTGTATTTCAGCAATATTGTATTTTAAAATTTAAAGTTACGTTCTCTCAATATTTGTAGATAATACTTTTCTGTTTAATTGTGATTGCAATGGAGTTTCCCATGACCATGGGGTCGGTATTGCGTGAGCTAATAAAGCTGCCCATAAAATTACTCACATACAAAAACATGTATGAAATATTGATAAATATATGTATATAATATAAGAAAGAGTTCTAATTATTAATGTTGAATCTTTTTTACAGAACTAACGTCTGATAATACCGAGAAATCTCTTTAGAATGGTTGCTTCTACATTGGACAATTATTTGCGAATATTAGTAAAGTTTATCAAGAGATAAAGTTATTTCTAAAGTCTGATCTGGTTGCATCAATATACATTTGCAAGTATTAAAGCAATGGAATATAAAAGTACGATTTTTAATTATAACTATATTCGATAGTAATCTTTTATTCTTATAATTAAATGCTGTATTTAATTGTTAGTCTCTGTTTAATCTCCGAATCAACTGCAAAATGATAAAATAAAACGCATCAGTTTAACATTGTATTAAATTGTATTAAATTTTACGTAAACTATCGCTGAGTTTAATTTCGTAATTTAATCTAGCATAATTTCTATCTGCTCTATTTTATGTATAGTTGTGCTTTCTCTTTAAGAATTATGTTAATACCTAGATAGCATATGTTCAGTTTCATATAAGAAAAGAATAATACTATCCATTCTGTTGACAAGAAATATATTAGGTGTATAACACTTGTTGTAGCTTTTTCACTTTATTTCACTTTCTTTCAATTAAGTTATTAACAAAAGTTCAGAAAGTCGCTAGAATTGCTTTAAAGTTGTAGTCGTAGAATACATTAGATGCAGACAAAAAATCTCGCGTCGTTAAGAAGTATCTTGTACTAGTTCACTTTGTTATTCAGATGGGGGATGACGAAGTGGTCTTCCTTTGAATACAGAGAAGCCTTACCCTTCGAGCTTTCCGGGATTCACACGTTACACTGGCGGACGGAGCAAATTCAAATTCCGCAATGGGATTTTCAGATTTTTATCGGTGGCATCCACCGCCGAATGCCCCGTGAACGGAATATGTTAATTTCTGCCGAGCGTTTACTGCGGTGTTGGTTTCTCCTTCTGTTTGCCTGCATTGTCCCGTCCCATGCGTTTACGGAAACGTTTGCGAAAAATGGGGCGAGTCGAGGAAGGAACTTTTTTGTGCGACTTATAAAAATAATTTTGCTATTTTATTGTTACTGTTTTGTCGAAAGTCGTCTATTATTTCCACCAAAAACTCTTCGTTTATCACTTAGAGTTACCAAACCTGCAATGAATTTAATTGCCCTACTTAACAATATTTGGTTGGACGGAATAGCATTTAAGCGCTTTACTTAAAGATACACGGCGCGCTCGCGCGAGGCTCAACTTGGGATAGCTGCATACGCCGTGAATGGTCTAATCGCGTAAGTGGAAATGGAAACAAGTATAGCGAACCTTTCTAAGAACGGAGGATCATGGGCCGAAGATGAACGCATCCGAGGACGAAGAACCGTGCAACGGATTCGCGGCGAACGAGCTCAGCGAGATGTTTTCTTCCCCGGTCGGTGCGCATTTCTCACGGTTCGAGGACGACTTCCGTCCTCCTTTCTTATTCCCTTCGTCCCTTCTCTCTCCTTCATTTTCTCTTTCCCTCGAAGAACGGGCAAACAGTCTGATTCGATCGCGGGGAGATTAATTCGTTCGCCCACGCTCCGAAAATTAACGAAGCGCCGGGCAGAAGCTGTGAGAAATTGCACAGTCGATTGAGGGGGACAAGACAAGAGTTATTTATGAAAATGCTGGTGATCGACGGGTGGGTGTCGGCGCCATTGTCACTACGAGACCAAGAGTTCAGGAGGGAGCCAAAGAAAGAGGCTAGCAATTAGCAATTTAACCAATAACTCTGCAATTGGTGATTCCATTAATGGGACGGCCGTTCCCACAGAAGCCCGAGCGTTTTTCGCCGTTTTTCTGGCACGGGTCTGTGCGCGAAGCCGCGCAATTGCCTCGTGAACGTATAATTATTGCATTAACGACTTAGCCTCTCCTCTTTCTGTCCCTCTCTCTCTCTCTCTGTCTTTCGCGTGCACGATTACTCGCGGGATTATCGATAATGCCCGCTCCGCGCTCCCGTTTGATTCCGAATGACGCGCGATGCGCAGCACCGAGGCCGGTTTCCCGCCGGTTTTTCTGTCGCATCCTCTCATTATCAGCTTCACGCATCTTTTCCCGAAATGACATTATTAACAGCAACAGTTTCTTGCATTGGTCTAGAAATGAGATTACTCGTAAATCAGAGAATTGCTATGCGTCTCCGCCACGAAGGACACTATTCTGGACCTTTAACTGTGGTATTCACAAAATTCATCCTTCATCCAAATTTTCATGTTTGAGAGAAGAAATTCGTTAACATCCGTCGTTTTTATTCGATTCTGCGTACAACTTGCAAAGGAATGCAAAGGAATGCAAAGACTATGCCGGGTGAAGGGAAAGCGAAGAGAATGCTATAGAGAAAATATGGATTTTAGTGCTTTTGAAGCAGTAAAAGCTTTTTTTGATACATTCCAAACCTGATGGGACACCGTACGATTACCCGGACCGTTTTCGATTGTGCTGTGAGGAAACACGGCACGGTGAATGTTCAAAGCGTGCTGTGAAAAGTCCATGTCTCCATTGTTCGTGGCGGGTTGCAATTAAAAGGGACGAGAGTTACGCGCGTGATCACAGAAAATAAGCCGTTAATAAATTCATGCTGCGCCAGTGGGCGGGCCAATCGACTGCCGATAGCTCGCGCGCGGGTTATATCCCACGCGGTCGATTATACATTAATTAAATAATCAATATTTATTAAACCTATCATCAGACACGACCGCATGTGCGCGAGCTAGGCTATTACTTCGATTGTGCGTTCGCGCGCGGTAAGATCAGGCGTAGTTCGCTTAATAGGTGCTGTATTGTTCATAACGATGCAATAAATATGGACGCGGCCAAATGAAGACGATAAATTATCGAACGCCCTCACTGTCGGCACCGGCTGTTTCGCATTTCCCCTCTGGCCTCACTGCTGGACTACCTCACTTTGGCTATATCTCTTGTCACTCTGGTGAACGTGTGACATCCTGTCGACTTGAACCTAACTGTACTTGTGAACTGCAGATGCTGCAATGTGAAATTTGTCTCTTGCCGAAGAATTTAAATTATGTTATTTTATTTTAAGATGCATCATGTTATAAATGTCACGAGGAATGTGTCAAATTTACACACCCAGAGATAGGATGAATTTTATTTTTATTTTCACGCATATTTAAGATACAAAATATTATAGTACATAGTAATACGTAGTAATACCGCGGAGATTATTTCTATTAAATTCCATTAGTAAAATTCAATAGTACATTATAAAAAATTGCTGCAATGTAATCGACAATTCTTGCATGATATCGAAAGTAACAATTTTCTCCAAATGATTATTTAAACATTGTTTTTAATTATTTAAATATTGTTTTAACCCCTTGGAAAAATCTATGTTTTAACTTCAGATTCGCTTCCACTTTACCTTTTTCAGCCTTTATTATAATCAATTAGCGTCACTTTATCTATCAGCACACGATTGTACGGTTTGTCGATATGTATACACTCACTGTCGAGGGGTGCAACCCTCGTAGTTTTTTATACACCACGGATACGTGGGAGTGGGCCTGCAACAGGCTGATGAGTAGCAAGATCTTTCTACACGATCCTTTTTTCTTTTTTTCTTTGCCCTTCTGTGTTCCGAACTGTGGTACATCTTAGCGTACATGATCTCAGACCGTTCCAGGTGTTACAAATTACAAATTCCTACAAATTACATTAAGCGTGATTATTATCCCACACGGAAGAATGTGGAAACGTTACATGCTTGAATAATTCTTTATATTTGAGATTATTTCATAGTTCCAAATATTTTCGTAATTGCGGATTTACAACGTCGAGAAGACCCCAGAACGTGCGTATCCATCAACGGCGTTAATATCGGTTGTATCATAGGAAGGAGGGCCACCCTCTCCCATCTCCCGTCCTTGCAGGATAACGCAGGACGGACAGATTAAATTGCGCGAGAAACACGAGAAGGCACGCGTTTATCTTAAACACGGAATTGTATGAGTCAGCTGACACATCGGGAACCTAGCATAGCCTCTGCAACCTACGGTATGTGCAGACCGCCGCCCGTAGGTCTGGTTTACCCGCGGTAAGGGTGTATCCACGGGCGAATGAAAGAGTTCGCAGCGAGAGGGAACAAGACGAAGAGAGGGAATGGAGAAAGGGAGACAGAGCGAGAGCGAGAGAGACAAAAAGAGTGACGAGGGCAGCGCCTATCGCTCTTTCCGCGCCTTTCCTCGAAGATCTTTTACGCTTCTGCAGAAACCCGATAGCTCCGTCAGCCATTAAGCCAGAGCCGTGCCCGGTGAAAGGTTGCCAGGGAGGGCGCAGGGCGAGAGCGGTGCCGGTAACAATGGGGGAGGGAGAGGGAAGAGAGAGAGAGAGAAAGAGGAGTTTGCTCGTCGGCGCGTGGAGGAAAGAGGGTGGTAAAGTACAGAGGGGCTCCGGGAAAGGGAGAAAAAGGCGCGCTGCTGTGTGCGCGCGTATGTGGCTGCCTCCTCTACGCGGAACCGCGCGATCGTCATCTCGCGAGTGCGTTAACATCGGCGCGGGTATTGCCGTGTAACCGTTAAAAGATGGGTGCGATTTTCCCCACGGATATTATCGGCCGATTCCCGAGTCTATCGACGATCTTCGCGCTATAAGCCCCGTTGTAAGCTCGCAATCTTCCCGTCCGTGTTTTGAATGCTTACAAAATTACAGTAGTTCCACGAAGTAACGAAAAAATAATTTTACATGCACACCTCTGATATGCAGAAGAGAAAATATAATACGTCACCAAGCGGAGATTGATTTGATTGATTCTACGATGTTTCATTTTGACGTTACCTGGAAGTTAAATATCACGAAATTTTTAGTGAAAACTATACGTAGTTCATGTAAAAAATAAAAATTTAGATCGATGATAGGTAATTCGATTTTGATGCTTATGCAACACACATCGATTGATTTGGACATGGCAAGCATAGTTTATGATTTGAAAAATAAAGAAATCGGATTGCCGGCGTTCTTGCAGCCGTATATGAACAGATGAGAGTAGCGAGAACGCGCGCTATTGAACGAGGTCCAACGACCGGAACGGTGGCTGTTTAACCGAGAGAAACGGCCGATTCTATTGCCACGTAATTGTCATTTCGCGGAGGAACAGTGGCCGCGTCTAGACACTGGTAATTGTGGCAGAAGGACAAAGGACGATACGCGCAGGTAAACGTCACCGTTATACTCTTCTTGGGACGACCAGCTGCAGGACGACCAGCATCTGCTATGGACCATCGCGATAGTGAGATGCCGAAATAATTAAATCCATTACGGCTGTCCAATTTGGCTCGTCCAGAGACTGCGCCAAGACTCTTAAATGATTTAATCGTTTGGTCAAAAAAAAATAAGCTAATAGCAGAAAGGCGATGAGTATGCTCTGATCTCTGAAGGCGAGGCTATTATAAATATTCAGGAACAAGAGAAGGAGGCTATATATGTTAATATTTTCTTGTTGATCCAAGTATAAAATATTATATAGCGGGAAAAATATTATATTTGTATATAACTATAATACTTCTGATGCAAATTTATAGAAATTAGGGTATGGATTTAATCACGACTGTAACAAAAATATGAATGTGGGTTAACATTAATGGGTTTATGAAGTGTTAGCCTCGAAAAGTACACAATTTTCTCCGTTCTAATTTTTATTACCAACGTTTCGGAGCGGAACCGTCTTAACAGTGTTCTTAATTATACCCGATACCCATTGGTACTTCTCGGCAACAGAGTGTAACCGATTAAAACGTGCTCTTCAAGAAATATTATCCGCAACCAGTCGCAATAGAACATTTTCTAAGCGATATTTCACCATCTTACAAACAGTCAGTCATGCCTGTAAATCGCAAAAATCGCGTTCACCCATTGTTTCCCATTGCGCGGAGTCGGAGATCAAGCTCGATTAAGCGCGAGTGATGATTTGAAAAACGACTCATGGTTTCTGTTCTGCAACATTGTCCTCAGCAAACTCGGCGCGCCGTGCTCACGTGAGCAACGTCGATTTTCATGAAACTGCTAAAGAAAAAACTTCTGCGGGAGTCTGATAAGCCGCGGGGTATTTCACACTCGGACAGCCCTTGTGTCGCGCGGGGCGCTAATGTAGCGTTATTTAACTCGGTTAGGTGCGCTCCCCTTGGCCGAACGGCCGTCCGCCTCGCGGGGAACCCCTAGAAAAATCCGGGGGTGCTCGCCGTCCCGTGAAAACACCGCGGGGGCGGTGACACGCATAAAATAGCCAGCTATTCCGCTTATAACACGTCAGGTGGTAAACGATTACGCGTTAAAAGTTGCTCCTCGTCGATCGCCCATTCATCGCATTTTACATTTAGATAGGAGGGATCGAGACTCGTATTTTTGGTGAATTCCGATGTAACAAGCTGCAAAAAAGCAGGCATATGGCGTGCATTTAATTTTTACGTGATTATATGTGACTTTTTAGCAGACTACTCTTAGCAGAAAGTGTGCATAACGGAATCACAATAGCATTTCGCAGCAGTTGGCTTTGTAAAGTTGCCTCTTTGGTCTCTCGCTGTGAGAGGCAATTCTTCCGCGAATATAATTCAGCGTTAAAATATGTTGCCCGCAACGTGACTTACTATTCGAAGAGGAGAGTGCGGCGTGATCTTGGTGCCGCTTTAAGAACGTCGATAAATTTTCATTCTCACGGAGGATGAATATCGATTGGGTAGGTAGCACGTGCCAAGAGGCAATATCTGGCGAATATGTTAAGGAAGTCGCATACATCGGGGTCAGTACAGCGTGAAAATAGAATGTAAAGTGCTCGCAGGCCGCCCCGCTTGCTGACCAGCCGCGGGGCGGCCTTAGGCGCAATAGGGCGGTTTCCACGGGGGTTGGTTTGACGTGTATGACGTGCCGGCCACGTGACCAGACTGCCAAGTCGACAATCACTGCCCCGGACTACGCAGGACGAATCTTAAGTGCAAAATATTCAAATAATCTTGATGTTGCCCTCTTCCTTTCGACGCACTGACGAAGGTTCCAACTTTCCAACAGCTTGGAGCTTGGAGATGACTCTAGTAAACCACTAGTAATCACAATCTCATCTTTAGTGAAATTTTAATGAAATTTATTCGAGAACTTTTACTTAATGATTAACGCATGATCTTTGAGAAATCGTGTACAAGCGCTCTCAGATTAGCAGCAACGGTCTAAATAAATTGATTATAATGTATCCGAAAGCGATGAAAGTCAAATACCATAAATATTGTAATCGGCTTTAGCAAAGAAAAAACTGCAATTTCCGCGGCGCGCGCTTGGCAATTCGCCGTTCCATTCTAGCGATTTAAAATTCTATTGTCCGCCTCTCTTTGTCCCCGGAAAGAGATCTAAAAATCAAATTCCGCCCAATCCGCGGGAAAGTTGCTCGTAAAAGACCCAGAGAGTGGTCAGAATGCGAAGCCTACCGCATCATACATCACTGCCAGTCGGATGCGAATGGGCAAAGGGTGCGAATGCGGAATGGTGTCGAGGTAGCGTCGCGAAATTCCCCCTGCAACACTCCTCTTTTATATGCATAGTTTCATTTCCTTATCGGAAATTTACTACGGATAACAAAGAAAATGAAACACAACTCCTTGTGTGTATTGTATTGTCATTTCTAATCGTTAATCGTGATACGTTTGATATATTTCTCTCGTTTTCTTCCCTTCTTTTAATAACTTTTAAATACTATTTAATTTTTTTTATTATCAAGTTCATTAAAAAGCACCTTTGAATCTACAATTTCGAAAGTTCCTGAAATGCGTATTTGTTTAGAGATTTATATTTCTATTCCTTTGGAGATTGTTAGGAACTTTTCCAAAGCTTTATACACTTGAACCGCTTACCAACATACTTTGTGTACCACTCTGCATTCGAGTAACGGCTGCGTTTGATCGAGCAGCACGTGCCGAAGGGCTCGCACATTGCCTTCATCTAACGGTGCGGCCACGATGATGACGAGCGATGACGGCGGCGACCTAACTGTTATCCGGCCGACTGTATACCGATCCCCTGCATCTGCCGCGCGATCGACCATGTTTTCAACGTGCTGCAACCGCGGCTAATGGCGCCATGCGTCCGAGCGTTTCTCGCTGCTTACCTGGCCCTCTCTCTTAATTTAGGGTTTCGTCGATACGAGGTCTGGGCAACAATGATCGAATTTCGTCGATCAATAGCCCCGAGCCGCGCCGCGGCCCAATTGGACGGAATAAATTAGGTCTCATTCGCCGGCGGAATCCGTAGTACCCATTTAGAGATTCGTTCCATACTTGCGGTGTTAGCGCTCGTTTCTTATACAAGATAGCTTGGCTGTGATTAGGAAACGAGTCGGAATTAAATATGTCTAGCAGGATTATTCTTGTGCCGTGGTAAAACGATCAGTTTTGAGAGTCTCTTTGTGATCCCCAGCTACTATTTTGTATTAACGAAAGTTCTGTGTCATTCAGTCCAATCGGATGTGAATAACGATGAAAGTTGAAGATGATCGAGGAACACGTTCATGGCAAATTCCACGAAGAAAGTCCGATATATGCGGAGACAGAAATATAATTATTCTGAAAACAAATCATATGTTCCGTGGTTAATATGTTAATTTTAATTCGCGGTTTATTTTAATTAAGAAACCCTTCTCGTATACACAGGCACTCGTACATCTTGTCGCGCGTTGTTCAGGCCCTGTTGGGCATATGTGCGCGTGCGCGGAAGAGACACGGCTGAAAAGGGGGAGGCAGAGAGGAGGATGGCCACGTGCCTCCGGTAGCACGCGACCAACCTAACGGTTTTAGACTCACCCCACAGACGCCGCGCTCGAAAACCAGTCCACCCCTTCTCTTTCGTCACCCTTGCCGAGGCCGCCGGGCAATGCCGGCTCAAAACACGCCAGACGAAACACTGTTATTCTATTGGCTCCGCTGTCTATCCCCCTCTGATATCCTCCCCTTTGGTACGCTTCTACAGTCTTGTCGCGGCAACAGCCGCGATTTTTGACACCGGCATCCGAACGATACTTGTGCGACTCGTAGTTTCCCGCCAAGACATTTCCGGCAAACATCATTTTTACAGATCAAATTTGAGAAGACACTTTCGGAGCATATAATATGTCTGATTGATGGGATTATTGATGGTGCTACCTTTTTTCTCCTTTTGCGAGTTGTTAGAACGCTCCATAATCGAAAAGGGCCTTGATTTATCAGGTACTTGGTACTATCTTTTACTCATTGTAAAGAATTCCAAGACCACGTATAATGATCAGCATTATTATATGAATCAATCATAAATCAACGCTCGATGTAGGTACCGATCGGATCTGTTATGTCAAACGTTTCCTCGCGATAGAAGAATCTCGGGTCGCGCTCTGAATGAAAAATCGGGGCCCGGCGAAGCATAATCGAATGACGTAAGGCCCTAATAAAATCGTAAGTCGGTTGACAGGCGGTGCATATACCTCGGGAATAATAGCCGGGGAATTCCTCCCCCGTAACCCGGGCCGGGCTGCATTGTCGTCGCCTTACGTAAGAATGGCGACGAAGAAACGACGCGAAGGGCAGATGCTGCTTAGACATTCGGTCGCGTTGCTACACGACCGAGAAAGAAGAACGCCCGGGAGAAGAGGTACCCGGCTCTAATGCGATCTGCCATCTTAGGGGTGCGTCTTGCTGAGATGAGACTAAATCGGGGAAAGGGACTGTCCAACGACGAGAAACATCCACACGTCGTCAACTTACTATCGTCAAGTGAGGAACCAAGCAAGCGATTGCGTTCGCATAATTTGGATGTAGAATAAAAACTTGGATGTGTCGAGAAAAATGCGTAATCTTTTATATACTGTTAGATTTTTAATGAAAGGATGATGTGGCAGAATATCTCGTAATTCTGAAATGATTTCAATATTACATAATAATCTTTCACATTCATCGATTTATCGTGAATCGATCTCGCTCAACTCTGATATCGGTGGATTTCGTTTTCAATCTCATCGATTGAAGAAAAACCGACGTGCAATGGTGCGTAAAGATACAAACGCCAATCGGTTCTGGCTAGTCTTATTCTGCGAATCGTGATCCCAGTATGCCGTAAATTAATACCCGAGAAATAGAAACATGATCTCTTGCCGTCACGGAAATGGCAGCAATCAGATGTACTAGAATCACGAGACTAAATCCAACAATGCATTGCGAAAATCGCGTTTGATGAAGCTCATGATTGGAAAACGGTAAATGACAAAATTGAATGAAGAGTTTTTGTATGATTAAAGAGAGAAATTATTTGCAATTGAAAAAATGGAATTTTAATAATTTATTTCATCTGTGATATCACTTTACTGCGCAGGTTACAATTTTTCGGGGGCGGCTGATCAATTACATCATGACCGAAGAAAAAGAAAAGAAAGCTCAGGAAGCTCAGGAAGCGAGGAAAGAGGACCCAAACGACTGAAACGACAAGATTCAGGTACGAACGGAGATTACGGAGACTCGCGGGTGGATCGGGAACGTATGACGGAGAACGAGGGGGATGAAACGGGGAGAGAATGCGGGACGCAACCGCGAAATCGGACCGAGCCGTGAAAATAACGATTTCTCTTTTGTGATGCGCCTCGTGTACGTTAAAGCGAGAAGGGCCGGTTTCAGTAGGAGGGATTCATCATCGGGCCCGCGTGACTCGTCGATATTTTTCCCGGGACGCCTCGAGAATCGATATTTTATGTAGATCGCGCGGAAAGGGCAGCACGCCCTCGTCGTCGGTGGCTATTCTCGCCTTGATGAACAAAAACATCTTGAATCAGAGAACGAACAGAAGAAGAACGGAGGGCGCGAGAAAGAGGAACGGAGATGCCTTCTGAAAAAGAGCAAGATGAACAGAGATAAGGAGAGAAAGAGAGACCGCCGGTTAGGATGAGATTCTGGTTGCGATGCTATGGCCAGAATTCATCCAGAAAATGGAACTTTTTCATGGCAATTCCTCGCTCGCTCGCGAGCGGAGAAAGCACCTGCCGCTATTCATCGGCCGAGTCCGTCAATTTAGATGGGAATATACACGCTACTGTTCGGTGAAATCGGAATACCATGATGGAATCGATGTGTATTGCTGATTTTACGCGAGTAACCCTATATCCGACCTGAATGAATGAATCTGGGTTGAGTTGATCGAAATGGATTCTAGAAGATTACTGTTTATGAAACATACGAAATATGAAATCAAAATGATTTATAAACGTGCAGCTTTCTTAATTCTATACTGTCGGTAAGAAATTACCAATAATAAATTCGGCAATCTTAAAATTACACGTTTGACAATATAACATGCTGTTGCACGTTAATGATCGCATCACAGTTGACATTTAATGATTTAAAATTTATCAAGCTGTTTCATCGAACATTGCGTTTGCATCTTAATCATCCGTTCGTGCAAAGTTTGTTCTTCGAATTCGTTCTGACAATTTTTGTTCCGCCTCCGATGCACTATTCATGAGAAGTGATGTATAATTCAAACGTTAATTTCTATGGATATCAGAGTATCATTAACGTGTCGTGCTAAGGATTGTTTCTCGCATTGTAATCAGACAAACTAGGAAATGTTCCTATTATGTGGTAACAGTGAGAGGAATGATTTAGCAGAAGTAATCCTCATCAGAACATACCTGCAATGTTTGATTCAGCAAGCAGATGGAACGCTGCCACTTCGTTATTAAAAATTTCCTCCATTGCGATTTAACGATGGGTTGCTATGATTAATCCTTGCCATCTGTTGGACAACTCAATCCGCGGCAATTTTGATTTCACCAAAAAACGTGATTATCGCTGGCGGATCTTCAGGTGTGCCATCGTGCCGGTTTATCATCTGACGGACGTGACTCCTGATCTGGCAGGATCTTGCTCATGCCCGGGGTCGTCGGCTGGGTATTACAGTTTTCGCCGTGGGGTCACGCGAAGAGGAGCCGCCTCTTCTTCGGAGAGGAGGCGAAGGTCGCTGGCGCGGTCTCGCGTCCTTCGACCTCTCGAAGGAACGGCACGTACGCGCAACGGACGGGAGGGCTGGCTACATCCAGCTGCAATCCCCACCGACACCCTGTCACATGCATGCAGTGTGCGTCCGTTGCATTCGTGCGACTTTCGACGGCGGTGTCCTCGCGTGCGATCGTGCGAGTGTGCGTGGGTGATGGATAGACGGTTACCGTGTCACTCGCGCTCAGCACTAAACGGACTTGAATGGCTCGAAATTGCATGGGCGACTTCATTGTGCCCGCGTCGACACACAATGGGCGGCCGCGCGCGATGCGCGCGTGAGCTCTCCGTGTGCGTGCGTCCGTGTGTATGCAGATGCACAAAGAGACGTCGAGAAGATCCATTGGGAGATAACGATCTTCCAGATGAGCGACATTCTTTCGTGCGGTTCGATATCGAGTCGAATCGAGAGTGCGAGCTCGGGTGGCGGTGGGTGGATCGCATCCGATAGCTCTTCGTTCGATCATCGGAGGATCGCAGAAGCGCATTCGCTGGCATTTGGGAACTAATAACCGGGTCGTTGTAGTCTATTTCTCGAGTCAAAGCGACAGTAGAGTTGTACATTTTTCTTGAGGAAATTATTGCCACATTGACATTTATAGTATCCTTCCTTGAAACTCAGATAGGCTTTTCAGATATTTTTTTACACGGAATGTATGTTCTGTTACCTGAGAGGCTCTATTCTTTTCTGATACGATCGATTTCGCAAGCAACTTTACTGAGGTACGTTAAAAATCCGTTGATGTTGCTCTAGACCTCTCACTCCCGATCGTCCTTCTCTCTCGTGGCATCCAGTGATGTGTCGTCTGAGAAAAAATCTATCGCAACACTCGTTGGCTTCGTTTTTTAAAATCATCACCTGTGATTCGTCGAAAGCGAGAAGCGTCGGTTGCCCACGAACTTGCTGGAAAAAAAACGGAAAAAACCGTCGCTTCTCCTGTCTCCGTGAGCATCATGCACACTTGTGTGTGATTCTATGTGTTACGTGCTGCGGAGTTGCATGTGTATATTGCAAAGAAAAGAAAATCGTCCAATCGTTGGTAGTTCAATTCTCGAATCGCTTCTCTCCTTTTCCGTTATCAAAAACGTCGCACCTGGTACGACGCGGACCACCATTCTTAACGCGCCGCTTACGGTAACGTACAAAGGAAAGCAAGGGTAAAGTCGAAACCGGTAGAAATTGCCCCAAAAATCACGGACCCCTTCACCGAATCTTCCCGCTGGCAACGTCGTCTTTCCCGCTCGCGAGGAGTTTCGAGGAGGGGGGGCTCGCAGATTCTCACGGAAAAAAGTGTAATTTTCGACGAAAAAAGGGAGGGACGATGCAAATTCGGGAACAGGAAGGGAAAAGCCGCGTGTGAGTTGCGCATGTACCTGCCGCGGCATCCTGCGCAACAGAAAGAACGCCAGAGTAAGAGGATAGGGCGTAATAGGGAAAAGGGCCCAGAATGTACAGCCGGGAAGAGGGATGGGACGTGCCGAGCGGAGCGAAATTTTATATGCCGAATCCGCATCGTTTCCCGGAGGTATCCTACCTGACCTGTTGCATCTTTTTTTTCTCCTTTTTTTTATGAGTTCAGGGGAATCCTCCCGTCAGGTAACGCAGATGGAGAGAAGCGAAAATCCGGCCGCGACCCCCGAAAAGCGACGTTGCGGCGCGCTCTCGCAGGATTCACAGGATTTTGAATTCCTCCACTCCTGCCCCCTATCCCTGCTGCTCCTGCCACTCCAGTAACGATCGCTCCCGGCCCTGGTAGCACCTCGACGGACCCGCAGGATCGTCCCCACCTGCGCCCTCGACAGAACGAAGTTTTTACGAGGCTCTCGCGAGCGTTTATCTCCATTTTCGGCTTCTCTCCTCGGCTTTTATCCCGGAATCGGGAGTCGATGGGAAAGCATCGCGAGAGGAGCGGCTTCAAATGGCTAAGCGACTTCCACTTTTTGGCATCGCTGACCCTCGTCCCCCTTCCGATCTTGTTGCCCTTCCATGGTTTTCCCACAAAAATGTGAGAGAACGGTTCCTTCTTGTGTCTTTAGTCGCGGCTGATTGCTCGCTTTAGTCCATGTCTTCTTACGTTTATCTCGTATTATCCTGAAGGGTAATTAAGAAACTGTACCGCATTGCAGATGATTCTGCTGCGATGATGGTGAAAATGTCAAAATCCACATTTTCTCAATGTCATTAATACTAAATATAATTAATAAAATTAATAATCTGATTATTATCAAATTATGCTTACGTTTTATATGGGCACAAGCACAGTACGAATTGATTATGTTTAATATACATATATATCATATATCATTTATTTCAATTATATAATCATTATATAAATAAAAAAGAAATTCCAGTCTTTGGCAGTTGGAGAACATTATACAACTCCAATACTTTGACGCACGTCTATATAACCACGTCCAACATATACTTGGCATTAGTCTGTGATCAGTTAACCGATATGTGTAGAAAATATATATAAAAAGTCTCATAAGCCTCGTTTGGTCTCGATAACGTACAAGGAGTCTCGTTGCTTCGTGCAACCCCAAAGTGCGCGCGCTCGCGCGACATACGCCGATCGCTGTAAATCCCCCTTGAAAGTAGCGCAGCGTATCGAAATAATTATTAAAAATCGTGCGGGCCAATCGCGGCGCTAAGCCCGTTTTCTCCAAATCAGCGAATCGGTTCCGTACCATTATCCGGCGACCCCGGAGCGCGCGCGAGACGAAGGAGGCTCGGCAAAGGGGTGGCGAGGGAGAAAACAGTCATAAGATACGATGATGGATGCTTGCGAAGGGTTGCCGCTGTCGAGTAAGGGGAGAGGGCACACCGAAAGGGCTAAAGGGTTCGTCCCGACCAATCGGCCCGACGTAAAGTGATGCGCCCGACCAATCCTGGGGCCCGGCCGGGCCACGTGGTAGTGGGGAGGGTTGGTGCGTCCTTAGGGGCACTGTTTCGTTGCGTCATTCTGACATTCGCTCTGTATCGGTCCGTCGACGAAGACTGGCGCTACCGGTGATCTTCGGTACTTGAGGCGATCTTCGACCCGCCTCATTCGTGGGACCGATTTTTCGATAGATCGCGGAGGTCCGAATATTAATGAGCTGTTTTACATATAACGAATGATAATCGAGTTTGCATCTGATTACACGACGTTAATTATTCTTGTGTTCGGCCACTGGTTGATTTCACGCAAGAGGAGGTGGACAGTAAACGCGACTTTTTTTCCGCTCGAAGTGTATAATTTTTTCCGTCGCGATGTACTCCGCAGCGGGATGAGATCGCGCCGATCGGCAGATCAACGTGGGATCGCCGAGCGCGATCCTGTTCGTGTTCGTGCGAGAGATTGACCATCGTGCTGGATCTCGCGTCACGTCTCGATGTAGGGACGGCGATCGAAAGAGACGCAGCTATAATGGTTTTCTTAGAGGAACCCAGGATGATTTTCGCGGATATGCGTCTTCATGCCACCAGCACGCCGACCGCCACCCCCACGCGTTACCACCATCATCAGAAATACAGGGCGCAGAACAACAACGATTGTACGGCGACAGCGCGATTTCTTTTTAACAAACTCGATAAATAATAACTTCGTACGAAATTTGAAAATGTGTTCCAGTAATCGTAAACTTATATTGCATTCAATAATTATAATAATTAATGTCACGCTGCATCTTGAGAGTATAATAAAAGTACGGATTTCGTGGGTTTCTAATAAAGATTTATCAATATTTATTAGACGTAAAAAATATTAAATAAATCATTAAATCGTTTTGATGTGATTCTGCTTGCAGATGAAGACTTACACGTTGACAGCGACGTTGATGGCGTCGATCTTAGCGGTGATGATAGGAGTACGGCGAGTGACATACAGGATATTACGGACACACGACTTGGTATTGAATGCTTGGATACTGATAGGGAAGCTCTTAACCTGGTAAGTAAATTTTTATCTTTATTTTTATTTATTTTATTCATTTCTTGTGCATGTTGCTCATCATACATTCATTCCCTTAAATTCTTATTAATTACTTAATAAATTCTTTCGTCTCTTCACTGAAAAGTTTAATTGCATAATTTTTAACGATTATTCATATTATATATGTAAAATATTTTTTTCAATATTTTATAAATTTATTATTTGGATGATGGTGACTATATTAATAATAAGAAATCCTTAAAAATATGTGTACACAAATGTATTTTATATAAAATTAATATGTAAGTGAGAGAGAAGTGAGAGCACTTTATCACATATAGCACATAATGATCATAAGAAGCACGTGAAAGTGTTGAAAAGAGGTGTGGCTTTTAGTGCCGCCAGCAAACTTTACGAGTATAATTCGCGAATAATTTGCCATGCTATTTGCGTGCACAAAGCCACAGGTGTTTGGAGCGAAATTAATTGCTTTTCTTAGTCGTGGAATTCATGCGTTAATGATTCTATCAGCATTGATTTCCGATACAATTTATGTCGTCAAAATTAATAACGAATAACATAATACATGAATGATGTTGTCGTGATGCACAGAGAGCGCAATAATATATCTCTTGTTTTATAAGATTTAATATAAAACATTTTAATATAAAAATTCTATGAATATTACACACTTAGATTGATTTTTTATTACATTTATTAGATGTGATGTCGTGGACAAATTTTAGAGATAATAATATGTAATTAATAATAGTATAAAGGCAAAGATAATTTTATTAAATATCTTGTCGGAATAATATTTTTGAATTATTTTTATCTGAGAAACATTTCTTCCAATAAGTCACCCAATCTTGCAAATTATTTATCTTATTGCTAATAATTAAATGAGTATCCTTACTTAACTCTTCAACAACATTTCTTCAATAAAGGAAGATTTTCTTCAATAATTCAACTTGATTGTATTTTCGTTATTTATTTTGACAAAAGGATGCTGTGTCAGATCATCAATTGTCATACGTTGCGTGTGTGCGTCACTTAAACGTGCATATCGACTACAGTACCAATCCCATTTAGGAGTGTAATATCCGGTATGCTTTCCTTCGAGAAGTATGTGTCCATATTTTCGATTTTTTTTCTTACGAGTCGTCGCATGACGGACGTAAAAAGCGTTTGCGATCAATATTTAACAAATAAATAAAGGAAGCCACTAGCGAGATGAACGACAAGAAGAGGGCGATGTAGGGAGAGTTTTACAAAACACAAAAGCGCAGGATGGACCGTAGTGACCAATATCCTGACCTGGGCGAGTGTAAACACGGCTTTGTTCGACGGCGAATTTACTCAGTAATATTAGGAAGGGTGACTCTCTTTGCGTGGTCAGGACTGATTCCTTGTGTTCTCCGATCCCGCGTTACAGTGTGAAATCTCGTAGCCCGCATTTCGGGGCAATCAAAGACTGTTCGCTTGATGATCTCAAACGATAATCCTTCCGGTCGTAGAACGCAAGGATCGTCGGCGTATCATTTCATTGGCAGTAAAGATGACTAGTGATCCTGATTTCTTAAGTTGATAGTCATCTCTCAAAGATGATGTATCAGATACGATAAGACGCTTAAATGCTGACACACGTTTGCTACAACCTGAGCTGTATATCTTGAGCGAAATTTATATATACCTAACATTCTGAACCTTGAAGAACCATGAAGATCAAGCGGTGAACGTTATTTCAGGTTACAGATATAGCAATTCGAAACAGCAGCGGCACTAGCGGCAGTGCATCGTCGCCGAGTTCCGGGGTTAGCAGTCAACTCACCGGCAGCCAGCAGCAACAGCAGCAGCAACATGCATCTAGCCAGCAGAACAATAATAGCTCGCAGGCAAGTCTGGCTGCTCAGCTGGTCAGTCAGCAACTGTTGATGCAGAATGCTCTCGGGGCACTGGCGCCCCAGGAAATCCAAGCGCTCGCGTCCACGTTACAGCAACAGCAGCAATCGCTGCAGCAACAGCTGCACCAATACGCAATGTTTCAGCAAGCCAACTCGACGTCGACGACGTCGCAACTTACGCCCCACGCACAATTCTTTCTGCAGAATCACGTAAGTTTGTGCAAATTTTTTCCCTGTAACGTGAGCGTAGAGCGAGCTCGTGCATTTCCGATCTCCGACGTTCATTGTTCTACCGACAGCTAACTCTGTCAAATTACGTACCTGCTCGATGCCGAATTACGATTCGTACCGACGCGATTTCGTCGGCAGGATCGAGAGGATCCGAGAGCAGCGACGTTCTGGCCGTGCTATCTGATCGGGCGCAGATCCGGCGAGAGCGAACGTCTTATTCTTTGCGATTGCTCTCTCGCGATTCAACGTCGAGATAGCCGTCTGGCGACGGCACAAAGGGGCCCTGGATGCTGGCTTCTCGTTTAGGCTCAACGGTGCGATGCGCGCGGACAGCACCACACTTGCAACCGCATCACGGCCGAATTTCGCGCTCCATTACGCCGCATTAAAGTCTTTGAGAATAGTGCTCGATGACTTTTAGGTAAAAGCTTTCCCGCAATTGCTTCATAACTAGGCAAATTATATATTTTTGTCCCCACAAAAGAACAGTTGTGACAAAAGTTGTGAATAGAAAGAAAGAATTTTGAGGAAAAGTGTTTCGGTAAATTGTGCTCGAGACTTCGTTTTTTTAAAGAAATTTTAATTTAAATGTACGAAGATAAAAAAGATTTTGCTAAAGAGGTTGAACTTTAAAATATTCAAATCTGATCACAGTTACAGTATTATAAACGATCTCTTCGGTTTCTTCTTTCCAAGAAACACGCGCTTTTACATGTAAAAAGCAATAAAAATGCACACAGACTATATAATAACCGAGAGAAAGTCCCGGGAAATGCATACAAAAAGATTTCCTGATGTTCCCCGATAAGTATCACGTTTCATGCATGGCGCAAGACGCGTTTGAGGATTATCGGAAAAGAAGCGACATATTTATCAGTCGTCTCGCAGCATGCGTTTCTGCGATGAAAGGAGCGTTCCACGATTTTCTCACTATTTGTCCGTCGGATCTTTCGGATCGGCAGAAAGAAGAGGAATCGATCCGCCGATATCCGGGGATACGTTGAAAAACGATCCCGCTTCCTGGATGCGCACCCTCCTCCCCACGTTCGTGCGGCCCTTCTCGCGAGCGATTTGAATGGGCCGGGCTCTGCATTTACGAAAAAATGCCTATAGAATCCGGTCACGACGTGCGCGTGCAACTATAGTCTCCGGGAAAAATCAACAAAACGACTTCGAGCTTTAACACACTTAATGGGCACCCGCGTCTCCGTCGTGTGTATTATAGGTTTATTGTGCGTGCACACGTATAATGCGTATTTGCGTGTAGGGCCTGTAAGGCCCTACGCAGATATTCTCTGTCTCTCTCCCCTGAAAGATACCGCACGGTCCTACAAGATGGTAGGTACAAGGCCCTTCGGCACCTTGCCATGGGGTGCCTTTTGTTACCTCACACGTGGCCAGGATGTTTCCTTTTTTGCGCCCCGCTTCTTCCCCTCCCGAGCTACGGGAGGATTCGATTCTCTCTCCGCGTGTTCTTATCCTTTCGGTTTTTTTATTCGCGCGGAGCATTAAGAAAAGGGCACACGACCTTCTTCAGTCGGAAAACCGTTTCAACGAATACAACCTGCCCTTTTCCTGAACAACCCCTTCGCGGATGATTACATACGTGCGCCACGTGTGGGGCTTTTGTGACTTATCTGCCGCAACAAACATTTAATTTCTTCATTTCGATACTTCCTCCACGCTTTATTCTGATCGCCGAAGAGTCATTTAATGCAAAATTTCTTGCTAAATTAAATTTTGAAATTATTTATAACAATAAGTGCAATATTTATTGCAATTTTTAGTGGAACCGGCTTACGAATATAAACATGTATATAGAATATTAAATGAACTATCAATTAATTAACTATCAGAAAGATTATTACACTGCATAAAGTATAGTGTTATACATTATTTTCGGTAAATCGCAGTTTTTTAATTAAATATGTATGAAGTGTTTTAAGATATCTGTAAATTAATTCTCTCGCTTTGGTGCTGTTCGTATCGCAAACAGAAGGAGTTCAATCCTGCTTAAAGTTAGATGGGTGCTTTGGAATTGTAGACGATAACCTGTGCGGTTGATCCCGCACGTGGCTCAACTCGAGGCGTTTCCGTAGGGTGTCTTCGCGGCCACAATGCGCATAAACTAGCTGCTCGTATGCCAGCGACACGCGACCAATCCAAAACCCTTTCCGATCCCGGATACCGTGCCCGTGACGCGAACCCCTTATTCCCATAATCGAGTACCATGGCTGAGGAAAGGGTGAAGATAATCGATCGGACAGATTTAACCCTTAGAATTATATTTTTAGTACCTGTGCACGAGCTCGACACGTGGCGCACGATTCATCGCTCGAAACATTGAAAATAATAAAGACAGAAACGTTTATCTTCATTTAAGAATGACGAGTGTAAAAATTATATAAATAGATATGAACAGTAGTATATCTTTTAATTACGAGACTTATTTATAAGTTCTGATACAATTTTATCTTCTTTATATTTCTGAAAAAAGTTTTTTCATTGCGAGCAGTTATAGTTATTTTAATTAACTTGAATATTGTATGTTGGTAAATATATTTATGAATTTTGTGAATTGTAGTACCTGTACTAATTAAATATTTAAATTTTTCAGGTACATCAAGCAGTAGCACAGGCAGCTCAGCAGTTACAGGTCTTGCAGAAGCAAGCTCTTCATAGCAATAACCCCTTAGTAGGGCGAAGTTTGACACAGCAAAGATCGCAATCTTCACCAACACCTGATATGTCACCGGTAGTAAAAGCACCACAGCCGAAGCTGGAACCTTCGCCAGAAGAAACAACGGATCTCGAAGAACTTGAACAGTTTGCCAAGACGTTTAAACAAAGACGAATCAAGCTCGGTTTCACTCAAGGAGACGTGGGACTCGCCATGGGCAAGCTCTATGGTAACGATTTCTCCCAAACTACGATTTCCAGGTAAATATATATTATTAGCTTAAATTATAAATAAATTAGTGACAATTATAAATTTTGGACTTACGTCGTAAAAAATAGAAGAGAATATAGAAAGTTTACGTACAATTTTAATTAAATTATATCGAACCTGATTAAGTGGCATATTATTGATTGTAAATTAAACAAAATCGAAAATTTCAGGTTCGAGGCATTGAACCTCTCTTTCAAAAACATGTGCAAGTTAAAACCACTGCTACAAAAGTGGCTAGAAGATGCTGACAATTCTTTGAACAATCCGAACTCTCTCACGAATCCACTTACCACACCAGAAGCGATTGGTAGACGACGAAAGAAGAGGACGTCGATAGAAACGACTGTGAGAGTAGCTTTGGAAAAGGCTTTTCTCCAAAATCCAAAGCCCACATCCGAAGAAATAACGATATTGGCAGAAAGCCTCGGAATGGAGAAAGAAGTGGTTCGTGTATGGTTCTGTAATAGGTAAGCATTACTAAGATATGATTATGGAACGATGTGTTTCTATCTTTATCTTCTTTTCTAATATATGTAACATCCTAGACTAAATTTTTAGTTTTGTTCTTTTCAATCATAACATGATTGAATTTTAGGAGGCAAAAAGAAAAGAGGATTAATCCGCCAACGGCGGCAATGGGCAGTCCAACGATGGCATCCCCGGCGCCCTCGATGTTTGCTTCCCTTGCAAGTTCCATATCCAGTAGCCCTCTAGCTCTTACGACGCATTCTTCCGGTATGGGACACTCGCTCAATTCTCATTCGACGCCTTTGAGCTCACCTTTGCCTTTGGCGTTGGTGGCCTCGGCAGGCAGCAATTATCATCCGCTGAGCGGCAAGAGCCACGAGTGACATCAGCAAGCAATCCATCAAACTGCAGCTCTTTATCACCCTCAACATCAGCAGCAGCAGCAGCAACAACAATCCCAACGGCAGCAGCATCATCAGCACCAACGACGCTTGTGTAATCTACCGGAATTCTATCAATAGCTAGTAACGTAATTAAAAATGATCCTCGCAATCAATTTGAAGATATTTTACAATAACCAATGAGATATATAATCGAGAATTAAGCAAAATAATTCTTTTTTTGTTTTGGATAAATGTGATCTGTTTTGAGTATATTTTTTGTTTATTGTCTGCAAGTAACAAGTGCAAAATGAAGAAAAAACAAGCAGGTATATATACAAAATATATGTGAGAACAAAACACTTAATTAAATAGTTACGAAAACATTTAATACATCGTGTAAGTGCAGGTTGCACCGTAACGAACAACTGATCAACAGAGATGATGAGAATTTAAAATATTCGGGAATGAGTTGTTTGGACCTTGTTTTTGAAGGAAATCAATGTCGACTTACTCTGGACTCGTGTAGTATATTATTATTCATTACGGTGTATTCTGTTTATATGTAGACGTGTTGATGCACGTACATCGTACATATCCATATAAAAGAGCTGTATATATGTAAGTTTAGATACGAATTTATTGACTGATATTGGGAATGCAAGATGTGATGTCCACGCGCAGTGCCGGATACCGAATAGCATTATATCCCGAATAGATTTGATATAAGAAACATTATAATATATTTATGCCAAAGTGTATTATTGTATATATATATATATATATATAAAAAGTATAATAAGTATTGCTATATACGTTTAGAAAACATATAAAATTATACCATATACATACATACATACATACATACATACATACATACATACATACACACACACATTCGTGAATAGAGAAATAAAAACAATTTTACAAAAGTTTCGACGGCAACGTAGCGTCACGATTGACGAATCACTTTCTTGATAAAAACTTTTTTCCCAATTGCGAGTGATAGTTAATAAGATTTTAGTTTACGATCTGAAGGCAATATATATTGTACATACGATTACATATATACTTTATGCAAAATCCTGTAATACTATAGTATACATGGTATGCACTATCTATATAATATATATTGAGATTGTTGCTTAATTTCTATTGTACTTCGTGCGCATCTTATCTTCGACGCGCAGTAAATTATTATTGGATCTGTTTTTTGAACTGCGCTGCTACGAGTGCGTTCCACTTAGCGCTCACACCGAGTATCATTCTATCCATTCTGTTGAATATTCAGTAAGCAGCAAAGACAGAGTGACGCTCACGTCGAGCAATCGCCCAGTAAAACTTATCCTAGGTAATATGCAACCAATCTAGCAGCGCAGTTCAGAAACAATTTTAATAATTTTAATAATAATTGATTGCACGTCGAAGACAATCGTACGAATAATATATAAATATAATACAATATAATAGAAATTATACAACAACCTAACACATGTGTCGAATTCTTGTAAATAATGTTTAATGTTTAAAATCAATGTTGAGTTGTACGCAAAGAAGCCATTAGATGGAAAATATATTATCTATAAGTCAACAGTAATGCAGAAATAATGAGACAATTATAAATGATTGTTTGTATGAGCTGTTGTGACTAACAGCGATAAAATACAAGTAAATTTTTAATTAAATGCTCAAATATTTTTCTTTAAATAGACATTGTTTTTATCTTTTCTTCAAATGCGACGAGTAATGGGCATAACAACATGCTCATATACATTTGCATTTTGCAATTGCTGTACCGCAGATTTGAAAGGTTTTAATACTTTATATGCAAGGAGCAAGGATTACAACGTTTCTCTGAAATATAAAACATTCACGCCTAGTCGATAATTTTACTATTAGAACATGCTAACCAAAACACTATCAAAATGCGTGAAGAATATGAAAAGTAAAAGAAATTGCAGAATTCATAAAGAAGAAAAATGAATGAAGAAAACAGAATTTAACGTGATGCCGAAGAGACATATTAAATGTTACTTTGATTTAAGTGACAAACAATTAATGAACAATATTTTCCAGTACTGTTACAGACAAGTAACGAGAACGTAACATTTTAGTGATTTCCAAACATTACATAAACTAATTAAAATACCTTATTTAGGAAAATAATTTTTTTTCGAAAACCTACAAACATAATTTTTTTGTAAAACCAGAAGAAATACGTCAAATCGGTTTTGAAGATTGCACTTTACTTTCTTTACCTGAAAGTGAATACATAAATTTGTTACATAAATGTTTCTTCACTTTGCAAAATAGAATTCTGCAAACGTTGCTGCGAGTCTCGTTATATTAAATTATATTTTACGCTTACTATGATTGACCTGCCATGGCAATCAATTTTCGGTGACTAATAAACGGCTATGATATTAGATATAAACGGACGGAGTGTAGCAAACGATACCGTGATATATCAATTATATACTTATTTCTGAGATCCATCCGTGCGCACAGATTTCATTATCGACGTACAGAATCAATATAAATGTATACAATAGATAGCAATTATATATTGTAACGGCGCATAGGTATCGAATGTACCATCGTATATTCGTTACTTGTATGTATAATCGTGCAAACAGATACAAAGATACGCGAATACAAATACACACATACACATACACGCGTACGCGTACGTGAGAATATAATGAATGTATAAAAAGGAAATGTACATAATATGTGTATAGTAAGAAAGATCCATCGCATCGGATCGTTAAAAACTAGCAATGTGTATTATGTCATTCTTAGTAGTGTACGGTCTTTACGATTGTCATGAATCATTCTTATCATCATCTATATATTATACATATATGTCATAATCGTCACACACATAGCTACCATTATTAAATTGACGTTGCTTGTCCTGTAAATTACTATGAGATTTTTTACGCGTCTGCGAGCAGTGATTTACTTTTGTATGACCGTACGTAATTGCACTGAGGGAAAACACGTTGTCAAATTGTCGATATATACAATTCAATATCTTGTATGAAATTGTGCCAGTGTATATTTATGTTTCGCTGCGAAGTAGCTTATAATGCAAAGGTATTCAGAGTATTACGCGATGGTGGTTTGGCGATGCAACAATCTCGCGAGAAAAGTGGTACAACGTATCCTTCAACGATCAGTAATCAGGAATAATTGCGGAGCTTCGGAAGTTTTGTGAACATTTAAAGAGCTTAGATTTTTATTATCTCATTTTGTCCATTTTATTTTATTTTCTTACTTCTTGTTTTAATAAACTCAATCGTGGTCGCGTAAACCACGGAAAAAAATTATTATACAATAGAAATGTGTGAATTATTGGGGTATGCATATACAAATTCTGGCGTGCTCGATAATCTCTCCTCGATTCATTCCACTTCATTTTCATTTTAGTTCCAATTTTTACATTTTCTACTCCCAATATCGTGGACCAGGCTGCAGCAAGGGCATCAACGAATACGCGCGCGCGGGCAGAAGCCGGGTTACATAAATTAGAATAAAATGAGAAACGTAAACAAAGAGAGAGTTCCTAGAGTCGCACACTCATTAAATAGATACGCGGACCGACGATGATGAGCGACGAAAAAAATAATCGATCGATAATACTATATAGATTGCGAAAAAATCGGAACAAAAAGGAGACGGGGGTAAGGATTTCGATTTTTGTTCGTAGGAGTACTTGTAAATAATCGATTAGGATAAGAGTGTATATACCATGTTAATGTATAAGATACATTTTATGTAGACATAATCCCCGCCCCGGTGCAAAATCATTGTCGATGATTGATTTGACTTCGCACGTTCGATATGTTGATGCGATGCGTGAGTGGAGAGACATGTTATCTTATTGCTGACTGCATTAGTTGCATTCACAAATAATTCTTTTATTATTATTATTATTATATTATTTCATTATATTTTAACTTTTATTATGTAAGAATAAAAATGCTAGAGATTTTAGTTACATCAGAACACTTTTTATTTAATTTATTGTGGACCCGCTCCTTTATTTCCTACAGTCACGATTTCAGTTTATGTCCTTATAAAACAAAATTAAACTATAATTAGCATGAATCATCGAGTGGATATTTATTCGTTAGTTTCATTCATTAGACCGTTATGTTTGATCGTTGCAACGAATAATCATTGCAACAGAGGTGCATCTTTCTCCTACCGTCCTGTGTCTCGTTTACTCTGTACATACTACCTGTACATACGATTTAATAGTAGATAAATAATATTCCAACGCGTCATATATATATATATATATATATATATATATATGTATGTATATATATACATGCGTAAAGCCAATTTACGTGCGGACGGAATAAGAGAAACGGAATTACAGAGATATAGCGATCGATTCTTAACTTCGAATTAATGTCGAAGCGCGACTGACGTTATTAACAATGAATTACCAGTTATCATAAATAATAAAAATCCATTCACACGACAATTTAGGAGTATTCAGCAGGGGATAGAAAAACCGTGGTAGATAAATGAGGAGAACTACCGAGAGGAACTTTTTCTGCTTTTTATTTCCATCCGCATGTAATTGGCTTAAGATGATCCTAGATGTTCAGTAATTAGGGGAAAAAACAGCGAAGCTACAAAGCTCCGGGTATACCAATTAGTCGATTACTCGTAGAAGAGTTTGTACTGTCGACGTAAGACCGAATTGGATACTTTGAATTATAACGGTGCCACGTACCGAATTAGGAAGATTGAGTTAAAACCTACCCGTATAAAAAAAGTATATTAAGACATTTAATTTCTGCTTTAATAAGACTCACCTCTTTTTGTACTTCATGAGATACCTAGCGAAGCGTGACTGTAACATATATAATACGTGACAAGCGTTTTGTAAATTTTGTACCGTGTTCGTAAATAGTTTCGTGCAGCACCTCGCGATGTTGTACAAAAATTCTTAATTTTTTTTTCGACATATCTTGCACCCTCACACTTAGTAATTTAGAGTATCCATTTCGCAATGTCTTCGTGAAGGATTCTAGAATTACTAATAGATTTTACTAACGTTCGATGTGTGTAACACGTTATCACAAGGCGCATAACATAATCGTGTAAGGGTAATAATACGCGAGGAGCACGGTATGACAGTTCTTAAAAAAACGTATTACGACGATCGGAGATCGCGTTCAAACGAGAATAAAAGATCGTTTGATTATTTTGTACTAAGAATTATCGACTAAAGAATTGTCGAGCGGTCACGAACGACGGTGTCGCGACTCGCGAATCTTTCCGTCAGCCGACTGTAATAATTAGAAAAAATTCCTTGCTAATGCGTGTCTGTGCTGCTGTCACCTTTCACTTTTTGACGAAAGGGCAATTTTTGAGGGAGTAAAAGGGGAGGAATGATAGAGAGCGAATGAGAGTGAGAGAGAGAAAGCGAGAATGCCGAATGGTGTATAAATAAAATCATATCAGTCGTGAATAGTTCGTGTTATCTAGATATACTACGATTATTACGATTATTATTTATCACAATATGATTAGCGAAGAATATTGTAATTGTATAATAAACTGGATCATAGATAATATATATCTCTATTTTCCCGGTGTCATTTAACAATTTTAAGTACAATGTTTAAACGTTTATGATAAGTTTGAATTCTTTAATTTCATATTAATGATTTAAATTATAATTTTATTACTTTTATCTACACCCACATAAAACGAAAACCTCCATTGGACGTCCAATGGACGTCTGTCATGGAGGTTCAGACCATCCAGTGGACGTCCTTTAGACATCCAATGGACAGCCACTAGAAATCCATAGTTCCGCTTTGCGTACGTCCAATAGACCTCCATTAGACATCTTCACAGACGTCCATGGGACGTCGATTGGACGTTTTGTGGATCATTAATAGAGGGTTCACGGAGCCTCGGTGGACGACTAACCGACGTTCCGTGGATCATTAATGGAAACTTCATGGAGCCTCGAAGGACGACCCAGGCAGCACACATTGGTTTCAAAGCCGTTATAAACGTTTTAACGTAACGTTTCATAACCATTTTATTGAAACGTTTATTTAGGAGAAAAATGTCTAACGAAAAAACATTAAGAGAAACGTTTCTTTTTCGGGAAAAAACGTTTCAGAAACCATCGGAAAAATATTTATCAATTCTATATATCAGTGCCTCAAAGATAGACAGAGTTAAGTCACATTTTTGTAAAAAAAACTAGATTTTATATTTTATGAATTACTCTCTAAATTTCGTGTAGTGAAATCTCACTCTTTTGGAATGAGATATCACTTCAAGCAATAATGATTTCAAAAGAAAAGAAGAAGAAAAGAGTACTGGATCGGTTTTCCGGATGGTTATTTATAAGGTGATAACGCAAATGTTTCTTGCGTGAACGTCACGCCTGGCCTAGCCATCTATCGGTCGCTTGGTGAATCAGAGGCGGGAATCTCACACACACACTTATGTTGATTTTTGTCTCTTGTTCCATAATCGAGTACATTGAAACGTATGATGTAAAAATAATTAATACTCGCAAATTAAGTAGAAATTACTATTTTTTTCTATATTAATTATATAATTTTGAATCAATTTAATAAAACACATTTTTCGTTTCTGTGGAAACGTGAAAAATACGTTTTTAAAGTTAGGTCTAAAAACGGTTTCTATTTAAACCGTTTCTTAAATGGTACTTTATGTTTCTTAGACATTAGATACGTCTAAGAAACATATATTAGACTAACATGTGCTGCCTGGGGACTAACCGACGTTCCGTGGATCATTAATGGACGGTTCATGGAGCATCGATGGACGTCTATTAGACATCCGTGGATCATTAATGGAAGTTTCATGGAGCCTCGATAGACGACTAACCGACGATCCGTGGATCATTTATGGACGGTTCATGGAGCATCGGTGGACGTCTATTAGACGTTCCGTGGATCATTAATGGAAACTTCATGGAACCGCGATGCCACGAAACGTCGGTTAGTCGTCCATCGAGGCTCTATAAACCTTCCATTAATGGTCCATGGGACGTACATTAATCGTCCACCGAGGTTCCGTGAATCTTCTATTAATGATCCACGGTACGTCTAATAGACGTCTTTAAAGACGTCTAAAGGCAGGAGCACAGACTTTTGCATAAGCGCATAAAAAGATGCATAAGAAATTTGATTGGTCTATAAGCATGTGCATAAGGAAATGGACCAATCAAATTCCTTATGCAGCTGTTTATGCGCTTATGCAAAAGTTTGTGCTCCTGCCTTAATGCAGATCCACTGGACGTGCAAGGCGGAACTATGGATTTCTAGTAGCCGTCTAATGGATGTCTAGTGGATCTCTACTGGATGTTCCGAATCTCCATGACATACGTCTAATGGACGTCCATTACAGATTTTCGGTGGATGTAAATTTACGTAAAAATAACTTCAATTATATACATATATTATTAATAATTAAAAATAAATTCTATAATATTGTGAATTTCTAAATGTTAAACAAAATTAGCTGAAAAATTGTAATTAATAATGAAACTTAAATATTAGTTTATTGGAAATACTCTATATGTTTAATAAATCTATTATACATCCATAATGGATGTCTAATGGACATCTGCAATGGATTTGTAGAGGACATCTATTATGGAGATAGGATGGACTTCTAATGGACGTCTATCTGACTTCCACTATGGAGATATATATCCCATGGAGCTATGGAGGTATCATGGATCTCTAATAGACGTCCATCTGACGTCTATCGTGGAGATAGATGTCCCATGGAGCTATGGAGGTTTCATGGACATCCACTGGATGCTAATTTCTATGTGGGCATATATTGCAATATGATTCGACAATGTCGAATTTTCTGTTTAAAAGAAGGAAGAAACGAAGAAGATACTTATTTTCTTTTATTTATGTCTTTAAATTAATTTAAATCATTAAATCTTTAAATAATTAAATTTGTTTACCTAAAAAAATCGTGATTGACATTACCGACAAGTCGGGAAGATAAAAATGCTTCGAAACAGCTTTCAGTTCCTGCTGTCGATAATACTAGTCACGACTTTTAGCTCTATCTGAATGATGGCGCTTTCGGATCAACGAGGTTATGTGCGTAGAGCGCTACTGTATTCTCGGCCGTATTATTTGTGCACGAAAAGAATCAATAATATAACCTACAAAACAGACCTCAATCGCACGAGGATGCCCAGAGCGAAGAAAAAGTCGAAAACAGAGAGGGCCGGGATTGACAATGCGTGGTCGTTAAAAATCCCAGAGTTCAAGGAACAGGATAACCCGCACCGTCTGCTGGAGGAAAGCTCGTTTGCCAGCATGTTTCCCAAGTATCGGGAGCAGTACTTGAAGGAACATTGGCCATTGGTGCAGAAGGCGTTGGTCGAGCACCACCTGAAAGCCGAGCTGGATCTTCTCGAGGGTAGCATGACAGTGAAAACCACGAGGAAGACCTGGGATCCGTACATCATCGTCAAGGCACGTGACATGATCAAGCTCATGGCTCGCTCAGTTCCCTTCGAACAGGCGATGCGAGTTCTTCAGGACGACGTTGGCGCGGATGTTGTGAAGATCTCGTCACTCGTCAGGAACAAGGAGAAGTTCATCAAGAGGAGGCAACGGCTTATTGGACCAAATGGATGTAACTTAAAATCCCTTGAGCTGCTCACTAACTGCTACATCGTGGTCCAGGGCCAAACTGTATCGGCATTGGGTCCATACAGGGGTCTGCAGCAAGTGAGAAAGATAGTAGAGGATACCATGAACAATATTCACCCAGTTTATAGCCTCAAGGCGTTGATGATCAAAAGAGAGCTCGCCAAAAATCCGAATCTGAAGAACGAGGATTGGGAGCGATATCTTCCCAAGTATAACAGTAAGAACACAAGTAAGCGCAAAGAGCCGAAGAAGAAGAAGGAGAAGAAACCATACACGCCATTCCCGCCGCCTCAGCAGGAGAGTAAGCTCGACAAGGAGATGGCGTCTGGTGAATACTTCTTGAAAGAGGAACAGAAGAGAGCGAAGAGGAAGAAGGAACAAGAGGCCAGGCACGAAGAGGCGACCAAGAGAAGGCAGGAGCGCAGGGCACAGGCGTTTGTGCCACCTGAAGAGAAACCTGTTGAAAGTAAAGTTACGGACAGTGATATGGACATTGAGGAAATAAAGAAAAAAATTCAGAAAGGACTGAAGAAACGTAAAACAGAGTGACGACGTCAAAGTGCAACATAAGATGGACATTTCTTATAAATATAATTATTCATGTTAATAAGTACATACCATGAATGATATGTAAAGTGTTGTGCGAAAGAATGACTCCTGTTAATAAATTTACGGGAATAGTCCGTTATTTTATTAGAAAAACTTTTTATAATTACCGTGGTATTGCATTCTTAACATATATATTTATATAATTATTTTACATTTGCAAAATATAGAGCAGAGAAAATTTTAGTATTTACCATCTTGAAGACAAATATACTTAGAATTTGTCGTATGTATATTTTTCTCTCTTCTTCTCCCCCCGTGACATATTCTGTTATTAAATTTTACGGAGTAAAATTTCGCCGGATATCTCTTATAAAACATCAATAAAATAAAATAAAATTTTACACGTGTCTTCGGAATAAAGATATAACGTTTCTAATATTGATCATACCCCTCGTTTAACTTCCGTTTTCAATTCTGCTTTCTCGGCCGCGATATTTTATGTATATAGTCAAAGTATATAAAGTCTTCAATATGCTAGTACCTTGCTCGATTCCATGCAATCGCCATTTCAAATCTCGTCGCGAAAATTATTGTAATTTGAAAGTAGCGGGTGCTGAACTGCCGCTGGATTATTTTTCGATATATCCAAAATCGCTTTTATCAGACAAAATATTATCTAACGCATCGTTTATTTATTTATTATGTATGACAAGGGTGTAAATGCTCGTTTAATGTACAGCGCTCTTAATTCTATACGTTCGCACCGCAATTCCGTTCCTTAAGTACAAATTTTCATATTACTGGACACACGAATATTAACATTGACTGGTTATCCGCTATCTTAAAGTTAAGATTGAATCTCCCTATTATCTTACAGGTTTATCGCTCTCGGAAGTATAATGTCTCGTTAGCTTACGTCTACACTTATATCGTGGGTATATTTACATACAGATACACGAACAGGATTGGTGTGCGACGAATTCCGTTTGCGGAAAATGCACGGAAGCGACGAATAAGTGTTCACGTTGATAGTAAAATACACTGCTCGATATTATTATTAGGACGGGAGGGAAATAATCAGCGGAATATGCGTAATTATATTTACAATGCGACGGTTCCCGGAAATCGCGTAAAGTTCCAGAATTTGCACGTGCACGCTATCCTTTGCGCGTGTACACACACGTATTCAGTAATCCCATGTCTCTTCCATTTATCCATGGCTCTCGTTATTAATCCGAAGTGAATCTCTTAACGAGAACGTTACTAAACAGATTATTATGGGATGTAAGTGGCAATATTTTTGTTTCATAAGCTAATATCAAAAGGACTGCAGAACCTTCATGTCAGCCGTAATAATAGCCAAGCCGTCTGATGTTAAAAGTCCAGTTTACTCTGTTACTTAAGCCTCGTATTATTCCTCCGTTGAGTGAAGTTTGCTCGGAATTATCTGAAATACAAAGTTCTGCGTAGTACACTTTTGAAACTTGCTACGGCAAAATCCTTTAATTCCAATGTTAACTAACTCCGTAATTACAGCTCGCTTTTAATCTCGAGCTACGGGAAAGTCGATTCCATCCTTCAGAATCCTTCAAAGGATCTGTTATCGAAAGGAAGCGCGATAGCGATACGTTAGGGATGCCCCTAATGAGGTGTACATTATCAACGTATATATCGTCGTCAGCCGGTATCCTGATTAAAAGAAAACGGTTTAAGGATGGCGCGTCTTCTTGATAAACAGTAAAAATTTCCGATCTCCTCAACAACATTTTGATTTTCAAAAGCAGTTCGTGAGTATTTAATGCTATATATGCAAAGCAATCGCGTTCGTTTAATTAGGACACGGCCGAACTAATCTCGATTGCGCGATATATATCTACATTAAAGTGTTATTGACCTACGTATAATAATATCAATATCAAAAGAACTTTCCTAAGAGACGCTAACGTAGCTACTAGCGTGGATGTAACATGCTCGTGTATCGTACAAAAAACTTTATACGATATTCTTATTATTCATCTCACTTCGGTATTTGTAGTCCCAGCGTGAAGCAACGGCAGTAAGATATTATCGTCGGAAAGTATAAGTGTACAAAAGATCGCGTCTGCTAACATGTATTGCTATATATATATATGTATATATTAGTCGCGCCAACTTTCATTTTGATTCACTTAACACGTTGTAGGCGAGTATTATTATAGATTCGTGCAGCGCTGCATTCGATTTTTAGATTCAATTCGATCCTTGGAATTTCTTTCGCGTTTGCGTTGTTTATTTAACTCTTATTAGGAGATCGAACTTCTTCGTTAGCCGTAATATTGTTAACGTTATCGTTACAAGAAAGAATGAGGAGAAATGAAATATCTGAAGAATCAAAATTTTGTTTCAGAAAATTAGGAAATTAACGGTACGAATAAAAAGAACGAATTTCCTCGAACTCGTCTACTTTTGTAAAATCCTACAATATGTTAAGCATGCTCGTACACCCCGATTAGCCCGCGCTTTTTGTTTTCTATTCACACAACCAAGCAAATATACAATTGATTACAAAAATAAAGCTCTCCTGCGAGTCATAGCGCATGCTTTTTAATGGAAAAGCATTTTATTTATTCGCCGCAATGTTTTTGTTTGATTGAGGAAAATGATATCGGCGGATTAGAGATGCGTTGTACGTACACATTAGGATCAGATGAAGATAAATTGTAGAGATCTGGTCGTCTGATTTTGAGTCTGGCGAATATAGTAATACTAGCCGCTGAGAAGAAGCTTCTTGCATTTTATACTCTCACTTCAAATCAAGATCAACGCAGATCCCGTCGTAAATCTCCGAATATAGTTTGCGTACAATGACAAACTGTATTTCAAAACGTCTAAAGAGAGTATGGAAGAGTTTTACTGTACACTATATAAAAAAAATTTAACAATTAAAATATTCCAATCCACATATAACATGAAACAATAATAACTTTATTGTAATCGATACTTCGTATCATTTCTTCGCTTGTGTAATTTGCAGAAGTTTCTTCGGGAATTATCTAGTTAAAAGCATAGTCTCAAAACGTTTGTAATAAAACTATCGGTTATTCAAAACCGATAATTAGTAATGCCAGGTGCAAAAGCCTGGCTTTCTTCATTTAAAAGATTGCATGTATAATAAATATAAAAAAGAAGGATGAGCTGCCCGCCGATTGGACATACCCAGAGAAATGACTTGATTATCGATTTTCATAACCTTGGATTTTTAAATCCAGGTTAAGGTGCAACTAAAACAAAGCTCATGAATTTAGATTGCACTATAAAATTAATCGATATTCGAGAGTATATCTTATAGATCGATTGGTTCCAATTTAACTCTTCAATTTTCATTGTCGACTCAATTCTTCAGTTTACTTTTAAGTAAGTTTCGAGATCAACGATATCGCGAATTGAAGAATTAATTGCATGATTGCGAGTGCGTAACGCTAAAAGTCAGCTTAAGTAACGTGTATTCCTCAGAGGAATAAGTTTGAGTCTCAAGTGTCATAAGTGCATGAAAGCTGCATCGCATATATGCACTTCAATTGTATCTTAATTAATATAGACGCTCAATCTTTCATAATGCATTGTACCTCGAAAATACGAGATTTTTTGAATTCTCTTTTTATTTTTTCGAAGCTGCAAGTATTAAAGATAGCATTCGTAACAGTATGACTTTCGCCCGTTTAAATCGATCGCACGAGCGCGATACGTGTGGAGTATCATAATTCCTGGATTAGATCCGAGAATGAAAATGCAATCGCCAATCAGTGTGCAGCTTTGGTTGCGGCTTTCGCATTATCACTGTTCGCGCACACGCTCCACTTTCGCGCTTTCTACATTATTTTATTATAAATAATTTTACACTTATCACGCGCGCACACATCCATCGCGAAACTGACTTCAACCTCAGTCAGTTAATCATCCGTCGTCATAAAAGTGGAATCGTAAGATCGAATGTCTTATTAGTGCCTAAGAAAACGATCGAAAGCGACAGTACTCCCGATGAATATCCAAACTGAAGCTTATCGATTATTATTATCTCAGAACTTCGTCAATCTTTTTTTCCCAAGTTACTCAAACACACTCTTGCATTTCTTCCACTCAACGTGAGATCTCATCCGAGTCTCGTAGAACGTGCTGCGTCGAGAACCTGCAAGTTAGCACGGTACAAAATGGACTTCGATCGATATCATCCGGGAGCCCACAAAGAGTCACCATTAGCGCGCGAAGATATCGCGCCGGTCTACGACAAGCAGCCTGTCGGGATCGATCAATCTGGTCGCGCGCACAAACAAGTCTAGCGCTTAATTAGATGACACAATCTGACGCGATCGGCCCTCGTTAGGGTGACGATGATGATGATGCGGTGCGTGGCGCCATGTGAGAGTCCACGAGAGGTAACTGGCGCGTTCACCGCAACCATATCAGCTAGTGATTGTGGTTGTAGAGATGCCACCTCTGCGTTTCCGCGTTCGAGTCACACTTCTCTGCGGTGATGCCGCGTTGCGCGTGATACCGCGAGTCCACGCACACGGGTATTCTGGTGTGGCGTATCAAGCCACCCTCCAAGTGTCGCCACTTTTGATTATCGCTACCGTCGCAGATCTGCATCAGCAGCGTCGTGCCTTTGGCGTACACCGGCAGCGTCAGGCAGAGATCGTGGTGCTTGATCAGGCCGTCCTTCGTCAGGCCCCATTCCTTCAAAACGTAAAAATTGATGTTGACCAAGTTCTTAAGGTGGCGAAATTATTTCTTACTTAAATTATACTGCAAGATTCCTACCTGGTTACCGCCGGTATCGTGACAGGGATAGAGGCCCACGTTTCCGTCGAGGAGATGGCCCATACTGTCGAGACAGGCGGTACCCTGTTTCAGAGAACCCCCTGGACCACCTTCGCTCGTAGGGATGACCAACTCGGGATACACGTTCTTCAGATACCAGCTGAAAGGCTTGCAGTGCAGTCTCCGTTTTAGCTCCATTCGATCTTGTATGCTGAAATACATCATTTTTATTAATATAATTAAATCCTACCTGCTTTTATACATATTAGTTTTTGCTTTTAGTTATTTTATATAAATATTAGTATTACCAGTTGGTGTCAGATGATGATGGAGTGCAATACTCGAGCATTCGTCCCCCGAGAATCTAATTGAAATGTCAACGCACCGTATCTCTACTTACTTTCCATAAGGGATGTTCCGTGCCAGCGGCACGGCGTTATAGTAGAACTGCTTGTAGTCGTCCATCCATACTTCGGCAGCGCGCCTCGTGTTCCGAGCGAACACGTTTCCGCTGCCCCCGGGGAACGAGTAAGGATGACGCTTGCGGAATACATGGCCCACACGTGAGCAGGGGATAATCTCCAAGTTGCCACCGCATTGCCACACGCGGAACGATATTTCTAAAAGACAGTTACAAGAAGAACGCAAAGTTAGTAAGTGCGAATGTTAAGCGTGCGTGAGGGAAGAAGTATCACGGATGTAGGAGGGAAATGCATAAACTTCCTCCTGTTGGTCTCGATGTATCGTATTATTCGTAGAACGTTCTTGCAATTTTGTGAAAGACAGCTTGAAAATATCGGACAACAATTTCTACGCAGAGGCATCCTGTCTTAAATACGCAATTTGTAAAATTTTGCTTTTAGTTGGATGAACGCAACTGCGTTGCAATTTGCAATACAAATTTCTCATTAAATTAGGCTAAATTGAAATAACTTTAGTCTTACTTTCTCGAGAAACTCAGTAACTCTTCTATTTGAAATGGGGTCGAAGTTATTTCTAACTTCCCTCTTCTGACATATATTGGTTTTCCTCTGCTATGTTTTGTACGAAGTTCTTACAAACTGCACACAGGATGGTAGTTTCTGTCAAATAGTTCGTTTTCTGATGTTTGAAACGTGTAACATCAGGCAAAGTGTCTTTCTAAACAAATCGAAATATCGAAATAAAATTTTCCATCTCACTATGCTGTTGAATATAAACAAGCGATACAATTTCTTTTGTAATATTGATTTTATATTATATTTCAATCAAACATATTTCATTGCAAATCGTATCATGGATTGAGTTCGCTTCGCGAACTTTAACAAATTTCTTTTCTTTTCTGAACTTCTTTTCTTTTCTGAATAAACTTCTACAGCATAACAAATATATCGAAACAGTAAATTATTTACAAATTATTGTGATATGATGAAGTTCCTAAACAATCACAGTACTCAGTAAACTTATAAACTGAAAACTTTTTTCAAGCGCATTTATTTGCGCAGCTGTCGGATGTAGTAATGGATAAGCTAATATTTACGCCAATAATACTGTGCTGTGTCTTGATAATTTTTAATAAAATTTGATAGGAAGTTCTCATTAAAACTTGTTGAGAAAATATAACTTTCGATCCAATAAAAAGTTTAGTCTTTACTCTTCAAGATATTCATCGTGCGGTGCATGTCTCGCAAGAAAATATTTAAAATGAAGTAGGATTGACTACATGCAATACACCTTCATAGCACTTACAGAGTCTTCTAAACTAACATTCATAGTGAATCATTATCTAACGAATAATTATGAAGATTTCTTATTTATCAATCTATTATATATTATTTATCTATAAACCTGACAGATTTGGAAATCAAATTCGAAATCGAATAATTCTTAATTTTTACGAAATAACAATTCATGTAACACGTTAACACATTAAGTTAGAAATAAGCGAGTGTAATTAATTGCGCTCTTAGTCAAAGGTTGAAAGTATAGTAATTTATGAATTATGAGCGCTGGTCTTAAACTGAAATAGCTTCAGATGTTATCTTTAATAAGACTCATATTTACAGTTGTTATTTAAATTGTTATTTCACGAGCGTATCGGATGTGATATTCGAAATGGAGTTTCATATTTCAAAGCGCGAACAATAATTACATTTTAGCTGGAGATTATAAGGGAGCAATACGGTCAGAAATATCGAAAAGCAATACATATTGGACAAATCCATTGTCATACCGAGATTTTCGCCGCCCCAGACATCCATCTGGGTATCGTATTTGCCGAGTTTCTCGAAGTACGCTTTGTTAATGACAAATAGCCCGCCAGCAATCATAGGGGTCCTAATGGCTTGCGTCGGATCCTTTTGTCTCGCTTGCCGTTCTGCTTGGCTGAGATACTCCCACTTAAAGACCAAACTCCAATCGAAACCACCCCTGAGATCAGCGGAGGCTCCTGGGAACAAGACAAAATTATCCGTGTGATTCGCTTCAAAAGGAACATCATTTACACAAGTCTCTGATATTTATAAAGACAAAAGCAAGTTGAAAGGATTTTTACTTTAAAAGTGGAAGTAAATTTGCATTAAAAATATATATACGATCGTAGAAAGACGTTTCTCTAATGTTTTACCGACACTCACCGATATATTGGAAAGTATCCATGCTGATAACATCGATCACCGGGCACACCACCCTTGTTGGGTCCTCCGCCACCCTCTCCAGAAGTGGCTCGAGCCAGTCGGCGTTACATTCGCAGTGCGAATCCAAAAATGTCAGCACGCTCGCGGTAGCCGCATCCGCGCCGCGAACACGCGATCTCATCAGACCCTCCCTCTTTTCGTTTCTGATTACGCGAACTTTGTGAATGCGCGATAATTCTTCGCCATCCTCAGCTGCAAATAAATCAATCTTCTTTTTAGCTTGTCATATTCTTAATTTTACATTAACCAAACGCATTCCGTGCAGAATGGATATAAATTGAATATTTGTGTAAAAACAATTACTACTTTAAATATTTTATTATAGAGTATTATCTATTGTTTTAAGTATTTTATTTAAATTTTACTCAGTTTGTATTATTTATCCATCAAATCAAGGGAAATTCTTGGTAAAAAAATGAAAAAATTCCAAATTGTGAAGATATTAATCATATATCAGAAAATTACGGGAAAATTTGGTAATGTGCTGTTTAGAACGATAAGCAATGTTACGAATGACGGATAAACCATGAATCACTGACCCTCCAACAGTATTATAAATGCAATATAGAACATAATATTAATGTGCCGTAATTGGATACGTAAAAATATACGATTTAATCACGGCAATTGCGTCGAATATTGTGCATGTATAATTCTCTTTGTAACAAATTGATCCACAAGCAATTCATTACTCTTAATTCTGTATAAATCGGATTTTATAATATTCTATTTATATTCTGTTTTATATTATTGTATTTTGTAGATTTACAATTTGCGTATTAAGTTGATGAGATTATGTTTCACGGAGAGTAAAGCGCTATTACCGTTTGTACAAACTGTGATTGACTTTTAAATAAATATATAGATAATAAGTTTGTATTATAACTACTTACGGTGATCGCTGAAATCATCTACCAGTATGATTTCTTTAATAAGATGTTCAGGACTTCTATTCAGCACACTGGAATAAAAGCAATTTTACACGTTTGTTAAATATAGTTTTTAATTTTAACGATTTCTATCATTTTAACGATCGTTTTATCTAATTGCTTAAGAAGTTTTGCAAATAACAAATCATGATAAACAATAAATAAATGTATCAATTTGTATTCTATTAATTATACACGAAGAATTTAAGTATCAACTTTGACATTTTCCGTAAACTTTGACATTTTCTCTTTTCCAAATATCGTTTTCCATAATACTGTAATACTATTCTGGTTTTTAGATTTAATCTAAAAATTCGATTCGCTATTCGAAACCCTTTCTTCCTTTGGAATTACTATCATTCATTTCTATATAAACTCTTCCGGTCGATTAACGTCAAATAAATTGAGGTACCGGATTAAGGAAAGAACAGAAGCTTTCGATTGTCCCATTGAATCTTTTATCAAAGTTTCAAGAACTTCACAGCACTTGCCCCTTGTTTGAACCTTCTCATGTTCCTTCGTGCTATTCTGTTCGCGAATTTAGTATAAGAGGATTGCAACTAATAAGGGTTCTTTTCACTAAGTAAGGCTCTTTAAGATTACGGGAAAAATTTAATTGCGGTCATTTATAAAATTAATCTTTAATGCCAATAGCTTGATTAGCTACATTAATAAAATAATGACAGATACTTTCTCTTTTTATTTTTTAAGCTTTGGAAAAGATTGCGCAATGTCTGAACTTCCACAAAGAACTGCAAGGCGTAAAATTGATCGTGAAATTCTTTGCGATTTCAAGATGGTAGTGGTGAGATGTGGCCTTGTCGTGGTAATTAAGACTTCCGTTTAATTTCATCGACTGACGCGATAGGGCCGATATATTTCCCTGACTCCACCACGTTACGATCTTAAATAAATTTTCCGACTCTTGCCTGCTTTCTCCTTCCGGTTCGACGAGAGAACTTCGTGCAACTTTTGCACGGAGGCTACCTCCGCCGAATAATGTGGTTCGTACTTTCCTTCACTCGGCGGGACGTTTTGCAATAAAAAATGTTTTAATTAATATGAGAACGTTTATGAGAAAAAAAAAACAGTGATTTATATCGCGTACAGTAACTTATAATCGTCTGGATAGAAACGATATAAAAAAAAAACGATTAATTACTCAAGAAATTTCAAATAAGACTCTAAGTTTCGTTGATTATTTGATTCATCACGTCCACATGTACGCGTATACGTGCATAATAAGTGCAAGGAATAAAACGATGGAACGATGATTAGAAAATTCCATTGCATGCCGTCGCTCACTTCCGGCTCTCATTGAGAATCTCCCTGCGTTTTTCGCATCTCACCGATGCATCGACAATGGAGGATTGCCATACCTCACCGTATACCATCTCTGCGATCGTGTGAGAATTTGTCCATTGGCAATTACTTTGCGTTTAGGAATTCGATCGCTCGCATATTGGAATCCGTACTTTATTCATTTTCTTACGGAATTCTTATACGAGTACTTTCATATACATTTACTCACATACATTTCCTTTATTTTTGTCTTTTATTTATTGTTTTATGATTTAAGATAGATTGAATATGCAAGAAACTGTTACAATATCATGTATAAAATTAATAATATTATAATATAATACAAAATATCTCAAAGAGAGGCCAAGAGGATTCATCTATCTAAATCTAAAATGTAATTACATTAGATTTTATGTAAAGCACAATTGTTTCGAACTTACCTGACAACGGTTCTGAGTAGCGTAGACCGTGCCTCATTGTGAAAAGTAATTATAACGGAAGTCGGCGGCAGATCCCGTCTCCATTGTTTCATCCTACACCTGTAATGAGAAAATTGTACAATTATTACAGTTACAAGAGAATATTTGAAACGCATTATCGACTCGGAATGAAAATCAATAGCCAACAGATGAATAAAAAGTATTCTGGTGATTCGGCGCATTTTGTGATGTTCGCACACGGTACAGATGCCATTCTTTAATATTTCAATTTTGACTTGTTGAGCGACAATAACGGATCACGTGTGGAAATAAAAATGGAACGAATGGGTTTTCTAGAATGAGATTTATGGAAACCTACACAACTGTTGCGAGATTAACGATACTTTCTGATATATTGCGATCGAACGCTGAACAAATGGTGAAACCAGAATATATTCTGATATTGCAATGTAAAACAAATTTTTTCAACAGCAACATAAAATTCTATAGTATTGTTTAATATTCAAATTGTTTTCACGTATCATATTTCTCATTGAAATGTCTGCATGTTGTTAACATGCTTATTACTTTATTCTATGCGCTCGGCTCCGTGCTTGTTAGCATTACCAGATAGCATTACATCGATAATGCTTCAATATTGGTCCGATCAACATGATGATGAGTTATCTGGAAATATTAATTGATTGTCTATGATTACACGCCAGTTTCATTTACGCAGCATATTCTAGATCCGCGAAATGTTTAATCAGATCCTCTTTAGTTGCACTAGATAATAAATATTTCTTTCATTCGATAAGTATTAGAGACATATCGAGATAAAATCCGTTTCACAATTCCAAATTTTGAAATCTGGCATTGGAGTAATTTGATAAAATATTGACTATTTCATTAATTGCAATTTTTTAAAGCAACTGCGAATGTCATTTAGCTTTCGCGACTACTAAATAATATCAGAGAAAACTTTCCATAAATTTGACGGGGATTTACTGCGGCTTTCTCTTTTTTTTATCACAATTTGGAGATTTTGCCGAGAGAGATGCGTCCGGTGTTTAATATTTGGTCGCTTTTTCTCGCGTATCGTATAAATATGGCCGTAAATGAGAAACAAAACGCGTTAAAGCTGTCGCATAAATTCGACTTGGCCATCCGCGTAACGGCATTTGCGCTATATTCATAAATTCGTGGTAAAACCGCTTCACTAAAGACACCGTATGGAAACCGTATTAGCCATTGCTTGCGCGATACAGATGCAAATCGCCGGTAACCCAAGTGAACATCGATATAAATTAAAAATCCTTCTCGTATTTTTCTCTCTTGCAATTCATTTTCTTCTGGAACTGTCGTAAAATCCCTTTTTACGATGCACATCATTTTTAAACGATTTAAAAGTTTAACAAACTGAAAGAAATAAGAAAAGTCGAGTTAACAACGTCGTTGCTCTTTAATTTATGCAGAACAATATAATCCAGTGAAATATAATCTTTTTTGAGATTATCTCAATCGCAATTTTATGATTGAGAAATCTTAAATATTTATTTCAGTGTTAACGTACTGTTTAACGTATTTACGCAATACTGCTCGCTCACAGTTCCATAATAATTTTCAAAGTAAAAGAAATTTAGACTTTATGTTTTGCTACAGTTTATATTTACTGCGAATTTATGATAGTTCCCTTCTTATTCATCAAGAATAATCCAAGAGCAAAAGTCAAAATAATCGTAATCGCACCGTCAGTATTTCGATGTGGAACGAAGGGAATAGTGCAAGCTGCCGAAAGTAACGCTTACAATTAGGCCAGAGAAATAAAGAGGTGAAGAGAGAAATAAGACGAGACGATATCGTTCGGGGCATAGAGAATCAGCACGACGAGGGTACATAAAAGCGGCCAGACCACCAGAACGATTCCAATATGTCAGCCCCTCTTTGCCGAGATAAACTCACGGGACGTGCACCGAATGCAGTCAGCCCGCCGAGATGCATAGGGCTGCGCGAGTGCACTTTTTCGCGCCGTCGCAACGAGATCGCGAAAAGTTTCGCACCGCTGTCGAAAGCTATCGTGTGCGCGAGTCATCGCCGCCGGATAAGGGGACCGGCAAACATGTAACTGAGACTAGTTCACCCCGAGAAAAATCGGCATTCCCATCCCTTGACTGAACTGAAAAGTCCGCATCAATGATGATCTATATGAGGGTGTATCCGTAATCTAACATACATCTTGTACGCGAGACATTTGACTATCGTTATTCCTTTCAAACTTTCTGTCGATCTTAAGGTGGTATAAGAAATTGTACCAATTAATTAAATCACTTTGCCTATTAAATTAGTATTCAACATGTCACGGTATTTTTAGCGAGAAGTATCGCGTGTAATTAAAGACTGAAATTTCGTTCGCCATCGCACGTTTGTCCGCGTGTAATAAAGCGACTCGAGTGGCGACAACTTCGGTAATGAGTTATTTAGATACTCATCAGCGCGCTTATCCACCCCCGGGCGCTTTCGTCTCGTCGCTTCGCCGCCACAGGCGACGCAGAGAATCGACAAATTAATTCGGAGAACCATAATTCCGAATTAAACCCTAGTCTCTGTGGCGACATGTTTGTCGACAACGGAATTGTGCACGCGCGCGTGCGAGCCTTAAAGCGGGTCCGGCAGATGAGACGGATCCGGACGGTTTAATTCGAAACTTCAATTTGGAATCCGCTTCGCGCTCCATCCGCTAAAGTGGATAACGCGCGGGCAGTCCGTCGAAAGCTCGATCGCGCATACGTACAATGTTTCATGACCGTGCATGTATGCACGTGCATACACGCTCGCGCGGATTGACAATTGTCGGAAAATACATCTTATGAAAGAGCGAAAGGGAGAAAGAGAGTGAGAGAGAATAGAGTGCGAAAACAAGTCGGTGCAATTTAAACAAGTGGGTATCGCAAATTGCCCTTTGAAATGTTGATCAGTACAATGTATAATTCGCAATATCTACTATCGTCGTATTTCAAATATATCATGTGCTCCTGTTTGAAGCCATAAATAATTCTGATAAACATGCTGTTTTTTTCTCACTTTTATGTCAGGCTTGAGTTTGGTTCAACGAATGCAAAACAAGGACACTCATGACACGTTCCAAATTAACTGTAAAATTTTCGCTACTTGTTGAAACGGTGAAATTGAAATGATACTTCCGAAGGGAACTTCTCTATAGCAGAGAGTATTAATAATATCGGGTAGTTGTTTGATACCAAGTTGAGTATCATCGAGGTCTATTATTACGCTGATAAAGCACATCAGAGATGAAATGTAAAACGTTACACAACGACGGAGTGCGAATGGTAATGGATGCAAATACGCGGTCCGTTTGTGGTGCTCGCAAATAGACGTACACCTGAACGCAATGTACAACACGGGATTTTACATGACTCCCTTTCCAGCAGTATTTTTATGCAACGCATAACATTTTTTTATTTCTCTTCTCGTCATCTGCTATAAGCTCCGCTAAACGCTCGCCAGTCGCCCCATAAATTTCATGCGTTACATCTACATGCACTTTTTTTGCAGACAGACGGGAATCGGGGCGACGCGTTAATCGCGCGTGATTTTGTGCCCGGAACGCATTGCGAAACCGGCTTGGCGAACGCGCGAATCACGTTAGTGCCAAAAATCACGTTACTTGCGGACATTGCGCGTCCCTGTTTCGTTCGGTCGAGAGCCGGGCGTTAATTTCGGAAAATGCAAAAAGCATTCCCGTGCTCGCTGCAAAAGCGTGTCGCCCGCACGACCGGGATTGCAGATTCTATGAAATCAGAGTGCATTCCGTCCGTTTACACGAAACTGTTTGGTGTCGCGAAAAACGGAGGCGTAGGAAGAGGTCGACCGCGCGAGAAAGTTTCAGACGATACATTATTGTTGGTTGCAGTTTTAACGCCTTCGCCTCTAATGGATTACACGTGTCTTACGGGGTATAAAAAATCACAAACATTTCGTAAAACACTCACGCGGGAGTTACTTGTGATTCCCTGCTTTTCCTGATTACATTTCTTGCGTGATCAGGTTTTAATTCTCAGTTCTATCAGTTTTCAGTTTTTTAGTTTTAATCGCAAACAAAATTAATAACGTAAATGAAATAAAATAATATAACATTTGGAAAAGATATCATCCGTTGATGATACCTTGTTGACGAGACGATAAGCAGTTTTAGAAGCTTGCTTCGCTACGAGTGCGACACTGATTCGAAAAGTGTCAGGCGTGCCCCGATGCAGCTTTCACTATGTTTGAGTGCCGGAAATGCGTGATTCCCCTGACATATTGAAGACACCACTGATTGCTTTTCCATTTGCGGGTGACGGGTTCGAAACGCGCGGCGTAACTCCCGGGGGTGCAAAATGCTCGCAGCTAACGAGCTGCTCGACGTCGTTTGCTGTCACGGGAGCCTCCTGCATTGTGCGACATGCTCGAGTGGATTGCGCTAGTCCGTAAATATTATTTTAACAAAGTTATGGGACTATCGGACCCATTGGCGGTTCGGTCACACGAGTGTTACTATCGATTTTCTCTTTCGTCCGTGCGAATACAAGTTACCGTGGTCGTTTCCCCTTTAAAATAGGTGCACTTACGAGAAAACACTCACCTCTGATTTGAATGATCATCGGATACACGATATGATAAAATGAGAAACATGCTGATTCGCTTATATGTATATTTTATTGCTTCGTGGAAAACAACCCTTCGATGCCTGTGTGCGATATTCGAGAAAAATATGCGGCTTACAAAAATACATGTAAGCAACAGTTTTATTTATATTAGATTTTTAGAAAGCATCAAATATACCTTTTTTTTAGTTTGGGGCAGTTTGAAAAAATATGTGAGGCGGAATGTTTTTCACGTTCAAGTTGCACTCAATCATCAGATTACGTCACGCAAAATGTAATAATCAAGCAATTTTGATCTAGGCGTGAACATTCAGTGGCGCAAAATTTACACTTTGCCATTTACTAAATAACATCACGATTTTATTGAACGTATCAAGCTGATGATATAAAGATAAACCGATGACACAGAATAAAATGATAATATCGAATTTGGCGCTTAATGAAAATTCGGTAACGAGCGTGTATCATTTAATTGAGCGTGATAGCATCGATACGTGTCAATTCGCAGCAGTGCCGTTAACGCGGTCAGAATAATGCGAGCGGAAGGGATTAATTTGCAGCATCCGACCAGTCGTTTAAATTCATGTATCAGATTACGAGTTTGAGACTTCGAACTGCGCGCATAAAACGGGCATGAGCGTAATCATTCCGGTGATAATTGAACGTTTAATCGCACAGTGTAAATGTGTATACTCGCCGTCGATCGAATTCCGCAATATCCGATTATATTGGTAATTACAGAAGATTTCGACTCACACCTTGCTCAAATAAATAGTAACGTAATTTAAAAAGCAGCTTTCCAGTAAAGCTTTCCCGTAAAAACGCGAATCGTCGCACCCAATTAGCTTCGACACAAATGAGCATTGCGAATCACAATTACACGGTGAGCGTGCAATGACATTATCCACCTCGCTTTATATATTCATCATGTTAACCGCGTGTCCAATCATTCACGTGTCGCAACCAACCAGTTACGTTTGCGACGCACAACGGTAACCGCATTTAGCGACTAGATTGTACTGGTAATTGTTTTTTTAAGTAGTTCAGTTCCTCTTTTGCGATTTATGCGATGCATACAACGTTGCGTGGAAAAACCTTGAATGAGGTTTCCCAATATAGGAAATCATCGCAATTATTGCAAAGTTATCGCGATTTACGTTTTTTGTAATATTTTATACAAAGGTAAAGATGATAAAAAATGCATCACGTATACATATATCGTAAACATTGCACGTATCTGCATATTAAAAATTCGGTTTTTCTGTTACAGATGTACGCAATTATTACATACTATTTTTTAACTCTACTCTGAGAGTTTATCTCTGAGCCCCCATTCTTTTTGCATGTGTAGTCACTTTAATGCAGGATTAGAGTGCGCACTTTAGCTCGTGGAAGGTTATAAATTTCACCGATTTTATCGAGGAAAATTTAGAGACACTATAAAACCTCGTCGAACGCAGACGTATGTATATATATCGTTACGGTGGTTTTAGTAGCGCATTAATCTGTCCGCGATACTTATCATACTCGAGACAAGTACGGTGATAGTTTCAGAATACTAAGTTCTTTGAACAATTTTATCTCTATTTATAAAACATCTATTTATAAAAATGCATTTTCAATAATATATGTATGTATGTACAGAATTAGAAAATAATGTGTATGTAATTGATTCCGTAATTTTTCTAACATGTAAATATATTCTGCTTTTAAATGATTAATCAGTAACCACTTGACCAAGTTAAATCGTGATCTCATTTGTTGTATAATTACTAGTTCGCAATTTACGATCCCTCGTAATTCCCAGCTTGCCAAGCTGTGGTAGCATGATCGTAAAAACCTAATCCACTCAGTTTGCATGAAGAATTCATTCGGGACATCGATCTTTCTCGCAACTCCACGACTGATGCAGCCGAATTGGTTACTGCATACATAAATGTAAATAAAATCAGTTAAGTTTGTATGACGCTGCATTGACCTACGCTTGATTCACTAATTTCATTTAATTTTGTTAAAAGTAATTTCTTTAAGACGTATATATAGGGACTGTTATAATATTATCAAATAAGTAGAACTCTGTATATAATCTAAACTTATATTTTACAAATTAATGAAATAATCATTTATTGCGAGAAAGAATTAATTGCGACGACGACAGCTTCAAAATAAGGTGCTCTTTTGCAAAAGACTCGATTGTGCTATCGAGCCGGACATCCCGCCTTCGTATTGCAAGCGGAAATGATTAATTAATGACGGAATTGAACGAGACAGATCCGAGGAATCGCTTAATGAAGCTGCGGGATAGCGCCGTGCCGCTCTCGGTTCGCCGAATTGGCTGGTAAAGCGACGTGAGCCGTCCCTAAACCTGTCCATCCGGACACGCCGGTATCATTATTCAACTCCTCTCCGGGGTGGATTCACCCCCGAGAAGGTTTCGTGAGAAGAGGAGGTAGGTGCAGGTCGGGATGGCGGGCGTGAGACACGACGAGGACCCGAGTCCCTACACCTCCGGATCAGCTACTACCGCGGTTTCACGAACGAACTCGAAACTTCCCTCGTTCCGGTCGTCGTGGAGCTACCTACTTAAGGTAACGGGAGTTCCGCCGGACGATCCTCGAAGGATCAACATGATCCAACTTTCCGACTGGCGGAATATACCACGCGTTATACACCGAGAGAGCGAGAGAGAGAAAGAGAGAGAGAGAGAGAAACAGGAACCGGCGCTTTTTTCTTTCCGTAAGAATAATCGTGCGTTTTTTGAGTGTCTTTTTGAGCCTCGAATTATGCGCAGAAAGGTAGAAAGGAGGACCGAGAAGCGATTGCGTGAATTAATGAATCACTGACATGTACTGTCCAGCAAGCAACACTTAAGATTTCGAGAAATATTGAGTATCTTGCACGCCAACAAGATTGGAGATTGAACGCCATATGAGGTACTTTAGGAGGCTATTAGTAAATCATTACCATTGAGGATAAAAGATTATAGATGAGTTCTGGGATCGCGAAGATCAGCCCGCTTAACGTGGACGTCTAAATTTTTATCACGGGAAGCGATTTATCTCCAATTTATCTCCGAATAAATCATAATCAGTTCCTGCAGTTGGTAGCCGGAGGAATGACATGTCTATTTCAGGTTTTGCGCCTTGAGAGACGATACATCTCTCAGCAATGAAATTTTCTCACACATTATGTTCCTGGCAAAAGAAGCGCTCGCACGATACGCTTGAAAGAGTTATTATGATCGCACGGCGATCACGATCACCAGCGAGTGAATTATTAAGGTTACACCTGCGATAAATTACAAGACGGTCGTTACACTCTCCATTTACTCTTTCGCTCGCGGCTAGACGCACGGATTGACAGTTGACCCACGAGAAGAAGAACGCAATCACATGATTGCGTCCAAGACCGGTTGCGGATCAAAACTAACGGATGGATCCGGATCCGCCGAGTATCCGGAGCAACGTTCAGCAATACGCGAGTGCTCTCTCCGCCAGAGGAAGTGCATCCTTTCTCTGGGAAATCGACGTCGCATTTTCTCCTGCGAGATGTGGCAGAGGAAAGCGCTGGGAGCGGCGACATTAGCCAGCGGACAAATCGATGGATTAAGGTCGGTCCCCAGGCGGTGATCGGTGCATTAGAAACCTTAGAGTTTCGCTCTCCCTTTCGCACTATCCATCTCTCGTCCCGTTGACCCTTTCGCTCTCGCGGTGTCTGCGTTTCTTTCTAATTACGAGATCTCCCGACGAGCCGCATTAGCTTATTATGGACAGGCGAGTCACGAATCGGGTTATTGATGAGCCTTCAATTAAGACTTGCTTTCGAATCTTTTTCACTCGCGGTACCGTATTCTTTACCGTAAAGCATCGCGGGAAACTGTCGTAAAATACGAAAATCAAAAAACACAGTAGCGTCTCGCGCCAAATTTACGCGACGAATTATGTATATATTTCCTTATACGTTAACGTACTAAACAAATGTACTATAATAAAAAAAAGTTACTTTTAAAGGAGAGATAAAAAGACACGCTGCAGATTATTTGAATCTATTTTCTCACAAAATAAATATCAAAAATTTGTACGAATGAAAAAATATTCATTCGAGACATCGTCCGTAATAGAGGATATCCAGGTACAAAACAATTCGTCCATTAATGGATAAAAATACCGTGCTGAAGAGGTTGACGATGTCATGTAGCGTCGTGCTATCGAGCGTCAAGTCACGTAAAACGACAGCGTCTCGAAATCGGAAAACGTGGCTTTCCATCAGTCAGCCGAGCAATCAGGCGTGTTGCGAACGCCCGCGCTCGCGCTGACACGCATTTATCTCCGGTCTCGTTGTAAAATGTCTCTCGCGAGTGGCAAAATAACCGACCGGGGTCGAAAGAGTTGTGTCGACGGTCCATTGTTATTCACGGATATCCGCGGTGAACGCGCATCAGATAAAAGAAGAGCGGAAGCTGCAGCGGTGCCGCGCGCGCGCTCACGCTCTCGCATCACACCACCCCATCCCTCGTCGCTCGGCTCCATATTCCAGCGCATGGACGACGGTTCTCGATGGATTATAAATTGCCGGTCATACGGGAATTATGGCCAGTCCGAGTGTGCGGCCGCCGACTTCTCGTGTGGCTTGCGGGATTTACGACACCACTTTTGCGGCAGTGTTTTCGGTGCCGCCCCCCTCTCGAGTGCCGAAAGGTGCACGAGAATATGAAAGAAAGGAAATTCGCGACTCCGTTGGTTGGGGAGGATTGTTCAATTACGCATTTTGTGAATCCCTAAAGGATCCCGAGAAACAAGTCTGGCTCGTTACGGAGATAGAAAGTTCACGCGCTACCCCGTCGTCGTAGAATGAGACTCTCTCTTTCTTCCTCTCTCCCTTTCTCTTTTGGTTTACTTGTGCAAGACACGCGAATTCACCAATCTCGTGGTAAAGTTTTCTAACCGCGGCGGGAGCATTGCCGGCGCATTGTCAGCGCCGATCGTATCGAAGGGGCAAACCGCCCTCATGGCATTCGAGCTTTCGACTCGCTCTTACAGCGAACACGCGACTACAGCGATTTCGCGGCTTCCTGCAGTTCGATGCACGACCGAAACTTGGTTTCTGGTGGACGATTACATGGGAGCGTGCACGGGCAAACTTTTCTCTTAAGACGACGACTCGTGCGACGTGTATGGAACACACTAGCGTGAACGGGCCCCGTCCACGTGGATACACACGCGAATATCGATTTCCACGGGTTCTCGTAAATACTCAGTGCGAGCCTCATGTCCAGGAACTTGCATGGTCTCTCTCTCTGTCTCTGTCTCTCTCTTTCCCTCTCTCTCTCTCTCACCCTCTCTTGGTAAGTGCTCCATGCGACAGCTACTAAATCGAATTAGGGATACGCTTGTTCGTGCAAGGAAAGTGGTAGCCGACTAAACTTGACAGCATCGCGCCTCTGTTATTACACAAGTTGTAAGAAACGAAAGGGACAGGCTTGCGAATACATACAGCTTACGGATACAGAGAACTTCCGTCGTACTTTCCTTGTTTAGTCATTAAATCGTTATTAAGTTGCTGATTAATTGATGAACTGGAAATAATTTATTCAGATAAAAGACGCGTCATTTACATATAACACATTTTCTGAATGTTGATTATGATTTTAAAAAATGCACATGAGAATTTAGGATTACATATTTTTGCGAGAGTGTTCTCATTTCTCGTAACTTTCGCATATATGCGAGTATCCTAGTGGAATAATATTTCATGGTAATGGCATATCTCGGAACAATGCATTTCTCTCTCTCTCTCTCTCTCCCCCCCCTCTCCCCCCCTCTCCCCCTTCAGTGTAACATTTCGTCTTTTCACGAAATTCTGTATGTCTGCGACAAAACTGAATAATTCAGCCATACAGATGAGAAATTGCTTTCATCAATGATGATATACACAGCGAGGCATGTAACTATTTTATCATATTATTACTTAGCGATAAGCAGGACGGGAGAGAAGTTATCACAGATTATCCTCTATATACTTGCGATGTTATGCAAATTACCGAACCCTCTCAGCAAACTCTCAGACGCCAAGTTAGAGGCTTCCGTCTTCCATTCGCGAGTGCACTCACTATTACCCGCATACGTCTCCGTATATCTACACGATTATGCACACAGTCAACGGCCCCAACTCCTTTATTTCGTGTAACTTTCGTGTTTGTGCTCACAAGTCAAGGAACTCTCCCGGAAAGGGTGAGCGCAGAATACAGTACCACGGCCATTGTTTATTAATTACTGCAGTGATCAGGTTAATGGATCATTTCACATTCATATTTCATGTAAATGATGCAATTTGACTAATGAGTAAAGTCACGCAAACACATGATGGATGAACACGTGACGCGTCTCGCGAATGCAATGATCGTATGATATAATTCTGGTAAAATCGTGTTACCGTTGCGCTGACGCGCGCAACGAACTGCAATTTTCCAGGATCTGATCCTGAAACGTCTGCATACGCGATTTCCATCCGGCGCGGCGTCAAAATTCTACCGGAAGATCCCTCTTGCGACAGCCCGAGATCACCGTAGAAAATATCCGGCCTCGCTTTATTATTCTTTATCCCGACAGAAAATATCCTGGTCTTCTATTTCCGCGTGGCGGCGCCGCCGCAAACAGTCTCGTAGCCCGAAAACGCTCTTAGGAGGGACGTCAACGTGAAATTACCACATTAACATTTTTTCGTAATACGGCTGGAATAATCAGAGGAGAGCCTTCGCGGTTAAACCCGCGTGAAATGATGTGATAGGAAGGAAAGTACAAAAAAAAGGAAAACCCAAAACGATATCTCCTTTCCACGTTTTAATACAGTAAATACGCAATAATTTCAAGTCTTTTTAATATCGATCGTTTTTATTTCAAATTACTGATACGCATTCCTTTCAAAAATCAGAACTTCTTTAATCTCTATAATTATTATTATAAAATCATGAATTAAATCCAGAGTTATTATTTTTCATGGTAGCCAATGTAATATCATTCAAAATAAATAGCGAGTTATGCTTCACTTTTTTATAGCGTATTCACGAGAAAGGGTTTTCGTTACGGCACTGACTATGAAGCTGTGGAAACGCAGGGATCGGAAATGCGAAAGCTCCAGTGTCATTGCACAACGCGATAAACAAAAGGATAGTGCGCGACGTCGGCGTCCCGAAAATATATGCTTAAAAGAGAGAAGGCTGAGAGACTCGTCTGCGAGCGTGAGAAAAGGATAGAAGAAAGCAAGGCGTCTCTCTTTTCCATGGGGTTCTAGGAGCGCGGCGAAAGTAATGCGGCTATAACTTACACGTCCACCCCCTTGGTTTTCGCATTCATGGCGTGGCCTTGGATACGGGGTGAAATAAGCTTTTTCTCGCTCGTTGTCGTTCTCGCGTATCTGTGTATTTGCCCCTTATGCCGATATAAGTATATAACGCGATTTCTCTGCGTCGCACGAACTTTACGATGAGTTTTATTTAAATGATATGCCTCCTTCCTTCCCACCCTCCTTCTTCTTGCGCGCATCCGCGATATGTAACGAAACGGTAAGTTCTTTAAACTTTTACAGCGACGGTATTCTAGCGATGCAACTTAGCTAATCTGGGTTAGTTAAATCTTCTTTTCTTCGGCAGCATCATATGTACAGGAATATATACATATAAAGGCTTCCAATACAATCGCATATATATATCTCAGGTATAGAAAGTCCCATACCGCGAATTCTCATTGGTTCTCGATGAGTATACCTCATGATATTCATGATCAGAGAGTGAAAGATTGAGACTTATACTATCAGCAAGGAATGCGGATGCATAAAATGCAAAGCAGAGTCCATCATGAGAAATCAAGCCCAATTCTCGGCTTTTTGGAGAATAGCGTTAATTTAAGCGTCAGAGATTTGGCGGATCTCCGGTAAACGACCTTGTCAGGAATGCCGTGGAACCACTCCGTCAAAGTCGATATGACATCGAGGACAGTCAACTGACCCGCGCAATTGGACGGGATTCTCGTTCGAAGTTCATATAAACTGTCTGATTTAACGGCCACTTTGTGTCAGGCCGCTGTCGGAAGCTGTCGATCCAAACTGGCGATTAGCGATTAGCAAATGTGAAATCGTGAGACACGAAACTGAAAATCTGATTTTCTGAGCATCGGAATGCTGATAAATAGTACGCTTATCTGATTATGCAGTAGCACGATCGTAATGTATAATGTGTAGCCCTTACGAGCGGCCTTAGTCGGGTCCGGGCTAACTTATATTCCGTCCACTTCCACTATATTTCGAATTATATCACGTGTACACCGTAACACGTGACTTATACCACCATTTGCAGTAGCCGGTATGGATAATAAAAGTGCCGACCGCAGTCGGCATAAATTTCCCCGAATTCAGCTATGCATCGAGGTAGGTATATTAATGTTACGAGCAATCACAATCTCGCGTTATGGCGCTCTGATTTTATAATCACCGCGGCATATTTCGCGCATTACGCTGTTTACGTTTCGTGAATTTGCCATAAATTCACGAAGCGAGCTTATGTGTTTCTAAAGGGATTTACAATCCATCCCGCTCTCGTTGCATCGTTCCTGCGATCTAACTCCCCTCAGATCAAACATGATCAAGCTGCCAGATTGCTGCGGTCATTAGTATTATCGGTTATTCCGATTGTCAAATCGTAGGATAATAAACTTGCCGCTATCTAAGCCGGAAGCTGTTGCATAGTTCTGTACGTGTGTGTATCTAGAATTATTAATCCGCAGGTTAATTAGTTCGGAAACTGAATTCAGCCTTCTCAGCAGCGGAGTTCGATTGTTGGTTCACGACGCGATCAAAAACGGTATTTCAGAGAGATTGAGAACGACCGCTGGTTATGGCTATATTGCAGCAAGTCAACATTTGAGTTGGCAGAGTTGAGCTGCTGCCGCTGCTGCCTGCTGCCTGCTGTTACTGCTGCTGCAGCAAGTCGGAGACTTTTGTTTAACAGGAGGAAGACACTTTGATTGTTTCCGCGCCATCATCTACGAACGAAAGGTACTTGTACGAACATGTGGACTTGTCCAATGTTTATCTCTCAGAAAATATAGTTCCAATGTACTAGCAGCGTAACGAAGTGTACTGCGTAACTTGAAATAATTGAGTTATTTCAAGGTAACGTAGTCAATAAATATTTTAACAAAAAATAATAGTGATTGAATAATAAATTGTAACGTGTAGAAAATAACTGTAACGTGTAGAATAACCAATGAAATCAAAGCGATATCTCTTTGGTTCATTAATAGGATGCTTCATTAAATGCTGCAACTATTACATGCGATGATGATTGCTGTGTGCATATCATTATTCAGTCACAAAAGGTGTGAGAATATCCTATACTAGTCATTATTCTCTTTATTAGATTCATCCGTGCATTTGCGTTCGTTACAATGAACAATATTTGCTTTAAATTAGCGTTCTGTTTGCGATCCGTTAATTGGTTTATTATTATATATACATTTAAGGCAGATCCATAGATATATCAACGTTAAAAAAGAAAATCTAGAGGATCGGTAAGCGTTAATTGTATTTTTGTCATCATAATTTAGAAAATAATAATGATATTAATCTTATTTGCAATTTTTTATCTAATTTTCTTCTCTCTCTTTGAGAAGGATTATGTATCCATTCCATGAACTATGTGTTATTATATCGAATTAATATTTCTCTCTGTTTGTAACTTACTAGGCAAATAATGCGTTGATCAGAATAGCAATTGCATAATGGATAACGCTTTTATTTTTAAACGGTTTACATATATTGTATTTTCAGCATTATACGTATCCTCGGGAATTTTATCATTGATGCAGGCAGTCGATGCGGTCTCGGTAATATTGCAAAATTCAACCAATTTGGAGTATGTTGGAAAATTGCTTCGCATGTTCGTGACAATATGATAGAGATAATTTCACGTCAATATGGATTGTTGGAATTTCTCCCAACGGATATTTCCCATTGTACCTCATGAGAGATGATTTAGGCTTTTGCATCGCGCGTTTGGAACAGCTAATAATTATTTTTCCGATAAAAATATAGGCACACTGCCAGTTTTAAATTTGCACTCGAATTTGTTCCAAACCGTCTTTCCAAAAAGTTGTTAATTAAAATTGGATGATTATACGATACTTGTATATATTATATATGACTATATACATAACAACAAAAGATATCCAAATAATGATTTTTAGTCTGAAATCGGAAAAGTATAAATGATCAGAATCTCTCTCATTTATAAATAAAAGAGAATCTAAATTTTAAAATATTATTTATTTACAACAATTTTTATTTATAAAAATTTATCGTGACATAAATTATAAATTTTGTTGCAAATCAAAAACAAACAGTTTACATCTGTCCGCATTACATTATGTATACGCCAACAAAGCCATTCAGTGCACACCTGTTCAAAACTCGAAACTCCGAACTGTTTGAAAGCTTCGTTTTCGTTCGAATGCATGTTATATAGTGCCGACGGCAATGAATTTGTTCGTCCTTTAATCTTGTTAAATCGGATTTATTGGAACGCTGCAACGGTCGCAAATTATCTCTCTCGTAATACTGTTTATAATACCTCTCAAAACTCTCTTCATATTGCTCGTCAAACTTGCAATCCTTGGAGTCCTCGTTTTCTCAAATACGCGGATCAACAAATTAATACAGAAACGCGTTGATAAATTAAAATATGAATAATAAATAAAATAAATAATTAATACAATGAAATTAGTATTACGAAGTATATGCATTCAAAATATTGGCTAAGACGGTCAGAAGCATTATTCACAACATATTTTCCAGATAAATTCGCATTCTGCTACGCGAATTACAAGCTAATGGAGTTCCAACGAAATGCGCGCGGCTGTTCAATCTCGGTATTTATTACATCACTCTCTTTCATCCTATCTCTCTCTCTCATAAAGCAAAAATCCGCAAAACCGTCGATGATGAAGTATCCGCAAGCGGTTATTTTTCCGCGACTTAGTTTTGCAATTTCAATCCACGCGCGGCGTCGAGATAGCGCGCCGACCCGTAAGGGAATGTAAATAAAGCCGAATGGCCGCGGCGGGGATGCACACAGTGACTTTTTTCTTCCCGCCGTGCACCAACCCCTTTCCCGTCTGCAATCTGACTCGCGAAAGGATTGCATCCGTTTAAGGCTCGTCGCGACGGCGTTTCTATTTTCCCCGCAATTTGGAATGGCGCGTGAAAAGAGAGAAAGGGGGAAAGAGAGAATGGCAGCAACGGGCGATCGCGTCGCGTCGCGCCGGCCAGGGAAATTGAAAATCTAATTTCGTATAAGTTTTGAGAGGGACATTCATCCCTCCTCCGCTGGTGGGCGTCCTCCTTTAAGCTCGTAATTTCCGCGGAGCTGCCACAATTGCGCTCTTCCGGCTCCGCGCTCGTTTCTACCATCTCGCCATCTCATTCCCCTCTACTTACGTATTTCACCTTGTTCGCCCGTCTACCGCCGCGATACCGTCTGGATTTAAGCATAAAGGACCGCCGGCCAACATTACATTAATTACGCGAACGGACCGCGGCGGGGAATATAGTGTGACTTTTATTACGTTCGCCGACGATGCTTCCAGTCGAGAAAAAGACGATGTAAGTACCGGCCAGACTATGCCAGAGAATGGCAACATTCCGCACTTTAAACTTCTTTCGCAACGGCTCTTTTTCCCATCGTCTCTATCATCCGAGTTACCCCATCTGCGTACATCGCGCAGCGTGCAGCGAGATGCGTGCGAATTACTGTTATCAGAGTTCTCATCTTTCCCATCGTGTCGAATCGATTAATCACAGCAATCAGAATCGCGTGAGCCACTCGATGATGTCACTCCGCGAACAGGAATCGCCGACGTACGAAAGTTTCACGTTGATGTCGATATTGCGAGGTAAAGTGAAATGAATCCACTATCGCTATGCGTAGCGATCCCTTCGGATGCTGCATGCCATTCATAATGGATTAGTAATCTGAACTGTGCAAATGAGCGCATGCTCATCGCGTGATGCTTGGTACCCTTTCGGACTGATGAGTCGTCGCAGGATCGAATGTAGATAGAATAGAAAAGCTCGCCTCGCATTGATTAATGCCGCGTAATTGCACTCGCCGCTCGCAATCTGCGCTAAAATTATCCTCCGACATTACGGAGTCATCTGTCAAATTTACTTGCCTCGCCGTACGTTTCCGCAGTACCGTAACGAAATGTTCAGCGCTCCTTTGCCGGCGAGCACTTTTATGATGGAACGTGCGCGCATCCGTTCGAAGTTTTACGCCACGTATTCTCACTAAAAGAGAAGATGGCGCAAAAAGGGGTCCCGAATCGACAAGGCAAAATCGTGTTTGGGGGTGAACGCAGCAATCGACGGAGTAAGACGCAACGGCAGCCTCGTATGCGATCCTCACCGAAGTCGTCCACGGGGGAAGATTGAGTCACGTTGCGGACGCGAAGCGAGGCCAAAATAAATGAGACTCGTTCGCCGGGAGATCGGCATTACGAGAAGAGGACACACGGTATGGAGGTAAATGTGCACACGTGGGAGAACTTTCCCTCGAGTCGAGAAGAGGAGAGCATCATTGCGTGCGCCCGTTGCAGAAAATACAGTAGAAAAGAAAATGAAGAAATATTTGCGGTACTGGGATGTACATAAGAAAATTTCTCTTTATAAAACATAATTGAATTAATATAAAATTGTTCGCCGAGGCTTTGATAATCAAGCACACTAGACGAGTTCCGAATTTACTATCAAAACTCGAGAAGTTATAATTTTATTGATTACATAAGGATCCCTTAGAAATTCTACATCAGCGTGCATTACACAGCGTTTTACTTTTCCGCGTTGGTTTCCGCAAAGTTTCACGTCGATCACGCTTGTAACTTGGGAGCGGAGAAATGGTGCGTGCTGTCGGTTAATTGCGCGAGGAGGATCCTGAACTTGGTGTATAATAATCGCGGACGATTATCATGCATCGAGGACTCGGGATCTTCCTCGCGCAATTAAAGAGTACGCGGCGTGTGTTCTTACCTAATTGCGTGAGGAAACTGTCGGACTCAAGGTTTAACAACCGGCATGACGGTACAATAATAATCGCGTTCGCGTTCGCGTTTGCATCGTGGCTGCACAACCAGCGATCTCGCGTGTCAGAGGTGCATTGAGAACAAATCGAGTGGCTCGTGCGATCAAATTTTACGAAAACTTTCACCGATTGGCAATCTTCGAGCACGCGAGATGAATATTGTTTGAAACTGTATTTAGATGCACCCTTAAAAGAGAAGATGATAAATACCGGAATTAATAATCTTAATCAATTTTTACCGCTGCGACAGTTTAAAAAATGCGGAGTTCGCGGTGATGCATGTACCTCGTTTGTAGCACGTCCCTTCTAAAAGACCCGCTTAATTGAGTCCAAGATAAGCAGCATGGAAGTGAAACGAAGGCTCGTCTACTCGTTCTCATCCACGTAACGAATCGCAAATTCACCACGCCCACACTGGGCAACGGTGAAAAGTGGTTCATCGCGACCCGCATATAAATTTTCGGCCGATAATCTACAAGGTAGCCGCGTTTAAATTACATTCATCTCGTAAGCCGAAAACTTTTCTCAATTATAACTTCCCTAACGTGAGGGACGGCGCGGTGGCAATGGCACTTCCGGTGCGGTTGTTAGATCGGCGTTTCGAGCCACGGAATTTATTCAAAACGGCCGGCAAGAAGCGCGTTTAGCGGTTCTTAATGCGAAACAAAGTACTCGGTCCCTCCGTGCACCAGGAATCGTCTGTTCTCCGAGCGAGCGAGCGAGCGACTCGACCGGATTCAGGGATTACCATGCAGGAAGACGAGGGAATAATTGAGCCGCGTAATCTTTTTTCCTTTGCGCAGGTTTTTTAGGCGTCGATATAGCGCGACAGGCTCTCCGGAGAAAATTAAAGTCGCGGCGAAAGCAAAGAAGGGAGAAAAGCGAGGAAAAAGTGGATTGCACGGGAGAGATAGAGTTTGTATGCTTGTAACGTATACGATAACCAATACACTCGCATGCTATTGCGTGAATGTGGAGTACATACGCCGACATATTTAAATGTTAAACGGTGCACCTTGATATTAGCATCTCGCGCAGACACGCCTGTGATATTAGGAAACGGATTATTGATTAGGAAACGGCACGGAATTTATTCAATACGACAAATAGAAGTTTTTAATCATGAAATATGTTATCTGCCTCTTAATCAATTTTGTTTTTAAAAAAATATTTTTGTAGGATAAAAAGTGTTTTGTTTCTTCTTCTGTTTTCTGTTTCTTATCATTGATATTTCTTCTCTAATATAAATCCTGATGAGTTAATATTAAAATTCTGAACTCTCGAGCGGGCAATAGTGAATCAAATGATCGAGTTCAGCGAAAGTGGCTGATTAATATACTAATTAATCGTACATCTTGCGCAAAAACTGAAGGTCATCGTGAATTACCAACGGGAAAGTATTCTTTTGCATAATTAGAGAACGAGACATTAATTCGACCGCGTAATTGTTTCTTGCCGCTTTCACTTTGGCATTCACGTGCTCTCATGACAGAATAACGTCCGTACGAACGAAAGGAAGATCACTATTACATCTTTCTCTCCCTATAATACTGCAATAAAAGGATAGAAGAAAGAGAGGAAATTGCAGAAGGGAAAAGGGGGAAGTGAGCTTCGAAAAAACGGTCGTTATAACGCAAAGTGGCAGCTGGGCTCGTTTAAATATTCACACGGCCAGCCCTATCGGTGCTAGTTGGCAGAAAAAAAAGGAGAAGACCGGAAAAACGACAAGTAACTTTTTGATTTTAAAAGCGGTTTATGTATTATTCAGCAGAAACCGAACTGTAGCGTCAACGTTTCAGCCCAATCTAGAGAGAACGGTGGGGTGTCTGTTTTATGGGCGGATGAGAAAAAAAAAGGCGAAATTAGAACACCGCGCATCCTACGAAGTCGTCGCGCACGAACGATTAATTAACGCTAATTGACCGGCCGACTTAAAGTCGAAGACTTTTTCAGCCCGCAGAATCGGTGGTCCTGAATAAAAGAGACTGCGCCGTCGTGACTCCGATAATTATAGTGGCGAAAGTGCGATTTGAAGTTCCTCCACTGACCGTGATTTCGTTGGGAATTACCGATTCACTGGGGACTGCACTTTAATCCTATGTGAGTTTAACGACGCGAAATCGGAAAATTTCTACTTTAACGAGAAAGTTCCGAAAAGATATTTCAACATCTTTTGAAAAATTTTGTGAATTTCTTAAACTGCTTTTAGCTCTTTATCTTTTTAATAATTACGTTTTTAATAACATCTCGTTTTAATATGTATTAAAACGAAGTGTCAGGATATTGTCTTATATTAATTCAAATTTGTGTAGAATAATAACGACAAATGTTTGCATTAAGATGATTGTATGGATCCAAAATGGTTGTATATGGATGTAGCACAGAAGCAAATTTCCATCATCGATATCGCGATAACGGGCTTTCGCAGTATTGACATGATTCAATGGATTTCGATCATTGAATACCTGCGAAGCTTTCTACCTGTCGGTAGCTCGATTCGATCTATCGTATTTAATGCATGAATGCTGAAAGTACCACAATCATGTTGTAATACGTGTAATCATTAACCATGTTTCGCCGCAAATGTCGATATCGTGATGTGTAGATGCGATATTAGAAATGATATTGCATCCACATAATTGAATGTTACCACGGCCCAAATGCGTAAACCAATTCCTGATCATTCTATCATTGAAAGCTGCACATAAATGTTTAACGCGCATCTCGAATAAACATAATCGACCCATCGATTATATAACGATCGTGCGGATACTGCGTACGAAGGAGAGATTAATTGCCGTGTTAAACCTATTTTAAAGGCATATTTTAAAGAAGTACATTTTATAAGCATACTTTAAAGGCATATTTTAAGTTTCTATTAAGTAATCGAGTTTCGCTCGAAATTTCAGCGCGCTCAGGAAAAAGATTTCGCGAATTCGTCGCGGGATATGCGGAACTCGAAATACCGGAGAGGTGTCGATCGTGCGTTCCGAAACATTCGATGTATTATATATTCCGTGGGAGTCACGACGTGAGGGAGATAGGGCCAGTTCTAATCTATTCCTATCACGCGGGAAACGGCAGCTTCGTCGGATCGACGAAGGAGGGATCGTTATTTGCATCGGTAAGAAGACGAACGAGCCCGTCTTCTCGCGCGACCCGTGCTACTTTAGATTACCTTACCTCGTAGATCAAATCGTGAAACTCCGTTGGCCTTAACGGGCCGCACGGGACCCGCACGGGTCGAGACGTTCCTTTAACCGCGTCTCGTAGTCGGTGGCTAACGGGAGAGAAACACGAGCAGCGGTCGCGCTCACCGCGTGCACAGGTGAGCTTCTTTCACCTGGACACGTTAAAAAAAAGGTACGAACGCGCACTTTCCCCGGGAGAATCTATCGCGCTGCCCATTTCCGGAACAGCTGTGGGAACCGCATCCTCGCGGGAGAACGGCCGCGCCGGTCGAGCAACGGTCCATAATCGATCCATCGATTATATAACGATCGTGCGGATGCTGCGTACGAGGGAGAGATTAATTGCCGCACGCGCTCGTTAAGATTCATGCCTGTACAACTGGAATAATTGCTACGCGCATTACGAACCCATCGCGTGTACATTGTTACATATACATATCATGTATTTGTGTGATGCTCGCAGTGCATATACATATGCATTCTGTTTACGCATAATGCAATTTGCATAATGTTTTCAGCTGTAGAATGGTAAAAAGTAGTTTGTCGTGATGCGTTTGTGTGTTTCTCGCTGTCCCTGTGTGATGCGTCGTTTTATCTTGATTACAGGCACGTTGATTATATGTTGAATATATGTAATGTCATGCATAGATATTTTTAACATACATTTAATATCTGTCGCAATATCTTTGCACGCCTAATTTTATTCCTCTAAATTCTTCAGGCGCAAGGGGGAACTTTCGTTACGGATTCTTCTGGAATTTACGGCAGAGGAGAATCCATCGGTTCTTTTTTACTCCGATCTCATTTAATTTTCCTTCTATTCCCCGTTCCGTGTCTTGTTCGATTCTCGTTCTATCAAAGTGTCTTCTCGATGTAGTTTCCGCACTCGTACACGTTCTTTTACCGCGGCAGGGACATCAGTATTGAAATCCCCCGTGTGATTCGAGAAAATCGCATGGTACCAGCTTGATCAATTTTTCAAATCACCAGAGTGACACATAGGTCTTTATATCTCTTGCGACCACCTTGATTACCGCGATGACATATCTAATAGTATATAAAATAGCTGGGAAAGAACATAAAATTCTTGACTACGATAATTATTTTAGTAATAATTAGTGTACTAGACTTGGAGATGTATATGCAATTTAATTGGACAGTTAAAATTTGTGATTGTCACTTACGTTCAAGAAAGAAATAAAAGAGTGGCAGGAATAAAGAGAGAAAGGAAGAAAAAGACGACAAGACACGTGAATAGTAGCCTGATGCCGAGCCAAATCCGAGACTTACTCTAAAAGACAGACCAGGATGCAAACAAATGCGCAAACAACTTAAATGCAGAGCAAACACAATTACCCCCACAGCAGTAACCGGAGATTAGTTTCCCAGGTGCAAACCGACGTACATCCGCGCGCGCTTAACATTTATTTTCCCGCATGTAGACCAAGTAAGCGAGCTTGTAATTCTGGTACAAGGTAAGAAACATATTATTAAATGCGATCGGATATCTCGTGCCGAGAACGCATAACGCTGCTTCCGTCGATAAGTCTCCCTATGAAGTCCACGATAGAGATCCACGAAAATCATTGTTAGAAAGCATCGCGTTCCATTCGTCCGATAAGAAATAGAAAATGAAGAATAATACATCAGATAAGAAATGAGAACAGAGAGTAAGAATCGAAAGAAGAAACAGAGAATGACTTGCACATAGATATAAATATTTCGAACGAAAGATGGAGCTTTCTTTCCATAAAATCAATCTGATACGACGCTGAAACGAAAACCGATTGAGTACGCATCGCATGCACTCGCCATAAAAACAGCAGGATATATGAAATAGACAGAATAGACGGAATAGATAGAACAGCAGCAACAAAATCAATGAAAACCAGCGAAACATATATATGACATTTATTATACATATATACATAGATACATACATATACACATACATGACATTTATTAAAGCTTTTCATTTCGGCATTTTGGCAATATTCGCACCGAGTGGTATCTATCGAATCGCATCTATGACATCTGCTTTAACATTTCTTTACACCTATCCTATTTGCGTAAACATCAGTAGGAAATGATGGATGCAAAAGACTTGACAGTTTCTCTTTCATCCAAATCGGGCTTCGGTTCGCTGTCGGACTGAGGGGTGCATGCTGCGTCGACGGAATCCTTTCCTGAGAAGGAAGGAGCTAACCACTTCCGCGCCACGCCGGTGAGCAGGTCAATATAACAGATTTCCGGAGTTAAGCGGGCCTCTAATTTCCTTCCTCCCTCCTTTTCTTTCGCCGGTTCTTCGGGGTTGCGTACCTTTTCCTCATTTTAACTCGTAAGTTCCGGTCGAGGCACGGGACTCCAGTTGGGGGTGTACTATTTACGAGCGGCTTCCTAATTACCCGCAGTTTCCAACGTTAACAACGAGCCCCTCGTAACGACTGGTTTCCTCTGCTGCGACGGCAGAGTTTTCCGGTTTACCCCGATGCTAGGTGGCGGTGAGGAACGGGTGACGGAGATCTCTTTTCATTGCGGCGAGACGAGAACACCACTTGTTCGCGTTTGAGTGTTTTAATGTCTGCATCAATTATTCTCATAAGAGAACAATGTAACTTGGAACAAAACTTTGTAAAATTAACATTACTAGTCTGAATACATAATATAATATTATTGTATCAATTAAAGTTTATACTTATTCTTCATCGCGTCATAGGACAGGTAGGACAGGTGCAAAGAAATATTAAAGTAGATGTCACGATAGATAATACCTTTCGGTGCGAGTGTTGCCGAAATGTCGAAATAAAAAGATTTAGTAAAGGTCATGTATACCTGCACGTGCATATACCTACATGCCTTGGAGGAAGAAATTTCCATATTATGTGTAATGCAAAGATATATGACGCAAAGAGGAATGCTGGGATATCGCAGCGCATTATTCATACAAAATATCACGCTATACACAGAATCGCAGACATTATGAAATGAGATTTTGAAGGTATTCCGGAGCCTGAAAAAGATGGTTACATTTTCTCATGCTCGTATCAAAAGAAGAAATATTTCTTTCATTCTTTCTGACATCCCCTCTTCAAAGAAGTTGCACGCTTGAATTCACTTCGAAGATGAGATGTACTATACGTGGATTCAGGTAGAAGTCATTTATATTTTATGAAATGCGAAGTATCAATTTGCTCCAAAAGCCATCATTTAATAAATGAGGCACGTTACATCAAACAGCTTAATTAAATATACCCCTTCTTATCTACTTCATTCATTTCGTGTAAATATTATCTCTGTCAGTTAATCGAATATTTAGGAAACTTGGAGAAATCAAACATTTATCTTACGATTTAATTGAGACATTTTAATAGTGATATACATAAATTGCGTAGTAAGGAGAACTTGCAATTATATATCAGCCAATATCATTCAGCGGAGATTAATATAACAAGTATGTAGTTTATACTACACACTCGAAGTTGCAAGACAGAATCAGATTCAAGTTCCAAGCGACACGATTATTGTTTTAATGCAAGAAAGTTTTTCCACATTTTCGTATGACAGCGGCGTGGTTACCTATTGTACAAAAGCGTACCAGTATTTATACAGAAAACTACCAGAAAGCAAAGTATGTATTGTAAGCATCCTTGGGATGTTTTTCAGTTGAGGAAACCGATTCACATGGTTGCAGGACTAAACATTGCGACTTTGTGGCGGAGAATACTTTACTAGAAACTAAAAGATAATACGAGTTTGTTAAAATAAGGTTTAAAGGAACGTCTCTTTTCCTAAAAATATAGCTAGATTGCAATATGGTTGTTCCTTAATCCTGTCCCTGCTAAAAATCAAACAATTATTTTACAACTCAATTATTTTAAAAATTAAGTTCGTATTACTTACTTTTTAAAATCTTCTATTTGGCCTATCTATATCTTTAATCGACAAAAAAATTAATGAAGCAAATTATAAAATCGGAGAACTCCTATCGTTTCAAAATTTTCCTTTTCTCTCTTTTGAAACCGTAATATAATAAAATCTATAATTAAATAAAAGTGCTTCCAATATTCGAAAAATATCGCTTGATATCATAACGACAGTATGAAATTGCGGAAAATTGTTATGATCATTCGTAACGTTTCCACAGCGATTTCCACGTAAACGGAAAAAAATGCGCAAAAGTTCAATAATGAATCCGGGTTACCCGATCGTTTTCACAGAAGTATTTTTAATACTCCTCATCGAATTTGCAGTAAAATCGCAGTGGTCGCCGACGATTCCCGATATCGCTCGATTTCATCGTGTGATCGAATCGCAGGAGCGCTTCCGCGCGAGAGGTTTTAAATAATTTTTCACTGGCGCATCCACAGGGGACTTACCGCGATAAAAATCAACGACATAATCGAACAATCCCGGTATTATCAACGATATTCAGACAGAACGGTCTTGTTCCCGAACGCAAAATGATTTTCACCGAAGGCAGCTCGTAAAAAGATTCACTCTGACAAAATGAAAAAGAGGAACAGAGGGAGGAAGAACGAAAGAGAGGGCTATTTATTGCTGTGATCGAATTAAGCCGCGAGAGTGCTCACTCTTAAGAAGATAGCATTGAGAGAGACTCCCTCCTACACGGAAGGGACGTAACTTGGCGTCAGCAGGTGCAACGATAAAAAAGAACCGCAGACAAGAGGAACCGCGAAGGACCGCTCCTTCTCGAGTGTACCAAGGGATCTGTCTTTACCGGCAATAAAGTTTACGAGGGCGCTGCTGGATCCATTATTCGAATCCTCAGGAAACTGGTCCTTTTCTTGATTATTTTTATCGAAAGCATCTGTAGCATTCTCGCGACTTGTGTGGCAACACGAAGCGAAGTACCTTAACGAGTTTTCTTAGCAATGTTCTTCTACATGCAATAATTCGCCATAAAATCATATTATTCACAAGAGAAGTCGTAAATAATATATGTTCTCTCTCCCTCTGTACGCTTATTTCAGCGACATTTATAATTAATAGACTTTCCCATAAGATAATTTATTAGACAAGAAAAGATAAAATATATGGCATGGCACATCGTTTACATAATTGTCAGAATTTTTTCACTTGCAAATTGCAAAGTATTTCATAGAGAGAGGAAACGAAGAAGCGTAGCAGCGTTTATTCCAAGCCGTACAAGTGCAGATCGAAGAGGAATGGCTCGTGCAAGCGTTTTGGCATATTCCGTCAACTGTATAAAATTAGTGAATGGCATCGGGATAAAAGGGACACGGCAACGTCCGATAAAAACTCGATCGAATTCACCGTCTGAGCGTGACAGTCACTGTATCGGACAGTTGTAGCAGTCGTTGCGGAAGTCGTGCGTTGGACTCCATATTGTGAAGGCGAATCAGCGCTGGAGAGCTTCCGTGCCACGCCAATATCGTCACCGTACACCAAAGTGGTTATAGAATTTTTCAGCTGAAAAATCCGTTTATCCCGGACTTCGCCTTATCTAAAAATAGCGTCTTACGGTGATATTCGCTACAATGGACTTCTGGACGCAGGCTCGCGCAAACGGCCAGGCTCGAAATAACAGCTCACACGCGTCCAATATTCACGTAGATGTGGGCGTAGAGATTCGCTTTATTATTAAAATTATTCTATTTGTTTTTCTATCGAGAATTTCGTATAACGAAAATTCGTAAAACAGAGTGAAAAGTCGATACTGCGACACAGAAGTAGGAGACGTTCCTGTCACATTGTGTAACGTTCAAATTTACGTGCACTTCCGTTTGCAGTTGTGACATTTACGATTTCTCAACGATTCCTTATAACTTTTGGACTTCTAATAACAATTTATATCTTAAGATCATATCGGTAAGTTCCATTTCAGATAAATCCGGATGCCGTCAGACGCTTTTTCTCCATAGTGGATCATAAATATTGGCGACAAGGAGAATTACGCAAGGCTTTATCTGATTTTTGTATTAACCCTGCGCACGCGATAAATCAACGCGGCGACTTTAAGCGCGAGACAAACGTAATCGGAAATAACATCGGGGTTTATGAAACGGCCGCGGATCTCGGCGCGCTTGAGCTCGAGAGAACGTCGGGATCGCCGTCGAAATTGTTTCTATCGACGCCGATATCGTGGAACGAGCACTTTCCCGTGAACACGCAATGGCAGTGGAGGTTTTCGTCTGAAAAATCGGTTTGTCCGCGATACGCCGCCTTATCGTGGAGAGGAAGCGAGAAAAAGAAACCAAGAGAACTCCCGATTTGTTTCGCACACCCTTCCGCTCCTGCGACCGCAGCATGTTCTTGCACATTCTTGTGTGCGATAAACGCTGCGGGCCCGTTTCGTGATGAACATAGTCGCACCGTTCTCTGCACCCTGTCGTGGTACATTCGCTAGGCGTTGCGCTTATGTAAGTGCTGACGCAGACGGCAACGGCTCTCGCGAACCTAGATAGGGACGAAACTTCATTGTGTCAGCCAAGTGCATCGGACAAGATGGCATCTTTTGTCGTGGCTTTGAGAATCTCCCTAGCCTGTGCTGACGCGATTCGGCTGCCTCCGACGCGCGAGGCTCTTATGGCGTCTCGAGAAACTCGTTTCGAGAAATGGCGCGCACCAGTCGCAATTTGTCAGGATGCCTTTCAGTAAAGTGCGCGGGTGTCGCGAGGATATTAAAGCCGACTGCACCGGCGGCATCGACAAATGGTCACACCTTTGTCGTTTTTATGATATCTTTTGAAGAAAGAGGGAAAAAGTGAGCACCGCGCTGGTGATGTCAAATGAAGTAAACGTTCCGCGGTTCTCCAATTCGCGAGGTACGAGAAATTGGTTCTCGATACGTCGATTTTCGGGAGTATTAAAGGACCTGGAGACCAAGTAATCGTAGAATTATTAAGACAAATCTGTCAGGGGATGAGACCGTCACAGGGAGGATCAGATTCATTGAGAAGTTCGCTCGTGCATGGCCAGCCATTGTACCATCCGGACAGTCGGACAAGATGACATCCTTTGTCGTGCCATCGACAATATCAGCGGCACGATGACTCGATTCTATTCGCCTCTTTCGAGTAAAGCTTCCTGAGACTCCGCTGGATTTAATAACTCCGAGCATATGGGCTTTATCCACGTAAAGCGGCGTAACTGACGTAGTCCTTGAAATATTTTTCTATTCATCTGTATAAATTTTCAAGGGATTCCCTGAACGCTAAATAAATATGTCACGATGCGCGGATGGAAAATCGTTTATTGTCCGCAGATATTTTTGCGTGAATGGTAACGTGGCGCGATGTATGACAGGCGACTATATTTTTTACGCGAGCGTACCCGTAGAAAGAGTCCTTTGAAAGGGATCCGGACTAAGGTTTTGTAACGCGTTTCACCGCAACGCAGCCAGCCGCGAATGTCGCAAACAGAGAAATTAAATATTTCTACGCCTGCGAGGAACAAGACGGGCAACCGATCGATAATGCAAGAGACATAAAACAGTCAGTGCACAAAATGAGGATCGGCGGGTCGGCTAGCCTCCATACATCAAACGACGACGCATATCTGGCCTTAGAAGGTCTCATAATAGAGTACAAAGCTGCTCTCGTTATAATTCATGACCGCGTACGGAGGCAACCTGAGACTGACCGAGTTATTATTCCGTAAGAATAGGAGGAAACGACGACAGACGCGACACTAAATCCTGCATGTAGAGCTGCATCGTGAACAATCCGCTTCACATTATGCATATTTCATAATTTATCGCATCTGAATAGTAAACAAGAACACGAGTATGTTTTCAAAATCTCCACGTAAGCCCATATTGAAAGACAAAATGTGCATTAAAATTAATAGTCCTTTCCATTAGAGACTTTAGATATTTTTAATGTAAACTTTTTATTAAATTTTACGATTTTAAAATACAGTTGTATTATAAATAAAGTTGTATTATAAATGAATAAAACAATGCAGAAAATACATTAGAAATATTGATTCTGAATTTTGTTTAAATTTGATGAGTGAAAAATATGTAATTTATTGCTATATTTTAGTTTATTATCTTCTTGTTTATTTTATTAATTTGGATATGCCAAATTATAGTTAATGATGATTCAAATCATTTGCAACTAATTATGTAAATGCTTTATTGGATTGAATGCTTTATGAGATTGTGGCAGAGACTATTATATCACGAATCAAATATTTGTTATACTAATGCATTATAAATAAAATCATTGTAAAATGTAGATATATATTGAACAAATATAGTAATACTTAAATTGTACTTTAATTACACAATAAGGAGGTTTAAGGGTTAACAGAGAGTAAGTATATAAACAGATTCCTTTTTCACAAAATAAATGCACAAAAGGGTATATTATTTTATAAAGTTTTATTTTATTTCGTAAGACAGTGTTTTTTTGCTTTGCAACATTGGCAATTTCTGAAGAACTGTAGATAGATCGATTCTCTTATATGTCAAGAACGCGCTTGTTCATTGTGCCAAGTAGAAGTATCGCGAGTGCAATCAGACCGCGTAAGTAGCGAGATCCTGTTACTATCAGCCAGCTAGACGCAGGCAGATAGATAGTTCTATTGCGCTCCGAAACACATTCGCAACCTCGTACCTCTTCTATTTTTCTCCTATAATTTTTCTCCTGGCATTTTGTTCTATCGAGGTCGGTGTTTTCGGCGTGATCATAACTCTTCGTACATGACGGCAGTTCGCATCCACATAAAAATCCGCGAATCTTAGAAAATATTGCGATGCTGTCTGAAAAACGCAACATATTGTCTTTGTGCACGAAATGCTGTTTTAATATTATTAATAAAGGATTTTCGAGAAATCCTATAAAATTTAAGTATGATGACGAATTTACGAATGTACATCAAACATAACTCTTTCCTAGAATTTTATTTCAAGAACCGAAGCACATTAATGTGTCTTAATACAGCCATCGATATATCGAGCTCAATTAAACGTAGAACGCAAGTTTTTCATAATCAGGATACATATTAATGGAAATTATGAGAGAAGGCAATCACTGGACGGTAACGAATGCCGTATTTGCGGAACACTATAGTGACTTTGTAAGTCCAACTCGCCTACGTCCAATAGTTCAATGTTTAAACTCCTCTGAAAGTTAAATGTCATATAAGCCCGGAGCAGTGATTGAATCTCGGAGCTTCTTTGCAAACAAGCGCATCTCTCATGAAAATTTGAAGTATTTTAATAAACAGTTCTTTTATGGTGAGTGAGGAAGTCCGGTTAGTTCCTCGGCAATCAATAAAATCTTCAGCGTTGCAATCTCGTTTAACAGAGATCGCGTAACGTTTACTGTTTTGATTTACATTTCTACTGTTTCACATATCAGTACTCAAATTTCGCAATTAATATAACGAGCAGGAACACGTTACCAATCGCAAATGCGAAATGATAACTCATACATTTAATTACATAATTAATTACACGTTTCCATATAAATTGTACGTAATAATCGTATTAGCGTAATTAATGTATTCTCCTAAAGACCTGTAATCTCTTTTTTACTCTTAAGCTCATATGACTAGTATTCATAAAATCTCCGATACAAACATAAATCGATCAGTCGCCATTTATGCAGCCTCGGATTTTTCATTTGTGATTCACGAGATAGTAACCGAGCGAGGATCTCCGAGCGTCACTCCGCCAGGAATCCATACACGGCGTACTCTCGACGGAGAAAACGAAGCTCGCATCGAGGATCAAGCCGATAACTCACGCGCGGATTCCGAGTCCGATCTCGGGATCGTGTTATATGAAATTAATCAAACGGACGTGAACCGATACGAATCCGCCTTCGCTTTGAAGCAAAATTAATGGTGTCTTGCGCAATATCGTCCGTAGCCGGGGAGCGCGAGCGAATATCGATGGTGAGTCACATTCATCCGCGGGGACCGTCGCCTCTGACAGGCCTCGCCGGTGCTCCGATGCCACCGCTGATCGTGTTTGTTCGCAAGAAATACGGCACAGCCGCGCGTCACGGCTGCGGAAGAGAGAAACGCAGGAAATTAGATCACCTTGCCGTGGAACGGTGGGAGGAGCACGTGGAGGAGAGCCCGGTCGAACAGCCCCGTTTCAACGCGAGACAGTCGGAGAAAGGGCGAACAGAAACTGCATTCCAAATTCGCCGATACAGGCGCGCGGCCTTCCGATATAAACGCGGTATCGATCGTCTGATATCGAGGCACGTTACAAAAAGCACCCGCCTTGACACGATTTTGCATTATAAAACCCCGTAGCGCACGTATCCTTTCGCGATACTCTCTGACGCGCGATTTTACGCCATATAATATTTCGCAAAATACATCGCGTGCTGATTGCAACGATGATCAATTAATTGTCGAACTGACTGAGTCACACTTTAATTTCTTTGATTGACGGACGCTTCGGCCCATGTAATAATCCATGATACCAAAACAATTAAATGCACGATCGACCTGATTACACATTGATTGCTACATGAAAATTGAAATGCCGTTCTAAAGTTCTGTTTAAAAAGAGACATTTCTATCGAGTCGAAGCTGTCCGAAGCAATACCATTATCTCCGGTTAAGTCGATCCCGCAGAATTGCCGCCAAGTTTATGAACGTTGTTCTTTGTTGATGCCATGCGGGGATTGAAATTTCAAGTGGACGGTGTTCTCCGCACGCTCGACGAAAGCGAGAGAGCACGTTGAGTCAGTCTACGTTTTTATTAGCGGTGTATCGGACACGTAGGGTAACAAGAGTGGGCAATACCATTAAGCATGGGATCCCTAAACTTCGCAAACTCGATCCTATTGCTTCCTCCATTCTCGTCCCGTCACTGCCTCTTCCGTGCGGAGGGCTAGCCGTCGAGATCGAGTCGAAATCCTTTAACGATCGATCTTCGATCGTGCTGGAAAGAGCCGTCCCTTTTCCGTCGGAGCAGCACCAGCTTTGACTTTCCGATTACTCGCCTGGGAACGAACGCGTTACGTTCTGAAAATTCACCTACTAGAGAATGCTGCAACGAGTACGTTCTCCCGCGACGATTTTTCTCGAAGTAGGATTTACTTCACGCGCGATACGGAGCCGCAATATTTCTCTTGCACCGGAACGCTTGCCAGTATGATTTTTTCAAAACAACGAACGTGGAATCGATTCGCAGAGAAGAATACTAGTCTGCAATAAAATGGAATCCTTGCATTTCGCAATCTGTGAGGTAAGTCGTGGATGTAATGCGAATATGATGTCGGTTTCCGTATATACATCGCGCAAGAAATGTGTCGTTTCTTCTTACGCAGTGCTCCTGCTACGAATCAAATACGATAATATATTATAACGCAAGTCAATACTATGTAGATCTAGATATTTATTTCGCAATTTATGAGAGGCATCGTATTACAAAATATAAGGAAAATGACAGCAATAAAGCAAAAGTAGATGTAATTAATTAATGACGTTTTAATTAAGCGAATATGATAGTACGGAAATGAACGTTGAAGCACGATTTATTGCAAATAACATTATGACGCTAATTATCGATGTATCTTCGCAGCATGTGTATCATAGAGATAACCGATTAATCTTTATCCGAATGATAAACGGTCGATTCTCGTGTGATTTCCAGCGATATGGTATAGTAGCAGGTAACTGCTATAATTTATATGTCGATTACCAGTGTCACGATTGTAAACGTGGAGAGGATACACACAGCTTTACGTGAAATTTTTCATAGATTGGACGCGTTTCCGACGGTCAATACGTTTGACACGTAACAATGATCTATACGTACCGATAAGAATTTATGACCGCGACTTTATCGCTTTTCTCGAGAGAAACTCGAACTCCCTGATAATCTGAATGCATTGGAACTTCATGCCGGCTTTGAATTTTTCATGATATAAAAAGACGTTGTTGGACAGCGTACGAGGATAGATTGCGCCGCTACGTGAGTCAAGGGAATTTCACCAGGTGTTCATTTTGTCTGAAGGAACCCACGGAATTGCCAATTACAATTTTATGTTTCGGCCTATACGGAAGATCACGTACCCGAACGTGTCCGCATGTGTTTATGTGAGTGTTTTCATGTGAAAAGGAGAAAGAGAGGTGCACCATTAAACATATATATAGATATAGGTATAATGTAGATATAGAACGCGAAAATTCAAATTTGATGAGATTTTCGAGCTTTATACTTCGATTCCTATATATTGGACATTGGATTACTTTCCGCAGGAAATTATTGAGAATCTCGCGGCTGCATATGGGAAATGGATTTCTTCCATCTCTCAACATCACAGGATCTCTGATGCTGTGCACGTTAATAAGAAATCAGACAAAAATAGAGTAGACATGCTCTTTCGATCCTTTAAGAAATTGACCTTATAATATAATATAAACACTTTCAGATATAATATCCGAGACACAAGAGATCATGCATCATTATCTCTTTTTTCTGCTCGTCATCGAGTTTTAGGTCAATTGAGTGAAAGTTCCTCTCCGCAAATAACTAAACAATCACGTTGTATCGCTTGTACGAGAGAAAATGTATTACTATTTAGTATTTGTGAGGGATCTCGCCGTACCTCTTCTTCAGCGAGGCAACCACCAGTCTGACGGTTTGAGTGTATGGCAGGCTTGTCATGCCACACGGATTTCCAATGTCGGGGTTTTGCAAGGAATAATATCCGCCAAGAGAATCACGTAACTGCCAATAGTAGCGTATAAGCAGCGTGATCGATCGACAGGCCAATTTCTGCGTCTCTGCTATTTCTTCTCATCGTCTTTTCACTTATTTCTAAATATTTGTCCCGCATGCTGACTACCTGAGTGCGAATAGTGCTCACTGCTATACGAACCAATGCATTATTTAAAGACTTCGGGAGACTCGTCTTTTGTGAGCGCGCGAACCACCAGAATAAAACATCGGACTATTTTGCAAGATGCAGCAATTCCGTCGATGTGTCTTTTTGAGACGTTTTCGCTAGTCGACAACGAATAAATACTGTAGAAGGATCGTGAAAAATAAGATATACATTAATCATGCTATTAAGCTCACTTTAGGCGTATTGTTATGCATATTAAAATGGACGATCCTCGTATAATAAGTGTATATATAAGAACCGCGTTAACACGTTGCTATACATCTCCAAATTAATGTGTATAATAATGTACCGTGTAAATAATCTTTCCAACATGCATCTGCGTGATGATAAAAAAAGCAAACGTGATATATCAGCAAATGCAATAATCTACTTACATGGCGCTGCGAGTGTCGGGTATGTCACGGTTGCTCGGGAGACCGTCGGAGGCTTCCTGATTGAACTTATTCCTCGCGTATGGGTCCTCGCCCGCTCGCAGACCGCCCCTCGAGACGTACCTGTTGCGCAGAGGAAATTATCGCACGACTGAATTTCTCACAGTTATTCCTTCCCTCGGATCTCGCATCGAATCGCGCCTCGCATGCATCCGACGAACGTGTCGTGGCGAACACGCCACCGTAAAGTCGCACGCGACCCGCGCTGTCCCTATCGCGATAATTATAACGGCACGTTCTTGCGGCCGCCGTAATTGCGAGTAACTGCGCCGACGAACGGCACGGAGATTGAAACATTCCCGACATAATGCGGCATGCAATAATGCCGCGGCGATGCGGCGTTTGCGGTCCTCGACGCGTCCTCGTTGTCTGTCGACGGAGAGTTAGCACACACGGCCACGACGCAGAGCTGATAGCTTTTTGCTATACGTATGTGTATGTGTGTATACTTTTTGATATGTGCCAACTTGGCACCGAAGTCGAAAGTCTCGCGCGATACCGGAATTCACGTTGCATCCGCGAGAATGCTTCCCGGAGAGCTTAAGGATGCTCTAGACGCGACGCCGGAAGTCACCGAGTATCGCTGGGGCGCGGATGAAGTTCGTACGCGGATGAAGACGTACAGCCTCGCCAAGCTAATTAACACGCGGCAGGATCTCCTCGAGACTCGTCGGGACTCACCCCTGTTCGTCGAAGTAATTCCACGTGACTCTCGGATCCGATGTTGGTGCAGGTAGAAGCTCGGACGACATCACGATGGCTGTGCCGTCTGGATCCACGTAGCTGCCGGAATTGCCGCTGGCGGTGAGCGCCAGGGATGCGGGCTCTTTCAGCCGCAAGGCCCTGTTTTCGTTCTGCTAACAAAATCATAAATTGAGTTAATTTCAGCCTCTCATTCATATTTGTATCAAAATTATATCAAAATTGGATCAAAATTAAAGAGTGTGCTGTTTACATCGCCCACGTTCGTATTGGAACTGGAAAAGCTTCAAATGTATTGGAATTTGTACCGTGGAAAGTAACGCTTTTGAAAACCCTGAGCACACTGCAACCGAAACGTAAAATTGTTGCAATCAGCAAATTGTGCGATGATTGAGCGCACCTGTTAAAGTGCTACGCACCGGCAATTCATGGAAAATAAATGTTCTTTGCTGTTCGATAAATTAATTTCCATTAATTCGGGAAACTTGAGCACGCTTCAGGCCGGTTACGGGCGAGTACGTGTACGTTCCAATAACGAAATGCCGCAAACTGCATCTCGCAGTATAATGCAATTATCGTGTATCCGAACATCTGAACAGCATCGAACAGCATCTCGCCATCTACGAGCAATTCCGAGGATCGGTAGAATAGCCCTTCTGGCCCTTGATAACTCAGTCTCGGCTCCTCGCCCGGATCGTTTGGTTTCGACGCGAGGGCAAGACGATTGCCCTGGTCCTCGCGATCCTGCTGATCGCATCATCGATACCGTATACACGCCGTATCGATTTCGAGTCATTACAGAGTCGCCAGCTCGTCGTATCGCCGATGCATTGTGTGCTTCTGCTCCAGGCAGGATGCCTCCGCGTCGTCAATATACAGGTCATCGAATTTCATTTATCAGGCTTCCGGAGACTCGCCTCCGCGTGTCCTCGGTTCCTCGCAAAGATGTTTTCGGAAATGAGAGAGCGGACGTTCTCGTGCGCGCTCGCAGAAGTGACCCTGGCACGTATGACTTTGCGGGCTTACGTGAACGAACTTAAGATCCCGCGCTCGTTTCCGCAAGGAAACGTGGCGATCGCGGCGCGTGGACAATCGGTCGGATTGCAATGGTCGAATGCTCGTGTCTTAACAACGAGCCGGGGGACGCCAGTGGAATATTCAAGCGGAGGTAACCGGTTCGCCCGCTCACCAACCGATCTAAATTTCTCGAACACGTGCTGGCTTTCATTTCAACACGATTGATTTTCGAACGAATATTGCACACAGGGAAACGTAAGGAAAGCACAAATATAAATACAAAATTTGTAGTACTCTTTGGTCAAGAAGCAATTAGCTTCAATCTCTCCTTAATGGAGAATTCTCTGATGTCTACTGATTGTGAGTTCTCCGACAATGGAACTGCGAGATCGAACGAAGGAATGTGGTAAGATCGGCGGTTTACTCCGCTTCTGGAGCGTCATGCGGCAAAATGGACGCGGCAATCGTTTAGAAAGGTGGTAGTAAGCGTCCTAAAGCCTGTATAAAGAATAGGTGCGGTAAGTGCGTCTGCATCAGAGCCATTAATGCGTTGCATTGTACGCCGAAGCGGGCGAGCAACCGTTAATTTCACCGCGATTCTTCTTCCGTCGGGGGCGATCCTGGCTGCAATCCGAATGGCAGTATTTCCTACGGGCACGGGTCGTTAACCCCATACAGCGTCGATCTCACGCGCGAAAGCATCCGACAAAAGAGAGCGAATGAAGCGGAGAAGGCGAGCGAGATGCCCGGAGCGACAGAGCCGATGAAGGAAAATCGCTTCATCGCGAAAACCGAGGCGGGGGCAACGCGAACGCGATGAAATATTAATTCACGGGTCACGGACCGAATTAAACCGGAAGTGCGCTCGGACAGCCGGTCTGCGGCAAGCTGTTGCATCCGGTTCCACAGTGGCGGCGGCGGTGGCGTCCACATGACGCCGCGCGAACATCCGCGTTGTCGCATAAAACGCGATAAAGTGCCCTCGTACGATCAGTCACCGTGGGGTTAAAAGCAAAAGTGGCGTGAATCGATATTTTTATTGTTTCGCAGCTCGCAGCTGCCTGTCCTTTGTGTCGCTCGTGCTGGTAACGTGTATCAAGTACCGTCAATCATACGCGCGATTTTACGAAATACGGAAAAAAAACCTTCGTAACGTTTAATCGCGACAACTGCGGAGATCTAGCCGCCAAGTGCAACTTTATGTCATCACGAAATTATGCCATGCTACGTCGCTACGGAATTGACTAATGCGCGCCGCTGATGTATTAGCGATATTAACACTGTCAGTAATATTGGCTTTCGGTTTCACGTATCGGATTCCGAACGTGAAGGCGATCTAATAGAGTCGTGTTACAGGTTTAACCGTGCATATAATTTAACGCTGTCACATGGAAGACATCGCACAGTGATGGTCCAGAGTTAAACGTCTTCGAGTTGGAAGCTATCGCTCGGCAAAAGCAGAAATTCAAGACGTGGGGGCTTGTTTTATAACATAAAAAACAGTATTTCAATTATGTTTTAGCAGTTAATTTAATTAAATTCAATTCAGCAATTCAATTTGATATTCCTCTTGAATATTCCATTGTGGAACGCATCTAATTAATTAAGCGAGATAATAAAACTGATGACGTTGCTGCAGTTTCTCATTACATTAATTGAAAAGATATAGATAATACGGAGTTATCGTCATACCGTTATACCGTTATACTCTTCACTTTACTGTTTGCGTTACATTATGCTTTTGGATTACGTCACACTCACATCATTCGTGAAGCGCATCAGTCGCTCAGCAAATCGACAAAAAGAATAAGGATCTCGATTCGCGGATGCTGCTTTATCGTTCCCCGTGTTTCCGGGGACGAATTTTTCTTCCGCGGGTTTTACGAGCATAACTGTCAGCACTGCGGAGGCATTATTTCTTTTTGCACGACAAGAGCGCGGCGCGCACGTGACTCCCATAAAATTCATTGCATATGCGCCGATGCAATGATACGCGAAACCGGAAGCGCCTTCTGGCGAATGCATTGCGCTCGGACAATAGCCGTACGCGCAGATCACACATTTGTTGCCGACGTACCCGTTGGCGTTTTCGCTCACGGTAAAAGATATAGGGAATAATAAAAAGGGAGGAAACAGGGCATGTCGGATCAGCAGGATTCGCGGGCCGCTGCGGACACACGCGGCTTCGAATAATGATTAGAGCTGATATTATGCCATATTTAACAACATCGCACACGCTGCGGAGATCTATCTGCCGTTGGAATCGCATATAATTTAACGGTTTTCTGCTCCTGGTATCTTCCTCTAGCTGAAACGCGCCGCGCGCTCCGCGCGTATACTTAACATTCCTATTTTACTTCAGGCAGAAATTCTCCGGGGATTAAAGAGACCTTAAAAGCTCCCGAGGAGCAACAAAAACTCCTGCACTTCTCCTTCGTCCGCGTTAAGGAAACTAAGTTAAAGCTCAGCCAGTTAGCATCCGATAATGCTATTTACGCGCGTAATCATCGCGAACTTTGTGAAGCCGCTCGTTTATCGATTTATGTCGATCAGCATTTAATTTCGAGATAAAATATGCAGCTGGTACCCTTATTAGTGCGTACTGCGCATTAATTTGTCATTGTCTTACAATGAATCTACTTGATCTCGATATATATACTCACATATGTTTTTAATCCGATTTTCCAGATTTATGCATTATTTCGAAGTATTTTCATAGAAAATATAAAAAAGACACAAGAGAGAGAGAGAGAGAGAGAAAGAGTTGTCAATAAGTTTATCGCTAATTACATATCGTCATTTGAAATATCTAATATATAGAGACTTTATCGCGCGACATCCGAAAAATAACTGCTTCCACTACGATAAATGAGGAAATGGCGGATATGTCATTCTCCGTTATTGTTTTGCGTTATCCCGCGCGAGTCTGGATAACCGAAATCGACCGACGCGATATTGCCAAGGTACGTGATTTCACGATTATTATCGACGAGGGTCGCATTATTAATGCGGTTATTGCCGTCGAGCATATGTACGTTATAATGTAAGCGAGTTACTGACGTATTATTATTAGGCCGCTTTGATATGGATTCGTAAATTGATGAAAACAGTTTCATCGCGAATGATAATGTGGTGTGAACGCGAAACTGTAGGAAATTATTTGTAATTATTTACGTGTTAGTTATAATCTAAATACATGATGCTGTAGAACGTTTTGTCACTAGAATATGCTTTATGATATTAATATACTTAACATAACATTTATGATTTAATATAACATAATAACATATTTTTTTAAATGTAGAATAAAATGCCATAAGGATTTTATCCACTATTCACAAACATTTTGCAAAATTTCTTTATACAGTTTATCTTCATTCAAATTATTTTAACTTCTGTGTGTGTTTGATAATATAGATACAATATATTATCTGTACTCTAAAATTGAATGACAAAACAATTTATTACAAGCAAACAAAATTATTTAAATTTAACGTTGCGTTTGTAGAAAGTCAATTACTTTGTTCAATAATTACATAAAGCATTATTGTGTTCATCTAATCAGGAAATGGAACTCATGTTTGTTATGCAAGTCACAATATTAATAATCTGTTAATGCAGACTTGAATTATTTCGTAAATTATTAAATGATATAACTTCAGTTCTTTTTCACACACATCATTATACGAGAGACAAGTTCCGGATTTTCATCTTTACAAAATTGTACAAAAATCGTTGGAATAAAATTTACTTTTGTACTTCGAGATACGAAAATCTCATATCGCTCGTTCAACCGACCAACCGTGTCCGCTTATTTTTATGCGGAAGAAATACAGTCGATAACCAAATATCGCAAGATTGGAAAAAGGAAGGGTCCTGTCGCGCCGTCGTCATCCACGTGAAAATATGGACTACGGAAATGGTTGGATGGCAACTGTTTCGTCTTTCTCACTCTCAGCACACCTCGTTGTAATTTTGTCGGGGGTGTGGAATTTTCTGCGATTTCCATCTCCAGAGGAGTGTCGACGGGCGCACTTGGAATCGGTTCGCCGAGTGCGAAGAAGAGGAAGGCAGGAAGACGAGGGTGTGAAGCGGGCAGAAAAGAGGGCGGGAAACGGGAATACACGCGGCGGAGAATACCGAACCCGTCCGATATGTTTTCGCTGAGTTATGAGTAGATTTGCATATAGAAACTGTTCGTAGCTACGGAGCCGGATTTGCCCGAAAGCAGACAAAGTGAGAGGGATGACACTCGGACACGACGTCGGTATTAAATTTGCGGCGCCGGCCGATCCGATCTCGGGATTAAATATTGTTAGGCAACGGGGGAGGATCAGAGAAGAGAAAGGACAAGGAGGGAAAGGTATTCCCGTTTCCTGCGCAAGCTACGATAGCTCGCAAAGTTCGGGGCGAATGAAGGCGCCCCGGCGAGGGAAGATTGCGCGCGGGACGAAACAATTTATTCTCACCGGCGTCTCTCGCTCTTAATTGAAGTACGTGGCAGCTGAGTAAAGCGGGACTGAAGTTCAATATGACGTGGAGTACGCTCTATAACGAGCGAGCACTCTCTACGGGGGGTGTCTCGAGACGCGCCGAATGCAAATGTCCGTTTAGTCGATTTTTCAGCGCAATAATGCAAAGGGTGAGTCGAAACGAGAGATTTAACTCCAACGGACCTCAAAGGTAATGATATGCAAATCTACGTGCAAATCTGCACGACGCGCAGTTTTTCGGGCTCGCTAAATTCATGTTCGTCGTGAGTTTGATTTTCAGTCAGCGTAACGCGTCCAATTAAAGTGAGTATTAACGCGCGCTATGGTTACAAAGGGTTAATTTCCCAGCAAATTCGACCAGTCCGGTAAATCCAGTTAGTCGATGGCTCGCTTCGTCCTTCATGGAACGACTATCCTGTATATGGGGCTCTTGCGGTTAATGGTCGGCTCGTCCCACGTCATCCCCGTAGCGGTTTCGGACGATTGCAGACCGAATCGTGGGCTTTCAGGTAATTTAATGTTTCCGCAGCAATCCACTTAGCATCAAAACATGAATCCCTGACTTAAGCGGGGTCTAAGATATTCCATCACGAGAAGAACCCAACGAGTAAACGTAGTAAATTTATTTGAACTTTATTTTATATTTTGTTGTCTCGCTCCGTATATTTTCTGGATTCTTTTCTTTTTGTAATTTCGATGTATGTGCATATTTTTTACCTTAAATTTTCAGTAGTAGTTTTAGTGGAATACTTCCTGATGGAATGACTTTAACTGCATTTTATTAATGTACTTTCGTTTGAAGGTATCATTTCGGTTAATGTAATCTTCAACGCATTAGTCATTTATGTAGCTATGTAGTATTGTGGCTTGTTAATTTCATCGAAATGTAAATTAAAACTTTATACGGCTACATATATGTATGTTAATCATATTATCAGAGTATTGCTGATGGTTGCTCATGCTAGTGTAAATATCGGTTCGTACGAAAGAATGCATACGATTTCGATAAAACTGCGAAAATCGTGAAATATTGTATTACGTGAAAGTTGCAGCGTTTAAACCACAGAGATCATCCGGCAATGTACGTATTAATATAATCCTTCGTTAATATTAAATTTGTCTGACGTGTTGGCGCACGCAGCGGAAATTTATTTATAATTACCAGCCACCAGCGCGTTTATTTCCGATATATTCAACTGAACATTGTGCGGGCTCTTTATAATTGAATTTTCCGTGAAAATTCAAAATTTCGAGAGCCACTGACAATATTTATGCATATGTTATCGATATTTATTTCTCGTTAAAGCAAACTAGTAATAAACATTTGTAAAAAAAAAACGAGAAAACGAATATATTTATTGAATGATTTATATGTTTGATTTGTTAAACTAAAAACTTCATGTTACAGCTCTACTTATAAATACGTTCCATTATGGTTGGCAGTAATGTATTGAATTGTCTCTTGCCTTGTTTATACATTTTTCGAAAGTATCAAAATTGTTGTCGTTACGACCGAAAAGAAATATTTTTATTTATATAATCTAATTTAAATACGCAAATGTTTTTTGATTTTACAGAAATGCACAAGTCACAGAGTGGTTCAATTCTGCTATACAATACGGTGTATAATTCTTTACCGCCTTCGGACACGACGAATGAAGAAACGATGGAACGAGCAAAAATAGGATGGAGACTTAAGATGCTCTATTAAGACGAGAAAGAAGACAACGAGAGAGAGAGAGAGAGAGAGAACTGCTTAATCTTTCATCAATTCCCTTAATTAACCGGCAACAATAGCAGCTGCTTCTTTGATTCTCTCTGCAGGAGGACGTTCTATGGGATCACCGACGGTGAAATTCGATGTCAAGATAGATAGAAGACTATTTGTTCGCGGGAAAGATTTCAATTATCTTTCATCTTATACGAAGAACAAAAATTTATGAATCATTCCTTTCGTACATGATATTGAACAAAGAAGCTAATTACAGTAAGATAAACCAATGTTGTCTTCATAATATGACGAAATTACAAGTTTTCAAAAGATATAAGAAGAATTTCATGCTAGTTATATTCATCCTAATAATTATTCGTCGTATTAATTGAGACATATATAGCTTTTTTATATTTTCATTTTTTCATTTTGCAGCAATTAGGCAGTACGCTCCAGTGGGGTCATATCTCAAAGCAACCAATCTAGTTGTGTGCGGAAAATTTCGAAAAAGCGATCACAATGTCCATGGTAATTACTTTTATCTCCCAATTCGACTGTTCTCTCTTGCTGGAAAAAATCGAGGAGAAGCACGAGCGCATTACTCTGCAGTGTCTGCTGGCAGCTATGGTGTGTACGGCAAACCAACTGCGGCGCCCGTGAAATTCCTCCCGAAACAAAACCCATTGTGCACGAGACAAAGATGAAGAATCCGGCATGAGTACCGCGCGGCATTAGTCCCCGATACCGACTCGATGTCGGCGACCGGCGGCGAAAGGGTTGAGCGAAACGCTCCCAATAGATACGGGAACAATGGTAAGAACCCGGGGATGACTGTCGTTTCCACCCTCGGCCGGGGCTCGATCGGCCACCGCCAGAAGGCTGGAAGCAACCTCGACACTTAACGAAACAACGTTTCTTATCGATCTTCCTATTCGGATATGAACAGTCGCATTGCATCTCAGAGAAACCGAGGATACAACTAGTGCTCTACTCTTTTTCCAACCTCTCTTTTTCTCTGTTTCTCTATTTCCCTTTCTCTCGTTCTTTCCTCTTCTTTCTCTCATTCTGTATCCGCTTTTTTTCTACATCGCATGAAACTGCATGTAATGGGATCACGGGATCGCGTTTGCTAACTCGCGGTCCGGAGCCCTTGAGAAACGATGGCATTTTTTTCCCCAGACAAAACCAGGTCAGCAGGAGATAATTCACAAAGTTTGGCGATTTTTTCACCCGTCGCGGCAGCATAAAACGAACTTTTTCCGCGGGGGACGGTGGGTCACTTCAGGCCCGATCTCCAGCTACCTCGTCGCGTTTTAATAAAGTTAGACATTTAATTAACGCTTTTTTTTTCATGGCTTTGGGTGTTTCGAGTTGGCTCGCTTTGAGAATAAAACATCGGAACTGCTAAAATATCTCCGGGTGAAGTGTCTCATTAGATTTCGTTCGCGGCTCACGGAAGCAGAAAGGCGCACTTTAAAGTCATTCTCTGATCAAACTTTACCGTATTCGTAACGTTTCAAATATAATCCTTGGATGTAGTTGCCTTAGCTTCGTATTAAACCGTTAATTAAATCAAACGTGATAGAAAAAGCTTCTTGATTCTTTTTAATCTGGATTGCGACATCAGATTTGCCATTGATCGCACAAAGCTGAAGTCCAACAAAACGTAGTACATGTTGATTTTATTTTTAACACCGGACGCGTATGCGCGCGCGCGCGTGAGTGTGTGTGTGTGTGTGTGTGCATATATGCGGATTCACTACGGAGTGTGTTACTCGTGTAATCCACGTGGTTGCAGTTGCGTCTAGCGTGACCTGTATGCTAAGCTTCACGTCTGCAGAACCACATGTATCAAGCTGATATAGGAGACATTAATGCCACGTCGCACGAGCTACACGTGCCACCCCGTTTCAAACCGCGCGGCCGTCAACCCGGATTCTTCATCTTTATCTCCAGCAGAATTCCATTTATCTCCGTTACTGTGCAGTTTTGCGAAGTGCGCACGGAATATTTCACACAACGGCAGCTATCTCATTATCCATGAATGCTCGACGTAACACGATACTCACCGACTATAAAAGACACATCTTACACTTCTTGCGGTCATATATTACATCTGCACCGATGTAATTATCATATTATTCAAAAAGTCAAACAGTTCTTAAATAGTTATTTAATTTTTTAATTTTGTTTGTTTCTTGAGTAAAGCAGTACAGTAAGTTATTTTGTGTTAAATGTGATGTAAAAATATTTATTTTACATTTTTATTGAAACTTTAATCATTTTTAGGCTGTTTTAAATTGCAAAATTGTGAAAGTGATAAAGCGGTAATTATAAAAATTATATATAGGTCGATAGCATAGGAGGAAGGGATATCACGTTTTGATAGAAAATGTGAGATACAATAGACATCAGCGACTTATAACGTGGAACGACGTAGTCGATACCAGACGAAGGGGCGCGAGAAGCTTGAAAGCAGAAGAGCTTTCCCGTGTCCTCGGCAGTCCTCTCTAATGTAAATTTACTGTCGGCCCGTTACTCTTAGCAGTTTCTTTCCTGCGGAATGCACTTTTGCATCGCGCGGCGTTCCAATCGCGCTCTTTAATCCGCGCAGCGTCGCCGTGAAGGATGAGCGTATTTATGAGGCCCAGAACTGGAGAAGAGAATCGAAGATGAGACCAACCACGCGGCTGCTAGAACATATTGATTCTTTCTAGCAACGAGAACGGAGAAGAAAAAGAAAGAAACGAACTCTCTCTTCTCGCTTATCATCGGAGTACTGACTGGATTGTTCAAGTTGCTGTTCAAGTTTTACGGACACTGAATCGAAATAGACTACAAGTCGTGTTGCAGGTATCGATATGTTCATACGTAAAAATAAAACAAGCGAAATATATGTATGGATATACATGCGCTTATATACATTTATTTAAATAAATAAGAAAGACACATACGCTGTACAATAATTTTTTATAAATGATTTATTGTAAGTGAAATATTGTAAGTGATTATAATATCCGCACGGAAGAATTTTTAAATGATTAATCTAAACGCCACAGATTATGTATGACAGGAAAACGACGCGTTCGGATAAAAATTTATTTTCGCGCTAGGAGAACCTTCTATTTCCAGCGTGTTCACGCGTGAATTGATAACGATATAATTTATCAACGAATGGAAGAAAGTCATCAAGAGCGATCGACATACGTTATGCCCAATGGCCGCGATAGCGGCAAACGCATCATGCGTCGGTAGCTTTTATGATGAGCGCCCAGCTCGCCGATTCAGAGGACCGAGAATTCATAAAAATCAAACGATTCTATAAAAATGTTATGCTTATAGAATAGCCTACTTTCGGTGGAACCGAGCGTGCTCTCTCGAGTTTATGGTTTGCACGAGTGCGAGCTTGGAGTCTGTTACCATTGCGCCCTTTCTTTGCTTTTAATGCGCCTCTGCGAGTACAATTCCACATCACTTACCCTTTTGAAGCTCGCGCTCCGTCAAAGAGAGGTCAAACCTGGAATCGATCGTTTGCAGACTATCATATATCAAAAAATTGCAAATGAGATTTGAATTATTTATCTTTATTTTGCTCACCGGTAATACGTGAAATTTGATAATGATACGACGCCGTAATAATATAGCAGTACAGCGAATATTTTACAAAACATATATATTTTCATTAATTATATATATATTTTTTTATTTATTTTATTTATTTTGAAAGAAATATTATATACCAGAATTAATAAACTTTTCCATCGAGAAAACTTGTCACAGCTCGGCAGAAATATGTCGTCGTTTACCAATTTTACCCTAAAGTTACGACACGTACGAAATTTCGCGATACATTTTTCCGCCACGAAGCCGGAAATGGAGCATGAAAATTCAACTATATGATGTCAGTCTCGCAATTTATGCACACTATTTTTCGCGACGTGAGCAAGTTTGTTAATATCTTTTTATAACTATCATGTACGCGGGCTTCAACGAAGCTCGCGTGTTCCCATGGAGTCACGCGCGAGTCGCACGTCCCGAGGAACATGGAAAGGGTGGGTAAAACGATAGTCACAGGAAAATGCGATGAGGCAAAGATTAAGAGCACCCATGGGACGAATAAAGCGGCTTGCATGCGCGGGAAAGACATTTCGTCGCGCGCGTCTCGTTTACAGAATATTTTTCGTGAACGATCTTGACTTGTAAAAGAGGAGCCATCTTCTCGATCCCACTTTAGTAGATGTCACAGTGAATTCACAGTAGTACTAAGAATATGATGGATTTACGAGCACACCTCCTCCGCTCGAAGAAGCATTATCGTGGAGACGGTACGTGAAATTTATTGTGTGTTATTTATTTGGATAGTCAAAATCATTGTTGCTTTCAATGTGATATTTTATTGTCACTCTAGAATAATGATATGTGCCACGAAAAAATATTAAACAAATATTACGTGTGATAAAACGTTATATACAGTTATAAATATTGGTTCATTGACGCTTCCGCGAAAATATTGCGCCAATCTATTTCGTAGATAGTGCGAAATTGTATGTTTATTCATAAAATGTAAAAGTTTCTTACTACGCCTTTTAATAAAGACACTTTACTGGGATGATGAGATTAAACTTATCCTTAAGTAAGTTTGCATAGGTTGAGAAGATTTCCCTCATTTCCCACTCAGCACAGGCGTATTTTTACATCCCGTCGCCGAGTTCCTTTAATTCCAGATCGAGATTGAATTAATCGAACGGGATTGCCGGAAGTAATAGCTACGTCGCCGTTCGCAAGGCGCACATCGCGTCGTCTAGATTTGGAATGCGGAACCAACAGAGGATTTTCCACGATGATTTTCCACTGGAGGTGAATAAGATTTCTGAATGAGTGACGCACCTTATAGATGCACTCCAAAGAATTGCAAGATTAACAGCAAGCTTCGTGAAGTGTTCTTTTTAAAGCATACTTGATTCTTTAAGCAAAGTCAGGATCCGATTTGCACTATCCAGATCCTGAAGCGTGAAAATGTTGAAACACTCCATTCTTTAAAAATTGTAGTGATATTGCGGAATGAGGTCGAGCCTGATATCGCTGCGAAGTGGATAATGGGCCGTTTTTCGACGGAGACAATTTTTTCCGTGAAAGTTTTACGAGATTATTCACAGCGTGGAGCCGCCGCACACATTCTGCGAAAAATGATCCCCGCAACGCTTGGGAATCACACATAGGTACCGCCGTTGGCGTGCCAGCAACCATAACGCTTTTTTCTTCAATTTACAATTTCATCCCCTCAGTTTTATGATGGCATAAAGCGTTCATAAATTTTGCGAGCCGTATCCATCGTCCGCGATGGCCGCCAGCACGATTTTTCCTTCGCGATAAACAACTTCGGTACGCGAAACATCGACGTGAGTAATTAATGACTAGATACGCTACGAGAGAGCCGCAGAACCGCTGATCTAATTTTAACTTGTCACAGTTATCGCGTTATCGTATAACGCGACTTGTTTGGGAAGTTGTAAAAATATGGTAGAGACCGTAATAAAAGATATCTGCAGTTGAAAAAGTTGTTTTTATGACAGTGTAAAAACCATTTTTTTGCAATGCATTAACGTTAATAGTTAATGTTTCACTTTCTTTTAGGGTATGAAAAAAAGTCGAGAGAAAAGGACAAACAGGGTGATAATTAAAAACAATTGGGACACTGAGATTATTCTCCCGCACTTTCGCTGGGAATTCATATCTCGTTTGTAATGGCCTGAAATCAGTTTGAAATATTTGGTAATTCAATGAAACGCCAAAAGGTAGAAGAAAACGCTAACGTTGGCTGCGTGACGACGGACAGCTCGCCATACGGTAACCGTTGGACGATTCGACCACTCGTGCGCGAGAATGTCCGTCATTAGAGCAATAATGGCAGGGAGCAAGACGATTTCGTGAGGTATTAGCATTCTGCACTGGTCGAGATTGTCGATCGGTCTAGACGCGAAATGACACCCTGGATTCACCGCAAGCACCGCACCGATTGACTTGGCGCTTCTCTAAAGATCAATTTCCGACCAATTCATAACGGAAATTATGCATCCTGCATATTATGCAAAGTCGCGCGGCGATGTTACCGGAGATTCGATCGCGTCGTATTTTAGATCGCGCAGCAAACGTATTTTTGAAGAAAATCCACTTGTTCAACCGTGAAATATGGTTTTTGCTTGAATATATTTTTCGGAACGTTTTACTCGGAAATGTCATAAAACTTTTACGGAAAATAAAATTTTAAATATGGAAAAAATACAGATAAAGAATCACATTTTAACATATATATTTTGCAATTTAAAACATATTCTGAATTAATTGTATTAAATGTGCAAATTAATCCGGAATTTTGTAAATGGAAATTATAATTAAATGTTTTTATAGGAAACATAATTTTATAGGAAAGGTGATCATTCCGTTATATTAACTTCGCTTTGTAAACGTCAGTAACAGTGTTTCACAAAATCGAGGTATTAAAGTTATTTAAATTAAAAGCAATTATATATTTTTAGAAACGGACAAAGAGGCACCGAATTCATTTGCATCTAATATTTTATATTCATGTTTCAGACATTCACGTCCAGCTGAGCTCCTCTCGTGGAAAGACTCCATGAAGACTGATATCGCCCGCTAGTGGAGATTATCTGACTTATACACGTAATGCATACGTAATCCCGGATCGGCGCCCTGGGACGATCAAGTCGCTTTATACGCAACGCACCTGTCGCACTAGAGCGGACGCGATTAATTAATTTCCGATAACGATTAAGTGCCCGCGTTGCGGCAAGGCGCGTCCAAGTATTAGTCAATGTTAAACGGGCAATTACTTATTTAAACTGACATCACGCCCAGCGACGGACGCTTGTTGTCGGCGCAGGTCAGCTTTAAGAGGGAGACCTGCACATACGTAGATACGTACATACGTACGCTTTCTGCACTATCCAAGGATCACGCACGTGGTGGTGTAAGACGATTAATTCCGGCGAAATTGAATCGCTGGCGCTAATTCCCGCAAGACTCGTACTCTCGTCGAAAGTACGAACGAGAGAAGACGTCACGGAGCGAAAATTGTACTCGCATTGACTTTCGCGCGCCGCGCCGAAAGTTCGCACGGATTTAATTCCTGTCGCCCAAATGTCGACTTAATCCTTTGAATATCCGACAGCCGCAAGATTGAAATCGACTTTGAGACGACTCCAATTTGCGGATTTTAACAAAACAAGTCTCATTCATCATTTTTCCCGTTACGTTTCGCTGTTTCATGATATTATTAAATATCTCTTGCACTAAAGTTGCGTGCATGTCAATATTTAATTTAAAATACAGCACAAGAGTTTGCATGTGAAATGTTTAAAGTTACTGCCATTGTGCAATAACAATAGCACAGTGCGAGATGTCTCGTGCGTAATCAAACACATTTGCTAATGAGTTTTGCGGTCTCCCGTTCTATTAGACATCGCGCGTCGCACACCTTCTCTCTATTCAAATATGAGTAAATGACTTTCCCAATGTGTGCGGGATTGTTAAACTTAATTAAAGTAATTGTTGTTGGCGAAATATTCGATGGACCTACTGCAATGAAACAGCGAAACTGCACTTCATGAATATATCAAAACGAACAAGAATTCCACAAAAGTCAAACAAGCTTATTTTCCTAATAATTGTCAAAGTGTAAAAACCGCTGCAAGTGGTAGAGAAAATTTAGAAATTTAGAAATATCGTCGAATTCACAGCAGCTCGTAACTCAAACGTCGGTGAACTCAACGTGAAATCGATGACAAGATCCGCGAAGGAGATACACGCTAAATGCAGCTTAGTAATCCGCCAGCAATCCAAATGTGGCCAGCGTTGCTCAATTCGCCGAATATCAAGCTCCTTTGAGGTTCGCCTTGATTGGCTTCCAATCCGGCGTCTCGACGCGTTACGATATCTCCCAGTTGCAGCTTTCAAACGAACATCCGCAAGCCAAGCTTCACCTCTGCTCCTCCCCGGATCCGCTCGCGCGATCGTGATCGATAGACGGACGTCGAACGTCCCTGTATAACACCCGCGCCACAGAGAACCGGTCGCCGATTGCTCGAAACTCGGAATTGGGACAGCATACCGGTATCTGCCGACCGGCAAGCCGCACACCCACGTGCATAAGCCAGCTGCTGGACCAGGAGAGCCAGCTCGTTGCATCCGGGGCGCTGGAACTGCAAGGAGTCGGTGAGCTACACGCTGGTATGTACGTACAGAGTGTCCCGGGGGAAGAGACCAATCCTTCGCTGAGAGCGACGTTAAAAAGTCCCCTATGAGCATGTGTGCCGCATATGAGATTCAAAGATTATTTCACTTACTTGGAAAAAGGTGGGACCAATCGAACAATTTACTGCAGATTTTAAGAAGACACACGTGTGTGTAATTGTATACGTTTTGTAAACAGTTGAAAATCTTATGCACCTTTCGATGCAGATCTTCGGTACCGAACTGATTCTCAAAACTATACAAAATTTAGTATACTTGAACAGTAGTAGACAGAGAGATCTTCGAATCGACGAAGAGCAATATTTATAATCTTGCAAGAGATTGAACGTCCTCTTCTGTTCGGACACTCTGTATATGGCGTGATGCGCGGAGGCAATCGGTTGGTAGATCCCAGGTGTAGCCGACTGTGTGTCGTTGAATTGATCCTACATACGAGAGTGCATACATTCACAGTCCGACGCCATTACGCCGGTGTACGGACCCCGTCATTCGCAAGGTGATACCTCACGTCACGCCGGCCTTGTCGGCACCTCGTGAGATCGGGAGCAATGGTGAGAGTGCGATACTCCGGGATGCCGAGATACCGTAATGCGGAAGTCCGGGATTACTCCGATGCCCAATATTGGACGGATAAGCACGGTCGATTGTTCCACGATTTTTCCACGATTTCCACGATGTTTTCCAGCAACAAATCCGCTTTTCGCGAGAGTGTACAAACGAAACGAAGACGCCTCGATGATTCTGGCATGTTTAGTGAGAAAACTGCAGATCAAATATTCAATAATGATAAACCAACAAAATCCGTGAAAAGATTGTGATGAAATTTTATATAAGAGATTTATAAAGCATAATAGATAAATCCAAATGTGTGCATTTGATTATAAGCCGACGAGACATTAAAATTATTAAGATCAGAATTTCCGCTAGAGTCAGATTTGAATCAAAAATATCATCTACATATATGTGATAAAAATATGAATCTTGTTTTAATAATTTCAGATTTAATCCATTTAATGGGCTGATTAATTTTGAAGAACGAAACTAGCCGACTTTTAATAACCGCTGATTCATCGCGGAATGGTACCACACGTACCGCAAACTATGTAGACGACTGTCGTTAATTAAAAAATAATTAAACGGCACAATATATTTAACAGTCATGCTATTAATTAGAGGAATACTTAATTAAGTAAGAGCAGGAGGAATACGAAATATCATACATGGCGAGGCTGCCCTGTCACTGGATGAAACGGCAAGGTGCACTTTTGAAACTCGCCTACTTGAGAGCCGGCGAGCAAATGAATAAGAAACCGACGAACAGATTGGAGATGTGAGCTGCTAACTGCTTTCGAAGTAGTTAAGAACGTGAATTCGTAACTTTCGATCAGATTCGAAGTTGTCGACACTTGGTCTCGACTTGTGCAAGAGTCGCCAGAAGGTGCGCAATTCACGTGTATGTATGTATATGTCTACTGTGCGTGCGCTGCAATCACTCACATTGTCCGAACCGCTAATCGACCAGAACGAGATTGCGCGAACGGAGGATTGGACGGCGGTAATCGGCTTGGTGGACACGATAGGATATTCTAATAAATCCGTCGAGACTGCAACCGAAGCTGTGCAATTGCGAGATTCTATTACATTTATTATCGAGGCATGAAGTGTGTACCGTTAGAGATCTATCGCGCTATATCAAACGCCGAATTCTGTTCATCTCACATCGATAACGTACAATATATAATCGGTGCAAATAATAAATCTCTGTAATGTAGTAAAACAGCAAACAGTTGTAATTAACGAACGCCGTCACTTCGCCGAGCTTTAAATCCGTCATGTCGACCTGACGTAGATTGGAACACGTGGAGGAACCCGTTAGTACAAAGAAGAATCTGCTCCTGACCCTATCCCATGACGGAAATTTACGACACGAGCTCCATTGAATTATCGTCGTCGCTACGAATTCTTCAACGTATCTCGGACGACGGAAGAATTCTCTGTGACGTGGTGCTTCGAAAATCAGCTCGAGCTTCTATCAACGCGAGTGATGTGACGAGAAAATCAGCTGTCACGTTTGCGAGCGTAACAGGAAGGCATTCTCCCGATTCGATCACGGACGACGTGAATCGATAAATAGAGAAATTTTATTACCATCGATACACTGTGACATCAGCAAAAATCGAAAATGGATGGAAAAAGGAAAGAAAACTGTTTGTGAAACATGAACGTATTTAAACCTTCGTATTTCATATATAAGTAAATCGCGTATATTTATATCACGTTCGACTAGTAAAATGATTTCAGAAACAAAGGTGAAAAGATTCTATCATCTACTTTTATTTGTCTACTTTAATGCTAACATGCAACCTCAGTGGAAATCTTCTCAACCGAACATTAAAGACGCGTTTCTCACGCAGCGTGAGAAACTCAGATCAACGGCATGAAATCTGGATGCGTATACGCAACCGTTTAAATTCCCCCGTCCCAAATTCAACTCCCCAAATCTGCCTCATAAAATATGAGTCTTCGCGTGGTTCCACTCGGTGGAGCATTCGGTCGCCTCGGTAGACTCGGCGAGAGTTAAACTTCTTGCAGCAGTACTTTATCGCGTCATCGATAAATTCTAAACATCCACGTAAAAGAATTCGGAAGTTGCACGCGCCAACAAGCCCTTCGACCGAAGACGCGCACGAGCGCGCACGTGAATACACGCGAGAGAGAGAGAGAGAGAGAGAGAGAGAGAGAGAGAGAGAGAGAAAGAGAGACTGCGAAACTTGGCAACTAGTTTTTCGCGAGTTCGCGGGGGTGGCGCATCGGGACGAAAGTTGCGAAGAGCCTCAGCATTCCCGAGAAACGCGAATCCCTCGCCTCGCCTCCGAATTGCTTCCGAATGTCTGCCATTTCTCGTACTTCTCTCCCGTTTCTCGCGAGCAGGCACCGTCATTACGCTTAACGAGAATTAACGGCCTCCCCCATCACTTCCCTTACGCTTTATCGATCCGGCCGCATTACAAGACGCGATAAATACGCTTTCCATAGCTGGATGCTCAATTAACGATAATGCGTGGCTGTGAATTTACTCAAGTCGTCTCCGCGCCTGTAATCACGGGCATCTTTGTGCTGCCTCCCGGCATTTCTGCAATTCGAGATGGGCTTAACGTTTGAAGCTCTCTTCGCTATCTCTGGTGTTCCACCGATAATCGATTGCACGCTCGCTTCTCAAAGAATATCTACTTGTTAATCTCAAACATGAGAAGTTCAAGCTACGGAAGTTTCGAGTTTCCTTTTACCGCGACAGTACCGCGCGGAGGCGAAATTCGAGATATTTCGTCAAGACGCTTTCGACGGAACTTAAGCAAATCTATTCGATGTCAATTTCAGGGTACATCGATTTAACCTGGAGGATCGTATTGAATAAACCTCAGCGACTAGTTTTAAACGCGCAAGTCGAGTAGCACTCGATGATGAATGGGTGCTCAGAAACAGCCAACTAAGACAGGAGAGCGACGAGCACAGTGGCAGAGAAACTGATAGAGAATTATAGAGCATCCACGACGTCGTGCCGTACGTATCTGTTATCGAACTTCCGGGAGACGTTTCACTTACACGTACCTATCTTTATCTGACGTTGCACCCCCGATCACGACATAAAGAAACCCCCGATATTGACATTTGATAGCGATCGCTTTACTCGTCGCTATGTCTTCTATCTAATCGGCAAATCTCATTTTTCTGGCCGTTCTTTAAATCTCAAATGCAACTCTCGGCGCACGTCGCATAATCTGTCGCGTATCTAAACAACGCTACATTCCCGCGGACCTAATTACGTTCCCGGAAATGTTTAATTGTAATTTACATTTTATCCGGGCGGAATATCTCACGCGTTGTAAAATTAATTTAAGTCCGAAAGGATCGGAACTGCATAGATAATTAAAGGGATTTGCATACTCGGTGATTTTTTGTTGGCTTTAATGTCCGTCCCGGGTTTTCGAGTAACGGGGCGAAATTAGTTTCGCAGGAGAGGACGAAGCGAGACGATGAAATATGACCCGATCATCGGGGCTCGTTCGCTCTCTCAAAAATGAACATCGGCGATTGGCTGGCCCAAGCGAAAATATTCATGAATTAGTAGATTAATTATGCGCTTTGACGTCTTTCTCATGAGGTCTGAGCGATGATGGCTCAGCGATACGTATGCGCGTTAGATAGAAATGAGAGGCGCAAATCGATCGATGAAAGTTCCGTAAGAGGATATGAGATATTTCGTTTTTCCAATCGGTGTATAAAATAAAATTGTCGCGATGAGATTGTTACATCTCTCTTACAACGCTATGAGCCGCTCTTGAGTCGCTCATATATTTTTTGTCTTCTCAAAACAAGGCGCAGACGACGAAGGATTTAAAATTTTACGTTGGTTGCCCTAGTATAATAATAATTGCTGGTTCTCCGGTCCTCTCATCATCTCGCTTAATTCTCTTTTAATTAACTAACTGATTTTTTAATGAGAACATGGTGAAGCGGTTGGTGAAGAGGAATCAAGTGGTCGTTGAAGGAAGAAATAGAACTTGAGTATTTATACGCGGGATAAACTGAGAAAACGTTGCTGATGAAATGTCTATAAAAATCTTGTTTTGTTTGTCTTTAATTTGAAGAATCGAAGAAAATTACGACAAATTGTTCAATCAAATCCTCATTAGAATAAAGAAATTAAACTCGGATTGATCAAAAAGTACTGGAGGGCGATAAATATGGCGTAACGAGAATTTTAATGTGATTAACGACGCATCGAGTCGTATTGACAAAGAAATCAATAACATTTAACATTGTATGAAAGAGAGCGATGAATGGTACGCGACGCTGGCTATCAGCCTCAGAGTAAATGCACAATAACGTTTGCATTTCGCGCCCTACCGCGATTTACAATGTCGCACTCTTTTTCAATGCATGTCCAGACATCGTTTGCATGCAAATGTGCATCACGCGCAACCGTATATTACAAAAGCTCGGTGTAGATAGCATTGACACGTATCCACCTGTATGCACTGATATGGAGTGCAATTTCGTCATTCAGGACGTTATCAAATACATGAAATCAAACGTACGCGCGCAGAATGTTCATCATAATGGACATTTATCGCTTCCGTTAATTTGATAAAAAATATCGCGAATAAATATTTTTTTAATTCTTTTATTTTGTACAGATTGTAAAAAGATTTAAGAGTAGCTCCGTATTAAAGGATCGCTTTTTGGTGCAGAATATATCGAAATAAATTGAAAGAGCTACTATTTATAAGATAATTTTTGGAATTGCTTACATACACAGAGATTGCATCTTACAAAGAGGCGTGGCAAATTGACAATCCTTTAAGCCTCTCCATTTATAACGCAGTTTGATCCTCGTAGCACCTTCAACGGTGTCAGTGCCGACCTGAAAGCCAGGCTTTGTCGGTAACGAAGGTACAAAGCGTGACAGGAAGTCGAAAGGAAGTTGACTCTCTGAGACTTGATGCATCCGTAGAAGACATTTGTAACACTTCCTCGGCGAAATTAGACTTGGCTTGAAACGGATATCCTTTGCACGCTCCGCGCGTTTCTATTGCTGCGGGCAGGATAACTCATTTTTAGGATTAAAGACAAGGATATTAGATTGACAAATTCTTAAATTGAGCAAGACTGGCAAAGTGTCAGATGGTCGGACAATATTTTTGTGCATTAGATGCAATGATTATTTAGGAATCTGTTTTTCAACCACGCGCCAACTTTCCAATTCGTCAGACTTAAAAACGCACAAAAATATTGTCCGACCATCTGACACTTTGCCAGTCTTGTGCAATTTAAGAATTTGTCAATTAAATGAAGTTGCTGGCGATTCAAAGAGATATGTATTACAAAGATATTAGATAAATTAATTTTATTTTTGTTACACATTTTGTACAGATATTCTACTTTCAATGTTTTAATTCTATTATATACACTCAAACTGTTACATACATGTGCATATATTGAATTAGTTTTTACATACAATAACTTGATTTTTTTTTAATTTAGAAAATTATTTAATTAAAAAAATTAATAAAGATTAATTTTTTTATTTTGATCTGAAAAGTCTGTAATATTAAATAGAGCGTATATTCTACGTGTTTCGTGCAATATTGTATAATACAAATCTCGGAATTTACCAATGGAAACAATAGATATGACTTCACGTTAGCATCCTTGTAAAATATTGTATGCAACAAAACAGCGGAAAGTCAAAGTCAATACGGCTTTAAGCATACGACAGCGGGAGATGTCTTTTCATCGACCGCAACTGCGACGTGCACGTCGGTGTGCCTCGAGGATGCTTGTAACTGAATGCCACGTTCGTGACATCTTATTTGCATGTGAGAGTGAATTTATCCTCAGTCTTGTACAGCGCATCCCGGATCTATCCAGAAAGCAATGCGTTTATGTCACATATTTGGAAAATTGCCACGATTATGTCACGACGACGTAACTATACCCTTTCCTTCCTCATTTAGTCACCATTAATTTGTTTAATTGTCGACTGTTAATTATCATCCAGATACGGTTCGTTCTATCAGATATTTCTTTACCGAATCTTGAATTGTCAATTACAAATTAGCGGTTTACAAATCGTTCGTTACTGACGTTCATTTCGTGATGTGAATCAAAGATTTGAGTATAATATTTCTCAATCTTTTACCTCGTAAAGTAACCCTTTCGTGCATTCGTATTATCGATTCGATTCGTTATTGAGTCGCATAAATCATGTTAACATGCTTCTGCCTTGTTTTCGTTTTCTTATTATCGTGTGCCAGATATTATTTCACATATATCACGTAGCCCTGGTATTATTTCTCCGCTTGATCCTTTTAGCAAGTCTATGCGCGTTAGGATGGCAAAGAGAAGGATCTTTAAATCTCAAGCTTACATCTGTCCAATTTCTGATAGGATAGACATAAAACGTAATTCCTAAGGACGTTTATGAAATTTACAGCTTCTCGCGATCCCGATGAAATCTATCTTTTCATTTCATCACTAAGCTGTCGTTCACCCCTTCTTCTCTTCTTACCTGAAATTGAATAACTTTAAATTTTTAATGCTTCTCCCGGAATGGAACTAAATTGCAGAATTATTCTTTCAGTCTACAATTTTAATACTCTATGTATGTAATTTCTAAGTTAAAACATTTTTCTCACGAAGTATTTTGCATATCTTTCCTGAATCGCAGCAAATTACCATCATTTCCTCACCATAATTCCACAATATCCCTCAATATCGTCCTATAAAAATAATTTTCACTGCAACGCTGTCCATTCCCAAGCAGCGGCGGATCGAATAGTCCACTCGACAGGCCGCAAAACACCCTTGCAAGCCGCAAGATCCTCGACCGTCCAACTCGCAACGTGAAACGATATATTTCAACGAGGGGCTTGCTTCTTCTCGTACGGCGCGACGGCCGCTTATTCCCGCACTTGCTCTCCTCGCTCGCGCCGTCGATCCACGGTTATTAACTCGCCTATACTATATTAAAGTCCGCCCTTTCTTTTCCTGGATGTATCTCCGCCCGGTGTCCCAGCGTTCCTGATATATCGTTTTCTGGAAAGTCGCGGGAATTACGGGGTCACGCGGGGTCGGCAGTTAAGAAGGCGGACAGCAAATCGCGCGAACCGGCGACACCAGGGTTGGGAGACGCCTTTTCTAATTTCCTCGGGGAAGATAAATTTGGTGCCGCGCGTAACCCGAAAGTCGCGTGTCCGCATGAGCACACGTGCGAGTAGTAGTTGGTGCATGGAACGTACTTACGTAACGGAGAATCGCGAGGATACATACAGCCGGCACTCTGCGAGTGTGGGTACGAAGAAACGTGGATTCGATTCGATTCATGGCCCGCACGCCTTGGCATTTTCTTAATACACAGGCGACGCCTGACGTATTGTGACACGGGAAATAATTGAAACTCAACTGGGCCGCCTCGGGACGGCCTCCGGCTTCGCAACAACCCGCTTGTAAATGCGACGCTCCCCCGGTTACTGTGGAGGGTGCCAGCGAACGGTAAATCCACGCTTTACTCGGCTTCGGCGCTTTTACATTCGTCGATTTCCAATTCCTCGGCCGTTCTCCACTCGAGCGAGGAATTTCCCTCCACGCCTTGAATTCTCATACTTGTCGAAATATGCTATACGGAAAACACGTGACTCCGTAAGGAGAACTATCGATTCGTATTGGATGAACGTTCGCGTGAAGTAATTCGATTTTATGAACAGTACAGTGAATTTTCAGTGAGAAAATCGCTAACAAGGGAGATAAACAAATTTTAAATATATTTAAATAAAAAAATATGTAGTACTTAATTTATTGTATTGGGTCGTCCGGAAAGTTCGTGCCGATTTTTAATAGATGGCGTTGGAACATGTCTGAATATATCAATGTTATTGAAAACATACGATTTATATACATATGCTTAAAGGTGACATTTCAACGCATCTTTAGGAAAACAGTTGTTTGAGATAAATTGATTCGTGTCAGTTTTGTACTCTTTTGAAAATGGAAGAAAACAAAGAACATTTTAGACACTTGACGCTTTTCTATTACCGGAAAGGCAAAAATGCCTCACGAGCAACAAATTCGATATGTTCTGTTTACGGAGAAGGCGCTTTAGCTGAAAGAATCGTACGTAAGTGGTTCGCTAAGTTTAGAGCTGGTGATTTTAACCTTAAAGACCAAGAACGCTCGGGCGGACCCTCTACTACTGATGATGACCAAATCAAGACACTGATCGAGAATAACCCACGCTACACGACACGTAAATTAGCAGAGATACTGAAAATATCGAAAACCACTGTCCACGATCATGTAGTGAAGCTTGGTTACGTAAGTCGCCATGATGTATGGGTTCCGCACAATTTGGCCGAAAAAATTTAATGGATCGAATTTCCATCTGCGACTCGCTGTACAAGCGCAACGAAAACGTACCATTTTTGAAGCAATTAGTGACGGGTGACGAAAAATGGATCATTTACAACAATGTAGAACGAAAAAGATCCTGGGGTAAGCGAAATGAACCAGCATTAACCACTCCGAAAGCCGGCCTTCATCCAAAAAAAGTCATGCTCTGTGTCTGGTGGGATTGGAAAGGAATCCTATATTATGAGCTCCTACCACACAACCAAACGATAAATGCAGATAAGTACTGCTCGCAACTGGACGAATTAAAGACAGCGATTCAGGAAAAACGTCCAGAATTAGCTAATAGGAAGGGCGTCGTGTTCCATCAGGACAATGCCAGACCTCATGTTTCTTTGACTACCCGACAAAAATTGTTGGAGTTTGGCTGGGATGTGCTACCTCACCCACCGTATTCACCAGACATTGCACCTTCAGACTTTCATTTATTTAGGTCTGTGCAAAATTCTCTTAGCGGCAAGAACTTCAACTCTTTGATCGACATAAAAAACCACCTTGAGGAGTTTTTCGCCGAGAAACCTAAGAAGTTCTGGGAGAATGGAATCTTCCAGTTGCGTGAAAGATGGACAAAGGTTGTGAAACAAAACGGTGCATACATAAGTCAATAAATATTTATCGACATAAAAAAATGTTGCCTTTGAATTTTCCTTCAAAATCGGCACGAACTTTCCGGACGACCCAATACTTTCCGTTAATAAATAACATTCCCTTTGCTTTTTTCATTTGTTTCGAGATCTCGAAAAACGATATTTAAACGTGACTTTTACGTAAGTGATTGCGGAGATCAATCGGGCTGGATATAAGAACGTATGAAAAATGAGAACCAGCTAAAGAAGATCTGCTAAGAAAAAGGGAATAAGTGGTAAGTGGTGAACGAATACAGAACGATATATTTCGGTGACGACAGTTCGATTACTTCGCGCGCCTTGCGGTTCGCGTGGACGGAACTACGTGCTCGTATTTTCACCGACTCATTATCATTGGATAGTTAATGGCCGACCATTTGGCACCATACATTAGAATGGCAACGATAAGGCCCTCGCGTGCGACGTGGACGTATTACTCGGCCTGTTGAAATTTAGCTTCAGTAGTTACTGACACACCTACACGCAGTACCGCTCAATAGTGGCCGCTTATTCTCATAAGAGAAATTTGATGCTTCCAGATTCAGTAAATTAGAAACAAAACAAAAACGATGTATCCCTTAAGTTACAACAGAATATGGAAGAGAATCTCATAAAGAAGAAATTTAGGTAAATTTAGGTGAAATATAAGTTTACCTCCTTTTAACGATTTTATCAAAGTACTGTATGACTTTCACGAAGAGTAACAGAATAAAGTTGAGTATTTCGAGTTTTACTACTTTTTTTCCCATACTGTACGTGCAAAGCGCGTGTATTGTTGAACAAGCAAAGTTTAACGAGTTTATTTTCTATTAACATGTCGATACAAAGTACATGATATTCGCATATTTACGCATGCTTATACGCGATAATGCGTAATACATCGAAGTTTCCTAATTACTCACAACTTTTAGTAATTACGCGCTGTTCTGTACACGTACCAAGGGGATGATAAAATAATTGAAACTTGATAACGTTTCGCGTATCATTCTCAGCTTTATTTTGCATTTCCCTCTAAATATCGTATAAATTGACATATCTACGCGACACGGCCTATTTATTCGCAAAAATGACGCGTCAAATAGATCGAGCAGCATGGGACTTAAGCCCATGGGAAATCGTTATCGCGTGTACGACTCCGCGATACAACGGTATGTCAATTCATTCCGGTTGAATTCGAAGCAATTACAGTGCACCATTAGTATGGGATGCTCAAAGTCAAACTGAGAAGATTATCGGCGACGTACAACGCGCTAATTGATAGACGCGTATCTCGCATTTGACAATCAACCGCGAATACCATTCGTGATAAACCAACTATTGCCTAGATTGGCCTAGAACATCGAAATCCTTCAACCAACGTCTGTATTATCCGTTTGCATTATCGTTTAAATTCGCCCTACAGGGAAATCGTTACAGGGAAATTGTTATCGATATCCAGTGGCACACATGGCACTTGATGTCTTGCAATCCATTTACGTAAGAGTTGCTTTTAGATATCAGCATCTAACCTGAGGCTTAAAACTTTCTGACAAAACCTACGTAAAAGCCACCATTGCCAATCTGTCACTTTGTTCGGAAAGCGATCCTCGATTTTCTTTCTATGCATCTTATTTACTTTTTCACGTAATATATTTGAAAATAATGCAAAAGTCTACAGTGCGTTTCATTGGCGAAGAGTACCATGCGTAAGCTGTAATCTGAATCTGAAAATGTGAGTTTACAATATTACGATATTCTATTTATCTATTTGTCAATAACAGAATTATTAAAAACTTTATCGTAACTTCTAAGTAAAAATAGGATCATGAAATAAAATTAATTCGGTTAAGATAAAATAAATGGTTAATAAATCCCTGATTTGCAAAATCTACACGATATTGGAGCTGTGTAAGAGCCGCAGTTTATCAGGAAGGAGTATGTTGCTTATAGTTTGAATTGTTTCGAGGCAAACTGCGTTGTTCGGGGTTACGCGGGCGCAGCCGGTGCGAGATTATGCGATCTCGTGGCTTCGATATGGCTCGAACGTTACAATGTTACGGCGTTACATTCCGAATGTATAGTGGTATCGAATGCAATTGCTGCAATTTAACTGTATTAGGTGTCGTGTACGGCTTTCAACACTCAAGTCGTAAATAGTTGTTGCAATCATCCGACTCGTTTATTACTGTGCGATAAATGTTTTATGAAAACAGAAAAGAGAAATGATTCATAAAATAAATATGATGTAAATTATACATAGTCACAAAAAAGATTAAATTTTTTAATATCTTATACTGAATTATAAAATTTAAAAAGAAAATAACTAACATGATTTGATTAAAACAAAAGCTATACTTATCTTATTGTTGTCTCCACGCGTTGTAAATTTATTATTAGTATTGTTATTCAGAGTTAATCCAACATGATTATTATGACATAATTATTTAATGAATTCTCTTTCTGTGACGTTTAATGTAATCTTAACGTGCAGAGTAACCACAAAGGTGACTCGCCAACGCTTGTAAACTGTCACCTTTCATGGAATGCCTTGAGTTATAGGATGCTTTATGAGATTTAAACTGCGCGTGATGAAAATTACGCAATTTACGTTCTGCAACTCATTTCTTTAGAGATTCTGCGCTTGACTGCGCTTGACAATTTAGCAGAAAACATTCACAGAGGAAGAACGCGATGAAATAAGCGACCAAATAAAGAGCAATGCTTTAAAAGCCGGTAAACGTGACGCTTTCAAGTGGTACGTGTACCATCAAGGTTTATTTCGCGTTTTCATGGTGTCCGTTTTCGTGCAAACTCGACACAGAAACGCAAAATCTAAACATGAAATCCTCGTTGACGTGCAGCTATTCCTCATTTTTGCACCGATATATAATAAAACGCCATATATGCAATATAAATACAGATAACTTCCATTTGATATAGTTAACATTAAATTATTTTAAACCATTTTTGGTCACACTACAATTTTATCGTTATCGTCAAGAATCAAATTTTTCGCATATTATTTCTGCTTGAAAACCTCAAAAATTCGTTCAAAATATCTGCTAAAAGCACGGTGTTTCAGCAGAATTTTAACCATGTTTTCCCACTCGTATTTTCATAAGGGTGGATACACGGAAGAATAAAACTTAAAGGTCTGAAAAGCCACTGTCGTTTGACGGTACAACGATCCCTGATTCGTGTTTCACACCATGGTGCGGCAAATGTCGTGCGACGACTGGTAGACGTGTGGAAACGAGGTGGGTGTGCAGAGCGCGCGATCAACTGACAAATGTCTGTGAACCGCAAACAACGGAGGTGCAGGGTCAGGTGTTAGGGACGGTCTAACTTCTCTTTACAGCGACGTTTTTCCCCGGCAAAGGGTGTATTCGCTTGCCGAGCGCAATGTTGCGAGCGACGAATGCACTGGTAAAACTTTACGGGTGAGCGAGCGACGTTTATGGTTCGTTCGCAGGTACATGCGACTCGAAATCAGTCGTTTAAACAACGCCGTTGTAAATTATTCATGGCGTAAAAGCTCTGTTTAATTTACGATGGATCGAGCCGCGAGACAAGGCGAAATTGTAAACGGCGAATGCCGTGACGACTACGTGCTCTGCATCGAATACCGCGTATAATCTCCGTGTTTGAATCCGATGATTAGAGTAGTTTAGAGAGAGAGAGAGAGAGAGGAGAGAGAGAGAGAGAGGGGGAAGGAGAAGAGAGATAGAATTACGTGTGAAAATTAAATTAACCCGGATTTTAATATATTTCGCCTGAATTCTGAATATTAACGCACATCGTTGAAACTAGTTTCATCCCATTAACCGATATTAGTCAAAATGATATTAAGTGATTTACATTTCATTCATAATCCTCTTATTTTAATAAAATTAATATTACAGTTAAGTAGATAATGAATAAAATATGTATGGCCTCGCTGTATTATTATATCAAATTGAATTGTGCTCGATTTATTTATATTAAGAAATGGCCGTTCCATAAATGTTCTACGGCTGACGCAGTCGAGATATTTGGCGTGAAAAATTCAATCGTACGGCTTTATCATTTTACACACACTGTCACCCGGGCGGTATTTTACACATATGTATTGACGAGAAAATTCTTTGGTACGCCTATGACACAAAAGTGATTTCGATTCCGAGCGAGAAGAAGTTCGAAAGCGAACTCATGGCTGTCAAGAAGCAAAAGGAAGGAAATATTCCGATCGCCGATAGGAGCGGTGGGGTAAGTTCGGAGGATAGAAAACGTCCAGCTACCTCCCCACGGAATGTCCTGGAATAAATTCTCGCATTCCAGCGTTGGTCGACGCGTTGGTGGGGAGTCGAGAGGTGGTCGTCCAATCGAACGGACCGTTGCTCACCATCCCCTGGCCTTTACCCCCAGAGTCGACCGATGCCGAAGGGTGGTTGCAATAAGGGATGACATTCTCTTACGTCTGGAACAAAGGATGGGCACGCTGCGCCGTTCAAACGTCAGGAAGTTCCATTATGTCTTGCAGTCTGCCCAGAAACCTCGTCGTAGCGAGGCGGATATCGCGTGACACTGTAATCGCGAACGTATGCATTCGCGCGCATGGAACTCATTTAGAATTTTCATTTTAATAAAGAACCAAATATCGGTTTAAAGAAAATGGATACATTATTACTCGCAGAATTGGAATCCTGTGCGAAACTTAACGAGCCGAACATTTTACGATTCACAAAACCTATATTACTAGTATTATATGTTACCTGTGTTATTGGTTATCGATACAGAAATAAAAAAAAATAATTAAAACTTAGATGAGGATTTTTAATTAAACAATCCAGCGAGGAATTTCAAATATCTGAAACCCACCGAATTTTTTACTCTGTAAACAACTTGTCAAACATTTACACAATGCTATATGAATTACATTCTTATCATATTACATTTTTTAATTCCACCAGCTATTTCTCTGTATGAGATAACTGAATAACTGATTAAAAATTAGGCGAGTGAGCGGTAACTCGGAATCCTCTGTAAAAACGATATTAAGTAAAAACGATGTTTCAGGCGTTACGTTCGTGCGCAAATCGCGAGTTGCGAAAGGTTGGAAAAAAATCGCTGTAATATTTAAGATATATTCTCGGCGGCACTGCTCGCTGCGAGAAAATCTCGCGAGAAATTACGTGCATAATGCGAAGGTAAGTAAAAGTTGTTTTCCGCCGCGTCTGAACCGAGACTTACGGGGCCCGCGGCGTAACGGCTGTTAACGGTAGCCCAACAGAAAGTGTTCAATTAATCATTAACACTGCCGACTCGACGGGTAACCAACGCACAGATACTGGCGCCTCCGTTAAGTAATGACATAATTTGCAGCCGCATAAACAAGGCTTACCGTGATTTAGATGCGTGCGGTTTTGCAAGCGAAATACGCGTATTCCTGCCGCGCCGGAAACGTAATCGCGGTGCGCTGCGGATGTAAACGCGCTCGGAAATGATATAATCCCATCACGTATACACATTGACTCGGATGTTCCGCGATAGGTGGATTTTTTACAGTACTTTACCAATATCCGCGACGTACTAATTTCCCGTTCGGTTTTGTTTCCGGATAAATATTTCTGGCAACGTTATGCTTTTTCCCTCGTTCACTCGATATATGCTACTTCCATACAAGTTTCATTCCATGTTTAATTAATCTCGATCGATTGAAGCACTCATAAAGTTTCCACGAACAAATCACGGTTCATGTATATTTTTTTATATTTTTCGATATGCACTTTTAGCGTGGTAAAACAACTGGCAAACGATTCTTTCCATCGTTAACGATCCTTGTGCTTTCAGTATACACGCCATCACGCTTTCACGGATAATATCATCCGGAAGACCGTGCTGCAGCGCGGGTACGAATTCAATCACCACCTGTGCGCGCTCGTTCGTCCCGCCGTACTGTTTTCCCCGGGAGAAATTCCGTAAAAAGACTTTCCGACGCGCAAACATGTAGATCAATCCGTTCGGCGAATAAAACGCAGGTTTGACTTACGGTCGGAAACCGCGCGGAACGCGACCGGAGGTGGCGCAAGCAAGGGGATGGCAAAAAGAAAACAGAGAACACTCGTTCCCTTCGGAACTCCCGCTTTCCCGCGCAAATTCGACAATCCGTTTCCCGAGCTCTAACGAGCGCCAATATTTGTATCCGTAAATCACGTCCCAATATTTGCCTCCACCCGGCAGCAACATTCGCCCTTCAGAAAGTTCTTCGCGTTTCCGCGCTGCTGTTTTTTCTTTTCCCCATTAATAATATTGAAAATATTCCCATACATATATAAAATGGTATTTTATCTTATCTTAATATATATATTTCTATATTGTTTATACCTGATTCTATGGTATACAATAGAATATCGCATCAATATGCCATTAGTTTTTTCTACATTACATTTTAATGTAGGATTTTTTTAAATTGCAAGGTTTGTAAATTAGTCTTCTGTGTTTTATTCTGACAAAAATTCTCCAGAATAACTTATTTTCTTCCTTCATTTATTTTCGTTCTCTCTCAGTCTTCATACACCGTTTAGTTAATTGGACGTGCATGCTATCCTATGCATATAAAAAAATCCAAAGAGATTTTCCATGCAAAACGTTGCACGGTGAAGAATGCTGTCCCCGAGAAATGGGAGCGGAAGAGAGACAAGAGAGGGAGAGATAAAATTTCGCACGATCAAAGACGAACTCGGCTAAGGAAGGGGGTGGCATTATTAATTATTCTTGGCGTAGTTTGGACTTCGGGGGATGAAACAAGGGAGTCGTCTTAGAGATTATCGTCCTCTCGCCTCTCACGGCTGCCGAAGAGAGTTCTATCCTACAATCTTCTTTTTGCCATTCTCGGGCTTAATTAACTTCGAATCGCGAGACTGAAATGAGGAGGCGGGGGGGGGGGCGGAGATGCGACGGAGTTATGAAATTTCGATGACATCGCGTCCCACGGCGATTTCTCGAAACTCGAAGGGCGCGGCCCTTCACCTGTCGCCACGAGATAGGCTTTAATGGTCGATTGAACGTAGAATAGCTGATTACATTAGGGATGGCAATTACAGATCGAAAGTTTCCGAGGGCGCGCGCCTTATCTGCGAACCGATGAGGCGGAATTCACCTTTGTCCGCTCCGCTGCTATTGAAATCTTTTAATTACGTACTTAAGATCTCGGCCATGATCGCGTCGACTAATCATGGACGTCTCGATGACGTGTCTTACCTGCAACAGAAAGAAATGAAGTTTTTGTTAATGAAAATTAATGTAATATATTATTTTAGGACAGAAAAGTTAGTTTATATATAAATATTTTAACAATGCTAAAAAGCAAAGGTCGCGAGAATAATTATGTCTATCATATATTATTATATATATTAATAACTAACAGAGCAGAGAATTCTCGACAATTACTCGAAGAGCTACTTTTCGTATAGTTATTCAGACTTGATATTTGGATTCAATTTTAATATCACGTTGACATGTCACAAATTCTCTATTAATAGAAACGGTATAAACTGATAGGTCAAAGTGGAAAGACGAGCAAGAAGATAGCAAATAAGACAAGATTGCTCGAACTTAGACATCGCGTATACGTAATATCTTCTAGGGTTTAATTAACTCTTGGTGGGCTCTCTCTCTCTCTTTCTCTCTCATTTCTCTGTTTCTCTTTCTAGTGGGCTCGGATACTGCGGAATAATTACTTCAAGAATATTAAAAAGACGCTTTGCTCATGTAATGTGACGAGATATCTTTCAAATAGCTCATAAAATAAATCTCACGAGAATTTTACAGTAAAACACTCTCTATCAAATTTTTATCAATTAAACACGATTTATTGATGTAACTTTTACTTTTTATATCCTCTTAAAGTTAGCAAAGACAATATAAATTACTAATAATATGTCCAAGTAAATATATGACTATATTAATATAAATGCTTAAATAATCATCTCCAAGATAAGTCACAATTCCGTTCTCTCGAGGTGTAATGAAAAAATCTAAAATCTCTTTTCGCTCCTACATAATCCACATCAAAGCGGGGATCTCGCCACGAGAGGAAGAATGGAAAAAAGGAGCAAGAACAATATCCAGCGCAATCAATAATGAGCTTTCGCGTTCAATATTCATAGCGCGCGCGACCGTTAATTCAAAAATGACAGTTCAGAGTAACTTTGAAGTCTTAACAGATCGGGAAGATTTCCGCGATTCATCGAACCCGAGTTAATCTGGCTTTGCAAAGAGCACAGCTCGGGAGAAAGAGAGACAAAGAGAATAAAACGAACACAAGTATATAAAGCTTTGGATATAACCGGATAGACGAGTGCCGACTTAAAGGCACCCCCAGCCTCCTCCAAGTTTTTTAAAATCCATATCCACTTCGTCGCAAGAAAGCTGCCAAGACGCGAGACGCGAACTGCTATCTTCCCGTGATTCCTCCACGGAAGCGAACAGCTTCGTAAGCGTTTTCTCTTTCGCGCTGTGTATCGTCGTCGCTGTGTCTTGGCATTTCCGCCATTGGTCGCGTAAACTGCCGCGATGCGACACGGCGACGGCAGTGCTCCATTTGTGAGATTGATGTTCCGCTGAAAAACCAAGTGGGAACCGAGCCCGCGCAAAGCGCGGAGTCATTTTCTTTGAGTAATAAATATAGCTGACGATTTTTATCTAGAATTTAATTTACGCCGAATACTGGAGGATACAAAAATGTAACCAGCGCACGTTAATTACGTAAATTGAAGCTGTTGCGTGCAATTCCGCCAACAACAAAAATGATGCCGAATGTGCGAGCAACTTGGCGAAAAATGCGGCCGGTGGTTCGAGTAAATTTTCATATATATGTGTAATAGTGTAGCGTGCGCCAGTTGAAACAATTTCATAAATGAGGAAATTTCGTTGATAGAATTAGACGTTCATGAGAAATAATGTTCCAGTGTTATAGTTGTTGTTATACCAAGAATAATTTACATGCTTCTGCATAAAATGTATAAAATGCCTCGAAATTATACATAATAAAGAGAGAGATAAATATAATATTTCTGTGCACTTGTATCTCAGAAAAGAATAGCGTTTGTTATTACATTGTTACGAATTATTGACGACTACCGTTTCATTATTTCACAGGTGATAGTTCACTGATTCCGAAGATTCGCTCTTTTGATTGCTATAAGTGTTATCACCTCTTTTTCTTTTTTCTCACTCATTTTTCGTGCTCAGTTAATTTAATCGTTCCTACAGAAGATCCTATTCTCACGTAATAGTTTGGCTCCAGTGGAAGCCCTGAAGAGTAATACGACGTCAGTCGTGAGAAAAGTTTTCGTATTTTATGAGCACTGAACATTCGGCAGACCTTTGATCGCGCCTCTTAAAACTCCGATAACATACTTGGTCCTCGCACTCAAAGCGCGACGACACGTCGCCACAAACGACATATTTTCCATGAGAAAGGAAAGTAGGAAAATCTATTATCTTCTCAGGCACCGCGGTTGTCCAAGCAACCATTTTCTAGTTTGGCAGCAAATAGTTCGGTGTGAGAGTATTTTCAACTTTAAGAAGCTTTTCGCGAGACGCACATACACATTTGCACTCAAATACACATAAGCGCCACAAAGACAACACGAAGAGCCAACGCGTTTGTAAGCTGCTCACACGATCTTTACGAGTTTGAAAATGGCGGAGAGTAGTCTATATGGTTTGCCACTGTGATCTCTAGTCATCTTTTTCGTTCTACAGCGTGACTGGTCCTCTCGAAAAATCTCGAGTCACAGCGTTACATTAAATCAAATTCATTTGGTAAGATTGGTTTGCCAGGCCGATGCATATCAAATGGTCACGTTTCCTTAAGAACTCAGCAGGTCATTAAGAGTTAAAGTCCAGTCGCTTAAATGCGCATCTCGAATGAGGGAATCAGTGTTATGCGGCTATAAAAGATCGAGTGATCAACTGCGTGTGTATAAATCGAGAGTTTTATTGCGTATCTTTTAGTTTTATTGAGTAATAATTTCTAAATAAATTGACTTTTATCTATACGACAGTAGCATTTTATTTTTTTAAGATAGTACATTATTAGATATACAGACTTTAGTTTGTAAAGTAATATTTCTACACATAAAATAATAAATAAGAAAATAATAATTAAAGTAATAAAATAAAAGCAACTTGTAACTGATTAACTATTTAAAGGGAATATCAAAAAACAAAAATGAGCTCTCTTCTATTCATTTTTTATACTCTCTTCATTTTTTAACTCTCATGTTTTACACAGATAAGGACATATGCTCTCTACGATAGATGCTACTGTTTGATCTTAAACTGTCAGTTGCTCGAGTAAAGTCAAACTGAGCTTAAAGTGCCTTTCACGTGGCAAACTTGGGTAAGAGAAGAGACTTCCACTTAGTAAGCATGCTAAAAGAAACCTCGTCACGAACGCCCAAGTTTTTCTTGCAAGAAGCCAAAATGTCGGAAAATTTCTCGGCTATGAGTTTTACGACTGATTCAAATTTTTCTAGACATTAATGTGTTCCCGGATATTATCTCTCCTTAGATTTTATTAATATTTTTACATACAAGCAATATAATAAAACTTTCACAATTTACTTTCATCACATATTCCCAAAATTTTCATATTTTACAAGTATTTGATTTTAATATATATTTAATTTTATAAAATTGAAGTTTTATAAAATAACATTGTGTTGGAACACGAGCAAACATAGAAGAAAAATTAAGGGATACAGGCGTCGTTCGTTAGTACTTTTTATTTGACTGGAAGGATTCGGGTTTATCTGAAATGCAATCAACGCAGACTGCAGCAAGCATCTCTCGCGGAAGTAAAACTTCGGAGAAGATATCTTTGCGAATGTTTCTTAATCTTTACCAACAGAGAGATTCCTAGAGTTTCATTAGGACACTTTAATTCTTTTGATATTTACAAATTGAGTTTAAGTATCTAATAGTATCTAATAATAATATATGTAGATAGTATTCGCACAGATAAAATTAAAAATTTTTATTCGTTATCTTCAAATCTAAAACTAATAAATGTGTAATCTCCTAAATATCAGCCTGCAAAATAAAATAGTTTACGAACAGAACTCGCGCAGCGTTGACATTCAATCAACAAATAAATCCCGATTGCGGAGAAACGGTGGAAAGAATTACTGTTGGAGGCACGTGATTTAGCGATAGTTAATTTGCCTCTTGGACTCTTATTCCACTTCTACGTTTAATTGTTGGAATGCGCGTCACGGACTAAAGGCGCGCGGAAAAACGGTGCGTCTGTGCTTCTTGCGGTCGGCGCATTCCTGCTTGCGCTCGTTGCATCGCGGATATAAAGCCACCTCCTTAATCTCCGCGACCGCAGCAAGCCGAGGGTGTACTCGGCAAGGCGTTTATTGTCGGAAATGGTGCACACTCTACCAAGACTCGTATAATTCCCTTGTCAGAGATGTGTAATACGCTTACATGCGTATTACATACGTTTACCTCACAAATTTCATGGCAATAAGTAGCCGACTACTCACGCAAAAGATCCCGCGAAAAATTTATCCGAAGGTGTGTGCGGCAACTCTTCCCGCAGCTGCGGCAAAATTGCAAAGTTTCGCGAAAGTGGAGAAACTATTAGACAAAAATGGACGAGAGAGAGAAAGAGAGAGAGAACAAATCCCGAACAAAAAATTGCGCTTTGAATGATTTTAGAAGTTGCAACATCGATTCCTGACGCTTCTAATATCGCGCGTGCTTGGTAAAGGAATTTAAATTACATACATGCGTTAGAATTGATCTTTGTTCAGATGTTTTCGAACTATGTGTGACTCTTTTTCGATATATCACAATGACGAAATGAGACTAACACCATAATACCGTATTGTGGTTTTTCCTATGGCATTCATATGGCGCAACATAACGACATTCATATGGCGAACCAGATCGGCCACTCGCACATGAGGATCAGTAATTGATTTTTGATACGCCATTAATAGTCGAACGTACGCGATCTACGTCCGCATAATTTTATGCATAGTTCGTCTGTATAATTAATGTGGACAGCGTAATATACGTGATTAGAGGAATACGCGTTCCAACAGTAAAATTTCAGGCATACACAGGTGCATACTTGCGGCAAAGTTTAATCATGCATGGTAGTCGCACTGTAAAAACAACGCCATACGGCGCGCGGAGCTGCAATTGCAGAAGTACAGTAAAACACATACACATACACATATACACGCGCGCGCGCACACACACACACAAAGAACACACGATTATTAGTCCTTTAAGGGAAAACTTTATGTATGGAGTTTTACCCGACATATGCGCAACTATAAAAATATTGTAGATTTTTTATCGGGTTAGAATAAATTTAAAAATTCGTTCCAAGCAAACAGAGGGATTTCGTTAAATTAAAGTCGCAATTTCTACGCGACTCTTAAAAAACTTATACTTAAAAATCTTCTCTTGTAACGGAATTAATGAGAGAATCTTATTCCCTGCGAGACACTCGATCGATATGCACGAAGACTGGCGACTGCGTCTCTCGCTATAAGTGGAAAGAATTTTTTCCAGGTATGCAAGCTTTGCGATTGTGCATTTTTAATTTTCGTATGAGATATTCGCAATATCGCGGGAACGTGATTGCCGTAAGTCTCCGCGCGCGTTTGGAGAATCCGAAAAATTTGGTATTCGTTCGTCTTTTTAAATCTTCGCTACGAATCATCGCGAAGAAGATCGTCCTGAGGATTAACGAGACGGGCAATAGATCTCAAGAAAAATTTTATTACGGCGTGCCAGAGCTGTGACATGTCTCACTTCGTTAAATGGTGTCCTTGCAGCAGACATGCTCGCTTATCAAAAGAGACTTATCTGAAAAGAGATCTGTCAGTTGTGCGGATTTAATTAATATTTATGGAGCTATCGGGACAAATCTAACTTGATGAAATTACTGGGAAGCCTAGTACCAAGTAATAAGTATTGGTTCAGTATACAGTACATAGACGGTATCGATGTAGTGTAATATTGGTTTAATATTCATGCTTGAAAAGCAAAGCGCAAACTTCATCAGGCTACGGTATGTAAGGTTCGCGGAATCTCTATCATGGATCACTAAATTTCCGATCGAAATGGATCGAGATATAATTTAATAACGCAAAGTGAGAGAGGAAAAGATCGTAGGAACGCGGGTGGTCTCCCTTGCGAGCAATTTACTCCCGCGTTCGCATTACGGATCGACGCGCAATAGCGCGATTCCCGCGAGGCGCGTCGTTGTCGCGAAGAGCGGAAGCGACGAACGGCTCGAAATTTTTCACGGTCACTGAACGCCTTTTTCCAACGGATGCTGCAAATGGCGTGCTAACGAGCACCAGTAAAATCGAAACGGGGATGCGGACAGCTTTGTCATTTAGCGGCCGCGCGCGGGTGGAACCGGTCAACCAGCAAGCCTCAGTCCGACACAACGCGCGGGGTAATCCATTGTTCCGGAATAAATGGAGACAACGCAGCACGATGTTGCCTGTAGGCGTGTGGTACCTCGATTTTCAGAAATTCCGCTAAACCGAGAGATATCAAAACTTTATGAATGAGTCGTTTGTATGAACTTTATTTGCGAGCTTGCTGATTCGGAATCCCTCCCTGCAAAACGTGCAATCATACATCACTTCTTTGGATAAAGTGGAATACGTGTTGAACACATATTTTAGAAATTGTACTATTGTATCAATTAAAGCGTAATTTACAGCACAAACCCACAAGTATCGTAAATATAATTCTTTTGCTCTAATCTGACAATATTTGCTATATTTATTCACATTTTCAAATAATAAAATTCGATAAGATTTAACTTTAATTTTAATATCCCATTTAATATCCCATTTAGGCAACAATGTGTTTGCAATATGCGAGAGAATTTAAATATTTTATCGTTTCTGGTCATAAAAGCATATGACATTACACCCGTAAATAAATTTATATGTCAATTTTCATTTTGATAGCGGCCTTTTCCTTATAATAAGTTTCGTCATTTTCTGAATATAAATCAATGATGAGGTTTTGCCCACAAAAGAGCTGTTAGGCGCCATTGTGCACATGTGAGGGAGGAGGCTTGTGTTTTTCAACGAGGCGAGGGCAGAATTGAACGAACAACAGAAACTGGAGAGCTTTGTGAGAGGGATGGGATCCAGTGGTGCGCGGGAAAGAGGGAGTCGGATGTGATAACAGCGTGCCTTTTATTCGTCAGAATGGTCCTGTGCAAAAGCTGCAATATCCGGATAATCCGCGGGATGCACGCGACCAGATGAAGGGCGATGGAAAAAAAGGGACGCGGTGGGGGTGAAGGTTGCGGCGGATACGCGTTTTCTCTGCGAAGGGGCACAAATGTGCGGTCGAAATAGAGGGCTGTGTGCCGGGTCGGGTTAGAGCAGGGGACAATCGACCGACTTTAACGCTGGCATCGCGGAATTTCAATGGACACGTTGGCCCAGAAAACCGATTGCAGTCCATCTCCCTTTTACTTTTGTTTTTTTCTATTCTGTGTTTTGAAAAGCGGAAAGTGCGGGCTTTTTAACCGGTGCGCGGCGTGTGTGGCGGTTCGAATCGGTCAGACGAGTCCGCTGCTTTGATAATGACGCGATTACTAAATGGACCTGAGCAATAATTTGCAAACGCTGATTGCGCAGGTTTTAGCGACTCGTTTTAGAAACGAAAAACTTCGTCGAAAAGCGGAATCCAACGCTCGAACGTTGCAGAAGATTCAAATCCATTTCTAGGATTTCTTGACGCGTATGGTTACGCATCATCATCGAGTGTCATGTAACGCTCAAAGCTGATCATCGAGCCGTACGACTGTCGATAATCATACGGATGGCATCTTGCATGCCGTTTCTTACCCCCTTGGGAAGGATCGTACCCGCTTCGCCGTCACTTACAAATTGTTATGCATCGTCATATTACCATCTCTAGACGCTCGCGCGCCTGCACATGCGACAGGATAAGAGAGATTTCGTGTTCCTGTACGCTCGATCACTCAAAACGATCCAGACCGCTTCGTCAAACTGTCACTCCACACATGTATATGCGGCAACCAGTACGATACGCGTCACGGCGCGATGCTTGGACGGTTTCGGTGTTTGCAGTGTCAACGACTTATCTACTTATATGCTATTGACAGTGTCAAGTGGCTCCGGCAAATATGTGCGTGTAGTCCGGTGTATGGAAATTTGCGCACGACATCTGATACCTCGAAGATTTGCGGAGCAAAGATCGACGAAGGCAAAGTCGCTTCTATGTATCCGCCTTTAGCGTCGCGACAGGATGTCTCGGAAATGATGACAAAAATATCGTTACACGTGTACGATATACAAGTACAACACGTTTAAGGAAAAATGGTATGTCTAAAAATACGACGTGTAAAAAATAGAGAATAATAAATTATATTATATATTGAAAGAATATATAAAATATTATACTTATTTTATATATATAAATTTTTTTAAAGCAGCACTTGTTTTGTATGATTTTAAGTTTTTATGGCTTTTGTTAATGGTAACTTGATTAGTTTTCTTTATACAATTATAAATACTTTTCGAAGCACACTGGGGAAAACTAATTGAATGATGAATAATGAAAGATTAAATTCGTGTAATCCCATTAATTTCTCGGTTCTTAACGTAATGAGCGTGGTTCATTAATGTACCGCTGAATGCTGCACTAATAAGAGCGGAAATCTTGCAAAACGCACAATGGTCGCTACGTAGTAACGTTACTTCATCTGGAGATTTCGAGATGCTACCACCTAATTAGTCTTGCCTCTCTGCTCATCTCTTATTAACGAGCTGTGCTGCTTTTGATTTGATAATGTTACAAGAGCCGGCTACAATGCTACAATGATTTTTCAAACAGAAGATCATGGAATCGGATACTACGAAGCAATTCGCACGGCGAAATGTTTCGTAAATGGGAATTTATGTAACACAGGAGCTCGCTAAAATCGCTCCGATATATGAGGGGTACGTTTGACTGACGGCTAGAATTGGAACAATCATGTATAACTGATGATAATGTCCATCAAGAGAGCGACGAATACGATTACATATATTGCACATTGATGACATGCTTCCCGATCTCTGAAATTGATAGCAATAACTGTCACGGAGACGGACCTTTACCCACCGAAATTGGGCTGGATCGTCGAAAACGAGGAGTCATCCGTCAATGCTGATGATAGACATAATGGGAACATTGAAAGCGACTTTCAACTGCCGAATGGAAGATTCGAACACTTGCTACGATTAAACGTCATATCAGCCAATTCTCATACTGCGCGTCAAATTGATTTTTAAAATAGGTGAAAAATCAAAAAAGATGAAATTTCAATCCTTTTTTAGGATATTGAGATCATTTACACGAAATTGTTCGAATGACAAATTGAATAAACATCACTAGAAAAACGAGTTTTACAAAAAGGATCGTGCGTAACCGATGAGGATCACATCACACTACAACCGCAGGCAGTGATCACTTAACCGTTAACGCTACTATTTGTCAAACCTGAACGTGATAACAAGCGGTGGGAGACTATTAAAACAAGCTGTGACCGTTCGTAGCGAGAGGTAGTGAACTGCTAAAACCAACTGCGACCGCAGAGTACGCAGACAGGTGTAAAAATTGGCCAGTGACCACGGAGCGACCCGAGACGTTTCTGCCTGTCAAAACTGACCGCGACCGCAGGCGGCGAGAGATATTACAATTTGTCAAAGATCATCCGTAACCACAAACAGTGCCTGCCATTCGTCAAAACCGACTGTTAGCCACGCAGACGATGAAATATGGTATTATCGTTGAATTATTGTTATGCTAGCGGCGGCTTTAAGCTCCGTTACGAAATCCCACATCAAATTACGAAAGGTCCGATTGTATCCAAAAGAGGTAATGTCCCGAATTTGCGTGTCGACAATCGTGCACGTTTACTTGTATCGATATTTGAATGAGATTAATGATCGATACGTTGACGAGACCGAACGAAAGTTTCTACAAGTGATCCGCTGAATCGTGTTTGCTCTCCATCGATGCAATAGGCAGTACGGAATATTAATGATCATCGGGAAATATCGTGCCCGACTCCAGCAACATCGAACTTCAACTAAGATGATAAATCGCCATGAGTCTACAGTTATTAATCCTTGACCGTCTCGGGGAGGACGGGGTATTATTACTTCTTGATAAGTTTTGGAATTTTTATGTATCATTCTCTTAACTCGCGTGCATGCTTTACGAGGAAGCGCATCATTTTCCACGTTATTAGGTGAGTGCTTGCTCAGTGTCGAAAATTCCGGGATACTTAACGGATTGACTATGGAATTGACTGGGAAATCGTAAAACTCGTGAATTGTGAAGCGAAAAGCGGCTGGTCTGAACGTGCTTTAAGTTAGATTCTCACACGTGCAGTGCTATTCGTGCACAATCGACGGATTAAATTCTCATCGCTCGCATTTTCACGGTGAGTACTTTCGGCGGTCGCCGAAAGTAACGCGCCGACGTGCTTTCTACCCCCGAGCCAGAGTCAGCGGTGGTGGTTTAGTGGCGGCGGAACTGCGCGAATACGGCCATTGTGTATCCCGGGCAGTGCGCACCGGCAAAATGCGCAAGAGAGAACGGAAAGAGGAAAAAAAGGAACAGGCTATGTTAACGGGATAAAAGCTGAGCGGCATAGACATACAGAGGGAGGAAGAACGACGATGCAACGGCCACGACGTGCGAGGACGAGCCGCGGGGTTGTTTCACAGGCAGAGTAACTTCGTTAGAACGTTAACCGGCACTCGCCTTTATTAACGCCTGCGTGGCGACTCTTTCAAAGCCGACTAGAGTGCAAACTTCATGAAATCCAGCACAATAAGCCGGACCAAAAGGCTGTCGGTTGTTGTTTTTGCTCTGACACGCATTACCTCCGAAGTTACTCTCTTTCTCTCTCTCTCTCCCCCTGTCATCTCCGTTTTCAAACTTAAAACACAAATTTCGCTCTGTCAGTAGGAAGTTAACTTTTTATACAACATTTGAGAGAGAGCATAAAAGCATAATTTCACATTTTTTAGAATTTGTGGTAATGATGAAAAAATTTTCATGTGCGCAGACGTGGATAAATTATTAGAATTACCTACTAAGACAGGATATTAAAATTACGTTACAAGATTTAAATAAAACTGCTAAATGTTTTATTATATGTATACTCCCTTACTTAGGAATAATATTAAAAATAGCAAAGTATAAAAAATTGATCTAACTGGATATCAAACAAAAGCTAATATTTTTCATTTTCATTTTTTATTAATAAAAATTATTTATATTAGCTTTAATCTCTCTCATTTCTATGTCCCTACTTTTTATTTCTTTATTGGCATTATATTATTCGAGTAGCTTTATCACCAAATTTGTGCTTTCACGGTAATATGTTGTGAAAATTTTACTCAAAACTAACACGTATCGATAATATACGATTGCGATTTACCTGGCGAGCGTTGTGGAACATTTCGGAGATGCGTTGGTGAACCACGACAATCCATCAATGTCCAAGGCAAAAGATAAAGTGGAACCAGTTTTCTAGGTAGATACATTTATCAAAAATACTCCAACCTTATTGTGAAAATATTTTGCTATTAATATTAATGCATACTTTTACACTCTTGCCAAAATACGCTCGAAGTCATGCACAAATTTCGAAAGGGAGAGAAAGAGCGGAAGAAGCACATTAAACTCAGAAAACATCTGGGTTTATGGCAAGCCTTCGTTATCGATTTATTTTACTAACAGATTAGTGGTACAAAATGGATTATTTAAAGAGGTATATAGAGGAGAGAAAATAATAAAAAGCGAAACAAAAATAGTTCAAGCATTAACAATACTTGAAAATTATCATATGTCAAGCTATAAATTTTCTATATAATATATGCATATATTAAATGAAATAATGTCAGAGCCCAAATAAAAGATGATAACGTAAGGTTTTGTGGCATAAATGTTAAACTCAAAACTCTTTTGCCCGGTTTTTCATAAAATTTTATTTTCGTAAACAAATATGCATAACATATAAAGCTTTTACTCGATATCAATCATACGTAGCTGATATGTGATATAAAAATCTTGAGCCTGCTTAATTTGCGCATTCAGATATAATTTGGATTATTTCCGCTAATCAAATTACAGTTAACAAAATAGTGTCACTGCATTCTACGTGGAAAAATATAAATGAGAGATGCGAAAATAAACTTTATATTTTCGAAAGGAACGAAAATAAAGAATATTTTTCTTTCCTGCGCGATTTTGAAACGCGTTGCATCTATATTCCTCAAATAATAATAACATGGAACATGGAGTTGCATTTATCGTTACTTGATATTCCAATTTCAATGGTGCTTTAATTTGTGATGAATTACAAAACTGCAACAAAAATGTGTAACCAAATATTGTAACGTAATTAAGCGGCGATAGCGAAAATTTCGCGAAAAACATTAATTGATAAGATTCTTACTCGGTACGTGACAGCACAACGAAATATATGTGTATTTCGAAACGAATTTGAAACGTCGCTGTATCTAATTATCCGATTACAGCGCTCGTCCCCATCCTGCGGCAATTTCATCCCGCATTTATCGTCCATGGCCGCAGTTATCGTATAATCCAAAGAGCTTTCAAGGGTCAAATTAAAATTGTTCCAAATATTGCGCGCGCCCTTCTTCCCTGTTTAATTACATCCAATTGTACAAAAAGAGGCAAGAGATTATGCACGATATGCATAAGCATATTTGTTTGAACGCGTTTAATGAATACAAAGGATGATGGGCAAACAAATGGGAATATAAAAAAATGTTAGAGTGGTATTTGACGCGTTAAAAGCTCGGAAATTTTAATAATGCCGTCGTTATCGTCATAATGGTAATTTTCATCGCGACATTTTCGAGGAATTTTCCGGATTTGGAAATGTCATCGACGGGATGAGGTGGGAGACAGGGACGTAGGGAACGTGTCAGCCGGTGGAGCTCGGCAGGAATTCTGTTAATTGAACGCCAGGCGGATCCCAGGCGCGGTTGCGAGCGGTCGCATTCGACGCTCGGATAACTGCAGATCCAACTTTAATCAAATTACATCCGTGACTCGCTGTTTTCGCTATGCCAGAACCGCCCCTGATCGCAGCACACCTCTTGTGTGGGTTGCGACACGCCCGATTCGCGGGGAGAGAGAGAGAGAGGGAATGGAAAGCGGGGATCTTTAATTAAAAATTCACTTCTGATGAGCACCCCTATTGGCAAAATCGTGCCTGAGGGTGACTCGACCAATCGATCATTACGTGAATGTAATAATAACAATTCTGAATAATAATAAAAATTAGCAGCCTGTATACGATGCTATTACAATAGAATTTCATAAAGAAACAAATGCAGTAGAAATTCCTGCTTTTGATCAGTATAACGTACAGCGTTACATGATAATATTTGTTCTTTAGCGTTGCTATTTTACAAGACGAGCGTATCGTTGCACGTTTTAGCTTATTACCCTCGTAGTACCCTCTGGAAAAGAACGCTGACTTCATTAAACTCGTACATTCATTCTATAAACTAACAATCGCTTGCCACGGAAAGGTTTCACGCAATCTACGTCATTCATAAAATGCTAAAATGTGTGAAATTAAAAATGCACGGAATTAACTTGATTTTTACGCGAGCACACGTGTTGAGTCACAATCTTGTATAAACGTTTTACACCGCAGAACTCGAACAACAATACTACTGCATTAAATGTGCAAATAAGCACTCTAACCACACTTTTCCGTCCAATGACTGTAAAATTTCATCACTACTCTCTCAGGATCTCTACATGCTTGACGTTAAAATAGCGGCGAGTAAAGCGCGGACCATAGAAGCGAGAGTTTATGCGAGCGGGTATCAAATTTTAAGGGGTGCTTGCCGAGATGAAAATCTTCTTGAAGAACTCGGTAAGAAGGACGCGCAGGATCTGGTAACCTGACGCAGTTCCGATTACATTGCCTTTTGTTAAGGTAACGGCAGGCGAATCGCCGGATAAAATTGATATGCTCCTGACTCTGATCAAATCAGGGCTCGCTCTTTTTCGCGCTTCGTTTGCATGAAAAGCGCGATGCATTTTGCTCGCTCGAAAAATAGGAACAATTGACACTGTAACCCTGCAGTTTGTACTGCGACCGCGATTTATGAAGTCGAACTAATCCGCGAGCAGCTTTTCCCGGCATTAATAACGCGGTGGCGGCCGCGATTTTTCTCTCGCCCACAATGGCCTCGTTCGCCCATTGTCCACACCTCCTCAATAACGAATATTCATCGATGCTTTCATTCGCGATCCATTCATCCGAAGTATCCCTTTGTTCTAGCACTAGCTCGTAATGAATGTATAATGAATGAATGGGGTCAATAAAAACCGTCTGTATCTTTATACCGACATCATGTCGACGTTATTTTCAATTGAATCGGCATTCAATTGTTGGATATGCAAACGCAAAGAAGATTATGCTAATTATTCTGGAGTAGGAGACTGCATAGGCTGCAACTTTGCATTTAATAAACGACATTCGGACGCACAGGAGCTATCACATCTGCCGAAAATGACGCTTTATGCGACAGTTGCGTCTAATCATCAAGCGATAACTGTTCAGACGAAGATACACGCAGCGAAAAGGCGAATAGGATAATTGCAATTAGTTACGTCGCGCGGAGTAAAGGTAGGAATGAGATGAGAGCAACTTCGTTAATTGCATTCCACCTAATTGGCGGAGACCAAGGCGGGTAGAGATGAAAAGCGTACGAGAGAAAGCGAGATCCCTAAACTTGCCGTATCGACGACGAGTCGAGACAACATCGTCGTATCGATCATCGTCTTTCTTAACGAGCCACCGTATTATTATTATGGCTTGTAATTACATGCGTCTGTCGGGACTTTGCCTGATTATGAATGCAACTCGAAGTTGCGTAACGCTCCGCGTAGTTAGCGTAGTTAGCGTACCTGTTAATGATGATAAAAATGAGTTGTTAATTCGATACGTTGTCAATAACGATATAACGATAAATTCAAGCCAGACTGTTTCACGTACACGTATTATTGCGCAGACACACTTGGACATTCTGATAAGCGCCGCTTGAATTCTGCATTTAAACTATGTGCACGTAGTTAAACGGATGTGCAGCGTATTAACATGTTCGTGATACGTGGAAAATCAACTTCTCGTGCAGACTCTACAGTCTCGAGTGAAACAGTACGACACACTGTACGAATACGAGTGCAACATTGTTTAGATAGTTCGAAATGCTGTTTACAGACGTTGACAAAAGACGAGTCGTGCATAATTTCAACGCCACGAGGACGGGCGTCCTTAATTTTCCTGAATTTCAGCTCAAAATAAGAGGATGCAATTCAGAGAGTTTATACAATGTAAAGAACAGAACATTATTGCGATTTAAATTTATCTTTAATTAAAGCCAGACACAGCTAGATTATAAAGATCTTTTCTTTATTTTAAATGTGCGTCATTATAACTGCAAATGCAGTTATCACGATCAATGAGAGACAATACGTTATAATAAGCATATTATAAATTTAAAACTTGCCATGATTTACTAGGAATAATTTAATGATATTTTTCACACAATTAAGCAAGTAGTAATTAAATACATTTCACACTCGGAAGACATATCGATCGATAAACAATAAATAAATATATATTTATTCGATAATTCGATCTATTGTTTATCGTTTCCCGTCCCGGCGTGTACGGTATATCTGGACATCTATGATATGCACGGCGTATTTCACGAATCCTCGGCCTGGATGGGTCCGAATTCGAAACATTGTTGGGATAGTTTGGAGCGTTTACCCGGGTGACAAGTCTCGCGCCTCGACGAATAGTTTAGTACTTTGAGCGGTTATATACGTTCGTTATACCATTAGCGTTTTCAGTCGTCGAAAGCCAAGAAGTGAATGCGAGTTAGTTCGAAACAATGTCTGACGTAATAGACTTTTTGCAGAGACGCGCGCATACTTGAACTGCCTCCGATCCGTCTCCATGGGGGCTGCATCGTCGAGCCAAAAACGTAAATCAATGATACACGCCCGAAATAAATGCGTCCTCCTTTGCATTCCTTCTTCGTTCTAAGCACTTTGCGTGCTTAATTCGATTGTATCGCCGCACCGCGTTGATAATCATTTAGGACCATGCGAAGGATTCCACGATATCGCGTCACGCGTGCAACACGCGATGGTACCCGCATTCGTTATCACGGCCAAAGCTAGATTACCTTGAACTTTCGTGGCGGTCCGTCGTTATCCACCAAGAGACACGCGGGGGTTGAACTTTATTCGCCGAATACGCGTGCACGTCGCACGTCGGGGCAAATAACTTGTGGTATACCTCTATCCGTATTACGGAGGTACATCCCGCGCATGATAAAATGTTGCTTTCTACGGAAGTATGTGAGACGTCGGTCCCTCCATGGACGTAAATTGTGTCATGTGTCCGAGCGCAATGTAACAGCTGCTTATTTCTTTATGTTCTCCTCTACATTGCCGTTACGAGGAACGTATTGCGAATCAGAGCGGGCCACGTCAAAAGAACGGGAGCAAGAAAATGTATCATTTCTCCCGCGTGCCACTTTCCAAGTTAAATTGCAGTTTTAATTAAATATTCTGGGATATTGCGGAAGTCGCGCAAATCTTCTCGACTGCGTATTCTTTGGCAAAGTTGGGATTAATTTACCCCGGGGAGAATTTTATTGGACTCCTCCTTCACAGACTCATTATTTTTAATATTAAATCCACCCGCGTCCCCTGCTCGGTGCACACGGTTGTTTAGCGGGATAGTGGCTGTACACAGATCGCTAGCTACAGCCGGAGATTCGTTAGCGAAATTCCACACGGAAATTCCAAATGAAACGACGACGTTACGTTGACGGCGAGTGATTTATGTAGTCCTCGCGCAGTAGTCATCGTAATTTATATTCTGTATAAGTCCCCGCACGAGAAATCGAACGTGAATGAAGCTCTCGCGGTTTCCGACCGGGAACAGGCTACATTTCCCGAGTTTCCAGCACAAGTTCGTCTGGGTAATCATAACTTGAGCAAACCGCAATTTCGCACAGTTTTGTGCATATTTTCTTCCACAAACATATGGTTTGCAATTCCACGGAACTTTTCCATTATGTAGCACAACGTTATTTAAAGACAGACGGTGGTTTTTAGAGAATGACGATGTTTGACCGGTTCTCCGCCTTTTGAATTGCTTTATTCCTCCATTAGATAAACGCTTTATTACTTGCCTCATTGTTACTTTTTGTTTAATAATTGATAATTTATAACAATAATTCTTAATTTAATTTAATTAAATATTAAGAGATTTGCTACAGGATGTTACGAAGATTATAAATTTTTTTCATGAATTTCTGATAAACGAATTGACACATAGCAGCACTGAAATAAAGTTATATTACGTTTTACAACTATCATAGACGATGACGACGGTATCGAGAGAGGACACAAGATCCTCCATTCTCCTGATCCGTGTCGCTGAAGAGCAGGCAAAAAGTCTCGCCGTTGCGAAAGTGACGGTGGGTAAACGAGTTTGGCGATCAACTCGAGCGGACGACAGCTGCGGCCCTGAGTGGTCCGTAGCATCCTTTCACTCGCGTTTAACTCTCTGACAGGGGAGCAAGTATGCGCAACCACGGAATGGACCAGTTCCTGGTTTTAAGATAACGTAATAGTTTTTAGATCGTCCCTTTCACAAACGGGCACCTATGAGGATCGTCCGTCGCCAACTCCTCCATAAATCTATAACCGTGTCGATCTTATCTAACGTATATACCCATAAATCCAACCACCAAGTCGGAATTTCGTCTCTCGAGGACGGATCGGAATACATTAGTCGGTCAGCATGATTTACTGGCCTAATTTAGTACACATCCCAAATGTGCAATCGACGATTTAAAGCTCCGATTGAGATTATGAGTTCAATCTTGTGGTAAGATACAATAAGATGAAAATGATACAGAAATTTAGCTATACATATTGCGTTAACGCATATGGAATTACATAGTCAAAAAAAAAAGATTAGAAGGAATTAGTAATCATAAAATCTAGTTGAATCGTAACAAGAATTCTTACTTTTAATGATTTCTGATCTTTTATAATTACTTAATCATCTGTTAATTTAATAGAAAGAAATACAGGGATTCAATACAAGATGTCAAAAAGACAACTCTATAGCAGTATACTGGATATTTTCAGTACGAAGAGAAAGAATTTTATCGTTTAAAAGCTTAGCGTTACAATGAAAAAAAGTCTTGTACAAATGCGAATGGTATCAAGCGAGATCGAATAGGTGCAGATTGTTACACGTTAAAAGTCTAAAAAATTCAGCGATAAAAAACTGGTTGCACCTATTATTTCCAAATGCATGAGAAAAATCCCATACGAGCAGCTGCGAGACGTTCGATGATGGTTGAGAAACATGGTTGGATTTTCGATTCGCAAGTGTCACAGTCGCGCCCGTCGCGTTCCTTCGAAATCCAGAGATATTTTTATACGGAAAACATGTGCGGAATATTGCCCGCATATGCATATGCGTGCGCGCGTGCATTCGCCGTGACTTTCGTGACGATTTTTCAACTGATTTCTCGACGGCGATGGCGCAAATGTACACGTATGTAACGCCGTATGTTTCCTCTGTCGCGTCGGTGTCGTCTGTTTCTACTGCGAATCGCGCGCGGACAGACACGACGCTATTGTCACGACGTTGATGCAATGTCGTTTCTCGAATTCCTTCTCAGACTTGTGTAATATGTTCAATTCAATGATTTGAAAAATGATTTGCGTCTCATAATATATCCGTAATATTTCTAATAATTAATGGACAGTATAGATTTCTATTTAATAATACAAATCAAAAGCCGGATAATGCAATTGGACTAAAATTCATTCAAGCACGTAAAACTACCAAATGGTTTTGTTACTCTCACTCATCTCGATGACGGCCGCATCGCTACCACCGGTCTTCTCTCCAACTCCAACTTTATTCTCAGTATTATTCGCGTACGGTGTACATATACGTAGTCGCGTACATTCGCTTACGCTTGCTCCGCAAGTATATATGCGCACAAAACAGACGTGCGCGCGAGGAAAATCTACGACTGTTTGCGACAAGATGGAAATATCAAAATCCCGGCCAACGCGTTGAATCCAGGAATAATACCCCCTTGTAAGCGCGGTGTGCTCTGAGCTTTGCTCGGGGTATGCACGTTTGGTAGCTCGTGAGAAAAACACGGCGGGCCAGATAAAAAGATCACATAATAGAAGGCTCCTCCTGCGCTCTTTATGCTGCATGAAAATTTCATTCAAGCGCATAGCTGCAATACAGCGCGCCATAAAACTGCGTCTCTTCTTTTCGCGTCTTTCCGCGACACTCTATTATAACAATGATAAAGAGACGGCGAAAGTGGAGAGGCAAAAGTATAGCCGAGATATACGCTACTTCGTATACGACTTTTGCCATTTAGAAAGGTCAAAAAGGGAATAAATGCAATTCGCGATATATTTTTACACCTGGCTTGCGTTAAAGCTAATCTATGATTCAGTGGGACCATTAAAATTGCATGAAGCAGATTTTATTATGTGTCCTTGACATATTATAATAAGATTAAAAACTATGGAAATGGTGACTTAGCTTTATAAGTGACGTAGAAAATCTCTCGTCTGTGTTAATAAACTTTTACGTTGCTTTGGAAGAAAATTTGATTTCTGTATTGTTCAATCAATAATGTATCTCTGCTAGAATCGATAAAAAGAATAGTGAAACGGAATGCGTTTTATTGCCCTGGATGCTTCTTAACGGACGCGTATCTCGGTGATACATCCAGCACTCGAAAAGTGGACCAATCTGAAAAGGATCTTAAGAACTCGCGATATTGCCTACGGCTATTAATTTTGCGCCGCGAGCGTTTATGTGGTCGTTATGATCCGCAGCTGCCATTAGTCCCCGAAGGCTCGTTCTGGAAAAAATGCAGCGAGCATCGTATAACTTAACGCTTCTCTCGACTTCTTTCATGTACTCAGAAGATTGCGTGCAATGTAGTGATAGTTGCGTGGAAAAATATGTAGAATATAAAACAGTTCGCTCATTTTCTTCAGAAAATAGGTTTCGGTGTTACAAAGTTCGCTTCGCTTGTGCACATTAGCAAAGCATTTCACTTGCGGAGTGCCGTAAATTGCGGCGCTTAGTGTAATGAGTACCGGTAGCATCGAACGATCGTGCGAGCTGAGAGGCTCGATTAGAAATGTCGATTGAGCAACATTTGACTTGTTAAGTAATCTCACTGGAGAACGGGCTCGATTCTTCAGTGTCCACCTTTCACGGATCGTCGCCCTTTCCCCCAGCGAAGAGACGACACAAATACAAACGCGACGAAATATTAAAAATGGATTGAATAACATTTATTACATCCCGTGCATAGATTCATAATTGATTCGTCCGCCTTGAAATAGCGTGAGCGCCGTTTGAACAGTTTTGCTAAAATCAATAATTGCGCGCATATTGTTGCATACGACTAAGCGCTTCGGCCTTTTTGCTTTAACCTTTCGAGTACTTGAGAGTCATTTGGTTTTGCCTGAATATTCACCGGAGTATTAATGAGAATTCCATTCACGGTTGACTCATCATTATTGGAGGCCGTCGGCGAACTCACTTTACCTCCGTGAGCCGTGAAATATCACTCGTTCAATCGTCATAAAACGTGGGTTTAACGTTTACTGTGTATTACTTGCGTTTTTCTAAATCATGGACACAATTCAAATCTAATCGAACAGGCATAGTCATTTATTAAAATGTTTTGCACTGTCAATGAATTACTATCATTATCATTATTATTTCGTTATTATTATATCGTTTTAAATTATCTTTTAGAAAAGTTATAATTGCCTGCGCGAGGAAAGTCAACATTTAGTAGAAAGTACTGAAATCTTAAATTGCTCAATATTCATACAAGATTCACTTAAAAAAATTGTTTTACTGAATTCGGCAAATTCAATAGAGATATATTACAGAGCTTTATTAGAGATACTTTCATGTTACAATATATTCATTTATCTACGAAAATTTACGAGTAACTGCTTGCTAAAAATTTTAACAATTACTTTAATTCAGCCAAATTACTTTATGACAAGCTTCACGAAGCTACAAGTTCAGCCAAATTATGCTGCGATTCATACGTAAACGAGCGAGAACATCTTGCAGCTACGACTCGATTTAATCTCGCGCGCGACGATGTATCACGGACTAGTGAGAAATCAGTGTCAGATCCTAAAAGCATAGTCCACCCAACCCAGTCACCCTATCCATCCTTGCCGCGTAATCTGCTAAAAGCAACATATCAGCAGAGAAACGCGCTTTATGAACGTTTCGCAGCGTTAGAAGATCCTTCTGGCATTCGTCGAAAGGTAAAATCAAATTTGCCGACGCCAGTCGAGATCGATGGGATGTATAATTGAACGCGTCGTTTCTCAACGACTTCACAGTCAGGCGCCATCAGGCTTAGCCGCACAGAAATGTCAGTACTTAACGTAAAGGTAAGGAACAGAGCTTTCCAAGTACTATTGCATTAAGAGACGTAAATGGTGTAAACTGGCATCAAGAGTAAAAATGCCATGTTACGGGCGGTATTGATTTTGTCCAACTACGTTTTTGCTTTCAGGTTCCGGATAGCGGAAGCGTGTGAAATGGATTTCCTGGTAGAAGCATCGCGAAGTAAGTAGGTGTAACAAGTAATGTGGCGCATTGTGTAACGTGTAATCGGTGCAGCGTCGCCACACATCGTGAGAGGTCCGGCAGTGAAAGGATCGTCCTCAAAAGCCGGCAGCGACCGGCTCGACGAGAACTTGTTCATATTGTACTTAAGCGTCTCTAGTGAAAGGTAATCCGAAGTAAGATCGTGGGACTTTGAAATTTATTTTCACTTTTGAGGTCGATTACGCGTCTACGGCCGCGAGCGAAACGCTCACCGGCGGTGTTATTGTCTTGTCAGAGATTAGACTGATTAAAGCGACCGTGTCGCCTAGTATTTGCAGCGACGAAAGTTCATGCAATAATTCAGAAACGGATGCAATTGTTTTTAATATTAAACGTAAATGGAAATGCATCTTTTTATTTTGTGTAATGATCTATTTATTCTTGTAATGAAAATATTAATCTTCTTTACAATAAAAAACAAATATATCCCAGCGTCACAGAAAGTGATTATATTGTTTTGGAGCATTCTTGCACTTCGGGGAATTTTTGCCGCAGAAAAATTTCAAGATCGTTTCGTCGCAAGCCGTTCTCGTAATCAATCACCTTAAGCAATTTCGTGCAAGTGCGGAGCAGGCTCGTATAATATTGCGTCGCTCTGGATTCGCCGGCACGACGAGATTAAACCGCTAAGTACGTAACAAATAATCGTTTGCGGCTCGCCCGCGAAGGAGGAGCTCGTTTTTCTCATTCTAGAGTCGCGTTGGAAATGCAACGTCGCCGTGAGAAGGATATCGAGTGTTAAATTATGCCAGCACTGCGACGCGCAGTCCATTCCATAATATAATCGCGCATAAGCCGGCAGTCCCGCCAATGCGAGCAAAAAAAGAAGAAAGACGGGAAAAAACGAAGAGGAAACAACGAGAAAGCGTGAAAAAAGGACGAGCATGAACTCATCTCGCGCGTCGATTAAAAGGATAGCGAAGCGAAGTATTTCTTTAATAATCTCGAAAAAGGGATGAGTCCGATATCCACCCTCCCCCCGTGCTTCCCCGCTCATGTGATGCAGACGGTGCTGCTAAATTGATTTTTAAACGAGATTCCGAGGCCGATGTCCGAGGAGTGCGGAGCGCGCTATAAATTGCATCGGAAAACTGCGTGCACTTGAACTGGCGAAGAGAGACGAGAAGCGATTAACTTTCGTCGATGTATTTATCGTCGCGTAACTCTTTGAACCGATTTGCCACGACGACGTTTCGACGGAATCGCGAGAAACGTCAAGCCACTTTTCCAGTCTTGCCTTTTCGTTGCGAACTCGAGGTAGAGATAGACATCTCGCCACGATCAGGAACCGTGCTAGCCAATTGTCATTCTTTCACACGCGATATTCTGAAGAACATTGTTTTCTTTGCTCATTTGAATATTTCCCTTTTCTCGCTCCGACGCACATATTGCTCGAAAATAATCAAGAAATCGGTTTTCTCAGATTTGTCATAAATCACTGTCTCGAGCAAGTTTTACGTTAGAAGATTCCGGACAATTAATTGATCAGAACTCCGCTGGTTTCGGCTGATTTTTGCTCGAGCGATTGCGCGCAATACGATGAATCGATACGATACACCGCATCGCAGGAGACGCGGTAGAATAGCAAGCGGTCTAGTTACACCAATGCAGAAAGAAAAAGGATCGACGCGATTATCCGTTGAATCAGCTCGCGTGCTCTCGGAGGAGGATCGAGGAGAAAAAGGAGACGAGAAGAAAAGAAGAAAGAAACCGAGGAAGAAATAAATATTCTCTCGAGCAAGGTGGCTGCTAAATGGTAGAACGTATCCAGCCTTGTGGTGGATATTCAGATATTCAACGACGCACTCCTCTGCCCGGATAGAAAGAGCTATTGTACACCAGACAATCGATGACGCTATTTATTCAAGTGCCTGCTCTCTCGCCATCAGGAGAAGAGGGAAGAAGAGAAGCACGGCAAAATATCGTCCGGTGAAAAAAGTAGCGAGGAGCTGGGGGAGATACGATAAAACGACTGCCGCGATAAGTAATATTAATAATCCTGGGCGACGACGAACGTCCATCCTTCATGAGAAACTGATGCAACCGTAGCTCTCCTAAGTGATCAACACTTTCCGCTTTTGTATTCTCTGCTACAAGCTTTTTATTATTTATCACACTTGTTTTGTCTAACAATAATTCATTCGCAATAAAATAAAGTCACGCACGACTTGCTACATAATTTAAAACTTGTTCTTTCGCGTAATAATTATCGTCGCAATTTCTCGTGTCGTATCGTAATATTGGAATAGTATCGGACACAGTATCGAATATCAAATCCATCTAATTGCACAGGTTGCGAAGCGTTAATGGCGGATATTTCCAATTAGAGTGCACATCATCATCGTAGCAGCACACGTAGCACACGCACCGATTATAGGACATAAATGGAATTACAGGATATTTGTCCGTTTTGGTGCGCGCGTTACGCGAATACAGTGAGCGATTACGAGATTTAGCGCGGTCAACGGAATCGCGCAATTTGCGTGTGTAAGCCGCCGTGGTCGCGGATTCCGCGTGCGGCAGCTGCGTGACCCGCATACTTCGCGTCACGCGTGTGACACACGCGCGATTGAAATTTAATTAAATGTACGTGCGAGACGAAAGCGCCTTCGCCGTTAATTGAAAGTCACTTTGATTAATCTTAATTCGAATAACTTGGCGCGCAATCGACTTGCTTTCGATCCGACCTCCTCCAGAAATCGTGTCGTCACGAGAAAATCGCGAAATTTCATTCGCTTTATGATGCTTAGACGGTTTAGGGAATATCAAGGCACTACTCGGAAGTCTCGACATTATATATTCGACACAATGAGCGCAGTGATACAGCGAGATCAGTTCGTTATCTCTAACGAATAAAAATGCTCCTCATAAAAATTCCCCGTATAAAAATGTGCTCCTCAACCTCCTCTGCTGGTTTCCCGACATCTGCGTGAATTGGAGAAAAATTTCCATACTTCCTTGCCCCCTTCGGATCACCGGATGGATCGAATTTATAAGGAGATCCCGCTCATTCACTATCTCCGTTACCTTCACGAGAGGAATATCCCGCGTGACGCGAAATCGATGAGAAGTATGATTATTGAATTACGGGAGTACCGCCAATTTCACGAGCTTACGGCTATAACTGATTGCGCGGATCGGCGCTGGAAAGAAGATGGGATTTCCGCTCTCGCTTACTCTCTTCTTACACTGCGCCGTGTAACTTGTATCGGACAGCTGAAGCACGGCAAGGTGCTCGTATTCTCTACGAGCACTTCTGCCCTCTTTCGCTGTAGCCACGGCACGTGATGCGAAACCGATGAAGAGCACGAGGCCGGAATTAATGATAACGTCCATTATCCTCCGCGATCGATACTTCCATTTAAAAAAGACTTGACAAACAAATTTTCTGAAGCAGATCAGATTGCGTGTACCTTCGTTTTATTTCTATATTCTTTTTCTTACTTTTTTCTTTAAAACTTTTTGCTGATATAAAACGTGAAAAATATTTTTCTTTAATTTCATCTTAATTACATGATGTAATCATGATAAAATTAATTACATGGGAAAATTAACTGACGCAATTACACGAAGATAAGGAAAGTGTTAAAGCACATGGATCGTAGATTGAGCAACTATTGGTCCGTCGAGGAACAAACCCCGAATGCAGTTCTCCAGCTCTCGCGAGAAATTATTTCGAGCGGAGTTAAATGGCGCGCGACCCTAATTCTATCCTAGTAACTTCCGAGCAGATTTCATCGGATGTATTGCTGTGAAGCAATTGCACAAATAACGCGGAGTGTACGTTACGGGTACGTTGAATTCCACTTTACTCACTCCTTTACAAGGAACTGCAGGCACTATCCAGCGAAGAAACGTGACTCGCTAACAGACGAGTCGAAAAATCGCGTCCTTTCTCTATCTATCCTGCTACCTTTCTCTCCTCAAAGAATTTAATAAGTATTTGTCAGAATGGTGGTGTGTTACGGTGTCTTGGCCGGATCTTAAATAGCCGTCAAGATTATGGGACACGAGTGGCCTTGTTCGGAACTCGTCGTCCTTGACACGCTACATTGCAGTCCCGTGCACGCCCGCTGCATCAAGGCTGATGCTGGCTACTTTCGCGCGCGAGATCAGCTGGACACGGGCGTGGAAACAGGCTGTTGCGCAATCGTTAATAGAGCGACTCTATCGCAATTATGGATGTGACGTAAGGTGATTGCAGCGGTGCGTCGCATCTCTCGACCGATTGATTCGACTGTCGTTTGTAAACTTCTTGAGCGAATAAAAAAGATGCATGCTTATGACTCGAGACTTTCTCGCGATGATCTGTTCAGAAATGATTAATCATATTCACATTCGATCGTGACAAAGCGCGAAGGGGCTTTCAAGTTATTCATCTGGCACTGCAATATCTCAATTTTTTTTCTATGACATAATTTGCACCGTTCCTAGCTGATGCCGTTGCGTGAAAAGCAGATACTACACGTTGTTTAACGACAGTTGTCATGCTATCGGTGAGCATAAAATAGATTTATGAGAGTAAGAGTAGAACTTTAACTTTCAAGCGAGGGAAGAAGAATAATGACACATCCGTATTTTGTCCAACGTTGATATGACTGTGAAATCCCGTCTTTAACGATCGCATTACGTTTCTGCGTAATTCGTACGGACGCTTTCTCGTTTGGGAGTATTTATCCACGACACCTCCGTCGGCTATCATCTCGAAAGTTCGCGCCCGGCGAGCGTCGCGCGCCGCCCGCGCTGCCAGCTTCATAAATACTTTTAAGCGCGCTTCCTTAACAATTATTAATTACGGAAGCTTAAGCAATTAACTCGACGGACTAATTGCAATCGTAAATTCCTCCGGAGGCGCGACAGCGCGACGTCCTCGCCGGCGAAGGGCGTCGCCGTATCTCGCGCGCCGTGCTCGCATAATTATTATGGCCTGTTGCAGGGCGCGCGTGCATGCCGCACGCGCGCATCGCATCGGCGCGCGGCGGTGCGGGTAGATTCGAGGGATGAGATAGGGGGTGTACCGATGTGGCATTTAAGCGAAGTGGCGCGCGAGGGGACGCGGGAGGTTTTTACAAGGTTTCAGGGTCGCTAATGGTCCACGCGTACATAGCGCGGCTGCCTGCTACGCTTGCGAGACCATTAATCAAAAGCCGAGAAAATATCTTGCGCTTAAAGTGCGCGACGCACGCCTCCCTCTTCCTTCCTCCCCTACGGCCCTGATATGCACGAGGCTGCATGAGTAATGCGCATAAATATGCGACCCAGGAGAAGCGAGGGGCTAAAAGCCGGGCTATACCTACGCGGTACCACGTTGGAGCACGTGCGTGCATATATGTATTATTATAAGCGTTAAATCGCATGATGGAATCGCGGGGGGTGATATCTGTGAGTGTGTGCGAAGCTGTTAGCACTCGGCCGGAATGAGCTGCGTTTTTGAACATTTTTGTCTTGACATATTAACAGTAGGTCAGCGCAATATTACTTAACGTTCCGTATATTAGAGTCAATAAATTTTGATAAAATATTCAGATAAACGAGCCAATAAGTTATTCTTTGCGTGAATATCAGCATCAACATAAAAGTATAATTAACTCAATTTTCCGCCTCTCTATATCGAATACACAAAATTATAATGTAGATAAAGGATAATCGTTAACTAAATTTATTCAATTAAACTTGCTCGCATGATTAGAGCCCCGTGTATCGCACCTGTGTACGCTCGTTAAATCGTTACTGATTGCGAACTTGCCTTCCGTTTTGCCGGGTAACGCAAAATCTGAGAAAGTAGCATTAGTTAGTATATAAATACACTACAATGTTATTGCATGTTACGCGCTATTTATTGTGGCCGTACTTGGACTTCGTAATGGTCAGGGACGAGGAGAAATTGTTGGCTGTTGAGCTATTCGGGCCTCGAACAATGCGCGCAACAATTAATCAAAGTAGCATACGGGTATTTGCACAAAATGATACATAATCAAGAAACGCGGGAATTTTCAAGCCGGACTAATAGCGCGCAGATAAGTATCAGGGTCGTAACGTGCTTTCATTATTTCGTCGATTATATGTAAATTATTCAGATTGACGATTGCGCGCCCACGAAATCACAGAAATATGCGTGTGCACCTACAATAAGCGTAAATAATAAGTGCATTTCGAAACACGCAAATGGATAAAGCGATTTCGTTATAAAACACATAATTGATTAGCGCCAATTACGGTAAAAAGCTCGTAATAAAATTTAAGAAGAAATTTATTCGAATTAATTCGTTTCATTGTACTCGCGCATGTACGTCATTTGCAGTAAATTATCTTTCAACAATCACGTTAATTCAAGATAATTAAATGTACCTCTAATATGTTCAATTTATATCCAAATTTATGTCCAACTGACGCATTGATGATGTTCGATGTGTTAATATCCGCAAGAATTTTGCGATGCATGTCATTAATTCTTATTCTCCTTTGCGAGAAGCAATCGAACCACACAATTACATACAAATGAATAGTCTCGAATATTACAGAGAATGTTAAACAAGAGAACATTTCAACATAAATGTATTAATCATAACAGACTCAATCAATACTGCTCATTATCGAAATATCACTCGACAGTCGACACCAAAGATCTGCATTAACAAGAACGTTTCGTGAACGTGATTTTTTCGTGATATTTCCGTGGACGCTAAACATCCCCGTCGCGTTGTACCAGTACAATCAGAACGGCGATAAGAGCCTAGTACACGTCAAGGGGTACGGTATACGGTGCGGGGCGCGCGACATGCAAATTTTTACGTCGCTCGGAAGCGAAAAGCGCGATTACCCCCTGTCACGAATAATCGGAATGTTAAAAGCGTGTTGCGCGCCGCGCACGAATATCCGCGCGGCTGGTAACACCCGCGTGCTGCCTACCACCGCATCGTATCGTATTATTATTTTCGAGTTTACATTCTTGCGTACACCGGGACCCCCACGAACGCAGCATGTAATTACTATAAGCGATAACGTACATGTACGTATGCGCGCGTGCCTTTTCAAGGGTTTTAACGACGGCCCGACGAATCACTGCAGTGCGGTTGCCGCATTGGCCGGTCTACTTGGATGCCAGGACCGCCACCTCTGGCCGATCGATCAGCGGATTTTGTTCATTTGACTGTTCCGGTGTTGTTTCAGGATGCAGCGAGCCCCATTTTTGCCGTTGCATTTCGATACGTATAAAAATCGTGTCGGACGCTGCACTGGAAACATCAATCATCGAAACTGTGATTCTGCAGACGCGAAAGTAAGGCATGTACGGATAAACAACCGTTCGATGCGTTTATTTAATAAGTATAATATTCGAAATTCCAAAAATTAAGTTTCTCATTTATATAATATATTTATATGTATATATTTCGGATGACTTTAGATTAAAAGTACGTTTCGCTGAAAAATTTCGCTTAATGAACAACGTGCTCTCAATTAGCGATTAAGCAAACAAATCTCTGCCGCTGGAAGAACAAATAGGAGAGAGCGATGAGCAAAAACAGTTATTTAGAGCGTTCGAAGCATTAACCAGCTTGAATCCGCTCGCCGCGTTAATACCAGATTATTTCTATTACACGGTTTACACGGCTTCTGCTTAAGCTGAACGAATGGTCGGGCTCTAATTATCACTGTGGGGATGCGACCTGGGAATATAGCGGTTTCTTACTCTTACTTTCTCTCTCTCTCTTCTCCCGGTCTGTCTGCCACTGCGTAAATGAGCATCGCTTGAATCTAAACCGCACCGTGATGCTCACGGATAAGCAAACATAAAGGGTATTAGATAGAAATATACAGGGTGTCCCGGGTTTTAACCGACAAACTGCGGGAGCATATTCTACTAGTGGAAATAAGAAAAAATTCTTATATCGAGTTTGCTTAGAAATGCTTTATTACAAAGTTATAAACCAATATTGAAAAGAAATATGAGATAAGTAACAACGGAACATAGTGTAGAATTTGGAAGGTCGAAGATGTTTATGTTATGTGTATTCACATGTATTCATGTTCACTATGTTGAAACGATTCAGTATGATTGTTACTTTCACAACAGTAGCTGTTAGATTTCAATCGTCGTGTCAACTAGCAATTACTATCAGAATGCCAAAAGTGTTTTCAAATGAGGAATACACTGATATTCATTTCGTGTACGGATTCTGTGACGGAAATGCACGAGCTGCCGTACGAGAGTATCAACGTAGATTTCCTAACAGGAGAGTACCAGATAGATTTAAAGCAACGAATTACTAATTCAGTTACTGAGATGCAACAAAATTTTCAGGAATGTCGTACTGTAACAAATTCTGTACTACGTCGATGTCTAGCTTGTATCGATGTGCAAGGACAACATTTTGAAATGCGTCACTAAATCATTGCGTACATAATTTTTATTTTTGTGAAAAAATCCGTTGTTACTTATCTCATATTTCTTTTCAATATTGGTTTATAACTTTGTAATAAAGCATTCCTAAGCAAACTCGATATAAGAATTTTTTCTTATTTCCACTAGTAGAATATGCTCCCGCAGTTTGTCGGTTAAAACCCGGGATACCCTGTATAGAGCATGAATTAAAAAGCTCACTTTAGACGGATTGACTCTGATGAGCATGTTGGAGAACAGCGCAAGAAATGTTCTACTGCCCACTTTCATTTTTTTCGTCTTTCTCGTTCGTTTTCCATTTTATTCTAATTTCGTTGTCTTGTATTAAAAGAGAAATTACGACTTTATGTTTCTCTTAATAATAATACATAATTGAAAGAAAGGAGAATTCTTCCTTAACGTATATGCGTGTGTGTGTGTTTCTATAATATATAAATTTTTATCAACCATTTATTAAATCGCGTTTCTTCAGCTTTACATTATCGTATCTGTTAAATACCAAACTGCACGGAAAGCGGAAAGCGGAAGCTTCGTGGATGGCGAAACAATCTCGCAAGGTAGAAAAACTGACGATTAATTACATTTCCATTTACCATGTCCGGGCGCTTTGAAGATGGTTCATGAACGTTATTCGGCGTAACGTACATAGAGAAGTACAGATGCATCAAAGCATGAATGTAACTTCGAGCGACGGGGAAATTAATGACCTTTCAGGTCAATCTCCGGTGATGCATGACCGTTTCCCTCGTTAGAGGCCCTAGGTGGAATCACGAAGGTGGGTTTTAGCCGGATGAAGGTCGACCTCCAATTATCGCCGCGATAGACGAAGGATACAACCTAGACAAATCGTATATCTTATGACTCCTATTTTCTCCCCTTTCGCGTTTTCTTCTTCCTTCTTTATCTTCTGGTAATCTGAATTTAATTGCTACCGTCCAGAAAATCGTGAAATAAAAAAGTAATAATGGATCATACTCAAGAAAGTCTCATACTCGGATATTGCTGCGTCATTACTTGCGTTAGGGCTTGATTAAACCAGCTGTAACGTGAGACAGTACCCGCCGCGAGCACCAGCGCTAGGATACTTTTAAGCGGAAGATGCGAATATAATTATAATCACGGGAAAATGCGGGATACGGAAAATCGTAATCTCCCGCTTCAACTATAACTTCCTACGCGTTATACTTCCTTGGTTTACACGGCGGTAGCGCACGAAGTGCGGTATTGATCGGACGTTCGAGATAAATTCTCAGCCGACATAAAAAAAAAGATTTAATGAACTGTGGCAGCCTTTTAGATCGACCCATTTAAATGCGGATACAGCGATGTAAATCACGGCGGTAGCGCGATCAAGATCGCAGATAAAAAAAATGCTACCTACAAATTTTAACGGCTTTAATCGAGTTCCTGAGTTATGTTCGATGGTTCACATTCTTTCTCTGTCAGCGCGCGTAAAAATCACTGTTAAAAAAGGATCGCGAAAAAACCTCTCTGCAAAAATAAACTGTGAGGTGTAACGCGCGATTGTCCGTATCCGCATTAATCAAATTCGCCGCAACGGATGATGCAAGTCGCATAATTGCAATTTTGCATTTGTAACAATGGGGAACGTATGCTTATTACCTTCATTTTGATACAAGCGTTTATATATATTTGTTTTAACTCAATTGCGCAATTAACATTCGCTAATAATTACGAGGTAGAGACAACGGGCTCTTTGCAATTAAAATTTTCATGCGTGTTACAATTTGCATCATCAATATGCATATTTACGAATACGTGGTGCATTATTTCGATACATTTTTGCTGCATTTTTTTCTTTTCTTTCCGGTTTTCCCCTTCTCCTTGACTACAACATCTAACATTTCCATCCTAAAAGCCATGAGTAACGCCCAGTTCCATCTGCCATATACCAACGTCCAGTCTCCGTGGCTACACTTTCTCTAATTATCGCAATTCATTCGTAACATCCCGTTTCAACGCGCTACAAGTACAGCATGCTGGCAACGTGATAATTATGCCGGTAATGATAATTACTACGTGATCATGGTTCCGCTAATTATTTCATTGAGAAAGAAATTCTTCGTAATTCCTTCATTTAGCGATCAGTGTGAATGCGATAAGAAATATATAATATATGGGTAACATTATATATATATATATATATATATATATATATAAAATAAATAAAATGAATATATTTTATATAATTAATATGCATTATTATATTATTATATTATTAGTATTATAAAATCTATCACGTTTAGTACTCATCTTATTTACACAATTAATCGCATTCACAGAGTAGAGTACGATGAAATGGAAGATTAAGAAGAAGATTAACGAAAGAACAATTAACAAGATTAAAGATATCATTGTCGGAATACGTGACGTTTTCTCATTTCTCTAATAACCTGGAATTTCTGCCGGCGCCTAGCAGGATTTCTCGAGTATCTGCAGGCGAATTTATTATTCGCCGATAATTAGCGGAATTCGCACTTAAAGCGGGATCTAGTACCTCTGGGAGAAGCAATGTTATCAGAGAAACGGGAAGGATAAAGATAAGTCTGCCACGACTATTGATGGTATTACTTCGAGCACGTATGTGAGCACGTTCCTTTCGCGATGTGCATTAACGGTGAGTTAGTCTTCGCCGAATAAAACGAAGCAGCCGAAGTTATATACGTGGTCCTCCGGGAGTAATATAGAGCAGGATAATCTCCAGGCGAAACTGTAACGAGTTTATAGCGCGCGTTTAATCAGCGATGTTAGTTATAGATAGAGATAATTACGACAGGCGCACGATGTACGTAAGTATTGACTACAGAATTAACCGGAGTAAATGGTTATGGTATAACGGAAGCGCCTGCTAAGAAGGAAATGTTCATTTACGCGATATTAATGTAGAATTGATTATTCAAAAAATTTTATAAAGTGCAGGATTTTATTTAGATGTTTAAATTAACTTTTACATCGAAATTTTCTAGTTTTCTGAATATTATCTATTCAGTTATTTATTTTTATGATTTACAATAATATTATTACGTAATATTGAACACTTAGATGCGTGAAATATAATTATATGGTTTCGATTAAAGATATATAATCTGCATAATGATGAGATAGTAATTTGTTCCTTTGCGTATATACCATCTTACTAGTAATTAAGCACTTGAATCTACCCTGATATTAGCCGCAAATCGATCAGACAACCTTGAGCTGCACATGGGCAATACGTTTCTCCGATTCCATTAATGCAGTTTGGAGTATTGAATTAACCAAATTAACTGTACCGCTCTAATTAATCGGGTCAACCGAATTAATTCGATCTTCCTCGAACCAAAGGCGTTATCAATTCCAATGACCACTACATTATTTCAAGAGGAACTATCCATCTATTCACACGTCGTAAAATTATCTTGCAACGTACAGGATCCAAAAATTATGTGCTTCCTATAAAAATGAAAAAAACGTAGGAATAAGTGTTCCTATATAAATTTTCGTCTGCGAGGAAATTTTAATTAAAAAAATTAATCTAATACGCCGTGTATGCTCGAGTAATTGTAATACTTAAAGTAACAAAGGTAACTATAGCAAATGCTGTAGAATGACAAGGGATTATTTTTTGACTTAACTTCAAAGAGATTCTATTTTAATGGAACTTTAAATTAGAACTTAATTACGAAGATAAGTAGAGTTGAGTATTCACACAGCGACTCCATCGTCGAGAAAGAGACGCTCTCGAATTCATTGTAGAGTAGATATTTCTGCGGTTTGATGTGATTCTTACGAAACGTTTGTACGTCACTTACGAGCGACGTTCGTATGAGGTCTTATCTCGCTACAAAGGCGTCAGACACGGTAGACATCGTTTTCGTTTCGAAAGAACAATGAGACTCTGAAACTATTCTTTCTTCGCGCGTATTACATAAGAGAGCTCTTTCTCTTCCGCTGTGAATCAATGCACGACATCGCGAGCACTTGTAATGTAATTGTCGAGATCAAGTCGACATCAAATTACTTTCGAGAAACGATATATTGCGTTTCCGCGATTTCTCGTGGGATACCTTCGCGCGCTCGTTAATCTCAAATGTATCCTGTGAAATTTGGTGAATCTCAGCAACGCATTCAACGCCGCTCACTCACATTGCTCTAACTGTTGTTTCGTTGCGATTCATCATCATAAATCACCCTCGTTCCGACTAGACAAGATTGTAATTAATACCAGTAACACATGTAAATGTCTTTTCTGAGATCCTTGAGAGCGTATTGTCCAGTTCCTAAACGTTATTGTTTGATACGTCAAGTGAATAATCGGAGCGCGAGCGCATTTCATCAGAGAGACCAATGATTATTATACGCTATCCACCAATTAAATGCCTGAGCTTTTATTATTAAAATATTTGAATTAATAAATAGACCAAAACAATAGTAAATAGTAATTCTAAATTAATTTATATAAAATTTCATTTTAATCCAATCTTGCAGCATGGAAATATTCTGTAAATTTTCTACTACTCTCTTGCTTGCGATAGCAAAATTCATCGTGACACTGTGAAGATTAGAAATCTTCCCGCTCATCCTGCTTCGTAAAATGGTATTCCTTGCAATTTGCTAGTAAGCCGCATTAAATCCCTAAAGATAGTAAACTCGATTAACTATGCGTTCTCTAAGAGAAAGCTTCGGGAAATGGTGACTCGGTACTAGCATGTTGCTTTTCCATTAAATTTCCTTTTTCTTTCCTCTTCCTTCTGTTCGTTTTTATTCCATTCTTGCCCTTTCTATACTTCTCCACCCTTCCTTCTAGACTCGTCCGTGCTCTTTTGCTTAAGAATGAGCCTAAGTTCCGCAGAACGAAAGTGGCATAGGATTTTCATAGGATTATTGGTTCATGAACTTGACGAGAATTCGTTCACGGACTGCGATTGACTATGCTTTCTCTTTTTTATTTGGCACATTTATTCGGTGGATCACGTAAATACGTACGACGCGAAATCCGACTCCAGGCATATAAGACCATTCACCATTCAGTACAACATATATTATTAATTCGATTGATTGCGCACGTTAATCATTTTTTGACAGGTAAAGTCAACATCGTAGATTCCGTTCGCTCATCTCTCGCACTCAGACGAATCCGCCGCGAAATAATATTCCCAAGCAACGTGAAAGCAAAATGATGATCGCAATTTACGAGATGATCGTGAACCCGTTAGATTTATGTACATACCAGAGAACGCAACCGGACTTTCGCAAGAATATGGAACGCATCGGCATCGTTACTTTGCGTAACTGTATTCGAGTATTAAGAATGAAAATCTCTTTTATTGCCTGTCTCGTATCCCGATAATCATTCGTTCGATATTTTTTAGACGGAACATTTGATTCGCAAAGAAAACTGACATCGACAAAAAACCTGCAACAAATTGAAGAAGTAGCGTGTCCTCGATCCATGATATTCTCTGTATTTTCTCTGTACTGTTCCAGCATGATTCTGCCTCGCCATGCAGTTGAAAATTGGTATTTTCCCTTCAACATGTGCAGCACATCTTTGCTTTAATATTTACATCAGTACTTTTAATTGTGGACATACATAAAAAGTGTGCAGTATTTAAAATATTTCAATCCCAAAATAATTACGGAGAGAATGCGAATGGTTTGAAAAAGAGATTATATACGTTTCTTTATTCTCTTTGTGACCGGTGACAAGCCAACATATCCGCGCAACAGATTTTCACTTTTTAATATCTGCATGAAAATGTGAAGCAAAAGAGCAACAAACGCATTTTGGAATGAAAATTTCTCGTTCCTTCTTTTGCATAACGACTCAGCCGAGCGACAATGCATGTCACACAGTTAATTATTTTGCAATTTGTTCCCGGAGTTATTTTTCATATTAAAAAGTGCGGATTAAAAGAGCACGCGAGTTAGGACGAAACAAAATTCCGCGGTAATTTAATGTCTGCCCGCGACAGAGGAATGACATATTTTCTATCCGAGCAGAAGTCGTCCTGGGGATTTGTTGCAGGATGTGGGAAGGAAGGGGGAGGGGGGGGGCCTCGTGTGACACAAAGGCCGTGGAAAGCTCGTGTAATTGCATCACGTAACACAAGGCCGGTGGCGGAAAAATTGGCGCATTCCCAACTTCGGTGGCGAGTGTATCCACGATATTGCTGTGACAAGACGTGGCAGCGCGCTCTCGCGTGCACGTAATTACGGCGGAAAATCGACGTACCGTCTGTAGAACGGCGTTTGTTTGTTTGCAGTCCCCGACGGCTTCTCCTCGCGGATAACGTAAATTGGATTATTATCGGAGTGTCCGCAGGGTCTCTTCGCGCTGGGCAGGCAAAATTGAATCAACGTACAAAATTGAGCCAAATGAAAGGATGAATGCGATTATCGTGCGGATTCGTCTTGCCGATTCTCAAATATGATATGCGGAATGCAAAGGTGACTTACAAATACCAGATTGAAATTTTCGGAGAGCTATCGGATGACGGAAAGCAACTAAGCAACCACTAAGCCAGTGACTCACCTGTAAACATAACAAGAATTAATTATTACATGATTTTATAATTGTCAATATTCATCTGTTCTTTACTTTTATACTAAACAGTATTTCCTTGCTGATATGTCAAAGAATCACTCGTATCAAAAATGTAAGTCTGTCTTTATCGTTTTTCTGTCTAGAGAAATAATTAAATGTCATAATACATAGCCGCTGTTAAGCTGCATACGGATCGGCAAATAAGATGATGACAAGCGAAAAAAATAAAAGATTCAAGTCTTGGATCAGGCCGAATCGAGCGAGGGAATTCGGGACTCCCCGACGCAGGGGGTTGATCGGCATTCTCGATTAATCGTCGCTTCCGTGCGAACGGGCCTTCAGGAGCAACTCGTTTCGGGATCCCCCTTGATGCGTCTGCGATTGAGACGTCTCCTCCCTTTTTGGATCCCTCGTTAAACCAACCTAATCCACCCTGCCTGTGATGGGCGCTCCGGTATCACTCGCTTCAAGTCTCGTGACTCGCTTTCGTTCGCACTCGTCGATTCCACGCACGCGTTCTTAGCCAGAAATTCCGAAACGAGTTCAGCGATGTGTCACAATTAGTGAAGACACAACATTAATCCTCGTTAGATCTGAAATCGAGTTCTGATTTAGCAAAACTGTCGAGACGTTAACAATTCTCTTGCAATAAGCAATAATATTCGAGACGAAGGTCTCAAAACTCGATCGAGGATTGAGCTTTTACAGCTTTTATAAATAATGAAACAACATTTCACATATATATGAGAAGAAAATATACTCGCGATAATACCGAAATAATTGCAAGAGAAAGATTTTCTTTCTTTAATTATATTCGCTGAAAATTCGCTGGAATTGCTCCCCTTGTTACTCATGAAGGCTACAAGCCCGTGTCGCCTTTGATGGACTCTCTCTCTTGCTGGATCTTCGTGTACGAAACAAGGCATAAGACGGGATGACGGACACGAGCTTCAAAGACTCACGAGGTTGGCGTATCCCGTTACAACGGCAAATGGGATTCGTGTCTCGTCCGAACTACATTAAGGAGGGTACGAGAGAAACAGAACCGTCGCTAATCAAATCAATTCCGTATACTTTCGAAATGTCCGGAACTTTACTCGGACATCCGTCCGCCTAATCGAAACTCGCAGAGTTAACGCGCCGAAATTTGCTAAACATTCGGTAATATCGCTGTGATGTAGATCCCCTGACCAGGAAAACGAAACTTTTCGCGAAAGAGAAACCGAACGGGTAAGTTTCGCCACCGCATCCGATTCCATCTCTCAGGAGTCTCATTTAATCGATCGGCCGCCGATGGGTGGAACGAACTTTAGACGCACAACAAACACTTCTGTTCGTAAAAGGTTGGGTATGTGAAGAAAGTATGCTGCGGATATTTGATAGTGGTGCAAGTAAAGATACTCTGACTCGACGATATTTAATCAGCTATCTGACGGTGGAAAACTGTTAACCTGTGATAGTGCGTGTACCAGCATGCTCTGAAACATTTCTATTGTAATATCAGTGAATTACTCGCGTCAAAGCTTTGTAAAGAAATATTAGCAATTATTCCTCTATGTATTAATTCTTCATGAAATGTAATTTTTATGAAATTCTTCATAAAAATTATCTGCGCCAGAGATTCACCTCCGAGATATGATCGAATAAGGATGCTTTTAACGCAGAATGTGCGGTACGGTGTCACTCTGAAGAACTTTCGAGTCCGCAAACTTCATATACCGAAAGAGTATATCAATAAAATTTCGCCGGCTGCGCTCGTTGCGAAAGAATGCAACGGTGAAACGTTTGATCTTCGTCGAACCGAACGATATTATTTCCGACACATAAATTTTGACGAAAGTAGGCAGCGCGCGGCAATCCATCCAGAAGAAACTCGGATTCCCCCCAGAAACGTTAACTCCCCGGCTTTCTCGACGTCCTCGCGAGATCCCACGATTACGCCGCCGTATATGCGAAGTGAGGGAAGAAACGAGCCTTTGAAACTTTGCGTCTCGCGTGCAGACGAAAGTACAGAGAGGAAACACCATATCATCGCTACCACCACTACCACCACCCACCACTGTCGTCGTAGAGCGGTTAAGCCTTGGAAAATTGAGTGCGCGCCTCGAAAGAGAGGCCGCGGTGGCTTTGAAACTCCCGTCCTTCGCACACGTGACCCTCTCGTCCTACCGAGAGCGCACATTCTTCTTCCGCCTTCCCTCACCGAGACGAAAAGTCTCTTCGAAGTTTCGGTACAACCATCCCTTTCTGGCAAACTTTGCCGAACCCCTGGCCCGACGCCTTCGGGATTACGTTCCTACGTTGCTCCGCGGACTTCCCCATCGCGCGTTTATTTTACACGACGAGTTTCGAAATTCATCAAAACGCCGTAAACTCAAAAGTAACGATTAAACGTTAATCGCGGATGACTTGTCGCAATTCATTTGTGAACCATCGCTCATAATACGCACATCGTGAAGGAAGTCGTCGCGCAAATAATACTCGCATCTCCGCTGGGAAATTCTTCCTGTTATGCGAAAAAATTTAAACTCGGCATTGGCGAGAGAAAAAGAACAGATTTAAACCACTGCGCTCGCTCGCGGAGTCGCGCTCCCTCGGGTAAGCTTTGTAAATTGCGCGCGAGGACACTCGTGAAATGATCAGAATACGGACTCCGAGAAGAGTGCGAAAAGCAACTAAAGAGACCCCGCTTGTTCTGCACTCGCCGTCAAATGCTCGGTATCTTGGTACCTCCGGTCGCGCGTAATGAGGGCGAACGATAAATTGACGATGTACTAGAAATAAATTTATAATAAAGAATATTTATATTTAAAAGTAAATCGGATGAAAAAAACTAAGAGAAAAATATTAGAAACAGATACATCTGCCAGTCTCCTTTCTTATTCATTCGCTGCATGTCGGTCCTCGTTCAACGAACTAAGAAAGCATCGGAAAAAAACCGAGACTGAGAGAGAGACCAACGGTTACGCTGGTACTACCGGATATGACGTTTATTTTAGACTGATGCATGCTAATGTATTCTCCACGGGACGACTGCTAATTATTCGCTATGTGGCGACTCCCGGCCTCCCGGGTCGTACTGTGCCGGGAGGGTTACCACGTGTGCGCGCTGTTTGAAAGGAGGTACACGACAGGACGTCTAAGAATAGTCTGATCGTATTTTCTTTCTGTTTCCTTCCGCTCATAATCGCGGCTGAGTAAATTCGCGCCGAGGGGACGGTGTATGCTTCGTAGATTTTCTCAGGGTGGACAAATTTATTCGTTCCGGCGAAAATTGTGAGAAAAAGTCTACCCACGTCTTACGCACCCCGAGATTCTTTTTACGGATCGTTGTTTGTGCCCGGCTAACAAAGAGGACCGCAGAACCGGATGTATTTTCGTACAGCGAGCGAATTTCTCTCTCCTGCGCGCTCTGGGGAAGTCGTCGGGCAGCCGTTTTAATGAATACTTCAAGCGGTTCCGCGAAATTAGTTCCCGCTGGTAGATACGTTCTCTATGACTGAAGCCGATGTCGTCGCCGGCTGTACCGCAGCACGATGTAACATTATAAGAGGATCCTAAGAGAGCTCGTGTTTTGCGGAGGCAAATACGCGTAGTCGGTGAGCGTATAAATATTCAAGCGTGCGTACGCGATCGCAATTACCGTGCGACGAAGTAATTTTCGCGATGGCGCCGTATTTTGGGTCGCGTGAATTCCCAACGGAGGCATATCGGCTTGTCGCACCAATGATAATATAAAGTAGCCGTTCCATAAACGAGTCCTTTTTGCTCCGTTTTCGAGTAGCGATATTTTACACCAGCGTCATACTCCATTGTTAATTCAGCCACTTGAAAGCTGATATTAATCGCGCATTTTTATTTAAAATATAATTAAATATAATTAAGCATATACAGGGTGTTTCCTCTAACTGTAGCACTTAGAATATCTCTGCTTCCTTTGATGATATGAAAAAAGTCAAAGGACGAAAATTGTTCGATTCAAAGAGACTAGTAACTTCATTTGCACGGAACATACTCAACGAATCATTTCCTGATCGCTGGATTGGACGTGGTGGAAGAATTTCTTGGTCGGCTCGATCACCAGATCTTACGCCTCTTGATTGTTTTCTTTGGGGACACCTAAAAAATGAAGTTTATCGCGATATTCCGACAACACCTGAAGATATGCGAGAAAGAATTCAGCGTGCGTGCACCGCAATTACTCCGGAATCTCTCAAAAACGTAAAACAATCGTTTATTCATCGAATTCGAAAGTGTATCGAGGTAAACGGTGATCATTTCGAACATCTGTAAAAAAGGTATATCTTTGTAGTTATACATACAATAAATAGAGTTTCTTTTCCTAAACGTGATTTTTGTAATTCAAAGTCATTTGAAGGTCAACATATTCTGTATGGTTGAATTTGTTTTTTTACAAGCTACATCATTTCGTTAAGGAAAATATACCATCTCATTTAAAAAAATGTTCATGACCTTGATATCTTGTGAAAGGTCACATTAAAAAAATAATTTTCTTACCAGAGTACTAGTCTCTTTGAATCGAACAATTTTCGTCCTTTGACTTTTTTCATATCATCAAAGGAAGCAGAGATATTCTAAGTGCTACAGTTAGAGGAAACACCCTGTATAATACACATATAAATTATGCAAGAGAATGATAAAAACCATTTTGAATGTATGCGTAATTTTCAATATATACGGAAAATATTAATTTCTTCAGCTAAGTTTAATACTATTTTAATACTATTTTAATACTATTTTATATTAGTTAAATTTCTATACACAAAACTATTCATCTAAAATTATTATATCTAGAAAATTATATTTACTACGTATTACGCTTCTATCTACCTTCAGAAAATTTAATATTTGCAATTACTGCATCTAATTTTCTATAATATTCAATACTATGCATTTATATAATCTCTTAAATTCATTTGCTGGAAGAGAAAAGATTGAAAATTCTTCAAGGGCTATATCTCGCTTATATTTTTTCTACTTTCCCCGCGTAATATGTTATAAATGATTGACGGACGGGAACATGGGGAGCGTGCGCTATTATTTTGCGCGAGGCTCAAAATCTCAAGGGTTACGCTTCGATGGCGGCACGGTCCGCCGGCCATAATTTAACTTTGCCTTTTAACGAGATAACTATAAGTAACTGCGGGCATAGAGTCGGAGAAGAGATCCCCCGGAGTCAGGAAGAAGATAGCGAGAGAAAGAGATAAGTAGAAGAAGAGGGAGCAAAAGGAAAAGAGAGGAAAGCCTGCGGGAGCGCGTAAATCCAAGAAGCACAAAGCACTCTACTTAGGTGCTACCCGTCTCAATCCTCCACGGGGAACGAATACTCCTTTGACGACAGGCGAGGCTTTGAGGTGTCACGACGAAAGTTGTTTTACTGCGACCCTGAGCGAGCAGAAACTTCCGGTAGTCAGCCGTCTCCCGGATTCGACTAGGACAATCGGCGTGATCCAGTTTGCCCAGGGTTCCTCTCTTAAGCCTGTTCGGAAGGGAAATTGCCTTGATTGCGTGCGCTCGAAACCGCAATGCCGCACGAGACCCATACGTATCGCTCCCTCTTCTCCCTCGCCCCTTGATTCATAGCTTTAAGGATATATTCCCGTTTAGACGTAGTATCTCGCTGCATCGCAGCTTACAGTTTGCAAACCTAATGGATGCAGACAGCATTATCAGCGGTTGACACAAGAAAACGCATATTAATAAAGATAATTAATGAAAAAAGTTATCGTAATGAGTGAGAAACAGCAATGGTGTAAATTTATACGTGATATCGCACCTCGTCAAACGATCGTCACATCGTCGTTCTCACTTTTATAACGTTGACGTGGCGCAACATTCATCTCGTCAGAAGAAAAAACGATTAAGCTGAGCGTTACATATAAAACGCAATATCCACGCCATAAACACATGCTCTGTATGATCATAAACGTGATGCTCGCGACATTAAAGCGAAATGCATCTCGCGGATCAACGACTCGTCACGCGCCAGAAACCGCAAAAACTTTCCAATTCCCGCAAAACGGGAGGAAAACGTGCTGCGTTCGTCCAGCAATTAACACGCATCGCCTAATAAAGCGGAATTGATTCCGGCAGTGGATGATGCGTTCACGCGTCATTATCGCGTGCCTGACACGAAGGAGGCAAACGATCAATTCGCATCGAGCAATTTTTGATAGAAAGTCGCGCATCCCTGTAGATCGCGCGCTCCATTAAGGTCGCGATATGCACGATCACTTTCGAGCGCATTTGCAGATGCTCCGTGCGATGAAAGAGAAATCGATACGCACCGCAAGGTGTGCGGTGTATGAGCCGCGTGAAGTAAACTCCAAAGAGCTTGGCTGGCTATGTGGAATGGCCAATGTGTAAAGTTCCCCTTAGGTATACCTATCGAAAGTTAGATTACTTTCGTGTAACTTACGGGCAATGCGGACCGCGGTTACCTCTTCCCGGACCGATATCAAGCCGGAGCTTTGCGACAGTGCTTAAGGGACCGGAAGGCCAGGACAGGAGAAAACAAAGTCCACGATCAGAGGCGACGCAGGTGCGGATTATATCGCACATGACGGCCGCGAACGCGCAGCAATGGATGAGGTAATGCGTGTAATTTACGGCATGAAACAGGTAAGATAAGGTTGGTCGTGCCATAAGGTTAGCGTTAAACTTCAGGGATAAATTCGAAAACGATCGATCCGTCGACACCAAGATTAGATTAACACAAGCATTTGTTGTCACAATTTATAATCTGTCTGTCTTTTAGTTTACTGTGCCATACTCTGTCTTTAATTATATTTTTCAGGCGAAAGTAGAAATTTTATAGTACTATAAAATTATATTTCAAAGGTTCTAAAGTAAATTCTTGTCGAAAATGTTTATAAATTTTTTATTATAAGATGATTAAACACGGTTTAATATTTTCCTTTTACAACCTCCATCATTATTTCTATCATCATAGAATATTAATTACTTAAAAGTATTAAAAGCGATATTATCCTTAGAAATGATAAGAGAAAAGTGCGACAAAACCTGCAGCCAAACTTTAAATTATCACTACGCAAATGTAGACTTAATTCAGCGAAATCTCGCTTCCGTCAAAGTTACCGGTCGCGCTCGCCCGCCGTTGAATTTTGAGTTCGCCAATTTCGAGGCAATTACAGAAATTCGAGCAAACTTTTCCCATCAGTCGCTTAGATCACATTCTGAGTTAGCAATTAATTGACGATGATTTCCGACTTATGATTACTCTGTTTATTATACAGCACGATTTTTGTCGGTCCTGTGCATCTTCGTTAAGAGAATCGAGAAATGTAGATTTCTAAGAAGAGATTCCGTCTACGCAAATCCCCTTCGTTTTTGCAGAAATAATCTTCATCCACCATGGCGACATCCACCAGAGGGCGGATTAAGAATAAACTCGCCCTCTCGACCCCAAAGTGGATAAGAGGAAGCGCAGATATCGTTCGCCTGGGGATAAGCATCTGAAAATGAGAGAATGAGGGACCGATTAAGCGGACACTGTTCCCTGCTTCAGATCCCTCGCGAACGGACGAGCCAATTAGAATCACGCAATATCGGAGCAGTCGACTCGGAGACAGTCACGTATGCACCGAGTTTGCACGTACTTGAATTGTAGAACATTAAGCCTCAGACATCTATTTGAATGGTTGATACGTTGGCTGTCCGCTTGCTCGACAGATTGCTCAATAAATTTCCAGAAAGGACATCTAGGAGAGACACGTAACGCTTATTCGTGTCTTCCGCTTAAACACAAATTTAATACGATAATGTTTATTACGTTTCTTCAATTTAAACTTAAGTAATCTGCTAATCGTCTCGCAAATTTAATAGCTTTTAGCCGTTTAAAGAATTACCGCAATTCAAGGAAAACCATCATTGGCTAACGTGCTACCTACTAGTTTCTGCGAGCGTCAAATTTGCTTTCGCGCATAAGCGCGTTTATCGTAATTGCTCGTATTTGCTATCGTATGTATGCACACGTATATAATTTCTTGTAACAGCTTAGCAATTTTCGTACTGCAAAATCATTGAGAGACAAAGCCGAGACGAAAAATTAACAACACGATGCATTCTCAAAGCGAATTACGTAACAGATCAACTGTACCCGCAGTGTGTCCGAATTTTTTCTCGGTCGAGCGAGTCCCGTTTCTCTCGATCGGGGGGAAATCCACTTATCCATCGCACGAGCTTCTATCGATAAACCTGGCGTTGGTCGAATCGGGCAAATACCGTGAAACGCGATGGCGAACCGGACTTCCGCTTGGAGAGTTCCGAGGACGTTGACCGTTTTTGCGGAGAAGCAGGAACATAGCGCCCGCGGGCGGGGTAAGTGCCTTATGTGCCGCAGAGAATCCCCCGGTTTTAACAGCACTGGCCGGAAGATTGCCGGGCACGGTAATTGGACGAGCGCGACCGCCGTTTCCGGTCCAATAACTACCACGGTTATGACGAGACGGCTGGCTGCAAACCCTCGAAACCCGAGATAAGAAGAACCGGCAAGATATGTACTCCAAGTTACCAACTGCCGTCGCCTGTCTTCCTCTTCCTTCTCCTCCTTCTCCTTTCTATCCATCGTAAGTGCATTCAACAACGTTCGCGAAATATCTCGCCGCGAATAATGCCGGATGATGTTTCGTTACGAGTGTATATTACTATAATAAACATTTCGAACGGTAACATATCGCCTAATACGCAGAGAGTACTACTATCTGTGTGGAGATCAAGACGATATCTGTCCATGATCGAGTAGTTTTTCCCTCTCAAGAGACCGAGACTCGAAGAATAACCGCGCGCAGTGACAGGGCGATCGTTTTAAGATAAAATTTAGAACTCTCAGCGAGATCGCGACTCGCACTCGAGTTCCCGCGTGTTCTTCATGGTCGATATCTATCCTCATCGCGGAAATGCGAAACCAGGTTCCGGGTCGAGAGAGCGGCGGCACGTCGAAACTCGTTACCTCGCTGTGATTTTCCGGAAGCCTCGCCAGAGATTCGCGGCACGAACGATTACGGCGAAATCAGGTTTCTCCGGGTGGCGTCTTGGATACACGGCGAGCAATAATGATTGATGCACCTCTACCTATCTTCGAGATCGTCTGGATCCTTCGTGATCGTGTACGCCGCTCGTGCGTACCGCGCGTTCAAGCGATTGGCATCGCGCGCCTCCGCGTGTGAATGCATACTCGCGGCGTATCGGCAATGTCTTTCGGTATAAGGCAAAGATAAATGCCTGGCTTTCTTTAACTTCTACGGACTCGATTGAAGATGGTTTTATGATTTCTTCTAAATTTAAATATTAATTTTCTTATGTAAATAATTTTTGTCTTGATTTTTATTTCGTGCTATTGCATTAATAGGTTTCTTGGTACAGCGGATGCGCAACGAATAATTTTCATGGTTCGGATCCCACAAAGCTGCGAGAATTCTACTGCGTGCAATTCTGCACTGTTGCCTGAGTGAAACACCGGAAAATTGACTCTTTGACGATGGAATTTTTTAGATTGACGATAATTCCGTACGGCTTTTTTCGAATGTTTCATGTGCAATTCCGTTATTAATTCGTTTTATCGACACGTGCGGGAGATTTTTTTATTATTTTTATAACACGCTCATATAAATTCCTCGCACATCGACGTATGAAAACCATCGCCTGTTAAAACCGGAACGGAAATCACTCGTACCATCGCGCAGGCATTGACGGATTTGATTGCCATGTAGACAGGAGTTTACCACTTTTTCATTTAACGATAAATTTAAATTTTTAATAGATTAATATCCGACGAAAAATAACTGAGCACATCCTAAATAAAAATGATTAATGTTTTCATTTTTCTCTATCTTTATCATTTCTTTAAAATTATTATTTGTGATGATATAAAATCATCACTATATTCAAAAAATAAAAAATAAAATTTGTAGAAACATAAAAGTCCAGAAATTGAAATTAAAATTTGTTGCAACAATAAATTAAAATACAGTAAAACAATCAATTAGTTCGTCACACAAAAAATATGCCTATCTCTTTCTCTTTTATTTTGCAGAATATATAAAATACATAGAGAGAGATTTATAGTTATATTATTTAAATATTACTAAAAATGCGAATATTACAATCATATGTAATACATTATCTAAAATAATCTTAGCCAAATTAATCACGAATATATGCACCTCGAGAAGAGATAGCATTTCATTTATAGTTTTGTGATTGCGTAAACGAAGCATTCAGATTGCCGAAATAAAAGTGCTGACATCATCGGGTCCTCGGCAGTATTGTGTGTCGTTACAATAAGACAATAACAAATTATCGAGTCGTTTTATCCTCACACAGCGATTATCTTGATTCGACAGGGAATCAAAAGCGATAGACTCTATCGTACGAGATATTCTCGCAATGTTTGAAACGAGAGATAATGGTGAAACTTCGCCCATCAAATTCAGCTAACTCTCGAAGGAATTCGCTGGATAATGTTCTGGAACAACGTGACAGATTGCTCTACACCGAAATGCTCTCGAACAAAGATAAATTGTTTATCTTAGCTTTGGGGAAGATGGCAAGTACGGCTCAACCAATTATTGCGAGTAAACGAGTTAATAAACATTTTGACAAACTTGTTTTGTCGAATACAAATATTACGATGATCATCAGGTGAAAACACACGCATAAATTTTGGAGATCTACGTTAATAATTCAGCAAACCGAAACTTTTCAAATTTCTTTTTATATCCGGTGCTTCAGTCGAAATTCGCCGATTGCGCATTGATGAAACGAAAAATCAATTTGGGAAACCGTAAGGACGCGGCTGGTTTGAAAATTTTATGGAAACGTTTGAACTTTTCAACTTCATTGCTCGAGTATGAGGGGGCTGTAAATTCTTTATCGGTCACAAATTTAAAGGAGCCTGTCCTCTCGCAACGATGAAACACTGAAAGAGGTCGAGGACCTTCTCCCTTTCCCGCTCATTGATGAGGGATCCTGTGGAAGTTCGTATACCATCGATGAGATTCCAGACACTCAAACTTCACTCGTGTCGAGGATCTACTATTGGATTCTCATTCTGTCTGCTGAACGCCTTGGTCCTGCAGGAACTTCGAAGCTACTCGAAACGGTGATTGTAAATCGGATTCTCCTTGTGACATTGCATCCCCGAAGAAACGCTTTGACAGAACTCACAACCTGGCATGGCCAATGATCACTGGACTATATATCACACTGGAAGTGCCACACTGCCATTTCTCGCACGAATGGACAAGGACAGCTGATACAAACTCTGTCTAGCGAGATCCGGTAGAACCGAAGCTTGTACATTTAGTTGTCGTTCTAATTTTGATCGTATAGATCTTTTAAATAAAAAAACACAACAAAGAAAAATAAGAATAAGATACTTTAGATAATATTTCGTTTTGTAAATGTTCCAAGTAAATCGCAAAATATATATATACATGAATATTCCCTTTTTCTCTTCTTATATTTCATTAATTAAGTCAAACATTTATTTACTTGCTCATTATCATAAACTCATTATCTTAAGAGTGCGGATTTAATGGCGCATCACAGAATTAAAAACGCATTAGTCAGCCGTAAAATCTTGAATCTCCCATTAATTCAGCCTAGACAAGCAATAGACATTGATGTGCTCTCGATGAGTATATTAAAATCGCCACGTTCGAAGATAAAACATCCTGGGGGTCTATTAAGGCCGCGCGTTGCCGATAAGAAGTAATCGCCATCGACGGACGGCCGAACGACGATAGAACGTCGTTCCTTGACATCCCTCTTTATCCTGTCTTCCTCCCCCTTCACGGCGGATACTATCCTTGTCATCGCAGGAGAAGGTTCTCCTTCTCGTGGTATTCTGTATGGTGTCCTCGTTCTTTGACGAAGCCGGAACACGTCGTTATCGTTAGCTCGCACCGTTTTCGCGGCAATATCGTCGCGATAAATGCTAACTGCAGTCTATGAACGGAAACTACGTGGTGCGCCTTAAGGAGGATCGTTTTGCCGGTACACCGGTTTATCGGGATGTTGATTTGCGGCAAGCCAGAGAGAGACGAATCGATGCATTCGAGAAACTTTGCTCCGATATTCGCGCAAACTCTTCGAGTAAAGTATTTCAAGAGCTTAACTTGTATCCGATAGTGAATTGATGACTCATTTCTTTAACTGATCTGTATTCCTACTCTACAACTTTTTAACGACAGTGTTATTTCTTTTTTAATTAATAAGAACATGAAAGAGACGTACAATAAAAGTTTTGATGCTTATAGCAAAGAAAGCATATTCTGCTTTTACAAATGGTCATAATCGTCGGTTCATAATGCTGTCCGAAAAAGTGCGTAACAATGTTACGTAATACTTTTTGGTGATAAAATACCGATTTCTGATGGAAAGCTTTAAATCAAATTACATAATACGAAAATCACGCTTCTATCACGCTGATTCTAAGTTTGGCTCGACAATGTAGATGCTCCACAGTTTAGCATGAAGTTCAATTCGATAACGTGAATCCTATTTTACGACATAGAAATCATCTTTTGTATCGATATCACCTCGTTATCCTAAATTACAGAATAGTATTATCGTTATAATGTCGTTAGCGCAAGCGATAATCACCGTTACATAACGATAGCGATACTGTCGTTAAGCAGTTATAAAGTACAGAGAGTACAAATTGCCTTGCGATAAATAAATGTGTTCTTAGCGTGAAGATAAGATTTCAATTCTAATATTTGAAGTTTATTAATTTGTTTGCGAAGGCACACAATATATTCACACGTATCGCATTTCATAGTGCACTTTTGTTTTAAGACGATTCCGTAAATTAAATTACGAAAATTCTAAAACTAAATAAATATTAGAAAAATATTTTTGTGTTGTAAGTGTTCTCTCTAGCGGAAATCTTCAAAAATATCACTAGCGAAATGTCTGATTAATTTTATCATTAATTTTTAATACGATATTCTCGACGAGAAAGTGATCGAGACAATGCATTCGATACGGAAAATCGCATCGATCTACTCGCCCGTCTCCGAGCGAATGGTCCATCTCAACGTTTGGAAAGTTTTAACGGAGACTGCGATCATTGCACAGTAACTTTAAAACTCGCACAAGAGAGTAGATCAGAAGGATTTCACGTCTTTAAAGGTGCGACGATAATCGAGTCCACCCACAGCCATCCATTTGTCGGTCTCGATGGAGTTACAAGATCGATGAAACCTTAGCAACGAACCGACATGAAACTGCGGTTTAGTTACAGAAAGTTTTGTCCTATCACCATATACAAACTCACCATGCATCAATTACTCAATTAGCTATCGACAGCCGTCATTAGTCATACGTTCCGTGAAATTCTCACGCGCGTTGGTTTTTCTTCCAAGCCATTTCTATCATTCAACGTATTTGCAAATTACATAAGCTGAATTTCCTCGGCGTAATAATGCATTTCTTAGATTAGAAAATTATAGTTAAAATGAACATAATAGAAAATAAAAATTAATAAATAATAGACCTCCACATTGTATTTCTTTTACAGCATCATAAGTTGATTTCCGGAATAATTTAATAGAATTAGCCGATATTCCAGAAAGCAACTGTAAACGTAACTGTAAGTATAAGATATATGGATATATATATATATATATTGTATTGCACAGAAGCATACAGCATGAAAATTAATTTATCTTCATCTAAAGTACTCATATAAAGTCTTCCTTCCGGTACTTAAGCTCCCCCGGTCCTCCCACGCTTTCTTCTCGCGTACTATCGTCTGTGACAATCGACAAGGCGCACACGATGCCAACAGCACTCGTAATATCTCGACAACGGTGCACTTTTGATATTCCACTTCGCGCATGAGACACAAGTAGAAAAAGAGAGAGAGAAAATAAGAGAAAAGGAGAAAGAGAGCGGCAGGAAACCATGTGGCACATTGTTGCGGTGCTTTTGGAAATTATTAATGCCAATTCCAGTCTCTCGACGGGCACTCACGGGCGTACCACGAAATTTTTAAAGCAACCGCCGTTCTCCTGCGAGCTTCCATCTCTGGGCCGCGTGAAATATTCGCGATCGTTTGTAGGGAAATCTCCAACCGACGTCGTGCCCGTTTCTCACCGCGACGAATGGTGAAAATTCAAGAATTCCACATCCCGCCGAGTTCTCGCAGTCGTCGCAGGAATTATATTCCGTGTTCAAACGGTTGTCGCAGTCGCGCGAGAAAACCGCCTGTAAATATCAGCAAATCGAGCGTGGTTCCGCGCAGCTTCCGCATCCCGATCATCTTATCGCGCGGAATCTTATCTAGAATACGGTCGGAGAGTCACGATCAGGAAGACGTCGCGGTACCAAAAGTTTAGACGTTTCGGGGTCAACGGACTGGGGTCACCGACAAACCGTCACGTTTCCGACGACGCGTCGTATTTGCGCTGCCGGATTCCAGAATGGGATTTTCCCAGATCGATCCGAGGGGGATCGACGAGATGCAATAATAAATCACGGCCAAGTTTCGGCAATGGGACCTCCGGAACACGAACTAGACCGTGTAAAAGCGTTTCGCGCGGCACGTCGAATGTGCAATTCGACACGTACAAGGCGGAACGCACGCGCGACATGCTGTTAAGCGTCCTAAGCGGCTCCGCGAGCCGAGACGAATTGGTGTGATCGTGAAATCGAATTTGCTTTTAACATTTACTATTTCGAGCGTAATTTCGTAGTAATGTAAAGTTTTTCTTACATTAATATGTATTATAAAAGTAACATTTTTTTATTTTATTTTATTTTTATTCTCTATACATATATATAATAAATACAATTATTTGTACCTAAGTTATTAAAATCTTCAGTCATATATAGGTGCCGGGGCAATCTAAGTGTTAACACGAAGCGCTGATTACCTGAGAAAATAATTTTGAGAGTTTGTTCCAACCGACGTTCTGCAAATACACCAATGCTGAGGAAGCATTGACACCGATAAGACGCGTACTTTTCCGATACTTTGTTTCTGCCTCTGAAGCGGTGTATGAAATGGTATCGTGGAATTAATTTTAGAATTAATTTTATGCATCTGTAATTGGACGAATGATTTGTATTGTAACAAACGGTCCGCGTTCTTCGCGATCCAGCGTGCAATTAATATGCATTTTATCGATACAAACAATTGGTACAACCGTGATGATGCATTGTTTGCGGAAAATGTTGCTCATTAATCACACTACCTTTGCGAATGCGGAATTTGTGCATCTCGTACTACAAATAAATCGCGCGAATCTCGATACTACGGTATCAGATTGAAGAGCACGCATTTATTCGTTAGTCATCAATAACGAAGCGGATTGCGTTACAGTGTAACGCTATTTTACACGTACGTCAGGACATACATCGTGCGTATTTCGCAACGTCAACTGTTATCGCACGGAATCCAGTTTCTCCAAACTCGTGGTGTCATGACTGGGTCCGTGGAAAGTTTCGGACGCGCGTTCTCGACATTATGCCGGATTCCAGCATCGGGCACGTAGTTTTACGCGACATCTTGCGCAAACTCCGATATCGAATTCATAGGGAATCCCGATTTCTTCTGAAACGCGCGACGTCCTACACACGCGGAAGGAGATGCGGAAACGAGGATGACACGGCGAACTGAAAAGGAAATGCGAAACTAGACGCGATCCGCCGAGTCGATCGAAATGGCATACAGGTGCTGCACGTGAGATCATCTTTCGAAGCAGAGGACCCTTGCATGCGCGTGCATACGTAACGTGCAGATTCAATCTGGATTTTCAATGAATAGCAAATACGATATATCGCAATCGCGGTTTATATTTCGCACGCGCCCCTTTATTGAATAAATATTAGTCGATGGCACAATCTTACGCGGAAGGATTAGAAAGCTGCGATGAATTTTTGGTAAAAAGTAATTTATATTCAGATTTATCATGTTGAGTCACCAAACTATCATGGACAATAAAATTATTAGAGTTAATTATTATAGCAGTGTACTATACTATTATTTATGACAATTATAAAGTAAAGATAATAAATTCCTTTTTTTAACTCTTTGATCTATGTGGATATTCCATTCAATTCCTTTTTGTCGTTTCTTTTAATTTTTTAAGTGCGTGCGTTACGTGTTCTTTCCGCAATTCACGAGCAATCGCGCAAAGGAATCTCAATGCATGAGACACCGCGAACTCATCCGCGAATGAGGATGAGAGAAAGTCGAAGCGACGGTCACTGCAGGCTCGTCTTAAATTATTTATCAAGCTATATGAGGTCTCTTGTACTTGGCAATTCGCGTTCAATTATTCACTGATCCCAACATACCAGGAAACAACTTGGCTCTACTTAAAGTGACATTCGATTTTCTTGCCAATCAGTTGCTCGTCCAAACTGTCGAACTGTCCGAGCGAAACTTGTTAGCTTGTTCCTTATTCATTCGCCAGATAACGGTCTCTTTATAAATGTTTCCAAATAAATTCGCTATATTCTAAAGAAAAATTAATATTTCACACACACGACTCAATCAATATTAATGTGCTAACTTGCAGTGCGTTCGTCAAAAGTTATAAAGCTTTTTGGACAAATATTTTAGATTGTATTTTTATTTTACAAAGATCGTATTTTTTATTTGATAAGAAATTCTATTTTGAAAGTTGTTATAAAGATGCACATATACTGAGGTAATTATTTCATCACGGAAACTAGTAATAAAACACTCTCTTGAGAAAAAGTGATGAAAACAATTTCCACGAAGTGCAAATCATCGGTTGCGAAGTGTAATTAAAAAAAATAACGAGCGAGATGAACAGCGAATATGTAATATACGCCATTTAAAAGCAACATGTTTAACGTAAATGCTTATCGTAAACGTAACAAAAGTTAATCAGCGTTATTAAAGACATCATAGAAAAGACAATTAGAAGTGCAATAAATATTAAAAGTATAAAGATTGCATGTAAGAACTCAATTTCTCCGATGATTTAGTTTTTAATCAATAGAAAGTTATCAATATAAAGCTATATGTTCCGGTTTTAAAAACTTACTTTTTTACAACAGCGAATATTGAGGTAAAAATAAGTGAATCTGAATGAAGGTAGATCGCTTTATCGTAGTTGATGAACGCGACCCGTGGTCCGACAAATTTATCACTAATTAATTTCGACTCGGTCGAGCCATACATTCGAAATTTCCATAGGATCCATGGCCAGCGTGGCATGCTGTAACCGCGCGTGTACGAAAAATGAATTATTCCCGATGTCGATGCGTCAAATTGTCGTTTATTCGACGCCGCGAACGTGGAAAAAATAAAGCGCAGCTCGATGTGGTAGCGGAGGGCAATAACTACCCCTTGTTGACAGCTCGTAAAACCGATTATTAATATTTTATTTCCGGTCCGCTCGTCATTCCTGCAGGCATTTTCATATATGTATGTTATGTATCATATATAATATATACATATATGTAATATATGCATTTTCATGTATGTATGTTACATGATATGCAATTCATTGAACAAGAATAATTCGTTTCTAACGTATAAACTTTTCAAATTGTAATTCTTTTAATAAATAGCTCTATATAGATTAAATATGATTTATGATATATAAGGCTGTATAATGAGAAATGCTAAGAATACGCAAGTTACACAATAGTTACAATTTTTAATATACAAAGAACATTTCTGTTGTACGCGTTTGGCTTATACATGCGTAATGTAATCTCATTTGCTACGATATGAGGAAAAGTGTATGCAAACATCTCACGTAGACGGTATATATAGAAAGAAATCGCATCAACGTAATTTCCTAGTTTCTACAGTAAAATCTGCATGTATACGCGGTCACGCGTGCGCGCGTATAATTAAGCGTGTCTGTCACTGAACAGCTAAATTTCGAATGGTAAAAATAAATCATCAACACGCGACTGTGCTGAACAGTCGCGCGCGTACGTGTTCACGGTTTGTATTGGCCATTCATCACTCGATTCCATTTGAATAAGGCGTATTTCTGGAAAGAGAAAATTGAACTAAAAAAATACTGACTAAACTCATCAAATCGTATTTGTCCACTTTAGAACACGTTATCTTTAGTAAAACGTGTTCTATGCTTTGGAGAAATATCATTCCCGGTGGATGGAAGTCACAGAGAAAAAGATTGCTGGAATGGAACGAACAAATTTCGCGGTACAGGATGATAATAATAACGTATTTATACATTTCCCGTGAGAAACAATGTTATGTGAAGATTGGATTGGAAACTGTTGGCGTATCGATTTTCCCTCCTGCACTTTAAACTTGTCCAATGGAATACTGAACAATGTTATCATGAGCATCTCTCAAAATACACATTTAGCTAGGAGATGAAATTATAGTCAATTCGCCAGCAAATTAAATTTTCAAAGACATAATGAAAGACATGAAGAAAAAGGATTACATTATAATCAAAATACAGTACGTTTGCATAGCATCATCGCTAGACAGCACGATGCAATTTTTTGAGTCAAGATGTGAAAGGTCAAACATACATTACGTCACTTCAAGTTGCAAATTGACGGAGAATTGATAATGCAAACGCAATTGAGATCCCAGAAGGTAGCTTGTTAACCCGCTGGGCAAAATCGCATCAAGACGATAAGACGTTGGCAACGCTCTTTATCGACAATGACTGGTACAACGTGCGCAATCAATGAAACTAATTTTCAATGGTCAGCGAGTACCACTCGCGCGCGTTAACGTTCTTTCATAGCCAGTCATGAATTAACGTCTTCACATCTTCTTTTCGATGCGTCAACTCGTACGCTAGCACATTATGTAAATTCTGACTTATACCTCGCGATTCCCATGTTCATTCCATAAAAATGGAATTTCCCTTTTTACCAGCGTGATCACGCGTGTTCTAGGATCGAAACGTTTTAGGCAACATGTACGTCGAGCGAATGACATGCGTTCATCTAGCGTAGAATAATTTTTACGAGAAATCGACGCACACACGTCTCTTCCTCTCGCGCTGAAATTGAACTTATAAGTTTCCGGTTCCGGTGCGTTATGCAGGTCAAAATGGCGCGGTTACGGTCGTTTTCGAAAAAATCTGGGGCGGCTTTATTGAATTACAGATTTCAAAGAGGCGACGCGCGCGCGGTTTACTGCGAGCACTTTGCCGTCCTCCATCACACAATCCTGGTGCTCCTTCTTTTATTCGCTGCTCTCCAGTTTCTTCGTCGAGGTCGACGACGTCGCCACTGACGCTGACAATAAAACACATCTCAACGATCGCAGTTACTCGCTGCCGACAGCGATAATAAATTTTCACGTTACAGCGAAGCGGAGCTGCCCCGGCGCCGCGCTACGAAGCGCAAAATGCGTTACCGGTTACAACGATAAAACGATTGTAAACGCGCGACATGTCCAACGTATTCGATATTTTTTACTATTGAGTGTCTCGTTACAGACAGAACAGAGCAAAAGCAAATTTTGATCGCATAAAACTAAAATGCATACTGCAAAAATGCGCAAAAGTTACGTTTTTCTAGAAAAACTCGATGCAATTTCTGCTTCTGCATTTTCTGTGAAGAGCGAATCACGATGAACTCAACACTAAACATGTTTTATAATGCTTATTCCGTGAACGATTTCAAAAAAAGAAGAAAAGCTCTTGATGCACTTCTGGATAAACTCCGACAGCGTTCTTCTTGAAAAGTTTCGTAAAATTATCGTAGAAGAAAAGAGTGTGCGCAGAGGACCGACCTTTTGCGATATTTCGAGTTTCTTTCAAGTCCCGAGCGCAAGATGGAGAACGTAAAATGAGTTTAAAGATTTCCGCGAAATCCTCGAAAGGAAACAGAAACCGCTCGTTAGAATGACCCATTCAAAGAGCCTGAAACATCATTATCGGCTCCTGCGTTCAACTCTGGGAACGAAAGGAGAAGCGGGACAGTAGAGAGGACCAAGAAGAAGCGCGGAAACTTCTCGTGTCTAGTTCCTTTTACGAGGGAAACTTCCCGTGGACTCTCGCCGCAGTCGGCTACTGCAAGTCATTCATTCCGGTCTGTTCACACGTTCACGTGCGAGGCCCAACAGATTTCAACTCCTATAACGAGAAATAATGGTCCTATCGGTTCAAGTAGAACTGGTTGAACCCCAATTTGCATAGCTACACGTAACTTTCGAGCCGCCACGGTAAATTTACTTTTAACACTTTGCCGACTGGCTGCATATTTCCAGAAGCTCGCTCTTTAGCGTAATCTCTTTAGATTACAAATCACTATAATTTTATTATTCCTATTTTGCATCTCTGCTCACATTTCGCGCGCGCACGCACGCACCCACGTACACGCACACACACACGCACGCACGCACGCACGCACGCACACACACACACACACACATATATATTTTAACCCGAGTCGAAATTTTGCGCCTACTTTAATGCTTTTAGCAGTCGTACGAACCTACTTTTAGGAAAATAGAACCTAGAACTCTTACATTGACACTCAAACTTCTACAAACAGATGTTAAGATGCTATTTTGACCCTGCAACATTCGGCTGTAATCTTGATCGTAACCTGCTTTGACGCTCTAGCGGCAAAAAAGGAAATTTCGGACATATTTTAGTGTTAAAGTAGTAGCTAAATAGACGCTGAATAACGCCTCGGATGAAGAATTCGAGGTTCAATGTAGAACTAAAATTTCGACTCGGGAATAAATATATATATATTTACTGCAATATTTGCTGGAGAGTTTATCTACAATCAATCACTGGCGCGATACGAGATACATTAACGTGCCTTTTATTCTACTACGGCGCGATACGAGATACATTAAACGTGCCTTTTATTCTACTACGGTGTAATAAGTTGTGTAATGTATTAGACATGAATATTAACTCGAAACTTTCCGCACTTCATATGAGAATCAAATCGACCTCTGGCGTATCTTATGCATAAAGATGATAACCTCCAACCTTGCCGTGATCTTTCTAAGTATGCAAAATAATTCGGGGAAATTTTAACTTCTCCTTCGCCTCGAGGAATTGGGCGGACGGAATTTTAGAGAAATCAAATGCTCGGAGAGAATAGGGAAGTGAAAGTGTCTTACGGGCTATTGGAGAAATAAAGAATTCTGATTGACTAGACAAAACATTACGTTTCGTGAAATCGAGATCCGGGATAAAAGCATTTATGCTGTTTAAGCGAAGCGATACGTTTCATTTTTAAGAGTGATTTCTATTTTTAGATCAGATGAAATTCTCGCGTGTGATATCATTCTTTCAGCGTCTCCACAGCAGCAAAAGCAGACGAAAATTGGGATTGTATAAAGTTCCTACTCATTTCTACCTTTACATGGTCAGCACAAAACGTATGTAATGCGCTGTACGTAAAGCTCGTTCCCGGCGCCGACTTCACTCGTGAAAATACCCCGACAAACGGCGTCGGCGTGCCAAAGTGCAAACAGGCGCGAATGTTTGCAATTAGCAAACATCAGCCATCGGGCGGAAAGTTCGTTGACGATTCGCGTAACATCCGGTGATTGTTGCCGGAAGTCGAAACTCGCATCTGCAAAGCCTTCCGGGGAATAGAGAGACCTGGCCTCGACAGTCTCCGGCCTGTTCCTAGCCGCAGCCAGTGTTGTACTTCCAAAACAGTCGCAGATCTTCCGCACAGCCGCGATAAACCGACCGGGCACTATACCAACCTGCTGCAGAAACTGCACAACCGATGAAGGGCCTACGTGATCTTCCATCGAAATCCAGACGAGAACTAAATCTCAGCGATTAAACCGAGCACCGCGGCGTCAAGTTCCATCTCTGCGACGGTCGCGTCAGCTAAAATGATTTATTTGCGCTCATTAAGCACAAAATTGATTATTAAGAGGAAACTTATATCGTTTCCAGCAAGGAAATATCAAATTAATTTAGTTTCGGTATTATTTATATTATAACAACAATAATTGCAGTTGATTTTAATAATTTTATTGTAAATATTCTTCATGTAGAAATTTAGTAAATAATAATAATAAATGTATTTCGTTCAAGAAGATAATTCTAATAATAGATTCGAAAGAAGAATTCACATATAAATATGCGAATATACCAAAGAGCCGGCCAATGGGACGCAGCGCTCGCGCAAGGCTTCTGTAATAATTAAAGTACGTCGCGCTTGCTGTGCCAAAGAGACCCTCAGTAATTACGACAAACTCGAGGGTCATTTTGTTACGAGGGCTCACAGCGCTTCGTTAACATTATGATCAAAAGCATTGCATTGCGTTGCTCAATTAATAATTCACAACGCGCTCAGGTAGCGTGTAATATAATAATACGGCCGATTCGTTGGGTTATGCAAAATATTACCCTCGGCGGGGAGAAGAAAATGAGCCATGATCAGCAATTGAATCGCCCGTCGATCGATTAAATATCAACAGTCAAATATAAATAAAAATGATGTTTTATCGCGTCAAAGCGGCTGGCCATTATTGCTCGATGCAATTTTCCCGAGGAACCATATCAGCGTTACGCTACGTGCATAGCTGAGAGCAGTTTGCAATGTATACGTCAATATCAGAGATGCGCGTTCGCTAAATACTTCGTAGAAAATACTAAACGTTAAATGCAACGTGCTTTCTTTGTATCTCAGCATATTATGTCGAATGTAACTGAAAAAAGGAGTTTCTACGCTCTTGAGCGTGCACTTTCCGTAACGTCTTGTATACTTTAAGTATGCGACAATTTAATTACGCGATACGGCAATAGCGGGCATGACCAGGGATTCTTTCGCAACGACCCGTTATAATGAAGCAAACGGCAAATTGCGATAGAACGGGACGTAGAAGTAATCAACTTTTTTTTCATTTTCGATCCGGCGAGCAAGAACGAGCGGGATGTTTCACGGATCGTACTTGTGAACACGAGATGGGCCCGGCATACCAAGCAGAGATCGAAATTCGTCATGCGTCGTCTCGGACACAGTTTCGCCGACGAGTAAACGAATTTGTCCCCGAGCAATAAAACTCGACCCGGCTGAGCACGAACGCCACCGGTGACTAATAGGTAGTAGCAGTTACAGAAATGAGTTACTCCGTGAATGAGCTGTGTATCGAGCGTGTCGCGCTTTGACACGTGATTCATCTTCTTCGATCCCCTTGAGCGTAATCAAAACTGCGAAGTATCGCGATATTCACACAGTAGCGTCCATTTTATTGTATAAATTTTTCTTCTTGGAACTTTATCCGTAACTTTTTATCAAAATGGATATTACGTGCAAGATTATACATACAGTATATAACGAACATTTCGCTTGATATTATATAAAATGTTATTTTCGAACGTATAAGGAAAATATGTATTAATGATTTTTTATTTTATTAAAATTTAAAAAAAAGTAATTGAAACGTACGATTACATGAGAATTACTTGGAGAAAGATTTTCATGAGAACAATTCAAATTCCACTTCGTAAAACACTGGGAGGGATTCTAATTGCGTACCATCTCTGACGCTAGAAGCGTATGTCAAGTACAGAAGAGCGAAATCTCTCAGTAACTTCGACTGCAAACTGACATCGGAACTTGTCCCGGTCTGCTAACTTGTATGTAACATGTGTTCTTACCTGCGGGCATGTAGTTAACGGATGCATTCGTGCTGGCAGGTACCTTCTGAATGTACATCGACTGCTCATTAACCGTAGTTAATTCCGCGATGAAGTTCATGACGATCTTGTGTAGACTATTCAGATAATATGCATCGTGAATTTACTTGTAACCTGAACAGTCCTGATCTTTCAAACCTCTCGATCTCGATAAATCTCAATCTCTCAAATTATGAAAAGAATAATTTTCTGTCAACTATAATAACTTAAAAAACACCAGATAGGTGAATAATAATTGCACTATTCATCACTTTCATCGCAAAAGAATAACAAAATAAGAAATAATAATAAAAAAAGTCAGCGAGTACGTGAAATAAATCAATCACTACAGCGATTATGTTATCAAGGTGATTTCCGTCGTCAGCGCACAGTAAAACCCGATTTGATCGATTCACAATATAGTTGCCATGTCTTTGCTTTCATCTTAACATTTTTCACTCGAATCGAGACGGTTAAATGGTGGTGTCGGAAGTGCATGTCAGCCGCAAAAAGCGAAAATATCGAAGTTGCTTCAACTTCTCTGCTACACAGCGCTTCGCACGAAACTCCTCTCGCGCTGCTAACCGAGAAGTACATACTACACGTACAACTCGGACTACCTGTCCACACTCGAGTAGCTTGGAAATGAGTTTCGTGGTGTTAACCGCGATCTTGACCACGACATGAAAGCGTGGTATTGCTACGATATTGCAGCGGACGGATGGTGCTGGTCAAACAACATGCCAAATTAACAAAATTCTGATCTACATATTGCCACTATTAATCCTTCTTCAGAAGCAAGAATCACGCAAAAGTGACAATTATTTATAGAATTACTGATGACAATTACTTAAAAGATGGAAAAGACTGCCGCGATTAATTTTTTTGTGTACTGAATTTTGCACGTAATTTGATTATTCTACGTGTACATCAATCAAAGCGTGTACGAGAGAAAAATTTTACGTATGGAAACATTTGCACTATTGCCGATTATCGTTACACGAATTTAATGGGGGACTTTATGTGATTTTTCCTGTTCATGCATATAAATCTACCTTGGAGATATTATTTTATAAAATGACTTGCCGCATGTGCGTTTCTCGACCCCATTACTCGGATTAACGATCTGCGAGTTTGCACAAACCATTCGACCGAGATTATCGCCTATCGATTTATCGGTGCGTACCATTCCACTATCCTATTTAGAGAGCATAGAGATGTATAGATATTTCAATTTCCAAAATTTCTATTTAACGAGATTATCTCATCGTACTTGCACAAAATAACGTAACAGAGCGTTACGTTCTGCATACAAGTCATGTTACGCGAAAGTTGTATTTTGTTATTCGCGGAACCTGAAATATATTGGAAGCTGCGTGCATGACCTATCCGGAAGAAGATAACTCGCGTAACAACTCCATCATGATCTAAATCTCATTTAACGTTAAATGTACCGAAATTGTCAGAATAAACGAGCGCTTATCGTCGTGATGCGGAAAGAATGTCCTATGGGATCTGTTAATGTTACGAATAGCACGATAAATTTCCCTGCGTAGTAACGGATCGACAAACATGATACCGTATTTTAAAACGTTACGCACATTTGCTTGATGTATCTGTGTACTGTGATCCGGTAACTCTATCGACGGAGAATATTACGCTCTCGCATCTGGTGCAAGCCGCAACTGGATAATGTGGAAGCGCATGGGAAAGTACCACTATTAAAGCAATTTAATTAATTAAATGCTTTCTGAACCAGTTGCTTTCCTAAAATAGAGAGAATTTAATGCTGAGTGTAGGAGCAATCTGCGCTATTGTTCTGAAGTATTTCTTCTCGTATATTTCTCTTTATTTTTTGGACAAACAACTCATATTTACGCTGCTCCGTATATGACATTGTGACAATAACGGTGAGTCTGGTCGCATCGTGGCTCAAAATAACAGGCATGTGATCATTGTACCGTACGAAACAACTGTATTTGTTCTTTACCTGCCATTCAACTTCCTTGGAAGAATAATGACCCGGCTTAACGGCTATTTCAGTAATAAAGGTGGAAACGGGAGTGAGTTCCCCTAATAACCGTAATAGATATCGGATGAAGTCTATCAAAATCTTCTCAAAAATTAGGTACAACGTTGAATATGGTAATCATTCTTTAAAAATAAACTACGCCAAGCTAACATACTAATTATCAGATGATAATATTTTCTATGCTATGTTATCCGTATTTGCAGCTGCGTAATTGGCTTGTATGTTTTATCATGCATAACGTGTTCGTGAATATATGAATGTTGTTCAATATGTTATGATGAACTATCATCCTGAAAGCAGTTTCACATATGCAACGAAAGGCACATAGTATTTTATGTACTAGAATATTAAACTCGTTAATATCGTATCGTTTCGTATCGCGCATAAACGATTTTTCTAACTAAAATATAGAAATGAGATATACAAAATCGAAATGACAATAATAAGGGGATATAAAATTTATACTCCATTTTATCATATCTAAAAATGTACCCCTACACAAATAAATTTATTTGATATCAGTGATAGGCTTTTAATTTGATTTAATCCCATTCCATTTGTAACAAAATTATTATTAATAGAATCCTGTTAATAACATAAATGTCTTCTTATACGCGAGTTATTAATTATTAATATCAATAATTTGATATGACAAGTATAGAATCTTTTATTCGCCAGGAAGTTTCTAAAGGGTATAGCAGGATAAGCATGTATGTGCTGCCCCCACTAGGATCTGGATGAGATTTTTACAATAAGTTGTCATTGATGTGAGATTAAATTTTCCAAAAGATTATATCTGAAAAAAATTTTTATGGGAGTTATGGGGGTAAGAAGAAAAATCGAAAAAAATTTTTTTCTCGAGAACGGCTGAACCGATTGTGATGAAAAAAATACATGTTATGGGTTTCAATGCCACAATGTTATAAAAAAAATTACGGATTTTTGTTCAAAAAAGACAGGTTAAAAAAATTTTCAAACTTTTTTTGAATTTTTTTTTATGGGATGCACTTGAGGCACTATCACCATTTTCGCCCTAAGAAATCTTTAAATACTCTAGAATAACATGTCCGAGTTTCAAAACGATCGAAGGAGTAGTACATAGTTTAAAAAATGAAGATCTTCAGTGCGTCACGTACGGCGTATGGCGCGCTGTACAACGGGTACGTGCAGCCAGTGAAGCCAGATCGCGGCCGCGGCCTCCGACTTACCGTAGTGGAGGGGATGACACACGCAAGTAAAAACCGCGTACGTGTGCGCTTCACTGATTGGTTCATCGCTTGTGTGTGTCATCCCCTCCACTACGGTGAGTCGGAGGCGGCCGCGATTTGGCTTCACTGCGTGTAGCACCGTAGCATTCATTTTTTTCACGTCAACACGTCCTGCGATCTTCACTTGTTTCTTTCGCTGTTGAGTAGTCAGTGTTCCCAATGTTGGCGTGTTAAGTTCTTTTCATACGTCTTCATTTGTTTTTCCTTAGAAAGAATAGGTTCAGCGTGGTATTCTTTTCTTCTGATAGTTATTCTGTTTACTGAAGCTTCCATTGATTCTAATTATGTAAAGGAAGACATTGGTAGCTTAATTTCTTTCAGGAACATTTATTTTGTTCTGCGATTGTCGCATGTTTCTGCTGCTGATATATTCACATATTCCGAAGCCTCTAATGTAGGTGACGATTTGACTTAACAGTACGAAAGCGTTTTGTTTGCTGTTATTATTTGAGCTTCTTTCACTCATCTCAAATGTTGTATACTCTACAATAGCTCTAAATAGCTTCTTGTTACACCTTGTGTTTTTTTCTCATGCATATTCTTTCCAGCTAAAATACTTGTTTTGGATTTTCGTTTGCCATATTTGATTTGACTTGTCATAGTAAGAAATGTCTGCGACAAATAAAAATCCTAGATGTGCTGGATGTGATAAGTTTTTATTTAAAGTACATGGCCAGAAAAAAAAAATTGAAACTGAAGATGAAGCAACGAATTTTTCTAACAAACTTCAACGAACGATTGTTCTTAACGATATCTTGTGTTCGAAATGTCGAGTGTTCCAATACAAAAAGGAGAAGCTTGATGTTGATTGCTCGATCTCGTTCTCAGAAATCGAGCAATCAACATCAAGCTTCTCCTTTTTGTATTGGAACACTCGACATTTCGAACACAAGATATCGTTAAGAACAATCGTTCGTTGAAGTTTGTTAGAAAAATTCGTTGCTTCATCTTCAGTTTCAATTTTTTTTTTCTGGCCATGTACTTTAAATAAAAACTTATCACATCCAGCACATCTAGGATTTTTATTTGTCGCAGACATTTCTTACTATGACAAGTCAAATCAAATATGGCAAACGAAAATCCAAAGCAAGTATTTTAGCTGGAAAGAATATGCATGAGAAAAAAACACAAGGTGTAACAAGAAGCTATTTAGAGCTATTGTAGAGTATACAACATTTGAGATGAGTGAAAGAAGCTCAAATAATAACAGCAAACAAAACGCTTTCGTACTGTTAAGTCAAATCGTCACCTACATTAGAGGCTTCGGAATATGTGAATATATCAGCAGCAGAAACATGCGACAATCGCAGAACAAAATAAATGTTCCTGAAAGAAATTAAGCTACCAATGTCTTCCTTTACATAATTAGAATCAATGGAAGCTTCAGTAAACAGAATAACTATCAGAAGAAAAGAATACCACGCTGAACCTATTCTTTCTAAGGAAAAACAAATGAAGACGTATGAAAAGAACTTAACACGCCAACATTGGGAACACTGACTACTCAACAGCGAAAGAAACAAGTGAAGATCGCAGGACGTGTTGACGTGAAAAAAATGAATGCTACGGTGCTACACGCAGTGAAGCCAAATCGCGGCCGCCTCCGACTCACCGTAGTGGAGGGGATGACACACACAAGCGATGAACCAATCAGTGAAGCGCACACGTACGCGGTTTTTACTTGCGTGTGTCATCCCCTCCACTACGGTAAGTCGGAGGCCGCGGCCGCGATCTGGCTTCACTGGCTGCACGTACCCGTTGTACAGCGCGCCATACGCCGTACGTGACGCACTGAAGATCTTCATTTTTTAAACTATGTACTACTCCTTCGATCGTTTTGAAACTCGGACATGTTATTCTAGAGTATTTAAAGATTTCTTAGGGCGAAAATGGTGATAGTGCCTCAAGTGCATCCCATAAAAAAAAATTCAAAAAAAGTTTGAAAATTTTTTTAACCTGTCTTTTTTGAACAAAAATCCGTAATTTTTTTTATAACATTGTGGCATTGAAACCCATAACATGTATTTTTTTTCATCACAATCGGTTCAGCCGTTCTCGAGAAAAAAATTTTTTTCGATTTTTCTTCTTACCCCCATAACTCCCATAAAAATTTTTTTCAGATATAATCTTTTGGAAAATTTAATCTCACATCAATGACAACTTATTGTAAAAATCTCATCCAGATCCTAGCGGGGGCAGCACATACATGCTTATCCTGCTATACCCTTTAAATCCATATTTTAAAATATGGATTTTAATTATTTTTATTGTATCGCGATTTAAAATATGAATTTAAATTTGATATGAATTTGATTTCAAACGTTAAACCAAATAATTTACAATTAGAAAAATCCATTCCATAATCTTGAAAAATTTATAATCTTTAAAACCTAGAAACTCGTATTACGTCTGCTTCCATCCGTAAAAGTTTTCTCTCGTGTCGAATCAAAATCCATCGCCGCGGGTTACAATGCGATATCAATGATACATCCCATCCATTTGCAGTTCGATCTAATCGTATTTCAATTCCTTCCATTGGATCGACGAGAATGTTCGACAGAAACTAGTGTAAAATGTATCTCGTAGCTAGCATAAACTACAGAAAGAAGAGAACCGAATGGTTGCTCGGCCGATCGGCTATCGCTCGTCGGATAATGTCATACAAGCATTTTGCACTGCGGTACTCTTCTCCTTGCAAAGCTTTATTACGCACCGTCATGCATAATTAATCAGTGCGCCTAACACCTGATGCACAAGAGGATCCATTTAAAATGAGGCTTGATTGTAGGCACCATTAGTTAAATTAGGAGAAAAATTTCTTAGATAATTTTCTGCGGAATATTGTAACAATTAGAAGAATGTAAATATAGATATTTCAAAGATATACAAGATTCTCTTTTATTATTAGCGAACTTTCACATTTTACGTAGATCATATAATCGTATGATTATACGAGTATAATCGTAATTACTCAATGGTGTTGGAAAAGAAAGTTTGTTCTTCCGTGTCGCAGAATTTCTGCAATATTCACATATGTATTAAGCAAACAGCGGGTTCCTTTTTCTCATACAGCAAACTACCGTTGCCCTGCTTTTCCAAATTGTATCGTAACTACGATGTTTCTCCTAACGGAGTATAGTGCACATCGATTCGCCAGCTCGATACCGGGGCGCACGATAATAAACACCCATTACCGGGTAACTCACTCAATATTGCAGCTTACCATGCGCCTCGGATCGGCAACGAGGCGAGGCAGGACATGTAGTGCAACGATTCGTTTTTAATAGTGCGCATCTAGATTAACGTCGCGTTGGTTCCAAAATTCGGTAGCGGGCATCTGCATTTTGCCGTGCTTGATCCGAGTCCGGCGCTGCACCGGTATGATAGGATCAATGCGGCATTTGGGAGTCGTGTCGGGGATGAACGGAGGTTCTTAACATAAGCCCAGAGAAATCATGGCATTACGCGCGCAGCAAGCATCGGCTTGTCCGAAGCTTAAACCAGTCGCCGGGATAAGGGAGAGATTTTTGGATGTGTCAGGAAAACCAGTGACAGCGACTCAATTATCATGACACGCGACGTTCAGCTGCGATTTAAATATAACGTGTTGTTCGTTGCGAAATGTATACATGAAACTTTCACGCTACGATGCACTATTGGTTTTTTCGCCTATCTTCTTTCTCCATTTTTTCACAAAGCCTTAGAGAATATTTATAGTAAGATAAAATTACTTAGAAAGTGGAACAAATGTGCTTGAGAATTATGCGTTCATAAAATATTCACGATATCGTCTCTTTTTTACTTTATAATACAGAGTGTTTCTTTTATTATGCACCATCACTTTAACATTTTATCTTTTCTTTTACGCCAGCTGTGAGAAATTCGATTGTCGATCTTTACTTTGTGAAATATATTATTGAAATTATTAATATATGAAATATTGCTATTATATTTTCTTATTTTTTATGTTTGAATAAATATCCCTTTATTGTGTTTCAGAGGGAATGCCGCTGATGCAATATCTCCTGACAATTACTATGAGATTGTGTAGCATCAATTACGTTTTTCCATGTTACAGTGTAACAGTCGTTAACGATCTTGCGGCAATTAGGTTTTTCCGTCAGTTCATGAATAATTCATGAATATCCTGTTATATCGAACAGTCGTTTTATAGCACTACGTTCGGCATATATATAGCAGCCGCTTAAATTAGTCACGATAGTGCAAACTGCGAAAACACAGCAAGATGATATATATATATTGGTGCTTTAACACGAATAATAGGAATATAAAATTAACCTATTAAAGAGCGCGTGGATTGTCGTCGCAATAATGCAATAAATGAATCAATCATTATGACGAGTGAATCTCTCTTCGTTTGCGTTATGCGCAAAGTTGTGGCTTCAATCTCTGGTTTTTGCCGTATCCATACACTATTTTCCGCTCGACATAATTTCGACTCCCTTGCTCGCAAGGGCGTCGGAGTTACAGTGAATACAGAATGCATGAAGGTGGGTGTATTAAACGGTAGTTTAGAAGCATGAAAGTCCTGGATTTCTGAGACACCAATATGCAGATATGTGTACTACGGCAAGTAGATACTTTGATACTTCGAGGTAGGTTGGCGAGAGACGCTGGCAACTTGATATACTCGACTCGTTTGAGTAATACGCATCCGCGCGAATCGAAGTTAGATTTCCAGTCTGCCTCGTGGAAAAGTTCATGATACTGCAATGCTTGCCGAGAGTAATCCCCTTTTCAAAATTTTACATTGTTTGCACGACACAAAAATGGAAAATGTATTTTAAACATGAATCTTACTGAATATGTATTTGAGATGTTGCAATACATTGATGTTAAATGGAAACAATGGCAGTCTTGAATTTATCGAAGATCTTGTTATTAAAAATGTCTTCGATAAAAGCCGTAAAATATAAGCCAGTGTAAACAACCTCTTACAATTGAATTCAACAGTATAAATTCCTGTCGCTGATATTGAAAGAATGATTTTTTAATATCATTGGTTACGGCTCTGAAAGAACCAAGTATACCTTTCGCATCGCCACGGCAACACAAAACCCAACAAAATTCTACAGAAGAAAGCTGGAAACTCCGCGGCAAACATAATATTAAAATACTCGACACGGAGAATCGACAGGAGCAAGAAAACTATGCACAAAGGATTAAACTCAGCGCGCGAGCGTTGAACACGCGATTTTTATTCCTCACCGAGTGCCGCCCGCCGCAGTTTTATTCCGGAGCGTGCTCCAGCGCGCCCGACCGAACACGTCTTGTACATCGCGGATGTACGAGCGCACACTGGTACCGGTGAGATGCGCCGGTAGTTTATCATGAATCAATCGCTCGTATCCGGAGCGTAAAATGAATTTCCACTCGCGATCGTTAAATCCCTTTAGGATTACCGCATCCGGCGCCCGGAATTCTCTCGATTCTGACATCGCCGAACATCCGGCGCGCGCGCACACATGCACACGTCCGCGTGTGCACAAATCCAACGTGCATAATGCACGCCGATGATGCGTGGCGAATGCGCATCTTACACCTGGCGCATACAAAAGAGGTCCTGCCGTATCCTTCCTCCTCTTTACTCATGTTCAATTTCATGTTCATGTCGGGGATGATAGGCGCAATTAGCTGCAACGCCGATAGCTCCGTTGAATTAGCGGATACGTAAGCCTTGCGATTTCCGCGTATGCGACGAGCATGTACACGTGCACGATGTCGTAGACAACATAGACATGCGGTGCGCGGCGCGCAAGTGACCAGCAAACAAACAGGTTCGTTATACCTATATCCACACGGTTAAGTGCTCCCGTTCGACCGTGCACACTCCGCCTGGGAATTAAACACGGTACCGATCGTTATTGCATCCACGAAAAACATTGTATCTCCAATATTGCATCTCCTCCATGTAACTCCAGATCAAGTAAAGGCACGTCAAATATATCAGTCAAACATCAAATGAGAATGGATATATAAATCGTAATTACAAAGGGATAGAGAGAGAAAAAAGATTAAAAATCTGTACAATTACATATTACATTAAAATAATTAAAAACTCTTATTATTTTGCACTTGAAATGAATACTAAACAAGCATGTTGTATTTGTGTAGCACTATATTCTCAGTTATCTGACGCTTACATTAATTCGTAGCAGATTTAAATTCATAGCGCAATTAGCGGAAAACGAGATTGAATTCTCGGCAGTTCGAGAAGACGTCGAAGCCATCGATGACGCGACAAAATTGGTTTAAGATCGTTTAAGTGCGTATGATCGCCGAGGAGATTGAATTCCCGCACGCGGAGATACCGCGACAGCGGATAATTTGCACTTTCGAATAATAAGGTTCCCGGTTTCTCATTACCAGAAGGTGCGAGTCTCGTTAAGGCTTTTAAAAGAACGGGACGGAAAACTTTGGAGATCACCTCACCGGGATGAGTCGTCGTCTGCTGTCGCTGTCCGCCACCCTCCGACCGTCTCGCGCTACCTCGTTATGGTATTATGAAGAGAACGCAGCTGAGCATGAAGCAGCCGACGACGGATAAGGGACGGACGAAAAGAAAAGAGGCAAGAGAAAGCCCTTAACCGGGCGTCGCACGGTTTAAGTGGCGCGGCGGTGGAAAACGCGCGAGGATAAAGATTTTTTATCGCGCCCGCCTCCGCAGACGTCGAACTTTAAAAAGGATCTGTAATTTCCTCGAGTTTCCGTTAACGCGCCTCCAGTGCATCCGGTTCTCTCTTATTCTTTTACATTCCCCCTCTCCTCCTTCCTGTCTCTGTTCGTACGATCTTTATTAATCTTTTTATGCGCCGAGATATCCATTAATGATTTTGAGGAACAATGCGATTTGCTTTCTATACCACTTTCTGTGCCTCGAAGCAATTTTTGAGATTTAGCTTGTTATCTGTCGTTTTGCTATTGAAGTAATTATTTTGATGATAAATATGGTGATGTGTATTTTACTGTCAATTATATATGCCGTAGATCTGTGCATCTGTTTCTCGCACGTGGATTTGTAGAATTTAATGAAAAAAATTACTTAACAATGATTTCCTCTGTTCGTGTATTGCTTATTTTATCACATTTTATATGTAACAAAATTTATTTGCTATATTATATTCGAAAACTCATTTAAGAAACAAAGATGAAAAAAGTATCAGTTTATGAACTAGTAGCTGCTATGCTTCAAGAAAGCAGTTCTGCAATAGACTATGAAAAATTGTGTTTATCGAAACGCTGTTTGCTTTTTGTTGTACACCTCGTAGATAGTTCAATGTAGATAGCTCAAACATTCGAAGTGTCATGGGATATTTGAATTTTAAATGAGTTTCTTCTCGGACAACTTGAAGAAAGCTTCTGATATATTCTCAGCAATATACTCAGATACATCGCAAAAATTCCATATAGTGATATACGTACTTTGGCAATAAAAAACAGTATTTCTGGAATTTTTATCTGCAGCAATAATGATAAAAAATCATCATAAAATTCTTATCGTTGCTTTTAATAAATCAAAGAAATTTATTAGACACGGATGTCTAAATTCTTTGAAACTTTTAATTAAACTTTATGTGCATTTCTTTTTTCAGATTTGGAAACAAACTTCGTTAAAAACGTTAGTTCAGAAGTCCACGCTCATCTCAGTCAACTTATCGGTCTTCTTGGAGAGAAAATCCGAGATTTCAGCGATTTCGAGCTACAACGATCTCACCTAATCGCCCTCTTTAGAATCGCATTAAGTGCGATTACATGAACAATCTTGTGAATGCGGAGGACAGAACGAAGCAAGTAGATCAATTGCGGAACATAAAGCGCGGGATTGTCACACATTGCATGTATTGATCATGAATATTAGATATTATATTTTCTATGTATACTTTTAAAACAATATCAGTATTGAAAATAAAATGTATATAAATAAGATGTAAGTCATATAAGATAATATAATAAATAATCATTTTACATATATATGTATATGTTTACTTAATTTATATATATAAATTAAATAAGCAATCAAATAATCGAACGAAAAAGCTAAATCCAATCAATGCGCGAGATGTGTATCACGAGATGTGAATCTCTCCTCGCAAGCAAAGGGTAACGTTCCGAGGTTGAAAGAAGTTAACGAGATCGCAGAGAAACCTATTTCATAAACGAAGAAACTCACGCGTGATCCGAATGCGAACGTAGAGACCGAACGCCGCAGCTGCAGGCACATCCGCAGCTCCTGATTGCGTCCTAATAAGGGGGGCAGATTGAACCCCGTACCCCCGTTAGATTTCACGCGCCTCGCGGGGGTTCACGTTCGCGCAGTTTCGCGTAACGGCAAAAAGGAACCGCCCTCACCGCCCGAAGATGAACGTGGTAATTGTCTCGATGCCGGTGCTGGGAGACTTCCGTTTACGCCGGAAGTTAACGCCCAACGGCGGAGCGTACATCGTGGTAATTTGCACGCGCAGTTTCGCCAAGTGCTCGAGCAAATGCGGAAGGGCTCTTAAGGCATCTCTCTCACGCCGCGTTGCTCCGTGATACGCGAGTTTGTGCACACCTGAGCAACGGCCACGTGCTAGGCAGGAGAGAGGCCCCATGGATCTAAGCAAATAATTATACGAGCCGGTGAAACATCAAGCGTGACTGATTGCTAAGAAAGCACGGCGGATGTACGCCGACATGGCTACCTATCGCGTGATAAGCAAACCTGATAATCGAGGCCTCGAGCTCTACACCGGGTATGCGTCATGACCCACTACAGTGATCGTTAGATATCAGTTGGATCTCGGCGAGCTGTTTTTGAAACAGGGTCAAAACCGGCGAGTTTTTTCGTGATTCGCTTTCAGGTTTCGATATTGCGATACGTGAGAGGAAGGGTTGCTATCGCGCGGCTGGACATAACGATTGCTTTTGTCACATGTGTCACTGCATGCGATTTAAAGCGGTGGCGATCAATCTAGCTTTCGATCTAGATTAACTGTAACAGTTCAACTGCAACAGGTTCGATTTTACTGTTGTTATGAAAGTTATCTCGGGATAACTCGCCTTTGTTGTCAGGTTAATACCTGCTAATCGAATAACTCACTTTAAATACAAAGGATAAAAATTGTAAGTGCTAATTGTTCTTGACGTTTATTTGTTTTACTACTCGTGACGGCAATTATTGTGGCCGTCAACCGTGAGTCTGTGAATACAGCTCTTGGCATGCCGCGCATAGCTGGAGAATGCTAAGTAACATACAAACAGACCCGTTTGCAGTTGTACTTTTAGCCTCTTGGGAAACAATGAATCATCGCTTATACGTCATATACGCGTGGGAGAGATCAATGATACACGAGTGCACCTAATTTTCAGCATCTCAATTAAGTGAGACTTGTTCTTCAGAATTACATCTTTAACTATTTCGCTCTTAACGATGATTATAATCGTGATCCGTGAAGTGACCTGTAGATAAAAAATGAAGTTTAAATAAATATTATTTTTATGTAAATTCCATTTTACTTTTATGCTTTGAGAGTGATATCGTTAATATAATAATCTAAAATAATGGAATAAATAAAGAACGTAATCCTATTACCTAAGATGCATAATGCTAGTGACCTACATTGTCTTACTCTGTAATCGTTATTCAGCCAACGTTACCATGACGAAAGAGTTAATGAAATTCTTTTAGTCATTGCTCGATTTCGAAAACGAATTGGCATTTGTTACAATTTCTTACGTATGTCACGATTATTAGCATCTTCATATTTTTTCGCACAAAGCGTGTCGGATCCCGGAAGCGTTCGAGTGCATTGGTAAATGGCGCGTCGCCTCCGTCTCGTATACGTTTCAACAGTCGATCTCTCACATTCACGGAGGTATACTACGAGAGTGACAAACGAGGCTATTGCAAGCACTCGTCGCATTTCGTATGGCGTCGTGTCTAAATATATTCAGCAGTTCGTGCATTCCTCTTCTGCCAGCAAGGCGCACGGAGAGTCGGAGCAGACGCGCGGATTCATGCATCAAACGTATCGTCCGGTGTATATCCCGAACATGTTAATGCATGGATGTAACGGTAGATATCGTTCGAATTACTATCGTGTGATGTAAGAAATATTATTGAATTTCATATTTTATAAATTGAATTTTACGAGTCTAGCTGAATTCCTCGTAATATGTTCAATTGTATTCAATTTTCAGCTCGTTCGACGTTAAAAATCATCATCGGCATCGGAGACGCACTAAAATAAACAGAATTTATATTTATGTCCCGATTTTCCGCGAGACAGCCAGTCGAACTATAAAAGCGTGATCTGCGAACAGTCGTCAGAACGATCGTAAAAGTAACACCATATTACAGCAGTCTGTGCGACGAATTGTCGTTCTTTCCTTCTTCTTTTTATGAGATTCCATCAAACTACGATAGCAGAGTCAAACGCGAGTAACAATGCCGTATATCCGACTGAAGAGCGGATCATTTAAATTTTCGATGACGAAAGGAACTCCGAAACTTGCCTTCATCAAAAATTAGATCTCTGATTTAATAACAAACACCTGTGAAAATTAGGACATAACTACCAAACTTCAAATTGAATCTAAAGTACTGTTATGTGTCTTCTTTAATTTAATATTTATCAAAAGTTCCATGTTAATCTGTTTATCATGCAATTTCTTTATCTCGGCTTCTTATATTCCATTGCGTTTCATTTACGGGCGCATCATCAATTATGCGTCTCGAATGCAACTTTGTATATTGTTGATGGGTATTCTCATTCAATATTATTTACTCGTCTGTTTCATGCGCGATTCAGCTTGCGCGCAAGTAAACACGTTTCGCAGACCTCTAACGAAGAACACGAGCCAGGCTGTGTACTTAACTGATTAACAGAGTCAAGCTTGTAAAGTGCGCTTAAAGCCGAACACACGTCTTTCATCCTGCAGGGTGCAAAGCTGCCCGCGTTCCTTACTACCATCGCCTGCCTATCTTACTACCCCAACGCTATCGACGCTACACATCGCCCCGTTTACGGCAATTACAATTTCTGCTAATTTAACTAATGCTGCCGTTACCGTTAATTTTGCCATTATGATTTCCATCAACGTCGGCACTGCCTCCACTATTACACTAAATATATTACGTCTGTTCTATTATTGAGAGATAAGAGTGGATTACTGTACTCTTATCGCATGTTATATTAGAACATACATTCACGAACAGTAATAAAAGCGCGTGGTTAATAATATAATAATAATAATTAATCCTTGCATCAGTAAAGCAAATGCAATATCTATGTTTGCTCGCTAGTATAAGTACAATAATCGTTAACTATTATTATGATAACGGTTATTACTGACAATGTCTTCGTTAGCTATCTCCATCGTGTTGGTTTTAAAAGAAATGGTTATGTCACGCGTGTGCAAAATTGTTTGCTGAAACGTAATAGTTACGCGACACTGCAATCGTATATACAGGATGTTATTAAAGAATTATAACGGTGCTCTGTGATGCAATGATATTCAAACATATTTTAAACAAACCTGACAGCAGGCTGCCGATAATTATTCTGATAAATTATTATGTATTTTTTAAAATCTCGTTAAAACGAGATTAAAATATTGATAAAAGATAACGTGCGTACATTTAAACGAATTAATAAAACAATGCTTGATGTTGTAACATTTCTACAAACAACGTAATAAATCTATTCACGTATAGTTTTTTTATCGATAATATGAACAATTCTTGCGTTATAACCAAGTACCAAAATAATAAATTGATTATATATTTCAACTGTTTTTGATTTTTGTATGAAAATAAGCTCTCCATCAAAAGGACTTGAATAGTATGAGTATGATAATAATTTGCTGGTTTAACATGAAATAATAATTACGTTGTACAAGTTAGGTACTCAGGATTGACGTTATAGTCGAAAGCATCATTAATATGTCAGGTATATACGCCTATACGCAAAGCTAATGCTGGAGAAACTATTACGCCTGTCGCAATCAACGTTCTACGAGGAGGTAACGATCGCAACGACGAGTTAGTCAATTACGTCTTTTATAACAAGCTGGACATTATGGTAGTTCAGTAACGATCGTTAATTCATTTACAATCGGAACCACCTGCTAATATTTGCACCTCGAGACTATACACGCGCAGGAAATGGAGAGCCGCGAGTTGGCAACTCAGTTAAGGTAAAGCAGTTCAACGCGTCAAATTAGTTTACACTACGAATTGTCGGCATTGCGTGAAATTTAATTATTGCGACCTAGCATGCATGTGTAGCATAATGAAAAATAAACGTGAATGATTCTGTTTCGTTCATCCGAATTTCCAATTTTAAAATCAGGTAGTATTCTTCTTGTTATACTGTCACTATTTTGTGTAATTTTTTATCGCGTTTTCTAAATATTATTATAAAAAATAATAGGAAATTAAAATAACTTTGATATTTTTATATTATCAAAAGAACAAGTTACGTCAATAAAAGCTTGCTATTTGATAATGTCATTATCAGTTATTTATCTATGTATCATGATGATGGATCATATGAATAAATTCAACTTTTGCGTCCATCTTCTTTCAGAAGAGAGCGCTTGTTTTATTTTTATTCGTATGACTCATTCACCGCTGATACAACCATGGTTTGCGAAAGAGGAAAGAAGATTGCACAGGGATGCTTAATTCTGCTCGACGTATTCACTGACGCTGATCTCGTTAAAACTTAAAATTATCTTCAAACCTCCCGCGCGAGTGAATTTTGTATCAGTTTTTTGCCGACCTGGCGAACAAGTGCGATAAATTTTTCACGTCCGCGGAACATGGAAATGAACCATTCTCGCGATAGAGCGTAATAATAAAGACGCAAAGATTATCTACAAAACTTTAACAAGAGCGCTGAAATAGAGCGACGAGGTGGTCCGCGTATCTTGAATTTCCATTGCAGAAATATCACGCGACAAGCACTTGCACGATGAAGCATAATAAAAATATGTTCTCCGTAAAGAAGACAAAAAGTTTTGCAAGATGTGCACGGTGGAATGCGTCGTAACGTGTCATCTTACACTCGATAATATCAAATAGTTCAGTCTTATCAGACCAACACTATAATACCGTTTGATCCACTTCGTAATGTGTAAAAAGATGTAAAAAGAAATATTTAATTGCTATAGTATCTAAAAATAAAAACAGAAAAAAATAATGACCATATTCTTACCTTGTCAGTACAGTCATTTATTATATTTCTTCACACTTTATCTTCATTCCTGATAGAAATTTTTTGTAAACTCCTGCGATATTACACTCGTGTAGAAGATATTGTTATTTGATGTTCAGCGAACGGTAAGAACTTAAACGCACTCACTGATTTGCCCCGATTTCGAGAGACTGCAATTACAAACGGTCTCTGTCTCCGGTCGATCGAGTACACGAGAGCTCGCGCACGATGAGCACCGGAGCGAAACGTAACGGGGAAGACACGCATCGTCGACAAGACCAGCGCACTCCATGCCGACGTAAAGCGCAAAGATAGCGGGACAGACCGACAGATAAGGAGAGCGAAGAAAGATGGGACGCTCACGTAATACCGAGCAGGCATCAATGCTCGACATGATCAATCGCCTCCACGTACAGAGTGGAAAACGTGATCCAGGAACAATATTGCGGTGGTGTTCCTACTCCGACCTCGCAATTTCCACCCCTCATCGTACTCATCGCCTGCCTGTTCCACGGTACTACCCCGTATCCAGAGGAGTTCCGTGCCTTCCTCCCACCGTTCCGCCGTTGAGATGAAATCCTTATGAAAAATCACCGGGGAAACTTATGCCACCACCCTCCATCCGCTCTGATCCTGGCTCCTGTTCCTTCACGAACTTGAGAAACCCGAGAGATAACTTCGAGTGGTAGAATATCGTGGTTTCTGACAGCATAACAAACTTGCTGGTCGCGATAGGAGAGATACGGTACAATTATCGTCATGTCATTCGATGATGCGGTTTAGCGTTGCACGATGCACTATAACTACACGTGGCGTTTATACACAGCGATAGATTTCACATTGAGCTGTGGATATCAAAGGTTCAGTTAATTACGATAATTATAATCAGCGAGTGTTGTAATTTGCTCTGTTGTAATTTCCCGCAAATATAGGAAAAACAACGTAATGATATTTTTTTAACGATGAGATTGTTACATTTGTTCGTTCCACATAGCGAGTGTGCATAATTACCATCTCCTCGTGCGGAGTTTCGGACAAAATTGCATTTCAAATTCCTGTGTCACAATTCACTTGACTGCTATTCTGGCGCTAGTTTTTTCTGTTTTTTTTTTTTGCCGATAGTTGAATACTCCGTTAGCGAACAGGCATTTTTCGTATTTTATTTGCTTTCACGATAGAACGAGCTTCGATTCCCACTGCCTCATTTCTTTTGCCCTCGCCATCTCTTCGCCGACATCGCATCTGACTTGACAAGCCAGACGCATCATTCAATTATACACTCCGCCTCTTGTGACGGACAATCAACTTGACAATGTTCTATGTTTATACCATATGCATGATGCTTGCTATCAATGCATCGTATTACCATTTATAAATTAACGTGCGTGAGATATACATACGTCACATGATGTACAGTTACATATATTGATATGCAAATACTTGTTATCCATTACGGTACGGAAAACGCGAGGTTGCGTTGCAATACGATTCGCTTCTTCGAAAAAATCAAATTACTTTAGCGAGGCAACTGGATATATACGAGATATGTACGAGAAGCCATTCCGTAAGCAATTTGTCAACTATTATTTGTCTTTCGTACAAATACATCGGTCACGTAACGGACAATCACTGCTTGTAGAATCTTCATGCAAATTGACATCCCAAAGTTTAGAGACGAGCTGAGCGAAAGCGCTTCTACTCCACGGGTCCATTCGGAATAAAGGCGGAACGAGCGTAAGGTGGTCGAGGCATGACGAGTTTTAAATTTCCCTCGTCGTTCCGCGGTCGGGTATCAGCTGGAGGGTAGTAATGTCGGCAAAAATCCAATATCGCATTCAATAAGCCACGCGGCGCGGGAGAGATTCAACCGCCTGCGACCTTCGGGAACCTTCCCCGTTGCTGCACGACGAAACCACGGGAGCATCTTCGATGCTCAATCGCCCCTTCTTTTCCCTCCTCTCCTGGCCGCCCTTGCTCATGATGACTCCCTTCTCGTCCGAGAGGATTTTCCCCTGTCTTTCCTATGGATTGGCCGGGTTATTTCGCTGGTGGAATGGCTCATCGAACACCGAAAGCCACGGACTCCGGCGCGGCGTCGCGCGACGGGCGATTTTATTTCACCGGAAACGAACTCGGCGACAGTTACGTAGCGTGCGCACTGGAAATAACGCGGAAACCACAAACAATGGCGGAGGAAAATTGAGAAGAGAATTGAAGGGACTATCGTCGTTCATGGCTCGGTATTTCTGGAAGCGATTTATCGGAACGTTTTTTTTTTGCTGTACAAAACTCGAGTTTCCGTGCAGCGATTGGCATGGAAACGGAACTCGCCATGAATACTCAATTAACCTCCCGCGAGAACTTGCTTTTTTATAAATATCGGAGAAATCAATAAATCTTCAGTCTAATAAATGAAAAAATTTTGATTTCATTAATTTTCACTGCAGGAATTTTTATTTAATGCTATTTTGGCGACTATCAGACTGTTGCATGCCAAATCGATCTGGAATGTGGTGCAGACACTGAAAACACATCTCTGTCAATGCGTGGCGGTGTATCGTGGCGGCCAAATAAATTTATGGCTATAGGTGGATCAATTGGCCATAAACTGACTGCACACGCACGTCGTTTGCACGTTAGTTCACGTCCATTACGAAGTTTAAAGGCCCCGTTTCCGATAACAGCATGGTAATACGATGAGAGCTGAATACTGCACGCTATTTGATAGCTCACCAGAATGGTAAATCATTGCTTTTAGGTATTGCATTTAATTATTTCATAATTAATCTAGTAAATTCATCGATTAGATGATTAAATTCCTATTCCTGTATCATTTTGCACAACACAATTTCTGTGTCGAATACGAGAGCAAAGACATCCCGAGTCGAAATTTTGCGCCTACTTTAATGCTTTTAGCAGTCGTACGAACCTACTTTTAGGAAAATAGAACCTAGAACTCTTACATTGAAATTCAAACTCCTACAAACAGATGTTAAGATGCTATTTTGACCCTGCAACATTCGGCTGTAATCTTGATCGTAACCTGCTTTGATGCTCTAGCAGCAAAAAAGGAAATTTCGGACATATTTTAGTGTTAAAGTAGTAGCTAAATAGACACTGAATAACGCCTCGGATGAAGAATTCGAGGTTCAATGTAGAACTAAAATTTCGACTCGGGATTTTAACGTCGTTTGCGTTTTTATCGACTTTGGAACAAATTCAATTTCAATTACGTACACGTCGGTAAATTCTTTTGCAATTTAAACGTACTACAATAATCGTACGAAATACGGACACACAATGACATACACATGTAGCGTACCTACATGTCTTCGTTAAAGTCGTTACTTCCGTCCAATAACGCGGAGACGGAGAGTTTTCAACGAGGTCACCCTAATGTCGTGTTATAGTATGAAGTCATTTAAGAGTTGAAATTACGTCCAGATCTCTGTACTCGAGAGGGGCTCTCGGTTGTTATCTTACACGAGAAGAGTACGTCTTATTCTCGGTTATCGATCGGGAAACCATTACTCATCTACGTTGAGGTAAGAGGAGAAAGGGGCCGGGAAAAACGAGCGTAAGGACATAATCCGGAGCTTCATCCACGCGGAGGCAAGAAGACGCCGTTCCATCCCATTGTATCGTGTGGACACTGCTACGCGGAGTATTGTGTCTCGTCAATAAAACCGATTCGATTTGATTTTCCCGTGTACCAGCAGCAGCAGCAGCAGCAGCAGTAACACACGACTCCTCTTGCTTCGCCGGCCATGAATGGAGGAGTAGCTCGCTTTGTCATATTTTACGCGCCCGTGCTCCCGTGACTTCACTTCACCGAGCCCCGACGCCAAGAATACAGAAGCAAAAAAGTCAAAATGAAATTTTAGCACGCCCAAGCGGGCCGTACAAAGGGTTCACTGTGCGTCACACGCGTGCCCCATCGCACCGCATACGCATCCGGGCGGAAAGTGTGTTGAGGGATAAAAAGTTATCTTCGGTTCTTGGAGAAGGCGGCAGCAGGCGGTTTGAAATATCGACTGCGCCGCTACCCACGAGGTGTTTGAAATATCGGTCGCGTTTGCGCCCGGCGATATTTTCGATTCCACCCCTGGGAGCGCTAAGCGTCACCCTACTTCGGCGCGAAGTTGCGAAAGCGAAGTTCGCGCGAGCGTTTGTCTCCTGCGATGGGATTATGAGCGTATTCAATTGATTCGCACTTTCCCGCTCGAAGAAAATATTTATCTTCTGCAAGAGATAATTTATGTCGATTTATATCGCGTTTCTCTTGATTCGGTACGCGGCGATAAAATATTGTTCCTGAAACCGAAAGGATCTGCCATACGTGCTGCCACATGCGCGTTGCCAATTCGACGAAGTGTTTATGTGCAAGAGCCGTGTGCAATAAACAGATCAAATACCAAAGCTCAAATATATGCGTCCCACGTACGTGTACTTGATAGGAATCGCTTTATTGCATTAATATTCGGAGCACATACGCACCTTCATTAGTAGAAATGTCAAAAGTAATGGATTACATGCATTGTAATCTAATATTGTGATAATAAAATAGCACATAATCTTTAGAGAATATACATGTTTCAAATACTAGTACATCTTCAAAGCGCTTGAAGCGAATGCATTTCCGTAAAATTGCAAGCGTGAATGTTTTCCACGCAATCACCCTCACGAGCTGCCATATGGCGCCACTCGAAGTTGCATGTTTCTGAGTTTCCGAAATTTTCTGCCCCTTTATTTTTATATCCTTTTGCGTAAGACATGTGGTTACAAAAGGTAATGAACGACAAAAGGGGGATAGAATCATAGCGAAATAAGGCGATCACTATGCATTCGGTACACGGCAACAGCGGGTGAGTCCCCAACGAGGGATGTTGAAAAAGGGGAATGGTTGAAGCTTGATCTTACTTGTTTGATCTCTTTGTTCTTTTTTTTCACAAGAATTTTGGATGCTTTTTGCGTGAAAATTGAGAGTACCCAAAAATTTGCAATTTAGATTTTCAATTTTAAATTTTAATTAATGAAAAAAGGAATAATATTTTTATCTGGAACCTCTCAGTATGCAGCAATATCGCTTGAATTGCCATCGATTCTATTTATCCAATATTTCTCGAATTAAATGCATTTTTCTTATCATGTGCGCAACGCGAAATCAGAGAAAAAAGATCGATCGTTCGCAGTGCGGCATACTGATGAGATAGCACGTACGAAGCAACGCTGGACTGTAGGTTGCAATAAAGGGTCACCGGATGCTTCTCACATTTCTCTTTATTTCAGCATCAGCGATCGGCCAGTAGCGGACAGTATGAGAAATCGTGTCAGCTTGCCTAGAGTTGGAATGGCGTTTGTGTAGACGCGGAAGCTTGTTTGAAGAAAGAAGTAATTCATACGCGACTGGCTACGAACAAACGGCAGTTTCTCTGATGGTATCGTCCTTGATAACAATTTTAGTTCCAGGAAGTATGTAGTTAAAGTGTGTACAAAAGCTTGCTTCCGGAAATTTTTTAATATAAACTTTTCTGTCAAAGACAGGGAGAATTGATCGATTGACTATGCGACTGTTGTGCGAACAGCATTTCTAATATTTGACGGATGAAGCAGATGATGTAGTAGATCCAATATCGCATTGGATGAACTTCGATCATAACACGCTACTTCATAGAGAGCAGATTTGACAACCGAATAAATAAAAAAATTCATATCAAATCTTTACAGTCGTTTGAACGTACTCTTTGGAGCGAGGGATTTATATAGACATAGACGATTCAGGTATGGTTCGAATGAAATACAATTAAAAGTAAAGCAAAATTATAAATTTGACACGTTAATTAGCAGAAGATAAAGTACGATGAAAATAATTATTTAATTAGGGGGATTTTAACTTTATAATTATGTGATACACTTGTTTTACTTTGTAGTACTGCTTTATTTGCGTTCGCAGTAAAACAAACTTTTCATGTTTCTCTTTGACAAAGAATAACGAACAGGAAAATGGAAATGATCTGCGTATTCTGTACGAGGAGACGTGATCGCGGTACGTAATTAAAGCGGCGGTCAAAATACAGAGATATATGCGGTAGTCGGGCTGAATACGGTGGGAAGGAAAATGGAAGAGAATGTACGCGAAATCGCGATGGTTCTACTATATTAATTTCAGTTAATCGTCTGTAAGGATCAGTCCAGCCGACCGTGAAAACGTGTTAAGTTCGACTGGGCGAATTCATTTATGCCGCTCGTCGTCGCGATGCAACAAACCGCAACAATTTCGACAAAAAATGGCAGGAAAATGTCTCATAAAAAGTATCGAGAGAAGTAGTCAGGCGGTCACTACACGATTCATCGTTTTATACATTTAAATGTTATGCAACACGAAGATCTCTCTTCACTGCACGTTTAAAAAGTGAACTGAAACAAATGGAAATTCTCTTACCGTTCTTTATTGAAAGGAAATTACGTGCATATCGATAACGAGGTTTGTTAAATTGCATTTATCGCGATGTCTACAGCTATCAACATCAAGAGCTGCACCACGGCACCGTGATCAAAATTTATCACCCGAGTAGGTAGAACGTGCGATGCGGTAAAAATCGTTCTTGCCGCTTTATCCGTCACGGCTCCCACGTCCATGACACCGCAACTCGAGCGCACGATAATTATCGCGGCAACCATTCGCGTTCGCAGCAAAATCAATTAACCTGAAGGGAGTGGTGTCCTGGACATCGATCGGCTGAGGGGCAGACGGTAAAATCGATTGTATCACGTGTCGCGATCGAGTAATTAATGACTCGTGGCAGTGCGATTAAAGCTTGCGCGTCCGCGGTCATCCTGAATTACGGATGTTTTCCGCGACTTCGGCAATGGAAAACTTGTTAGGACAACACGCGCCGCATCGCTGGAAATGAAATCCGAAAACTAGGTCACCATGCGGCCTTGTCATCGCGAATTACTCGGAAACGCGGCAGAGATCGAACTTCCAAATGGTGTCGATATGAGAAGAAGATAAGTATCGAATTAAGAAATACGATGCTGTGTACTAACGAAATTATAATTACTTAATAGATAATTTGATAATGAGTACTTAAATAATATTTAATTGCTTAAGAATTTTTTAACTACAAAGTAGCATTAAATAATATTAATTAGTATTTAAATAATTATACTTTCTTACACTGAACAAAAGAATTCACACGGAGTTACACACGAAAAGATTACAGTATTCGCGTCTTTAGTTACGTCAGTTACGATATAACTACGGACCACTGTAATTCGCAAATGAGACTTTAGAAGCTGCGTAATCTCCAACATATATCTTGACTGAAAGAAATGAGACCCGACGGCGCTTATATAAAGAGAGGGTGAAATACCGCCCCTTGGTGTCTATCAGCATGGTTGGCTTAGTGCCTTTCGTATTACAGCTCTTGCACATAAAAGTGGTTAACTTCCATCGTTCTTTTCTTCCTCGCTTTATCTCCGAGACAGTTCTCGCAAAAATACAGATAATTTCACACGATTTCGCGAAATGTCTCGCGTTGAGGCCTCGTCATCTTCATTAAAATGATCTCTCCCTTCTGTGTAGCATGCATGGCTGCCGTTCGCATTCAATTTAAATTCTATTACCCGGCGACTTATTCGTGGGCTGTCAAGTTTGCGAGAGAGAAAGTTTCTTTTACTTTTCACATTTAAAGTAACGTGACAGAAAATGCTCGAACAGAAATTTATTCAAAAAGAAGATAAATTTTTCTATTATTTGAAAAAATTCGGCTCCTCGTACGTTTTATAATTCTTTTAGCATTGCCATCTCTTACAATAATTTTATAACTGCATATGTGTCAAATTTAATCTTTCTCCTAATTTTATAACAGATTATGATAGTTTTATTATAAAAAAAAATAATTTGTTAGCAGAATAAATCGTATCATTGAATCTCGTTGTATCAAAAGGCGACGAGAATATCGCGGAACGACCGCTAATTCCTTTATTTTTCAACGACATTAAGGTTGTACGGCAAACTGCGGATTAATAATGTTACAAAGCACCGTGATAAAACTAACTTTGCCCGCTGCTCGCCAGAGGAAGAAATACATATACGCAAAACTCGTTAATGAGACTGACCTCGGGCATGTCGCTGTAATTTGCCATTTACATTTATATTCTAATGTGTTTATAAAAAGTTTGCTTTTTACTCTATTACATATATATTAGAAACAATTATTCCGCATATAAAATATGATATAAAAATATAGTTAATGAGAAATTAATTTATTAATAATAGGAAACTAATAACTAATATAATCTACATTTTTGTGGTGTACATAATCATGGAATCCTTGTTGCAATACTTTAGTTACATTCGCATGACGTAATACTTTACAAGCGTATCGTGATTACATTCATTGATAGTATGCCAGAAACCACACGATAAACATCGCGGAATATATAGAATAACGCAAAATTTGTCAAAACCATTTTGCTCTGTTGTTTTGTATCTGGTGTTGCAAACAATGCTCCCAAATTTCATGGAAATTTACCAAAAAATCGTGCTTCCGTGCTTTGTAATTAAAATATTCATGCAGAAATATTTGTGTATGCATGTTAACTTGTATTGATTTCCTGCAGCTAAAAAAGCAACGCCTCATCGCGCAATTATTTACGCAATTGTTCATATAACGGTCGCGCCAGTAGTACACCTCTTATTCAAACTATTCCATCGAGAAAGTCATTGAAGCTCGTCGTCCTTTGCGCTTTTCCATTCAAAGGACTCTCGCCTTTTTATTCCGTGCAATCTTACGGGTTCACTAGGCAAGTGGAACGAGCTGTCTTCAATTTCTTGAAATTCAAGAATCTCGAACAAATGCGAGCACACGTACCAACCGTGGAGAATTCTAAATAAAGGTAGCGCAGACGTTGCATCGGGCCATCCTATCGCACGATAGAGATCGAAAAGAGCGCCCTCCTCAGCTCTTTCCTCGAAAAAGATACTTGCGAAAGGCAGGTTCGTATCTATCACAGATCAAAGAGGAGCATCAAAGATGAATTTAAGCTTCACGTCGCGGACGAGCAAGTCTATAAAAGGATCCAATCTGCTAAGCTCCACATAATTTTTTATCGTACATACGACTTTAGAGAATTACGTCGACACACGAAAAACTTATCAAGTTATCTGACACAGTTATATAAACCTGATTTTCATTATAAATTACGTCACGTATATCTTGCTCTCTTTCACTTTTCCTCTTTATGCTGATGAGACGAGAAATGGATTTTGCATTAGGAGATTAAATCTACCATAACGATGAATAAAGGTTTGTCATGGCCTAAATGAATCCGTGAACGCATCTATCACGATATTGCCATGACGGAAAATAAGGTCAACGATTTTCCTCCGTTTCCTTCAATTTTGCCGAAGCGTTAATGGATTCCACGATGAGTATCAGGCAGCGCTCTGGCTGTTCTTCTTTCGCGCGGAAATTAATACGGAACAATCAAGCAAATTATCCTTACTTTCTACCGCTGTTTATCTGGGACACATCGACAAGAGTGCCGGCAAGCGTCTGCCGTACCGCGCGTTCCCATTCCGCCTCGATTGCTCCCAATTGAATTTCACGCGAGTGAGTGTCGTAAAGTATGAGCGGCGTATCGCCTATTGACCAGTACTCTCGTTCGCACGCGCGCACGTGCATATACGTGCACATATGTATACGTGTATGTGTGTGCGCCTCGAATGACACGCGCGTGCAGAACCCGGAGGGCTTCTCGGGGCGCACCGTCGTGACCCTGAAGTGGGTCGTCCGCGACCCTGAACCGGAACCGAGAACGAAAGTGATGCGTCGCCGTCGATCCCATGCCTTAAGCCCATTTCACGTCTCCACTGCTACCACATCGGCGTCGCGGTTGCGCAATCGCGAATAGAATATTCATAGAATCACCAGTTTGTGGAAGCAAGATGGACAAAGAGAGAGAGAGAGAGAAAGCGAATTGTGACATCTACAGGTTCAGGAATCCGCACATTGAAATGCGTTGGCGCTGAAACGGTACCCATTTTTTTCACACTTCGGTTAATCGCTTATTTCGTGCCTGTCCAGTTATCTCCACGAAATGATCTTGATCGGACAAGGACGAATGAGAAATCGTCTCCAATTATGCTCGTGTCTCTAATATTCAGATTATTTAAAACGTGCACCGAAGTTTATTGGCATACCAATCGAGCCGATCTTCCAAAGGATTTCACTCCTGATATAGTGGGCGCTTACAATTACAACGAGTAGGTGCCTTGCCGAGAGCCGAAGAAGCTGTCGTTGCGGAATTCGCATCTAACGACACTAATCGACATATCGAATAAGTCAATGAATTTATGAGGAGAGATAATGTCATGCACAGTTCGCATTCTTCTCTCTATCATAAAATATTCCTGATTTTTCGGCGTCTTACGTGCCTGAAGGCTGAATCACATTTTTCAAACCTCGAATTCACCGAAATGGGACATCGAGAAACTCGCCTTGTCACATTAGCTAATCGGTAATCACCAATATAGCAAAAAAAATTACGCAAGAACCCTTAAGAAGTTAAGTAAATTCACATCAATCAAATCCGCGCGCGAGCGTACTAAGCGAACTAAATCGAAGAAAGTGCCGTAAACACATTAGAGAAAGAGTAGAAATCGCACGGAACTTGATCATCCACATTGCTACAGTGTACGCCTCGCGTGGAATCGTTCTCATATGGAACGCTCCAAAGGAAAGTAAATCGCCGTCGTGTGAAACGCCACGCGCGTGAAAAGTCACGCGCTTCTTCGTTACACCACAACGAGATATCCACGATTTATAAAGGGTCATTAAATATACAACGGCAGAATTAGAAATCGTGAGATACGTGTCTTCCTAAATAATCCGTGGCTAACAAAATGGCGTAATTAACGGTAAGCAATGATGTTTTATACGACTATGCTTAATTAATGTCGGACTTGCATGAAAATATCTGTTTTCGTAAAATTAACTGACTAATTTATGAACATGTTTAATCCATGTTGGTTTTCTTCATTTCAGGAAAGAATTACTTTATCTTTATTTCGTACTTTATTCGCTATTGTGGAAACACAATTGCCAATACAAAGTTGTAAAAAATTTGTAGCAAAAATGAGAAAAGCGCAGTTTCTGCAAATATCCCGCAATGAATAAATGAACAAACTAGGGAGTAATAGCAGAAAGCAGAAGCATCCATTTTAGACTTGAGGGTCCATTTTTGTAACTTATGACACTCTCTTCATGAAAAATTTTCTCGTAAAAGTATGCAAAGTGCAAAAGTATGTCAAAACAATTGATAAATACGGTTTAATTTTAAATTAGAATCATTTAAATTAATTTTAACTAAACCAATATCAATCAATATTAAACATTTAACTTGCAATTTAGAATTGCAGCGTAATTTGAGTTAAACTTAGTTAAATTGGAAAATTATTTATAGTGTATAAATTTCCAACTCTATAATATTTTCCCCCTTCAAAGAGCTAATATCGCAAATACGTGTATAAAAAATAGGAAAAATAGATAGTATCTCCTTTTTGTACTTATTGAGAAAGAGAAGAATCTCTCTTGGGACATTCTCTATAAACGACGGTGGAAAAGCAGATCGTCGTCGCGTGAAACGTGGAACTATGCGACTCTCTTATGTCCCGTCGTGACGAATTTCACGGTAAATAAAATACTGCGGCAAGCAGCGTGGAATAAAGAATAAGGAAGGAGATCTTGCGCAAGGGGCGCAGTGTAGGGTGCAGAACGAGCGACAGTTGAGACGGCGCAGCGGCTGTCGCCTCGTAAAATTTATGAAAGGATCACTTTAACAACGGCAGCGTACTTTCTTTTTAGTTGACAAAAATTAAAATTCGGATACGTTTCTCGTGGATTTAAGCAAGGAGATTTGTCTAAAGATATTAAATTGAAGAATGCAAAGAACATAATTTTCGTTCTATTGATAAAAATTATAACAAAGTTAATATAATTATGTTAAAAATAATAAGATACTATTTTTATTCTCATTGTATTTATTATTTATTATTTCTCTCAAGCATCAATTAGAAATTAATTTATTGACAACTGAAAATTAATTAAATTATGTCTTCAAGTAATAATTAGCTCGAGTTACATTTTCAATTTTTTTATAGGAATTCAAACGTGTCAATTTTCTTGAATAATGAACAAACACTGTCTACTCTGACAAGAGCTGCTGATGACAATGAAATTTGTCATAATAAGAGCACGCCACGAGAAGAAAAACGGATGGGCAAAACGTCCGTCATAATTACGGTAAAATCCTATTTGAGCGAACGCACTGACGCGTATAATTAAGAGCATCCACTGCCTCTTCGAAAATGTGCGTCCCGACGTGCTCTTCGCTTTCTGACACACTAGCTTCCGGAGAAATCGCTCGAAAAAACGAGATGGTGGGCAAAGAGAAAAAGCAAGATCCGACAGAGATTGGCTGCTTGTAGTCGGAGGTCATACATCTTGCTCGTAGCGAGAGATTCCGCCTCCCTTTCCGACGCCGCTAACGCTAACTCGGGGAGGAAGAAATGGGAAGTTGTACATATATCTTTCTCCTTCTCTTCGCGCAGATATCCCGCCGAAAATTAATTGCATGTTGCGCGCAGCGTAATTAGTAATTTTGTTCTAATTAGGGGAAATTACTCGCGGAAGCGCACGGAGGAAGGAGTACTCGCTGTTATTTATACACGACCAGCCGTGAGCTGTACAAGTGCAAAATGGAAGATTCACCATAATTAGTTTCCAATGTGAGAGAGCTGTGCTTTAGAGAGACCACATTAAGATGCTAATTACTATAATGAAGACATTCGGTGGTAAGTAATTGGATAAAAGTTAACTTTTTTGACAGTTACACGTAGCATACGAAACATTTTGCTATCTTTATGATAGAAAAACTTTGTTAAAATGAGTGAACCAAAAAGAAAATATCGTAGTAAATCTTAACTTACTTACTTAACTTAAAAATTCGATAAATCGCATTAACCCCATTTTTGCAGCAGCCGTGCATATTTAAGCTACTTGAAGCGCAACGGCTAACGTCACGACATTTGATTTTCTTACTTTGAATAAAGAAAGTGTCAGGTTTGACACAATTTTTCTGCATATTTGCGAGCGAACAGTGGCCTAATGTTTCTAGCGCGATCTCGGATGAAAAGGCTCCCCATCGCGCGCTATGATTTATAGGACGTGGATGATGCTTGTAAAGCGGCCATTGTTCGGTCCTTTTTGCAACGACAGCGTCGCGCAATTGTTCCAGCGCGCGAAGGGTGCATACTATTTTGAGCGTAGCCTGTCAACCACCGAAAATCGGTAGAGGAGAGCGAAAGGGATGCTGATAAACGAGCGGTACAAATGCGTGCGACGCGTTCGCGGCTACATAAAGCCACTTCTCGATCTATGCCGCTAATTAAAGATAATTGCTTGCAGCCGCACGGCGATATACGAAATATAAGTGAACGATAATTATGATACATCTCTAAGCTCTGTATTAGAGCACAACATAATTATCCTTGTAAATATGAAACGGAAGCACGAAATATCAAAGACCAGATAAAGTGCATTAAAAAAAAAGAAATCTCATAACTGGACACTGCAAACTCAAGAGCGATGAACGGCAGTTCTTATTGCATAATCTGTTTTAATTAGTCTTTAAACGCGTGATGATTTGTAGATTTAATATTCATAGACTCAATTCTCTCTTGTAAAAAGCAGGACGTGCCGTGTTTATTCAAGAAGGTAATATCGTCTGATGCATAATGTAACGCTTCCGCAATATGCAAGCAACCTGCTGATATTCAATAAATGGCCTGCATACTTAAAAGTATTATTACGTAATGAGATTCCATTGACTCGCGGAACGGAATTACGGTCCGCGAATTAAGAGAAGCAAACAAAATAAATCCAACGAGAAAACGAAAGAATCCTTTGTGCGCGCTCGCGTATTACGGACGAGCTATCGCGCGCGCGTTGCTCTTTAATTAAACAAACTACAGGAGCCAACAGGGGACAAACACTTGGCCGTCGTCTTCATTTTTCGATTCGCGCGGATGAATCTCGGATATATGCACTTCGGAGTGCAATAAGCACACACGAAAGCCACGATATGCACGATGAGCGCCGCGCGGAAAATGCGATCGCGATCCGCAAGGGAGCTTGAGCGGAACCGAAACGGGGCACAAATAACAGGAAACAACAGAGAATGCACTGGCGAAAACGCCGACGAATGGAGTGCACGTTGAATTTTAATTAGCCCGCTAAAAGGGACGGTACACTCGATTCGGTGACCAATTCAAAATTCCGTACTTTACTCGGTAGCATCGACAATCGCCCGAAATATTTCAGAAGAAGCAGTATCGTGCCGAGAAACAGACGACCAGGAGGCAAAATCGAACAGTAATTGCGATATAGTCTCTGGAAAAAAATTATTATTCTATGACAGCAAAAACATCGGTCGGACAATTTCCGAGGATATCATTGTGTATAAGTCCTACTCCGGAATTCTGTCATTTTTTGCAAATATCCGTGTGCTACATCGATGTACATTTTTAAAACGCATATACAGAACACGTAGAGAGCTACAAAGCGACGTGTGTATATATATAAACAGAGAAGGGGAGAGAGAGAGAGAGAATGTCGGCTTAACAAAGGCCGGTGCGATAAATCTCTTGGTTACGAGGGGGGGTTAAAAATTAACCCGCGCTTGATACTACCCGGCACCGCCCACCGCGTCTCCGCTATTTGTCATGATCTACGGTTTATTGTCCGAAAGGAATTTTCCGGCAAGGAAACTACGTGGAAAGGCGTGCGCAGCGTGCAAGCCGCGCGGAATACGCGCGATACCGTACGCGCGGAATTACCGAAATTCCTCTGCGGTTGACAATAACGATACCGTATCCCGGCCGAAAAATTCCGATATGCATTTTCACAAGACACTTGTTTTAACATACCGCAATTATTTCAGAGTGCAACAATGTACTGCTTACCACGTTGCTGCAACTGCAATTTTACACGGAGATACGTCCGCGAGTGATTCTTCGATAAACAGTTTTGTAAGACTTACCTAAAACAGAGAAAAGAGATTAATTTACATATTCTGAAATTTTTCGAGAGTCTTAATAGTATCTCAAAATTCATTCAAATCTCATTTATTCTAGAAATATTGCGCCTCTTGTGGATTTGCGTTTTACCACTTTCAGGATAAGCGAGCCGTATATCAAAACCACCATCCTCGACATCACTAGCTTTTTGATGTCCTTTTTCATATCCCCGCAAGCGCAAGCACCGCGAAAAGCTGCGCGTTAAAAATAATAAACGAGAATCAAGCCGCACAGCAGCGCGCTGTCTGCGGTGTTCTATCTCGGGATCTCTCCGAGACAGGAAGCGTTCGAAAATCCTGACTTTCTTTTCTATCAAGGACTCTCTTGGTTCGCAATTACTCGGAAACGGCTCATAAAATTTTGTATCCTTTTTTTCTGGTCGCTATCGTAAACTCGATATACTGTTTAATCGTGATTAACGCGCGCTGATGAGAGAACCTGGGCAAGAAATAAAATTAAAACGAACAACTACGCACTGCGGTAATGCGACGTATATTCAGATGTAGCTGTGCGTGTATACACGCGCGCGACACGCACTGTGTGCAGGAACATCTCCTTTCTCAAGCACTTCGAGCTTTATCTGGCTCTTCCCCTCTCGCCCTCCGTCACGGATTCCTATCCTTGCTATATTCTGAAATCACGTGCTATATTCTGAAATCGCGCGCAACGATAGAAAACCCACGAAAACCCGTTGCGAGGAGGATGCAATCGCGGTCACGCAGATCTCCGCCGAATGTTTTGTCCGGCAAAAATTTTTTCGGCGGATATCTCGTGCTGACCGCACGACCAACGTCGAACGGTAGAACAGGGATAACAGCGGAAGCCATTACGCATTCGTGTGGCTAAAGCAGAAAAAAACGCACGACACTCGTATCATACAGTGATTGCAAAGCGCACTTGTCAGACTACGATGTACAAGTGATTCCAAATAGAGACAATTTTGCAAGCATACATAAAAGTGCAAATTTTCGCTTTTTATTCAAATCAATAACAGTTCTTTTTATGATCTTCATATAAACTGATATTTTCCAAAAAATAAAAGAATAGTATTTGTGCAACGTAATAATATTTAATATTTAATATTTAAACATTTTATTTTGTATAACGCGATTATCGCGTGATAAATCCGCACGACAGATGCAGTCAATTGATGAAAGATACAAATGGACAACGCAGTAAAACTTATATCCAGATGCCATGTTACGACTATATCTAGTGACAGGAGTATATCCGATATTCGTATGACGGGAGTAAAAAATATTTTCCGCGGTGTGAAATCATCGAGAGAGGTTTCTTCCTTTCAAAAAATGTAACATATAATACATATGTATGACAAAAGCCCAACGCATAATACTCGTGAATAGGATAACAAGTTTATGAAACATTGCGCGCAAATTCCATAAAAGCTGAAACATTGAATATAATAAGGATCATAATTCTTATAATCTACTGATTATTAGCTCAATCAATTCAAATGCAGAAACTTATTCATTCTCATTACTCTTCGTAATCATGATCACTTTTGAAATTAGACAGAAATAAATTACAGAGAAGAGAATGCGCAACAGAAAAACAGAAAACATATCGAGTATTAGTCTCGGTAGCCTGGTATAGCTGCTTGTTCCATCGTCATTATCATTTATTATCTACATCTTTGTCTTCTTCATGCATGGGAGCTGCAGAATAAAAAGCGCGGGCAGCTGCGATTTTGCGTGTAAATCACAGGGCGGATTCGCGTTCGCGGGGAGAGTCACACGGAAAAAAAGGCAGAAAAGCGAGGTTCGGGTTGTGCTGTTCGTGTCTGCGAATGCAACCGGCTCATTACGCCGCATGTTTACGCGTGTGCACCAACGCTTTAACGCTATAATATAATCGCCTAGCTGAATCCCGCGGGGAAGCGAGAAAACACCGCGGAGCAAATCTCGTCCGCGTGGTCGGACCAATTACGCTGAAACGTTACCATACAATGCTACGCTACGAAATGTACACCCACGAACATCGTGCTCGGAATTATGGCAGGTATTAAGAGCATTAGGAAGCTATTGTCGCGTGGGCGTGCAACGTGCCGTACCAAATGCCCATGTAATTATTCGCTGTCGCATGATCAGGGAATATCGAAGCTGGCTCGGAACTCAACCGCATTCGCGTACAGGTGCATATTTTGAGGTGGTGCGATGGTGCGTCAAATTCTGTCAGCGAAATGCGCATACAAGAGAGCGAGCGAGCGAGATTCATGTCGTATCAGTAATCATAAAATATACGTATGACACACGATGATGTCGAAGCAACGGGAGTTACGAAATAATAGCGAGTCGAAATTATCGTAATCGTGATCGCGGTAATTATATCCTTCCTTTCATGAGTAAGAAAACTTAAAGTACTTCAATTCTGCGTTATTACACGTCGCTCTTCACGTGAATGTTGGAATTGCGTCCATTTTACAGTCGCCTATACCAATTGGAATAATGATGAATAAATTCTACGCGAGTTACGCGAGCAGATGCACTCGACGATATTTCGCGTCCACGCCGCGTTAAAGCAGACAGATGGGAGCGGAGGGAGATATTAAACTCTTAACTTCACTCCCCTTTAAGAAAATATTAACACATAAATGTACTCTCGTACTCGGCCCGTAATTCAATTCACGCTGGTACTCGCTTTGTAAGGGTTTATTCTTTCATTTTCCATTTAATTACGGATTTTACATCAGAACGGTGCTGTGTTAAGCCGATCAGTGATAATAATGCTCGAGAAGGTGCTTTGATGGTAAAAGGATATATGGCAAAAGCCGATGAAAGTTTAGAACAGTATTTCCTCCTATCTCCGTATCGGTCGTAGTACCTCGAGAATTTCATTTAGATAGCAATCACAACGAATCGGCTTTCAGTTCATGCTTGGAAAGACAGTATTATACTCCAATTCCATCAGTATCTGAACAAACGAGAAAGCCTCTTCTTTGGAAATAACATTTTTCCAAAGTAATAAACCGTTTAACGGACAGCGTGATACTGAAATAACTGTGAAACGTTGTGTAAAAATTATTCAAGAAATCAATACGGAAAAATCTGAAGTAAACTAAATGTAAATGAAAAACAAATACATCAATATGAAATAAATAGTTCCAGCAATTATTGCAATAATAAATACACGAGGAAAGTTTCTTTAAAAGTATACACTATGCTATAAATCGAAAACCGCCAAGAGGAGAGGCGTTTGCAGCGAGCAAAATAGTTTAGTTATGCGAAAGAGAGCCCAGTGAGTACCTTATAGCGGAAAAAGAAGAGAAAAAATGTATTTGCCTTAGCGGGAACTCGCGCGGCAGAATTCTGAAGAGTAGCAAAGAAACGGTTGGCAAAGCAAACGAGTTACTTAACGAAGGTCCAAAACTTCTTGAGAACCACGGAAATGTTCGGAAGAGAAAAATTAATGCGGTCCGTTGCGGTAACATTCTTTCCCAAAACCTGAACTTTAAAGACACATCCACTACTCGCGCAATCACGGATGGACCTCGTTATGCAATTAGAATTCAACGTCCTCTTCTGTAATTCAAGTGAGAGCAAGATGACAGAATCTCTATGAGTCTTGAAAAGAATAATGTTTAAAAATATAAGATTCTCTCTCTTTATTTAAAAAATTATTATAATTTATGTCGAATAATGGAGTTGTGTAAATAATAATTATCTTACACAAGAAATCTTTTTATGCAACATTAAGAAAATTTAAAGTTTCTTCCTGTCGAGTCGCAGAATGATTAAATCAACTTTAAGTAAAAGAAGTACGGGATTAGCGATTGTTCATCAAACACAAAGGAGCAACTGACGCTTTGCGAAACTTTGTAACACGGGGACTGTCAGCACAGAAGTGTTAAAATGCAGAATTAAAGTACTGCCGACTCATACGTATTCCCAGAAGAATCAGCATTATTAATACGGGGTCGACTTAGCCCCAGCAGGCAGGTACGCGGCAGCTGGCAGAAAGAAGAAACGTACAATTAAACCGTACGTCGTCGGGCGCGCACGTTTTGCTTTAATTAGTCCAGATTTCTCTTGGCCTCACGAAGAATACCAAAGCGGCTTCAACCCCTTTGTCTGGCGACCTAATAAAGCCCTCAGCACGTTCATCCCCGGCGAGAATTTCTTCCGCCTAGAAATTAGCCGTTATATCATGCTTTCACGCGCTCACACGGACTCGTCTGACAGAAATCTACGGGAAAAGATACGACATCACAAGAAATGTTAAAGAAACAAATCAATCATGAAATTAATCGAGCATGCATTAACTAACAATAAGAAGCAGTTATCTCGATTTCACTGATATCGAATTTCTTTTCCTCAAAAAAATATTGTCGAGTGATACAAAGTTTCGTTAGATATAATTATTTATAAAGAAATTTTTTGTTTTTTACGTATTAGATATATCATCATTTTCAATCTACTGTTATCCAATAATGTTTCTTTACATTACGATTACGCGACACAACTGTTATCTCAAACAATGAAACGTTATCTAGGGAACCTAAACATATTTTCCGAGACCTAAATGGGAGTCGTATACCTTTCCGACCCCGATTTTCTCCGCGCGTCAATTGCTGCTTCCACTACAGCAAAACATATAAAAGCAGTAATTGGCACTGGTCCCACAGTGCACAAACAGGAAATATTATTCATTGAGGTCGTCTGATAGCTTGACTCATCCGCTCAACTTTTTATATACTCGAACTTCACACCGCGAGTAACATATAAAAATAGTCGTACAACGAGATACAAGATTAATAATTATTTAATCGAGTTTCTTAAAGATTATTTGAGCGAAAAGTGTTGCATGATAATATTCGCCGACGAGAAAATTTTCGTCGTAAAGTTCGCCAACATTCCTTAGTTGCTCGATAAGAAAAAGCAAATAAACTTTGCAACTTTCTTTCGCCTTGCTCGGTCCCGGTGGCACCCTTATTTGTTGCACGAAAAGGGAGAAGGCGCAAAGATGTAAACGCGCCAGGGTCGCCACCCTCATTTCCGTAACGTCATTTACAGGCATGCTGGAGGGTAGATCGACTGGAGGGTAAGTCGATTGTAACACTGATTGTTGTCAAAACGGTCGCGAAAAATTGTAGATACGTGGGACAACTCTTGTTCTATTTATCTAACCATCAAAAAGAATGCAATTTATCTCGCAAGATGCCTTCAAAAATGCATTAACACATTTTCTTTATCTTATTATATTTAATGGTCATTCTTTTTTATTGTAACAAGATAATTTCAACAAGAACGTATGTATTAGGTCATTAATTAATTCAGATCGCGTTTAAATGACGATGAATCAAACTGAACATATATTTATGACAGCACAACATAGCTTGTCCTATGTTAATTTTCTAGCAGAAAAAGCAACTTTCAAAAAACACAACCCAAATTCTCCAAAATATCGCTACAATATTTATATTTAGACGCAATTACTTAGTTAATAATCTAATAACAATAAGTAAATAATACTTAGAGTGATGTTATTTTTCTCTTTTATCAAGATAATCAACACTGTAAGGGGTCCTACATTCTTGTTAGAAGCATTATTACGATAGCAGAATATGCATACAGCGCGAAGCTTTCGAAAGATAATTTAGTATGATATTTTAATACACTTAATACAAGAGTTGGATCTTAGCGGTTTATGGCGATATAGCTTATTTTATAGGATACGCGATAGATGATGATAGCGCTGAAACGTATGAAGCGCGGAGTGACATTCCGGAAATTAACGATTTCTAGTTGCTGACAAAGCCGGATTTATGGACCAAGCCGGTGCGCGTAGGCGCTTTGGGTACAGAATCGGCTGCTTTAATGAACTCCGGGCAATCCTCCGCCTAACCCTCATGTCGCGCGCAATATACATACGTTCCAGCCGCAAACTCAGTTCCGCAACGGTGCCGATTCCTGACGAACAGACGTGCAATTTCAACGCGAATGCACTTCAATGAAGGCACGCGAAACGCACTGATGTAAATCCAATACTTGAAATCTTGAAAAGGCATAAAAATTTTAACATCGTTTGCAATTTTTAATTTCATTTGCGCATTCCTATTTGTGTGTGTCTATTTCGCTTTTATCTCAAAGCGTAACGAAATACAAGGCTATCAAAAAATAGCCAGCATCCAGCTAGAAACTATTTCGAGCTTGTTAAAACGGATTATTTGTATTTGTTCGTTAAAATAGTTAAAACGATTAGAACAATCTTTCCTTATCTATCTTACGACGTTATTCGCGATGTATTACACACGAGCAAAATCGGAAAGATAATGCGACTTGTTTTTAATTGAAGAAATTAACAATAATCAACATTTACGCATGAAATGTTTCACATTTGTTTTACACGAGCTTTCCCGCAGAACAATAATTCACGCCAACGGAGCTGCGTACGCGGAAATCTCGACTCTCCAACGTCCACGGTCCTGCGTATCGTGGTGGTTCGTGCAATTTCCGGTTACTTAGCCAGCCCGTGTATTTCCGCGACAGGGCGCAGTGGAAAAAGGGTCGCATGGACGGACGGACGAACTGACGGACGGACGGGCACACATATATGCACATTTGCCATCACTTTATAGAGGCGGTGTGGAAACGCGGTAGAATATGCAGCTTGGTGCAAGAGAGCAAGAGATGGTAGAAACGAACGACTGGCGCGCTCGCACATACCGGTGCATGCATATGCAGATTTGCGGCCCTTCGAGGACCGCCTTGTTACCGGTCGACCGACCGACCGACTACGGAGCGCAAAGGCCATACGATCCCGCATGCCAGTTATAGACATTAACTAAATATTTGCGCGGGTCGGAGCCAGAGCTCTGCCGCGCACGAGAACTGTCTGGGATTAATCTAGGGTGGTACGTTAACGGGATGCGGGATAAGGAAGATCGTTCTCATGCACAGAGAAGACCCGACCAAACCGGACGGCAAGCCGACCGGCAAGCCGACCGGAAAAGCAGGGACGCGACTCGAAATGAAACGACGAAATGCTAATGCTGAATCTGCAACGGTGATAACCTTGGTTAAGTATAGCACAGTGAAGGAGGCAGCAAGAGCACGAAGTAGATGATCGTTTCCTTTCGAAAACATTTTATAGATTTCTAACATATTTTAAACGGCAAATATTTTAAATAAATCGTCATTTACATTTATGTTACTGAAATGCACATGAAAGGATCGATGATAGGAAGTTTTGAGCGTCCCCATTTCGCTACAACACTAGATATTTGATCTTTAACGATTTACAGATACCACAGACAGATAGATTCTCTAATGTAATTCCATCAAGTCGAATCAATTTCATGACAAATAACATGACATAATGATAGCTCCACTAGACAACGAAACCGTTCGTTACAATATCGCGAAACACGTCAGCGGCGGTCTGGTTATCTATTGTTGACATAGTGATGACGGATCAATCAACGGCAACTAAACGTGGATGTACATTTAAATTGATTGAGTGCTACTGTTTCGCTATTGGTTAAATGATACAAATAACAGGAGATTTGCACAATTAAATTAATAGGTACATGTCCCATTGTATACATGAACACGCTAATGAACACGTGAGTAATTCCATAATGCTATTTGTAACGAGAGTGGCAGAAATACAGTTACATGATAAATGCAGTATTAGAATTTCATTCTCTAATTAGAGGAAAAAAGAGACAGAAGAAGAAAAGAACATATGAGCAGTAATGATACCTTGATAATATCTCTCATTTAGTAATTTAATATATAGTACAGAAATTTCAATTTCTTTCTTTCGCAATATCAAGCAATTTCTAAAATTCACCTCTTTCCTCTCGATTGGAAAAATTATGCTACAGGTTATACGTAGAGTCAAAATTTCCAGAAAATCGTGGGATTTCGCGATTTGATCTGCCGTGGCGCGTTTTATTTTTCACTTTTAACAAGCGGTCATAGACGTCATTCCACTGGGAGGGAATATCTGGCATACCCAATATTGCGATGGTATGCGCAGGATACGGATGCACGTGCGTGTCGTAAGATACACGTGCACGCACGTATACCAGCAAGATTTCGTGTTGATCGTGCACACGCGCGCATGAGCGAGCGAATCGGGTCATCAAAGTGGCACCCATTTCAAACCGGTCCTCGGAGAGCGGATCACCCCTATTTTATGGACACCCGCGTACACGCACACAATTGCGAACCGGTGTGCCCGCGAGGGGACGCGAGGGTTTACAATTATTATCGATCGTACGACCGTGTTCGAGCGATTTTACACACACACAGCATCGGAGACGAGAATGGGAATTCTCGAACAGCCGGTCAAACAAGTCCATGGCCAAAATGGTCTTTGCCGAATATCGCGTGGGGACACTCGTGTTCTTTTTTATTCTTTTATAGGAAGCTCGATATATTATATTTTTAAGATCATAATTTTTATTCTTTTAGTTAATTGTATTTCATATGTATACGTAATTTATGGTAAAATGATAGATTAGATCAATTTTTATATAGATCAATTTTTTGATTGAAAGATTATAAATATCAGAAGCTTCTTTTTACCAAACTAAATGTATCGTATATCTTGTGAACTCTTTTATCGCATGATGTTTATAATATCGACTGATTTTCTAACTATGGAAATCACTGGATTGCATCAATACTTGACATCGTCGAGTATTACGTCGCGCCTGTACACGAATGACGTTGCGTTTTGCTCATTGCAAACTGTACGTGTACGTGAAATAACGAGTACCGTTCGCTACATGTGTTCGCGAGTTACGCGCGAGACAGGAGCGTTTTTGTCCCATAAATAAGGCACACTCTCGCTGGAAGCAACGCTTGATAATCGCCGTGCTTTTATGGTTTAAGAGAATATGTAGCGTACACTATGCTATATACTGTGATAAAAGATGTATGCGCAATACATGATATGCAATTTGCCTTTACAAAATTAAGCATTTCCACATGCACGGCTTTTCTTTCATATTGAATTTTTATGTTTTTACGGATTGCTATACATTTTTTGGAGGCATAAAGCTTTTATATTTTTATTATTTAATATCTGATATTGTTTTATGGAAATATATAAGGATTTTATTTCGATTCAAGTGCATTTCGGTAGAAAATTTATAGAGTTAGTTTTTAGATAACTTTTTAAATATTAAACATTCAAAATTTACACTTCTCTAGCTATAAATATTGCGTTTTTTATTTTTCATATCTATCTAAAAATTTATTTCCACCGTTATAATAACAAGGGATTATGACCAATCAGTTTATCGATCAGATTACATGAATTTACTAATAAGCAGATAAAGTAATCTACATTCCTCTCGATTAAATAAGTGGAGCGAAGCACAGATTATAAGCTGCAACATTTCCAATATTGGCCATATTGGAAGCCAATTATTGAATATCAATTTGTTGCATAATAAATAACGTAGCTAAAAAGGCAGACTACTGTTCGATGTCATAAATAAATAGCACAAATAAATATCAATTAATTGAAACCTGTGCAAAACACTGATGTGATAAAACCAATAAATAAACTCGCTTGATTAGCTGCGGTAAAATTTACTCTTTAATTTGATATGCAACACGTTTCGATAAACGTTTTATTAAAAAATATAAAATATCAAATACTACCCTTATATAATATAATATAAGGCGAAAAATTGTAATATTTAAAGAAATTTAATAAAGTTCCGAATAATATTTTAGTAACGCAAAATAATACATTTTTATTTAAATAAAGATATGGAAGAGAGATATAACGCAAATCTGATAAAATAGTATTCTATCATCCTTCTCAGCTTTCTGCATAAAATAAATCAAGATATTATGCACTGATACTGATGGATATACAAACTAACTTACTCGTCTGCTCTCATTGGGATGATTAACATCTGTCTTTCATATGTAATGTAATATAACGGATGTTGCGCACACCAAGTTGGTATTGGTGTCACCAACGTGAAAATGGCGAACGCTGCGAGCGTGTGCCCTCCGCGCGGTACATACTCTCCGGTATTTTTTTCTTTCAGGAGTGGCGCGGGCAAGGAAAATGCTCCTTTTAATTATAAAACTTGTTTCACACGCGACACTTTGGCGAACAAACCAGCTAATAAATAGAACTTATCCACGCTTACAAAAATGACTTAATACGTGCAAACGAATCTGACTACCGCTCGTTGCCAGGATCGGGGCGTTGGTCGCACGCATCTACACACGGCTCGCGAGAGCTCGAGCGAGAAGAAGCACGGAAGGGAACGAACGCGACCGAAACGGTACGGTGATACCTGAGCGATGACAGACGCGTCCGAACGGAATATATGTTACAACGAACGCGAATGGGCGCGAAACTTATACATCCTTTTTTTCATATATTCGCGCCAGATAATTTATCATATATATTTTCTTTTTACTGAAATTTAGTTTAACCGCGTTTCCAATTAATGTAAAAACAGTCTTTCGAATACAATTTTCAAACCAAAAAGAATTATATTTCGGCTGAGGAAACAATGACCTCTTCCATATCTCCATCTTCTTCGCGAAGCGAAATAAAAGAGAGCATTTCCATGTAACGAGACTGAGGAGAGAGAAAAGGGCGTTATGACCTTCGTGAAGAATTTATTCGAAAATGTGCCATTTCGTTGAAGTACCGCAATGTTCCGCCGAAGCGACACAACGATGATTCGATCGCTCTTTTACGTTGCATTTTAGATATAAAGCGCTACCAAGTGTATGCCTGCTGCGAGCAATTTTCTTTAGTGCCTCAATCTTATTTCGATCGCGAGCAGAACGAAAACTAAAATATGGATTGATATGAATTGAAGTAGCTGCATTTTCTCGAAATAATTTAACTGTATTTTAGCTTGCATATTGCACTGCACAAAAAATAGCACAAAACTAAATATTATAATATATTATAATATAATATATAATATAATATATACAGGGTGTCCCGGGTTTTAACCGACAAACTGCGGGAGCATATTCTACTAGTGGAAATAAGAAAAAATTCTTATATCGAGTTTGCTTAGAAATGCTTTATTACAAAGTTATAAACCAATATTGAAAAGAAATATGAGATAAGTAACAACGGATTTTTTCACAAAAATAAAAATTATGTACGCAATGATTTAGTGACGCATTTCAAAATGTTGTCCTTGCACATCGATACAAGCTAGACATCGACGTAGTACAGAATTTGTTACAGTACGACATTCCTGAAAATTTTGTTGCATCTCAGTAACTGAATTAGTAATTCGTTGCTTTAAATCTATCTGGTACTCTCCTGTTAGGAAATCTACGTTGATACTCTCGTACGGCAGCTCGTGCATTTCCGTCACAGAATCCGTACACGAAATGAATATCAGTGTATTCCTCATTTGAAAACACTTTTGGCATTCTGATAGTAATTGCTAGTTGACACGACGATTGAAATCTAACAGCTACTGTTGTGAAAGTAACAATCATACTGAATCGTTTCAACATAGTGAACATGAATACATGTGAATACACATAACATAAACATCTTCGACCTTCCAAATTCTACACTATGTTCCGTTGTTACTTATCTCATATTTCTTTTCAATATTGATTTATAACTTTGTAATAAAGCATTTCTAAGCAAACTCGATATAAGAATTTTTTCTTATTTCCACTAGTAGAATATGCTCCCGCAGTTTGTCAGTTAAAACCCGGGACACCCTGTATAATACTATGATACACACGTTCTCGTATGCAGAAATTAAACAATAAAACTAATTAAACTAATTAAAAATATAAAACTAAAATGTAATACTACACAATAGATCGATACGTCGCGTCGGGGAGGTAACGCACGCAAAAGAAAAGAGTACGCAGCAGGCACGATTAGTGCAATCCCTAAAGTGCACCGGAGAACGTCGCATTGCTTGATTTGGCTTGCATGGTGTGCACAAGTGTAGACGGGGTAGAACACACACAACTTCCGCCGGCAAACACGTAAAACGCGTATCAAGGCTGTTACTTGAGTAAAACCCTCACTGTACGAGCAACTACGCATGACACTTCAAACAACGATGATTTAATCAAGCAACGTTACGAAAGCGGCACTCGGCAGTGCTTCGATTGCGGGCTGCCATGCTTAACGACCGAATCGTTTCCTGCAGGTTAACGCGATTAGTCCGCCCCATTAGCGCGCTCGCGTTTAAGCGCCACGTCGCGTCGGCGATTACGAGGGGTGAGTCGGGTCAGTCACCGCGCGAACACAGTCTTGTAGCTTCTCTCTCTCTCTCTTTGTCTCTCTTTTCTTTCCCTGTTCTTCCTGTCTTTCTCTTTGTTTCACTTTGCAAGACATTCGATGCTTTAACGACTGAAAAAATACTCCCACTCGAGGAAGGACGACGCCCATGAGAAGAGATCTCTCGAGTGAATTTTACTACCCCTCAATAAATGCGCGGAGACACGGATTCCTTGGTCGTCGATATTCGCGATTAAACGGCGACGGCGAAATTTATCGCGCTCGAGGATAGTCTCCTCAACGTCGAAGCGTTTTCGTGGATTCTGCAGTTTCGCTAGTGAGCGATTAACACGAAGCGGAATCGTACGGTTAACGTGTTGCACTACGTAGTTATTTTTTCATCTCGTGTGACTTGATTTAAGCACACAATTTTATTGTTCGGCTCAATATAATCAGTTAATGTCGCCAGAATTTATTGTTCGGTCCGATTCAACTTCTATTCGAGAAAAGTCTATAAATTTGTAAATGAAAGCTGGCGATACATTGAGACACGCTGCATAATCGTGACTACTTGCAGCAGCAATCGCTTTCACTGCGCGTTAAATGATTGACAACGTCGATTCGTTTCATCACGAACGATTAACGAGGCTTGATGAGCGCTGGCAGATCGGAAGGATTACGAGTCGCGGACGAGTAAGCAGTTCCCGTGTCATTCGGGAAGTGCAAGTGACTCGGTGACGTAAAGCCGTCTGCAGAGTGATAGTAACATCGGTCATTCACCGTGGGATATCGTCCGAACTCCTCAACATGTTGCGTATGCTCGTGCAACGCTACGTCACATTGGATCACGAGTTCATAGGTATCGCACGGTAAATTCGCGCTAAAAGCGCGACGATATCTGCCAGATTGCAGACTGCGATTTGATACATAAACGCTACGTAACGCCGCAACTTGATATACAACTCTAACGATAGCGCTTAACGAAAAGGTCAATAAGTTCACCAAATATCAAGAAGCGTTCACTTGATTACGCGATCGGTTTGGCCTTTTCAATTTAATGCACGTTAATAGCGCAACTACTTCGACATAATTATTTGATAGATGATTTGATTATTTGATAAATTTTTTATAGGAATCTTGAACAATACTAAGATAATATTATTTACTAAGATAACATTATTAGAGTGACAGCATTATTCAATGACATACAACAATCCTCAGTCCTTGATAAAAACCGGAAAATCCGAATGAAAGTTATGTCTCGATCAATCTTCCGTGGCTTTTTAAGAGTAAATACAAGTTCCAAGGGAACGGTGCCGCATACGTTCATATTATCCGCGCTATTCGTTTTATTCTCGGTACTCTTTTCCACGGTTAAGCTAAAAGAATTGATGTAGTTGCGCCGCGAAATCTGAACACGTCATATTTTTCATGAGATTAAGCTTCATAGCCCCAAAATTGACGGAAAGTTGGCATGTACTGTTACTTCTTGTAAACTTGAGTCGCTTTTCATTATTCACTGGCGGGCCACGAATAACAAGTAGAGAACTGCATGCAGCTTGGTTTGTCCAGCGCGGACTGAAAATACCCATGTTGTAAGTTGCAACACCCTCGAAATAGAATGACTCGGTGTTTACGATTTAACCTCCTCCACGCGTATCACACATCACGGAATGCTCGAACATTATGCCACCTGCAGTACGTGTACGTGATGCTGTTGCCTTTACGTGGAATGAATGAAACAACCACACACGCTCTTTCTGGGCTCAATAGCCCCAATGTTTCGTAATTTGTCAGATATATGGATCATTTCGCCCAGTCAACAAATTATTTAAATAAATTTAAAAAAAGATAAATTGGCATTTGTCACGGCATTTATTTTATATTAGCAAAATTTACGATCTTAAGAGAAGCTTCAGATCAAAAATTGAATACACTGTTGTAGCTACGCAAAGATTTGCTAGCCACGGAAACCAGTTCAGTACTACTGCATGTAGCGCCCGAGGCATGGCGAATGACGGTAAATAAGCGCACGTGAATGTAGTTTCTTTGGTTTATTTGGTGTTCACAGCAGAGTCAACGGCACGACACGATTGAAGACTGCACATGTACACAAACGTTTATGCCCGTGATGTCGCATGCTTGAACGATTGCGAACATCGATCTCTGAATTCCGTCCCATTCGCGGAATAAATGCAGGTTCTGCATGTTAATGCGATTTTGTCACGAACGGACTTCGTCATTATCGCGGCTGCAAAACAAATCGCGATCGGATCTCGGGGTGACCGACCGCAGTCTTGGCCGATGTACAAGTAAGATACCACGATCCGCGAGTTGCCGAATCCTCCGTAATGTGTGCCAAATTTTAATGAGCACACTTGGCACCCAAAGTAGCTCCTTCGATAAAATCTGTTTAAGTATAGATTATACGGCGTGCTCACTGAGGAATATTCGCATCTTATTGCAGGCCTAACAGACTCATTCCTGTTGCATAATTTTTCTCTCCTTGCTGACTTTTATGCAAAATATTACATAGTCTTTAGAATACCGTGCGCGCGCGAACGCAAAGCCAACGTAATCGCCTCGTGTGTACGTACTCTCGAAATTTAGAAGGGCGCGAGTCCGGGACGACAGCGCGTTCTCTTATGGATTAAGTAATTTGGAACAACTTCTCATAATTACGTAACTCGCTAACGCAAATTGAGGCGTAACTTCGCATACTTAATTGTAACTCTAATCTATTCCAACCTAATCCAAGTCGCTGTCACGCAGTTCCGACTTCCGAGTTGCGAAGGAGAAAACGCCTTGTAAATTAGCACGTGCAAATTTCATTATATTGTGCGGCACGATACTAATTATTCGTACGACGATTCCAATTTCGACTGATAATCTTTGCGATCTAAATTTTAAACAGCAAACTTGCAGCAACTTTGATACTTTGATGATATTGCAAAAATAAGCACGTTCAATGCACGTTAGTGTCTCCAGAAGAAACGCGAACACTATTCCATGCGTCATCGTAGCAACAAATGACACGTAATGATAGCGATTGATTACAGATATTACTAACCCAATTGCAGACAGTATTACGGAATTAGGTGTGGAACTTCGGTGGGTGAATCACTGAACCGTCAATAATTTATATAAAATATAAGCATATCGGGCATTCTACGGAAACCCTACGCCAGAAAATCGCAGTACCTCGCGTCTGCCCAATGAAGCGTCCCGCGTTTTACGGTGGCATGAACGCGCACGTACGGATTGGTCGTGCTGCACGCGATCAGGCGAGAGTAGCCGGTTGGAACGAACCATCGTAGAGACCATCGCGCTCTGTCATTGTTCACGTTGCATTGAACATTTATTATGTTTAACGTTACATTTACCTCGGGATTCGTTCAGGATTCGTTCGCTTCCCGAATTCGATATAGCACGTGAATGCACTGCGCGATTATACCGAGTCTCGTAGCAGCGACCACGCATTTAACTCATACAGTTCTATCGTACATCGGACATATCAACTCTGCGAGTACATCATTAACTCTTTTGCTTTAATGATGCAATACTTTCTTGTTATTAATATTATTTATCTCTTATGTAGCATACCATACACTTGTGTGCTTAAACTATATCTGAGTTATTTGATTAATAAGTTAGAAAGAGGATTATGTGAAATCATGTTTATTGTTTGAACATTTAATCGTAATTTTCTACTAAATCGATATGGTAATATTTAAATATTTAATAATTGCCCTATGCTAATGCATATTGTATATTATTAAATTACATATCTATATTCAATTAATTATAAATAAATATATAAAATTATTATGAACTATATATATTATGCATTATATATTATACATATTAAATTAATAACAATATTTACGATGATCTGTAATAATTGTGAAGTGTTTCTGCGAATCTAATTCTACTCATTGCATTATGCAATCAAATTGATTTATTTATCTAATTATATGTTGTACGAGCAAGTCTCTGAAATTCGAACAGACAGAAAATCAGAATCCAATTGAGGTTGAGATACTACGATCTAATTTGGCCACGTGGCAGATAAAGGCATTGCGTACCGAGGGTCGGAGACAATCGATTTTTTTTCCCTACCACTGTCGTGCTGGATACTGCATGGAACGCGGAAGTTGATCCCGTAATACGAGCATAAGGTCGATGTATGCCGCTTCAGATTTAAAATACAATCGAGCACCGTATGTTTATTCTCACAGAAATAAAAGCATTAAAAAAAGATATCATTAGAAGAAGGAAACATTGAATAATTCAATTTATATATACTTATATAAATTGAATAAGAAATATTAAAATAATACAATAATGTCTAATAATGTTGAACAAACAGATTTTATTCTCTTTTCGAATCTCTCTCTCTCTCTCTCTCTCTCTCTCTCTCTCTCTGCCTTCTTTTTAGAAAAATTACTGTAATATTATATCGTCAAGCAATGTCTATATATTAAAATTATAAAAATAAAGAATAATAAATCTGAGAGAGCATCATAAAGATCATTTTGTGATCTGCAAAGATATAATGTATGAAAACTGACGGACTGCAACAAGTTTACGCAACCGTGCCCGCTCAGCATATAATACGTTTAAACGTTAAAGTTATTTGGAGAGGGAAATCCCAGCGTAAATATAGAACGCTTTTAAAAATTACATGCAGACCGCAGCAAGAAATTTAGTGGAAATATATGTTCTAGCAACATAAATATGTTTATCAAATTTCTCCATGCTGGGTATACACACATACTTTTTCTTGCAAACTTGATGGAAGTGCAAAAATTAAAACATGATTAGTTGCGCTTTTTCCAAAATTTATTTGCAAAACGTATGCGAATATGCGAATAAAAATTATAAAACAAAATACTAAAATAGCAACTGACATATTTTCCCGCCATTTCAAAATTCGGACTAATGAGTGCGTTCGGAGTGTCAGGTTATTCGATCGAGATATTTAAATTTTGTACGTACTTCATACGCAAATTTTTTGAAATATTTATTTTTCCATATTTTTTCTATTACAATAAAATATATGGCAACAATTTGCGTAAACAATTGTGCAACATTACAGAAAGATAATGGAATTCAACATGCCACAAGCAATATGCTGCAGTTGCTCTAAAATTTTGGGTCGCCATACTTTTGTCATATCTCATCACCGTAGACACTCGTGACATTTAATGACGTTTATCGCTGGACTGCTCCGAAACCACGACGAATTCATGACACGAGAATCAGCTGAGATGAATGAATCTTACCTTCGTGTCCCTGGACGTGTGGTAGTAGTAAACAAAGGCGAACATCCACGCGCATGACAGGAGTAACGCGATCTTGACATTCCGCCGCATGGCTGCACCGATCCTCGCCGTTTCGCGTCTCACGTCTCTCGTCCCGGCCGATCCGGCTGGCGCCCCGTTTATCCCCGGTCCTTCACCACAAACCTTCGTCCTCGTCCTCGCTCACGGAACGGAGCACGCACACCCGCGACCGAGAACGCGGTGTAACACCACGAATTACCGCTAACGCACACGCACCGGCAGCCGAAGCCATACTGCCCGAGACTCGCCGAGTGCGGTGACTATAATGCTCATCCCCGTCGCGCCTTGGCCGCCGCCACCTGCTGGTGGCGCGTCGAACTTGCACTACACCCACGCACCGAAGGGCGCCAGATTTCAGACGCACGATGAAGCAGTGCGGAAAAAATTTCAGCCACAGTCCATCCCCGATGTCGCTTTACGCGGAAACCAAATTCATTTTTTACTGTTTTTTACGTACGGCGATCCTGCCACGGTGTGCGAAAGCTGTGTGTGCTTTTACGTGGGAGTAATGTACAGATTTCTCCCTTTCCTTCATTAACACAATATATTTATGCAATATTAAAATAATTTTAAGTGTTAATACTTCTTCAGAAAGGAAAAATGTAAAACGATGTAAACTTGACTATATGTATGTATTTGTATGATGCGGAGAGGAGATGCATAAATAAATAGCGCAATGCGATTAATTTAATTGTTTGATAAACCGATAAATATTCTTGATTTTCAAAAGAAGAATCAATAGATTTGAAAAATGTTGAAAAATACAGAATAGTTTGCAAATGTACTTTATTGTACGTTGATGTAATTATAAAATCGATTAACGTACATGAGCAAAATAAATACTCTAAAAAGTATCTCCGAACTTTAAATACCGCGTTACTTTTGAACGAAATTCAAGTCATATCTGACCATGACAGAAAATTCATTGAATAAAGCAATAATATTATTTAACATAAATTAAATTGAAATTTTCTATATATGTATGAAATATTAAATATAATATTTAATTAATTTAGAGAAATATTTAAACCTTTAATTAATTTTCCTATATATTTCCCGCTTTATGTCTATGAAAAAAATAATAGATATATTAAAATAGGCGAATTTTATATTAAATCTGCATATAAAAACATTGCTACATTAATTTTATTTTATAAAATCAATAAAATATTTATCGTCTAACAGTTTTTGCTTGTATTAAGAATTATTGCGCGGTACATATATAAAATAAAATTATATAAAATAAAATTTCTATAAAATAAAATTACTTCGAATAAATAAACGCACCGAAAACAGTTTGATGATAAATATTTTCATAACATTCGGTGTACTTATCGGACACAGATTGTTCGTGAGCTTTTATGTTAAATACTATAGTCGGCATACGTAATCTACATAGCGAGCGTAAATCGATATAGGGTGGATTTCGATAATCTTCCAAATACGCCCACTTTTAGAGATGCAGACGCCCGCAATGCCGATCTCACGGATCAGTCCGTTACGACCTGTCTTTTCGGCAGGAGTTCCCCGAGAGTTCAACAAGGTATGCCAGGATAATATTTAACTTGCTAAGTTTCCGATCGTCGCTGGCATGGCTTCTGCACCGGGATGGTTTCTATTATTATACCTGGGCTTCTGTGCGGCATGGATGGACGAGAGGTATGATAAGAGTTTGCACAATGCACGTCAATGTACATCTTGTCGTTTGCATTTGCATACAGTGTCTGCCACATGTCGAGTTAAGTCAGAAGAAGTTACTACAGATTTGCATAATATCGCGATACAATTGACGTATAAAGATAGCCATTTACGTATCAATGACTGATGCCAACAAGAATCGGGAGGGATAGAAAGAGTTTTATATAAAATCGATTTTGTATCGGTCAGATAAAAATCCTTCTGCATCTATCTTTCTTACAGAAACCTACCCTCCTCGGTTATAAATAAAATATATAATTAATATATAATTAATGTAAATTATTAAATATATTAATGTAATTAATATATAAATTCAGACCTGTTCTGGAGGCTCGAGACGGACATCTCATAATCTCCAGTGCGAGAGACAGAAACATCACTCTGAAGATAATGGGGGGCGGTTACGTGAACGTCAATGAGATCAATCTGCTTCATGTAGCATCGGCGGTGAATATACGTTTATTAATCCGTTTGTACGGTACAATTAAGATTTAATTGGCCAACACATTAAACTTTGATCCTGTTTAGGCGCAAAATGCGACCCGGGTCATCGACAGGTGGCAGAGAGGATATCTCGCCGTGATGGAGAACTCTCTTGAACGATTAGCGACTATAGTGACAGGCCCTTTGGGTTTACAGAGAAGAGTCGCTCTACTTGAAAGGGGCATCGATGCGAACGGCACGAATCGTGCGGGAAACAGATCACGTACACAGGTAAGAATTACGAATGCATGAAAAAATATTGACAGCTTTTGCGACGTACATGATGCATTTCCCTTGCGACATATTTCTACAAATTATGCTAATGCGTCGGCGAAAATTAAAAATTGTTTTATATGATAAAATCACTATTTATCTTGCAATTTTATCGCGTAACTCGGGGTAAAAATGTTATTTTATTGAAATATACGTTTCTCTAACTGAAAGAGAATAGAAAATAAATTATTATTAATATAATATTTCTTTGTAGAATTATCCAATACCGGGATTCGCCAGAAATAGCATACGTCGTATCAATGTCCGAGTATGTATAATTTGCAGCTCTATTTATTGTACGTTGTATGTGCAAATAACGTGACACGCGTAATTAAATTAAAAAATGTGTAAATTATATTACTGATTTAGCTCAAAGCCTTAGAAGACACGTTGAGAGCTATGCAAACGCTACTCCGAGAAAATGAGTGCCAAAGTAATCCATGTCAAAATGGCGGTACGTGTGAGGATCTCTATGACGGCTATCAATGTCATTGCACATCAAATTGGGAGGTACGTCAACGTACTGTAAAAAGCATTTGACATTTTGTGAAAATAATTCATGGCTTTTCAGGGTCCAAATTGCATGACAGATGTCAACGAATGCGCGAGATTTCTTGGTACGGATCTTGGATGTCAGAATAGGGCAACGTGTCGCAATTTGCCTGGAAGTTATCGGTATGCAACATTATGCACTTTTACACGCAGATTTCTTAACAAGATTTTTTTCTTTTCTTCAGTAAAAAGTAAAATAATAATTTTTAATAAAAATTTATTAAAATTTAATTAAAATTTAATTAAAATCTATTTTATCAGAATGGTATCTAAAGTGAAATACAATTTGAATAATTTTTCTTTTTCATCGTACTTCTTTTAATAATTCTACTGTTGTGTGAGTTCTGGCAAGAGGTATATCTCTGTGGGTTCAAGGGACATGCAATTTCTCAAATATATACTATACGGGACGTCTATGTGTAATCTATAATCGGTTCGATACTAGATGTGATTGCTTGCCCGGATGGTTTGGCCTTCATTGCACGCAGAAAACGTCGATTTGCAACGCGGAGAACTCCGGAGCGCTTTGCGGCGAACACGGCGTGTGCGTCGAGAAAAGTGGCTCCTCACTTGGATACACGTGCATCTGCGATCAAGTACGTGTTACCGCTTCCTATTTTATAAATACTCCTTTTCTTTTCACTTGTCAAACTGATACGTGAGGCACACCTTGTTCACGTGAACTGGCAGAAACGCTAAGCCCCTTATTTATTGTTCTTAGGGATGGCAGAAGGACGGCACAAACCCGGCTTGCATCAAGGATGTAGATGAATGTGCTGCGGACCATCCACCCTGCTCCGTAAATCCACCGGTACCGTGTCGCAACACACTTGGCTCGTTCACTTGCGGCGCCTGTCCGCATGGCTACAGTGGGAATGGCTATTATTGCACCGACATTGACGAGTGTCTAATTAATAACGGCGGTTGCAGCACCTCGCCTTACGTGCAATGCATGAACACGTTGGTAAGTGCACAAAGAGAGATGTTACATGTTACACGCGACACGAAGTACAATATTATAAAGTAAAGCTGTGCTCGATAAATGTGACAAATGACGTTCATTTCAAAAGAAACATGCCATTGAAGATGAGGATGTGAAATAAGCATTACAATTGCAATCTACCGCCTCGCAATTCTGTGTTTTGTTTATATTAAAAGATAAATAAAATATAGAAAATAAATAAATTAAATTAAATTAAATTATATACATTAAATGCCTAATTATACATTTTATTAATGATTTGAATTGTAGGGTTCCAGGGTATGTGGCGCTTGCCCTTCTGGATACCGGGGCGACGGCATCAGTTGCATCTACGTCGGTGGTTGCGCCATCAACAACGGCGGGTGTCATCCATTAGCCAGCTGTACCGAGAATCCATCGCTTACAAGTTCTTATGTGCTCTGTCGCTGTCCAGCGGGTTACATCGGCAACGGAATGGGACCAAACGGCTGTCAAATTGATGCATCAGTTAATATAGCGTGCGCCAGCAACCCCTGCGTTTATGGCAGGTGCACGCCAACCGGCGAAAATGGCTTCACTTGCACGTGCAATCCGGGATATTCAGGTACGTATTACCAATGAAAATGGGATGGGGAATCGACTCATCAACCTACTCGTAAATTGTAACGCTCTGCTTCTCACACGTCTCACTGACCGGATAAGATACAAAATCGATTTGCGTTTGATACATGTATGCAGTGGCCGCAAATAGTAAATATGTAATGTAAGAATGTAAATTGTGCAGCCAAAAATAACGTTTAAATTTGTTCTGCGAACAAAATAGTTATATAATTATATAATTACAATAATATCTTTTATTCTATTTTATTTTATTACTATTTTATTTAACTGAAAACTTGTGAGAAGTATTGAGCGTTTCGTGTATACTTACATTGCAACATAGCCGTATATTTTATTTTAACGTTTAGGCACTACGTGTAACGTACGGGTCGATCCGTGTTCGCCGAATCCCTGCCGAAACAACGGTGTCTGCCAGATTTTGGACGGACAAGTAACGTGTCAGTGTAGACCAAGCTTCACGGGAAGCAGGTGCGAAACTCCACGGCAATCGTGCGGCGGTGTATCACGAAATCCTACGGGGAGACTTCAATTCCCCATGGGTGGTAGCACATATCAGCACGGATTAAGCTGCGCATGGGTGTTGATCACGGAACCTTCTAAGGTTTTGAACGTCACCTTCTCTGCTTTCAATCTTGAGCACTCCACGGATTGCAAGTTCGATTTCCTACAGGTATGATGTTACACGTTCGACAGTTAAAATTTTCTTAATATCTTCACTCTGCGTTGAAGTTATTATAAATGTAGCGAAGCGAAGTTTTAAAATACGAAAAGTTACTTCAAGCATTTGTAAGTTCTTCGATCAATTCTAAAAATTTGATCTTTTCATATATATTTATTTAATATTATCTAAATATTAGAATTTTAAAGAATGAGAGAAATAAAAATTACGATGCACGTTATATTTTTAGATCCATGACGGCAGAAATGCTGGTAGCCAGATGATCAATCGATTTTGCGGTGACACATTGCCTAACGGGAACGGCAACATCGTTTCATCCCATAACACCCTCTACTTATGGTTCCATTCAGACAGCAGTGTATCTCGCGGAGGATTTACTTTTGAATGGAATAGCATCAATCCTGTTTGCGGAGGTGTTTTAGAAAATAATTATGGGACAATTTCGTCTCCGGGTTCGCCAGGGAGGTATCCGCCAAACAGAGACTGCTTCTGGACAATTAATGCTACACCATCAAAAAGAATTCAGTTCCACTTTGGTCTGGTGATGCTCGAGGAACATCCGACTTGCGAGAGCGATTATCTGGAGGTAAATGTTCCTTAATTCAACTGGCATGCAATATTATATAAATTTCTTAAGTTCTGCATTTTCCTTCTTCGTGACGTTAAACATCTCAATTTATAAAACGATCATCTTTTTCATTACACTTTATATTAATTTTATATTCGGATAGATTACAGGTATAGATAACGAACGCTTAGGACTTTTCTGCAATCACACGCGTCCGCCGCCATTGATCACACCAAGTTCCGAAGCAGAAGTTCACTTTCATTCTGATAGTGCTGGTCAAGATGCTGGTTTCCAAATCCATTATTCACTGATTGAAGGTATTTAAATTTAAAAGACAGCTCGCTTCTATCTAATCAGCATTGACTCCAATTTGATATTTATCTGAAAATTTTCATAAATATTCACAGGAATATCATACGTTCGATCGTTTTCATGTCTATAAAAATTCACGTTATCAGGTGTACCCGGTTGTGGTGGAATGTATACTACCCCCACGGGAACGATCAGTTCACCCGGTCACGCATCTTCATCTTACCAACCGAACATGGAATGTGAATGGAAAATACAGCTGCCAATGGGCGAACGAATCAAAGCATCATGGTTACGATTTGATCTCGAGCACTCGAGCAGTTGCCAATTCGATTTCGTCGAGGTAATCTTTCGATTCTTTCGCAGCAACGTTCCATGTAGGGAGGCATTGTTTTTAATTAGTATTTTGTTTGCACGTTTTCAGATTTTCGATGGACCTACCACGGAGTCTCAGCTACTTGGGAGATACTGTGGATCTGATATTCCACCAACATTCAAATCAAACTCGAATACTATAGTTGTGATTTTCAAATCCGATTGGTCTTACGAACTGGAAGGCTTTACTCTGTCATACGAGGCTTTATGTGGCGGTGAATTCCACGATTCAACTGGGATCCTCAAGTCGCCCTTCTATCCAAACACCTATCACGGTTCGAGGACATGTACTTACGAAATCGTACAACCGACTAATAAAGGAATCGTATTGACGATTGAAGACATGGACATCGAAGGCAGAGAACCACCAGATTGTTACTACGATTACCTCGAGATCTACGATGGTGATAACGAAAATACAACGAAGCTTGCCACGTTATGCGGTGACGTGGGACACATTCCAGCCGAGCCTTATTACTCCACGCATAACTACATGTACATAAAGTTTACGACTGATAGCAGCATCGAAGGCCGAGGCTTCAAAGCCAATTACACGACCATCGATCGCAGTAAGTACACTTGCACTTTGATTTATTAAATGTAAATTAATCTATAATTATGATAAAAATTGTGGCAGCTTTAAATGGAGTAAATTTATTCTACACCATTACAACCGTAAAGCGTAAAAATTTAGATTAGAAAGATTTTTTTAAGAAAAAAATTTAGATTCTACGAAATAATTAATGTTACTTTGATCTTATTAAGGATGTGGCGGAATGTTCAAAGAATCGAATCACGTGATTCAGTCTCCCATTGAAAATGGAGTTTACGCCAACAATGAACAATGCATTTGGACTATTCAAGCACCGCCAGGATACGTGATACAACTTACCTGGCTGTCATTCAATTTGGAATATCATGTTCATTGCGTCCATGATTACGTCAACATCTATGAAAATTACACGGCATCTGAGGAAGATATAACAGCTAAGTATGTATTAGCAATACCAATCTTTTTCATCTTAACAGTTTAAATGAAAACATAAATTACTTTAAATTTATACAAATTAACAATATGCGTTGCGATCATCTCAACTTAAATTCCACATTAAACAATTTCTGTGAATTCTCCTTCTAAAATATATTATATTATAATATAATATATTTAATTATATATAAATATATTATTATAAAATATATTATAATATAATTATATATTTCAGATATTGTGGTACTACTAAACCGCCCGACATAACGACACAAACTCGCACGCTCACCATACTATTCCACACCGACTCGAGTATTACGAGCGACGGATTCGTCGCTACGTATATTTTTGTGGATGCAATGAAAGTGTGCGGTGGCCGTTACATGAAATCAAACGGCGTTATTAAATCGCCAAACTATCCAAATTATTATCCAAACAAAAAGGAGTGCACTTGGATTATCGAAGCGCAGAACAAGCACAGAATCGTGCTAACGGTGGAAAGCTTCGAGTTAGAGGACCATTCCAGCTGCGCATTCGATTACTTGGAAATTAGGTAAAAATAACTTAGAAGTTAATTTCTTTATTATATTATTCGCACAAAACGCTATTTCGATATTTCGATATACGGTTTCCAATACATTTCAGGAACGGTGGTTACGAGTCTGCACCGCTAATCGGCAAGTTTTGCGGTACAGAAATACCTACTGAAATACCAAGCCAAACCAATCAAATGTACATTAAATTCGTTTCGGATTTCTCAAGATCGATGGAAGGCTTTTATATACGATGGGATAGCACCACGATAGGTAACAGCTTTACAGGAACTTTTAACTAAGTTTTCTATTGGGTCATTAAGTATGAAACTTTACAAATAGAACATAAACTTTTACATTTTTTGGCACATGGACATGATTTATTTTCAATCGAAGTATGCGCCCATGTTATCTACACACTTCTGCCATTTTAGTGGTAGTTGGTCTATGCCTCTACTATAGAAGCCAGGAGCACGGGAATCGATGAGGTCGCGGAAGGCTGTTTCGACTGCCTGTTGAGAATTGAAGAATTTTCCCACCAAGAAGTTGTCCAAATTCCGGAAGAAGTGATAGTCGGTAGGTGATAGATCTGGTGAATATGGTGGATGACGGAGAGTTTCCAATTCCAACTCCCGTAGCTTTGCCACGGTCAGTCGTGCAGTGTGCGGTCGAGCATTATCATGCAACAGGATTGGCATTGACCGATTGACCAATTTCGGTTGTTTAATAGCAAGTTGTTGCATCATTTCGTCCAGTTGCTTGCAATATACTTCAGCCGTTATCGATGTACCAGGTTTCATAAAGTTGTAGTAGATAACACCTGACCTGGACCACCAAACAGTCACCATAAGCTTCTTCTGTGTAACGTTGAGTTTCGCGTGATGTCTCGGTGGTTCATCAGCGTTCAACCACTGATGTGAGCGTTTACGATTGTCGTAGAGTATCCACTTTTCATCGCAGGTCACAATTCGATTAAAAAAAGATTCATTTTTGTGACGGGAAAGCAAAGAAGGGGAAGCCTCTAGACGTTGCGCCTGCTGCGCATCGGTCAATTCGTGCGGGACCCATTTGTCCAACTTCTTTATCTTACCAATTGCAGTAAATGAACAATATGGTGGGTATAGAAACATTGAATATCGATGCCAATTCACGTGTACTTTGAGATGGATCGGACTCTACTACGGCTCTCAAGTGATCATTATCCACCTTCGTCTTTGGTCTTCCACGTGGCTCATTAGCGAGGCTGAAATTTCCATCTCTGAAGTTTTTGAACCAATTGCCCACCGTTGCTTTAGTAGTTGAACCTTCACCAAATACAGCGTTGATATTACGAGCTGTCTCCGACACTGTGGTTCCACGGCGGAACTCATATTCATAAATCACACGAATTTTGGACTTTTCCATAGTTCTATAAAAAAGAATCCACCAATAAAACTAATGAAGATATTTGAACAAACAAATATGACATTTGAAGAGCGAACATACATCTATCACACTAACCTAACCTGATACTGACGTCTGGCGCCAAATTTGAGATAACAAATGTTAAAGATGGCGCTTTTACATTTGTAAAGTTTCATACTTAATGACCCAATATTATTTCAAGTCTTTTAATTTTATTAATATTTTATATTTTAATTAATATTTTATAATAAATTTATAATAGATTAATAAAATTTAATTTTATATTTAACTTTATAGGATGTGGTGGTACAATGAACACGGTCACTGGGGATATCATGTCACCGTATTACCCCGAACTTTACCAGGTAAACGCCGATTGCTACTGGAAGATCGCCGTAGCGGCGGGCAGTTTAGTGCAACTCGAAATAGTGGATCTTGATCTCGAACAGCATTCGAAATGTCGATTTGATTTTATCGAAGTATTCGAAGGCATCAGTCATCGTACAAATGGAAGACGTTACTGCGGTACCACATACCCGACGACCATCCAGGCCAAATCCAATCAGATGACTGTTCGATTCCGCAGCGATTTTAGTACTGCCGGTCGCGGTTTTCATCTGAAGTACAAAACGCGTAAGTATATGTGTCATTAATTCAATAATGCATAATTCTAATCCGATATGTTAGTTGTTGTTTCTGAAATTAATTAGCATTTAAATTATGTGTATACGTGCTTTTATTATTTTATTTATTAAAAAAATTTATAGCTTTAAAATTTTTGGAATTCCTTCTGAAAATGTTCTTCTTTATAAAATATTAAATATAATTATTCTTTATTTATATTATAATTTTATTTGTAAGAAAATATTACTTTTATGAATCAGAGTGCCATAACAAACTGCACGGCTATTATGGTGTGATCGAGTCACCGAATTTCCCCAACAAGTATGAGCACTCGACAAACTGCAGTTGGATCATCGAGGCTCCGATTGGTAACACAATAAATTTGACTTTCTCGCACTTTGATCTCGAAGGAAGCACCGCGGATATCACAGAACGTTGCCAGTATGACTATCTTCAAATCAATGAAGGCGATGACGACACCCCAAACACCGAGCTGGGTCGCTTTTGTGGATCTATCGATCTACCAAAGAAAATTAATTCAACGCAACATCAAGTGTTCATAACGTTTATCACGGATTCTTATGTTGCCTTTAATGGTTTCCGACTCGAATGGACGGTGAATGGTTGTGGTGGTCACTTGACTAAACCGTTTGACAATTTCACGTCACCTCAATACCCGTTCTCTTATCCGATGAATGTCGATTGCGAATGGCTGATTGAAGTGGATCACACATACAGCGTCGAACTCACTCTTCACAATGTGAGTATGCTTGAGGAAGAGTGCACACGAGGATTTCACAAATTTATTACGAAAGTATTAGATTCACTCAGTGCTGTTGTGCGAAAAAATAAAAACTTTCTCCTTTTAGGTGGAAACCGAAAAGGCATTCAAAGGCACGGTGTGTCCCTACGACAAAATCCAGATTTACGGTGGCGAGGACTCGGACGCGCCAAAATTGGTCGAGCTTTGTTACTCGGACAAGCCAGTGATATACACTAGTCCCGGCAACAAGATGTTCGTGAAATTCCACTCGGACGTATCGTATGCTGGTCGAGGATTCAACGCAAGTTACAGAAGCGTTCCTATCCAATGTGGCGGTAGATTTACAGCGAACTCAGGCGTCATTCACTCGGCCAATTACCCGCAAAATTATCCACATATTCAGGATTGCGAGTGGCTGCTGGAAGTTGACAGCAATCATCTTGTAAACCTCACATTCCTGGATTTTGATATCGAGAACAGTAGAAATTGCACGGATGACTATGTTAAGGTATTCCACATCCTGCCTACTGTTAAGACGCGTCAACTATTCAAATAAACTGTTTATAAAAGTATTGTGAAGAGTTGTAAAATTCGAATAAACATTTTTGCGTTTAGATATACGAACGAGAATTACGAACATTGATTTTGACTTTGTATTTTCACAGGTCTTTGATGGGCCAACGAAGGATGATCCATTACTGGGAACGCATTGCCATAATCAGCTACCACCGGCCTACATTTCGAGTAGTAATCAGATGTTAGTGGTCATGCGGACTGACAGTATAATCTCCGCCAAAGGGTTCAAAGCGAGATACACCAGATCCTGCGGAGCACGTATAATCGTGAAGGATCACGGTTTCCTCACACCCTCGTCTGACTACATCAGTACAGACACACACAATCCTAATTGTACATGGACGTTAATAGCAGAAGATCCAGGTAATGCGAGCTTTACTCCAATCTGTTATATATACAGTGCTGGCAAAAAGTTCCGGAACGGTTAAAAATCTTGGAAAATAATGATTTAGTGGAAAAATGTTTCAAACAAAAAGTATAGGGCTTAAAAAATCTATTAGATGATGATATATATTTGACCTTGGTATGACCTTGGAAAGCCCGGTCATGGTCAACATAAAAATCTTAAATGGAAACTCCTATTTTTTATTACATATTCTTGTAGCTTAGCTCGAGAGCTTTTCGAAACGCTATAATAAATTTTTTTTCTCTTACGTACTTTTTGACTTATAAGGCTTGAAGGTTACACAGTACCGCCGGCATTAGAATTACCCAAGGTGTACCGCGTGGAGGTTGCACGGTCGAATTTACACCTCTTTTGTGTGTGCGTGCGTGCGTATGTGTGCGTGTGTGTGTGTGTGGCGCGCGCTCGCGCGTGTGTGTGTGTTCTTCAAAAACTAACTTCACGAAAATAGTTTATACTCGTATGTACGAACAACGGCATTAATGCCGTCCGAATACCCGTGTGATCGCACACAACGATCGGGTCGCTTATACAATGCCGGTTGTAGGTGAGGTAAACACGAGCGAGCAAAATAGTTATCGGAACACCTCACCTATACGCAAGAAAGTTTATAAGTGACGCGCTTTCTTAGTGTGCGTCACACGTATTTTCGGACGGCATTAATGCCGTTGTTCGTACATACGAGTATAAACTATTTTTGTGAAGTTAGTTTTATGAAGAACACACACACGCGCGCGAGCGCGCGCCACACACACACACACGCACACATACGCACGCACGCACACACAAAAGAGGTGTAAATCCGACCGTGCAACCTCCACGCGGTACACCTTGGATAATTCTAATGCCGGCGGTACTGTGTAACCTTCAAGCCTTATAAGTCAAAAAGTACGTAAGAGAAAAAAAATTTATTATAGCGTTTCGAAAAGCTCTCGAGCTAAGCTACAAGAATATGTAATAAAAAATAGGGGTTTCCATTTAAGATTTTTATGTTGACCATGACCGGGCTTTCCAAGGTCATACCAAAGTCAAATATATATCATCATCTAATAGATTTTTTTAAGCCCTATACTTTTTGTTTGAAACATTTTTCCACTAAATCATTATTTTCCAAGATTTTTAACCGTTCCGGAACTTTTTGCCAGCACTGTATATTGAACTACATGTACTTTTTTAAACCATTAATTTATCCTTTTTCTAATTTCTTTGCATATCATTGCAGCCGATCATGTGACCATAACTTTCACGCATATGGAGATTGACCCGCTCGAAATTAGCGGACGCTTGGATTCTTATTTGGGCCCCTGTTCCTTGGACTACGTCCAGGTGTTCGAGGGTGAAGGCATGGATGGTCCGCTTCTAGGAAAATGGTGCGACAATATCACACCACCACCAGTTACGAGTACCGGAAGTTCGCTCACCGTGCACCTATACAGCTCAAACGAAGAGTTACTCGGCCACTTCGCCGCAGCTTATTCTGTTCTGAATACAGGTACGTCAAGTTAAGGTAAGAAATGAACGAACTAACGAGATTTCTAATTTTATATTGCTGCTAGCCTGCGGTGGAAATTACACCTCCGAAAAAGGAGCAATCACCTCGCCGGGTTATCCGAACAGTTACCCCCTAAACGCGGAATGCGTTTGGGTTTTGAACACCTCCCCCGGTAACAGGGTCACTCTCACATTCTCCGAGTTCGATATCCAATCCAGCGAAAACTGCGATCTGGATTATCTGGAGATACGGGAGAACAGCGGGATCGGAAAACTCATTAGCGTTTCTTGCGGCAAGGATGTCGCGTCGATTACGTCCTCCAGCGTACTCTGGATTAAGTTTAAGAGCGACAGCTCGGGCACCGCCAAAGGTTTCGTGGCCGAATACAATTACGTCGGAGGAAACGAACTCGAAGGACCTTCTGGACGCATTACCTCGCCGTTGTATCCAAAGCCTTTCAGGCGAGTAGCTGAGATATCGTGGCGCGTCACCGTCGACATGGATTCGATCATACGCGTCGAATTCAGCGATCTGCGTATGGAAAAGTTCTTAACGACGTGTGTCTCTAACGTTAGAGTAAGTATTCAGCATTACATAGAAAATTTAGAATGACTAGTACAACACAGGCGCGCGCTATTTTATTTTTCAGTACTAATAATGTTTTCGAATAATAATATTCATCTATTATTTATTATATGTACAATTATTACACTCTACCAAATTGTTAACCTCCACGCGAAGACATTTAACACGGATTTTTAAGAGTGGATTTGGCATATTGCGAGGATTTTTCGACGATTGAAAATCCTTTAGATTTAGAAATGAAAAAGTTATCGCGCTTAAAAGATTTTTTCTTTTCCGAGGAGTTCTGAGTTGATGATATCATTATTTTTTATATTGCCTAGAGTTCTCTGCTATTGAAAATACCGTAAATTCAGAAATGAAAAAGTTAGCTAAAAATTGTTTTCTTCTCAGAGGAGTTCTGAGTTGATGATATCACTATTTTTTATATTGCCTAGAGTTCTCTGCTATTGAAAATACCGTAAACTCAGAAATGAAAAAGTTCTTTAACTGGGAAAGATTTATTAACTGGGTCTATGAATAAACATTTGCATAGGACTGTCCTAACTAACATGGATTTTGGATTGCGATATGGACTATCAATACATTTTTGCAAATGACCGTTGTAACTATTGTGATGTTATCGAAAGTATAAAATACAAATCTTGATGATCAACACGAATTATGAATACAAAAAAATAAAAATAATGTAAAACTGGCTTGCGCGTACACGTCTCAACTCGTTTGCAATTCGACTCCTTCGCGCTCACCGCTGCGTTGGAACTAAATAATCGTAGCATATCAATGACGGATCACCGCTATTATAATTACTGGTTTATTTTTTTTACTATAAATATGGAGTTTTGATTTCGCTTATGGTTTACTGATATACATTGAAGATGGTCTAACGAATAGATCGAAACGTTTGTTGATTGATTTGTACTCAAATTAAATTGTATTAAGCACGTAGATCTTGCTTCGCTGTGATTATATTATTTTACATTATTTGAAAAAGTTTAGCCTTTAGAAATTTTTTCATATTCCGAGTAGTTCTGAGACTTTTATATTGTTAATTGGCATATTGCCAAGATTTCCCGACTATTGCAAATCCTTTAGATTCAGAAATGGAAAAGTTCTCGAGTTTAAAATTGTTTTCTTTTTCCGAGGAGTTCTGTGCTATTTATATTGTTATTTACCATATTGCCTAGAGTTCTCAATGATTTAAAATTCATTAAATCAATAAATGAAAAAGTTCTAGCCCTAAAACTTTTTTTCCGAGGAGTTCTGGGGCATCTATATTATTATTTGGCATATTGCCTAAAGTTCTCGATGATTTAAAATTCGTTAAAACAATAAATGAAAAAGTTCTAGCCATTAAAATTTTTTCTTTTTCCGAGTAGTTCTGGAGCATCTATATTATTATTTGGCATATTGCCTAGAGTTCTCGATGATTTAAAATTCGTTAAATGAATAAATGAAGAAGTTCTAGCCATTAAAATTTTTTTCTTTTTCCGAGGAGTTCTGGGATAGTTATATTGTTACCAGCACAACACAGGCGCGCGCTATTTTAGTTTTCAATATTAATAATGTTTTCGAATAATAATATTCATTTATTATTTATTATATGCACAATTGTCACACCCAAATTGTTAACCTCCACGCGAAGACAGCCGCGCGATGGTAATCTAAACTGAACATAACGCACAACGCGAATATTCGAAGTTATCAAAAGTAACAGTCCTAATCGAGATAACCAATCAGCGTCGCGGAAAAGAGGCAACAATGATTTCGATTTGATTTACCACGGCTTTTTAAAGAGTGGATTAACATATTTTTAAAAACGTTCCAATGTGTGCGGCCACTATAATTAAATTATGATATTCGTGTTTATTGAGAACTATTAAGTAAGTTTTATCCATTTCTGGATAGATATTTGATGGATATGATAACGAAGCGCCAGTTCTGCTAGACGCATGCGGCTACTCCCAGCCAGAACCAGTAGTATCATCCAGTAATGTGATTTTCATCCAAATGAAAGCCGAGTATACGAGACAGGGAATGTTCTTTGATCTTACTTGGCTCCAAATACCGAGAGAATCTTCAGAAAATAACAAGGAGACTAAATGTAAGAATATATAATTATAATATTTAGCGTCACTTTCAAAAATTAACTATAACGTAGCATTAAAGAAATTAATACAAAAAGTTAGTACAACTTAGCTTAAAATTAATATTGTATGTGGAATTATCAGATGACCTCTTTGCAATATTCCAATTTTAAATTAAATATCTTTATCTTATCCTACTTTCAAGTAGCGTAAAATAATGCATATTGAATGTTACAACGTAATATACGCGTACGAGAGAGATTTATGCAGTGATCCCAATTAACTTTTTTCTACAGTGTCAGAGTGCAACATGGAAGTAGCACTAATGAGTGATCGCAACCACACGTATACGTTCAGTTCTCCCGGTTGGCCGACCGGCTACGCGCCCAATGTGCATTGCAATTGGGTGTTCACGTCGCCACCCGGAACGCATTTGGTGCTGAGGATAATAACTATGAATTTGGAAGAAAGCAGCGAGTGCATAGCGGATTCGGTGTCTGTTTATTCAGGATACGCGTTAACGTCGACGGACAATGCTAAATTGGAGAGCAAGTTATGCCTGTCGAACTCCTCCACGGCTTTGATCAAAGCGAGCAACGTGATGACAGTGAAATTCGACACGGACGCATTCGTCAATAAAACCGGCTTCAACGCATACGTATATCGAGGTTGCTGCAATACTTGACTTGTCTCTTAGCAAGTTTAATTGTCCGTGCAGTATATAATATGTTCGTGAACATTATTCTCAATGTCGTTAGATTGCGGAGGTGAATTAACTGGCCCGAACGGCGTGATCGAGCATGAAAATAGCTCTTACACGAGAGGGATTCGCACGTGGCAGTTCACATGCGAGTGGATCGTAACGGTGAAACCCGGCAGAACTATCAAAGTCCAAATTATCGATATGTCGATACAAGAAACGCCCGATCATACATGCGGTACTAATAGTTTGCTGGTTAGTATTATATTATTAGTTTTTGCCAATAGAGCTATAAACTAAAAGTAATGGAAATCTATTATACACGATATTTCCCGAAAATGATTAATTAATATAAGAAAATAAGCATTTATAAATTTAATATCGAAAAATAATCTGCGTGATTCTAGCTGAAAAATGGAAACGGAATGCTTTCGCCGCTGTTAGGTAACGGGAAATATTGCGGCAATGTATTACCACCGGAACTAGAAACCACTGGAAATCAACTTTACGTTAAAGCTACTGGCAATGGTCCTTACCTCAACTTTAAGCTTACTTACAAGTAATCGAATGATTCTTTCTTTCTTTAGATCAATAGTATATGTGTGAGCAAAGTTTATGATTTACAAGCTTATATAAATTTATATAAATTATAGCGATTTATAAGCAAATGTATAAATAAATTTTAGCATCTCTTTAACGTTGAAAACTACTAGTAAAATGTTTATTTTAATTCTAGACTAATTTTAATTATTTTTTTCATATATAGGGAAGTAAGTATGAATTGTGGCACCGACTTTACCTTGACAAACAAACAGAACAATTGGGAAATAACAACCCCGAACTATCCAAACATTCCTCCAACATATTCCGAATGTACTTGGAAAGTGAGTGCACCGACAGGAGATAGGATCTCTATTCATTTTCCGGAAAGATTCGATTTAAGCAACACTAAAGAGTAAGTATATTTTTTAGAAATTGAATTTTATTGAAAATTTCAGTTATAATAATTATTAGAGGGAAGCGGGACAAATTTTTCGAAAAATATTAATTAAAAAAAAATTAATCCGCTAAAGAAACGTTTTTATTATAACAATATCAGCTGCGAAAGGGAATACGTTGAAATAAGGGACGGCGGTACCGACGGTTCGAGACTCATGGGAAGATTTTGCAAAGATGTAGCACCCAGCACCATGACCACTACTGGCAACATGATGTATATCTACTTTTACACGGACGTGGCGGAACCCAAGAATGGCTTCAAAGCCGTCATTACTTCAGGAGGTAATAATTAAATGTGTGTGAGTGTGTGAATGTATTTTCAAAATTTTTATACGATATGAGAGTAATAATTTTTAAGTGGTTTTACATAGAAATAACGGCTCTACGTTTAATTTATAATAATTTTGTATAAAAATCATAATACATATTCGACGAAGTATATTTCACGTGTGTCGATGTTACATACAGAAGTCTGCGGTGGAATTTTGCGCGGTACTAGCGGCATCATCAAGTCACCTAATTATCCGCATAGCTATCCTAAGAATCAATCTTGCACGTGGCTAATAATAGGACCAACGGAGCACACGTTGAAATTAGAATTCCGCGATATACATCTTCCTGGTTTCCGCCACTGCGAATTAACCGATCGCGTGGAAATTTCAGAGAAAATTAAACTAGAAAATGAGACCAGTAAGTAATAAGACAACTAACATATGTTACCGTAAATTCGGGTCGAAGAATCCATTATTATAGATATAATAATTATTATATAATAATAATTTAATCTAATAATAGTTACTATATAATAAATAGTTATTATATAATGATAATAGTAAAAAGAATACATTTTTCCATAGTCTCAAAACTTGGAACTTACTGCGGTCTTCGTAAACCGGACATGATTGAAACATCATCGAACGAAGTATACGTGCACTTTCAGAGTGATAATAGGGACTACATGAGTTTCAGGGGTTTCAGCATAAACTTCACCGCTAGCCAGGAAAGTTAGTAATCGTAAAGCAAACTGTATCGAGCAATTTTCACTCGCACGTTACAAACTTTACTTTGTACGTTATCCGCACGATTTCGAGTTTTATGTTACAAACTTTACATTACATATCATGTGCTTGCAGCGTGCGGTGGTTCATTAACCGCTTTAAGTGGAATAATTAAGTCACCCGGATATCCTCATCCGCGTATACGGCCCAGGTAATTTTTTCTAAGAAATAAGTCCATATCATAAAACTACTAGTAAAATGCTCCATCTGCCTATGTGCGTGTTAAGTAAATTAATAATAATATGTTTGCATAAAGTTATGATGTTTTATCGATGATATCGATAGAACAAAATTATTTAGTACAAACGATATTATATATTCAAACTATATAAATCGGTCGCTAATTAGCCTGATAAATATAATTTACTTTTAAAATCCTTTTTTTAAATCCTTAAAACCGAAATATTGTTTATCAAATTTTTATTTCTACTAAATTGTAACGATATGTTGTAGATATTGTGATTGGCGAATCGTGTTACCGATGGGTTATCAAGTCGTGGTGAATATTCTTGATCTAGACATCATTAATGAATTTCCATCCACAGGCGTGGGATACGCACTTACAGTAAGTACTGTATTAAGATGTGCTAGTAAAATATAAGAATCTTTATCTTAAAGGAACAACGTACTAAGATTCTTCTTCTCTACAGTTCTATAACGATTATCGATTTAAATCGAAAATCAAAGTCTTAGGTCAGGGCAGCACTACTCAGGAGATCAAAAGTTCCAGTAATACCATGCTCATCGCCTATTGGTCTTCCGTGGGGCACCGGGGTTTCAAACTTCGCTATTCAGCTCAGATTCCAGCTCGTAAGTTTCTAAAGCTTCTACTGGTAATTATTTGTCCGTCATGAATTACAATTAATTAGATTGAAGATGTAGAAAAACAGTTTTTCTAATCATATTTTACTTGTGAATATGTAAACCGCGCAGACATTAGGAGAAATGTTAACAGATTGGCGACTTTTATCGATTGCATTGTCCGTAGCTTGCGGTGGAAATCTGCGAGAGCCTGCTGGCAATATAACGGGTCCTAGAAGCTTGCCTTTTAATGAAAGCTCGTACGTCTGCAACTGGAAATTGGAACCACCCGAAAGCATGATTGATCTTGCCAACAATACCGGCTTAACGTTAACGATAAAAGTTTCCGGCTTCTTAGGCCGAACCGATAATGCAGCCGTGCAGTCATACAATCTTATACATTTTCGTACTTACTCTCCAAGAAATTGCTTTATTCCTCAGTACATCGTACTTCAGGGTAAAACAATAGACACTTATTAATAATAATCATTAGAAAGAGAAAGCAAATAAAAATCAATGAAAATTATGGTGAGCAAAATATGATTCTTAAATTGTTGTAGATATTGGAATAATATGTAGAAATCTGACGGAACCGGCATATTTGAGAAGCCCGAAGATAGTCAACGAATTGACGGTAACATATTATCAACATTTATCTTTTATACATAAAATTATTCAAAAATTCAATCCTAAAAGTAGAAAGGAAGAGAATCTTATTCATTAATTTTCAGATGATAAACGGCACTTATGGGAAACGTATGGACGTCAGTTTGGAATATCAGTGGCAATCATGTGGTGGTATTTTACAAGGTCCATCTCACACCATTAAAGCGCCAAAGAACATTCTGTATCCAGTAAATTGCGCTTGGCATATAGATTATCCTGCTGGTGATACATTCAAGCTCTCTTTCACCAAGCTGCAACTTGATTTAAATTGTGACAGAGCTTTCTTCATTATCAGGTAGACTGTTTTATATATCTTTAGGGTCATATATCTTTTGATGTGTTCTTTGTTAAATAATTAGATATAATTTGTATCTTTGCCGCATATATACCGCTCGGTTTATAATTAGGAATGGCGAAGCGATGGCACCGCAAATCGAGAAACTCTGCGGTCACACCGCGCACTCGGGGCATGAAATTAACAGCATATCGAACCAGTTGTGGATTGAATATTTCTCATCTGGAAATTCAAGCGATTTTGAATTCAAAACGGATATTATCAACACCGGATGCGGTGGATCATTGCACGGTTCCAATCGGGAGATTTCATCTCCGCAGTAATTATACAGTTTTATTTCTTAAGATGACAGAGAGACACGGCCTTTAAAGAACTATTATTTAGTAGCGCTTTTCTGTACAATTGCAGCTTCCCCAAACAATATCCGAACAACAGCGAATGCACGTGGGAAATAATGGGTGACAATGGGTATCACATAGGCTTGGCTTTCGTCGACCGTTTCAGCCTGGAAACTAGCCATAATTGCGAAAACGATTATGTAGAGGTATGATTGTTTTTATGAAAAATGTTCAATGTATATTAATACAGTCGATTTTTCTTATCGCACACCACTTATAATAATTGCACTCTGTTTATAATGCCATTCTTGAAACATTTTTAAGAACGTTGTAAATGATTGATGAAATAAAACGTTTTCTCAGGTGTTCGATTGGATCCGAAAAGATGGAGATTATGATAATGGTGAATGGAGGGGTCTCAGCAAGGTCTGCGGCAGGAACTCACCTCCGCCCTTTAACTCCACGTCAAACCGCATGAAAGTGATTTTCCATTCGAATGAGGCAGTACGATCGGACGGTTTCCACGCCGTCTGGAGCGAGAATTGCGGCGGTATATTCCAGGCGACCGAGAGAATCAACATCATACAATCACCGTCATATCCCGGCTTCTATCCATCCAACGCGTTCTGCAATTACACCATCGTTGCGCCAAACGAAGACATTATCATCGAATTCACCGACTTCCAGCTTGAGCGCGGTGAGTGACGACCGTCAAGATCTGTCTCCGCGTTGGAACGCCTCCGTATATTACGTACTCCTATGCGCGCAATCCTGTGCATTCGTACGGCTACGATATCATGTATGAGACACGAAGAGGATTCGTTGCCTTTAAAGTAAACGAACGGTTGCGAGATTAAAATTTCCTTAATTTTCAACAGGTCGCTCAAATTGCCGCTTCGATAACGTCACAGTCATAACAGAAAGTCTGTATACGCATTATAATATGGAAGATACAGAGATCTATTGCGACAACAAGAAACCGCCACTTTTGAGATCTCTCTCGAAGGTGCAAATTATCTTCATGACAGATAGATACGTGCAGCGAACCGGGTTCCAATTCAAATATTTCATCAACAGTGAGTTCCTTTATAATTTCTCTATGTATTATAGACGACAATCGTAAAAATTGTGAGCAATAATCCGGAATTATGGACTGGAGAACGTAATTAAAAATGATACATTAGAATTAGCAATTTCACTGTAATCACATGAGTAGGATGATTACAGAAAGACTAAAGGAATAACGATGTCATTATAATTAACAGAATGTGGCGGTATAATTACGAAACCCAGTGAGCTCAAGCCTTTGATGCACGGTGAGGAGTACTTTGGACGTATGAATTGTACTTGGATTATTAAAGCGCCGCAAGGCAAGAGTGTGCTTGTACGGTTCGAGAAGTTCATCCTTGAGCACAGCACAAGGTGAGCTTCAGAGCTTCAAATCTGTGTCAAACGTGTTTCCGTTATCCGGTTTTACCAATTATCATCGTCAATTTGTAGTTGCTACTTCGATAATGTCGCCGTTTACGAGGGTGATTTCGTTAATCCGGACAAACGGCTAGGCCTGGTTTGCGGAAACTTGACTAGAAATTTGCCATTATTCAAATCCGACTCCAATTCTATGGTCGTCAACTTTAACGCAGACAGTTCGAGGCATTTCGAAGGTTTCACTGCCAAGGTGCTATCTGTTTCGCTAAATATAGTCCTATTTATAAAATCTCAGTTTGTTATTCGATAATAGTAAGCACAGCATTTTTGCGTGCAATTATTATCTGAGAATTTTCTTTCTTTCATCATTTTTTGCCAATGCTGTCAATTAAATGACGAACGTAATAATAAAAGAAAAGAATTTTAGGTACTCTTCGTCACAAGTCCAGCCGATGGTTGCGGAGAGACCATCAACATGACTTCAATCCAATCTAAATCGTTCAGAACTCAGCTGGCGGCAACTTATCAGCCGTTCGAAGAGTGTCACTGGACTGTAGTGACATCACCGGGAAAAAATATCAGACTTACAATTAACAGCATGGATATCAGGAACTCGATTAATAACACTCAAAGTGATAAATGTACCGGTGATTATCTTGAGGTGAGTCCGAGTTCACGCATCTGATAAGTGCTTTCGATAACAAAATTTTAGCATTACATGCTAATGCACTCGCAATATATCTTTCGTATCGAAGAAACGCGACGTTGCATAATTGGAATTAACAATGAAGGAAGAAATAAGTGATAATTATTACATATAGTTTTTAACATTTTTCCTTATAGATTTGGTTTAATTTATTATCATATAATAATATCGTGTATTTTATTATTCGCAGGTCCGAGATGGCGGAGGACTTTATGCCGAAATGCTCGGTCAATATTGCGGTAACGTACTGCCACTTCCCATAGTATCTGTCTCGAACAAATTGTGGATCAGATTACACACTGACGGTACTGCCGAAGGTACCGGCGCAACGGCCACTCTTGATGTTATCGAGTGTAAGAGAATTTCCATCCTAATAATTTATTTCACGATTATAATATATTTCAGTGATTGTGATGCATCCTATGATTTTGTTACAGCACTCTGTGGTCTAACTAATCGAGTTATAAATGACACAGTGAAAGTACTTACTTCGCCTGGTTATCCTAATACATATTCACCTGGAATGAAATGTCGCTGGACCATGCGGCACGTAGATGAATATCATTCTTTAATAACAGCGCGAATTCGATTTACAGATTTCGATATGGAAGACTCTAATAAATGCGAAAATGAATATGTGGAAATTTCCGAGCATAATGTAAGTACTCAACGGATAATCACTACTTAAATACGTGTATTCTCTCTGTATGACAATATCTAAATATTTTAAAATAAATTATATTATTCTCTGACATCTTTAAAATGATAATACATATTTAAAGGTGGCTTAAAGTAAAACTATTATTTATTCTCTGCAATAATTGTTAGGAATTTATAAGCGAAGGCTTCGGAGCAGACTTTATTTACGCCGGCACAATGAAGCATCCTGTTACCGTCGAGCTTGTAAGATCATTCTCATTACCAATATAATAAATTTTGTTTTAACAATTTTTTTATACGTTATTACATATTTTCCTATTATTTAGGGTAGCCGTTTTCCTTATACATCATACAAATATTGTGGCACTCAATTACCGCATGAATATTATAGGTATATTTAAACTTTGTGTACTATAACATTATTTTTATTGAAATAAGAGTGTGTAAATATAACGTAAATTTTGATTGAAAGAACAGGACTATCCTAAATCGAACATTCTCTTGCAGTTATAGTAACGAGTTCCAAGTGACTTTTAAATCGACGTCCAGCGGTCACAAAGGCTTCAAATTGGAGTACAGCACGGCGAATTGCGATCGGAATTACACGAGTGAGCAAGGACGAATCGCTCATCACGGATTTACGAGCTGCTGGATCTCGATCACTGTCCCAGCAAACCGCACTATTTCCTTGTATTTCGTTCAATTCAACCTTTATGACGCAGAGCACTGCACGCACAACGCATTGCAAGTACGTCACCTCTCTTCGTCTCCGTTGAGAGTATCATTTGAACAATTATTCGAAGAATCAGTAGTTACATGGTGGATTTAACTCTTGGCGGAAATTTGAGTGACACAAAACTCACATTGATATGTGTTTAAAAAATTCTGCTAAAAGAAGCTAAAAGATGAAAGTCTCGCTGCAATCTTCAACTTTCAAGCGCATTTCGGTCGCAGGTTCACGATGGTGACTCCAGCGGACCGCTCATAACGACGCTATGCAACGCGGGGATACCGAACCCGATTTTCAGCACCGGCAACAAACTCACCCTGCATTCGTGGACCGAGAGCGCCAACTTTTATCAAAATTACGACATCATTTACACGACCACTGACGCAGGTACGATGCGCTCGCGTGCACGAATCTCCTCCATCGCGTTGCATCGTTCCTCCGACTAATGCGCGCCAGATGTGGAGAAATTGCGATGCGCGCGGTCGATGATTTACGATGCTGCCGGTGCCTTCTCGAGATACGCGCTCGTGAAATGTCGCGGTTTATTTTCACACGAGACCGAATGCGATTGTGACGCGACTCCGCTTCAGATACGGTCTTATGTGCCTTATGCGTGTTACACTGTAAATGAATGCACGAGAGCTTCGTCGCGCAGCCAATTGCTCCATGAAACAGCTGAAAAAGAAGAGAATGCATTTGCCCAGGTCGAGGTTGCGGAGGTCACATATTCAATTTCGGCGGCAGATTCACCTCGCCATTGTATCCTAGCACATACCGCAATAATACCGTGTGCACTTGGGACGTGAGCGTACCACGAGGCTTCAAGATTATTCTGCAGTTTCTCGCCTTCGACATCGGCACGAGGAGGAATTGCGAGAATAATAATGTCAAATTTTATGACGTTGTTCCCGAGCAACTTTTACGCAGCACTTACTGCGGCGGGGTAAGTTGTTTGTGAAATGATACGTTCTCGAGGATTGCCTGGATTCTATGTTTAATGGAACTAATTGTCTAAAGAGACGTCACAGTCTTCTCGATGAGAATCTATCTATTTTGCGAAATTTAAATTTTTAATTATTCTCCAGCATTATTAGATACTTTTGGAATTTTTGTTATAATGCTAATAAATATAATTCTCTAAGGATATATTATATAAATAATAATTTTAAACTTAATTTAAGGATGTGTAATATTCTTATCTTTTTGCGTAGGATGATCCAGCGAGATTCGAAGCTGAAACTAATCGAGTTCTCGTTGAATATGCTTCAACAGTGAACAATGTTGGAACAGGATGGGTTATTGCGTTCATGGCACAGTCGATGGGTAAGATAGAATATATGGATTCCTGTCTCCATGAATGAAAAATCGTGCAAGTGCATCGAACAGATAATAATCGTAAAATGATATTTCCAGAGCATCCGGTTGATATAATGGACAATTGGACATAAGGAGAACATCAAGACTGCGAGAAATAATAGATGAAAACGTAAATGTTGTAAATAGAAAGAATTTAATAATACGACAAACGTCTCTTCGACAATTTAACATAAAATTTACTGTAGGTAGACAAAATAAATAAGATCATCCCCCCTAACTTAGTACATGTTATCTTCTGAGACCCGGTATCGCTGTGATAAGATGCGATAAAATGTACTAACACGGAATGTCCCTGAACATTTCACAATCAAACGTTCGAGATTTTAATTAAAATTGATTAAAACTCGTAATATCAACGTTGCGATTCCGTGCACTCTTCACTCTCTGCTTGCATCGAGCAACTATTTTCAGTTTCAATTTTGTTTTCTTCTACTACCGTTTCCTCTTCCGCCAAATCTTCGACTTTATTCACCGTTTCTTCTTCTTCGAGATTTTCCGCGGCTGGCACCTCTTCTTCTTGTACCTCGCGCTTCTTCCTATCTTTCTTGTTCTCTTTTGGTGCTTTCGGAGCTTTCTCCTTATTCTTCTTCGTCTTGCTCACATTTTCCTCCTGCTTGGTATCTTCCGCTGGCGTATCGGTTTCGACTACTTCCACAACTTCTTCCTCAACTGCGGTCTTTGTATCCTTGGATTTTTTCTTCTTGTCATACTTTGTCTTCTTATCCTTCTTATTACTGACGTTCTCCACATTTTCGGACTGTTCTGATTTCGGACGTTTCGTCTGCTTCTTATTTTGAACATCAGCAGTGTTTTCCTCGGTGTTTTGTACTTCCTCAGTATTTCTCTTATTCTTTCCTTCCTTCAAGGTTTTCTTCGATTTTTGACGGATCTCAGAATTCTGAGAAGCTTCAGAATTCTTCTCGGATTCTTTCAATTTCTGTTTTGTGTTCTTATTTTTCTTATTTTGCTTTTCCATCTTCGTTTTATCGTTCGCCTTGTACTCAGAATTCATATTCTCTTCTTCGTTTATCGTCTCGACATTCTCCTCACGTTTGTTTCGCTTATTCTTCGACTTCTGCTCTGACTTGTAGGTATTTTTAGCTTCTGAGTATTTTTCGGAGGGATTTTCTTCTGATGAGCTACTCTTCCTCTTTTTCTGTTCTTTCGCATATTTGTCCTTTTTACCCGATTGTCGTTCATCTCTAGAAAACATTTCAATTAATAAATAACACAGAAAATTATGAGTTTTAATTAACGTGTGATACTAATAAGATATATTGTAATCTTGAAGACAGTATTTTAAGTATTTTCCTCACTTATTTCGGTTTAAATATACAGTATTTTAAATATTTTCCTCATTTATTTAAGTTTAAATATGCTTGAGTAATTGTCAATTTTATTTGTTTGGCATTGATGACTACATTTACGAAACGGGATAAAGACACTAAACGTTTGAAGACAATAAAATAAGTAAATGAGTTTTATTATATATTGTATTTAACAAATACTCACTTTGTACGATATTCTACATTGGTCTTCTTCTGCTTTCCTTCGCTGCCTTTGGATTCCACATCTTTGCCCGATTTCTTTGCAAGAGTGTCCGATGCGAGTATCGTAACCAATAAAAATGCAGTCAACAATATCCACAATCTAAACAAATCAAATATTGTCTTTCAAGTCCAAGAGTTTTCCTATATTTCTTTAAAGAAATCGCGTAGATTTATAGAGAAGCCATACATTAATATACAGTTGATAGCAAATACAAATTGTCTATATTACAATAAAATAAATCTTTTGATCAATGTGCCTAACGAGGTGTTGTTAACGTACCCAGCAAACACAAAGTAACAGGTAATATACATGTTAGTTATAATTTCCCACTCATTAATATAAATACAACATAACATACGTGTTATGTAACAATTACATTGTTGAATGGGAAATTATAACTAACATGTATATTACCTGTTACTTTGTGTTTGCTGGGTATCATACGAAGAAATCAATATTCATAAACGAAATTTCCAGAGCAACAGTTATCACTTTTCACAACTTCTAAACTCTCTCTCTATGTACAATATGCACTGCGACATTTCTTAAATGAAATTCCTATATTCCGAATATTTCAGCTAGTAATTTTTCTGCTTACCGCATTGTGATAATTTACAAGTTCCACTTGTTTGCACGTTTGACTTTCTTCGCGTGAACGATCACGGTGCCAGTCTGGCAAAACACTATCTCACATCAGATATTACTCGCTGTTTATATCTTGTAGCTTGTCACCAGAGATATCTTGATAAACACGGTGAGCTTTGCGTTCGTCAGTGGCGTTATGAGGTCGATATCGCGAGTGCTATCTATGCCAAATCTACGGAGATGGCGAAATTAATACACTAGCGCGTATTAGCGCGCGCAAAGTGCGAGGTTCAAGACTTCAAGTATGACTGTAACTCTTCGACCGAACTTAACGTACTGTGGACATGACCTGACTCGCCTCAGCACGTGATATCAAGAGATGGTAAACATACTTTTTTCCTATATATTTCGGTCAAATATATTTACGATTTTCTCGCTCCATATATGGTAGTCGATTTCCATTATAACTGAAACGACACCTTTGAATCAGTGGATATCTCGTTATAGAAATCTAATCTAACATCAACAATGACAATCAACTGACGTCTTACGTACCTTCTGACGTTAGCAAGCACTCGAACGATAGTGTATGTGCGTAATAAACAGTCGCAATTACGTGTTTACTACAGGTATTTTTAAAGAGGTTTGATTAAAATATAATTAAAGAAAATACTTCTATGACGTCTGTGATACTGGAGTAATACCGAGAATCGAATGTATCTTGACGATATTTTTAAGGGAGGGATCGTGTGCACTGATACGCTGTTTAATCTTTTCGATACTAAATTTAATATCGATTGAAGAGTTCACGTACCAAAGTCTGTTTCACCAAAAACTATCCTTTTTAAATTAAATGTGTCATTATGAAGTGTTATTTACATAGTTATACTTTATTAAGTGTAATATTGTTTGCTGAAATTTTAAATAAATTATGGATAGATTTCTTTGCGGCTTTAATTGCGTTTTTATCGATCTCATTTATTGATACTTGAGCTCATTATCTTTTCAAATTATCTTGTATTCTCGTACGTTTTGGAGAATCCTCTTATAATTGCTATTAATATCTTACTGAACGTCTTAAGAATCCTAGATAGACTATGCGCAAATTAAATCTGTGTTTGTAAAGTTATATTTGTTCTTATCACATATGTCAGGTCATCGCACCATTTATCTTCGTTCAATATTAGTCGTTTTGCTGAAATTTGTATCATTCCAAGAAAATTGATCGCGTATGACGTGTATGCAACATAAATTTAGAATTTTGCAGTTTGGCGTTTTGGACACAAGGGAAGGAAGACGTAAATGAAAATACCATGATTAATAAAACTATATACGCTTGTATATTTTGAGTTAATTCATATCTCTGTACTATGACTATGTAATCCATCTGTCGTACTTCTGGTATTTAATAACATTTCACATAATACAGTCTATTATTAGTAACTCGAAACTCCTGGTTTTCGAGACTTTAATAATTTTATATTAGAGCGTGGAAATCCTTTCGTTTCAAAGATTAGTCTTTCCAAGCAAATGCGGAGATTGAAATGGTCCATGTGCGATTGTTTTCGCTTGTGTTATCGCGTCAATTCAAACAAAACTTCCGTTTTGCGCCGCAATTGCTGTTTTCGAGGAAACAGTAACATCTTGTGCCGTCCAAGCAGAATGGCACCTCACCTGAGAAAGATCTGACAAATTTCCATGCTCTAATAATAAAAACTTAATACAGAAATGTAAAGATTTTTATCGGTATACATTTGATTGTTGACGATATTGCGTTACGCACCGGCTGAAAATGCTTTCATAAGTACGATTTTTAAATATATATTTCGATATATAATAAGAGATTACATTCGCGTGAGTAGACATAGTATGTAAAATAAAAAGAAAAGATAAACTTGAACATATTGAAGAAAGTAGTGTTTTATGTCTACTCATGTGTTTTAAGTACCACTCATTTCGCATACATATAATTTTTCTGCGACGCTAAGTCCCTACTTGACAAATCTTCTGTCTCCAAAAATGAACACAGGTCAGTTTACATAAGAAAATAACGTCTTTTAAGGCATTTCATGTTATCTCAAATGTTAATGGAAATACTAGCGATTTCTTCCATATGTAAAGTTTATATCTACATAATTTTTACATAGGTATAAGTATTATTATATGCGCGACGAAACTATTGTAATATACACACACAATAATACATAAAGACACAATTATCAATACATTTTATTTATTTATGAAAATACTAATATATTTAAATTATTCGATACATAAAGTACTTTGTCCGCGAATAATGAGATAAGGTCAGAGGAGAGAATTTGATTAATTTGATGGAAGCTACATGAAACTTAAATTTATAATACTTGCACGAATAATTTGCTAGAAGAGTGTGCATACATTACTAATGGAATTCTTGTAATATGCACTTATAAATATAAAACAAGATTTCTTGTTCCTTCGAAAAATAATAGGCAACATACATTTTCTTACAATATTTATATAACTAAATTGATTATATAATCGAATATATTTCTTACATTGTCTAAATGTATGCAGGTTTCTGCAAGTTTATTTGCGTAACACGGATTTCATCTTACTACGTAATAAATATTTTTTTGTTTTCGTTACTGGCATTTCATTAATGGCAGGTTAATAATTTTCGATTATGATCGTGAACTTTGTTGGATTGTTTTCCCTATTAGAGCTACGCTAATTTGTAAAACTTAAATTACTAGACATATCGAGAGAGGTCTATACTCAGAGCTACTTTATAGTTTGAAGATCTATACGTACCATAAGGCACTGATTGTAAAAAGTAGGTACTGAGGAAAGTACTCCCAACTTTAATTTCATTTAATCCTCCCTTCTTGTTCATGATGACTAAATTCGTATCTCATGTCAAGAATTGCATAAATAAAACTAATCAGCAAACTGGTATTTTAAGTATCTCTGAACTTGTGATAAATACTCTGCTTGCAAATACTTTTGCATGTTGTAATTCTATATTATCGTTATATTTTTATAAATATCGGATGCTGCTTAAGAACGAAGTGCATTGATCATTTGATATTTCCTGTCTGAGATGCAAATTATTATGTTGAATATATAATTAAAAGAACTTATATATTACATATATAAATGAATCAGTATCTCCATTAATATAATCTTCATTATTCTCGGGTATTTACGCATGTAAAATAAAATAAGTAATCATTCGCTATCTTTACGAGATCCACGATTTACGAATCAGTGGTCAAGTTATCTATTGTAATTATATGTAATCGTTTCATAATCGAATGTATAAGGAAACAAAATCGTACATCAGTTATCACTAGAGAGTGAAAATTCGTGCGGTTTCACGTTGAATCGGATAAAGTTTATTTGAAATATGTTTTTTTTAAAGCACCAATAGTTAAGAGCGATTGTGTTTAAATGAAAACAATTTATGCGAAATGATAGTACACAAATCGCCAAATACTATTAGTTATCAAGGAAACAACGCATTTTTCTCTTTTCTCACGGCTTCTCCTTTTGGCTCCTTCAATTGAGATAACTCATCGTAAGACCACGCAAATTTCCGCGCGCGCTCTGCTTATTTTCAATCGAAATATTTGTGCTGACTTACCGTATACTGCACAAGCGATTTGTGTGTCGAAAAACAGATTAAAACATTTTGACGTACACCTGAGATTCGCATCATAAAAATATCATCTCGTCGCTATAATATACAGTACTCTGGCATCTATATCGTTTATATTTCACCTGCATTAACAATCATTCACAGGAATAGAGATCTATTTACAGAACTGTAGAGCAATATTAGAGAAAATACGGTACCTCTCACATCTATATATTGAGCTGTGTTCTGTATTAAAAAGAGCCAACAGACGGAGCTTAACACAAGGAATGATGACGACAGGAAACGGGACGAAGTAGAAAACTAAATTTGACGTAAGCCGAAATGAGGATACATTACGCTTGTTCCGAGGGTCTGGTTTGAGCCGGAATGATCTTGCCTTTTTTGCCAAACGAATCATTCAACGGCTGAGAGTCTTCCTGAATGGACTGAGGATATTTTTGATGCGGATAGTTCCATGCCTGTATGTCTGCCGTGCCAAATACTTGATAGGCGATGTACGTGCAGCAAGATACACCCGCGGTGACTGCAAACACTCTTCTCCACGCGTCGAGAGATTGCTGTTGGAAATATCACAAAATATATGTTATAGTATTAACTATTTAATACTTCTACTTTAACATCTATATGTTAAAGTAATAAAAACAAAAGAAACAATTAAAAAAATAAAAAACAAAAATTATAAAACACGAATATAATGCACTTACGCTTTCCTGTGTAAGCAGACCAGCTGCTATGGGAGACAAGAAACTGGCAGTCATGTGAATTGTCTGTGCAAATGCCAGCACCGGTCCTGAAAATTATACATAGGCTTGCAAACAAATTCAGAATTTCCAGTAAATGTGCTTGTGAAAGAAAATATTCACCTGCGAAATTGGGCGCGATGTCCACGATGTTGGCCATTGCGCCCGCGTAACCGGCTGTTATGAGAGTGACAGCCACAAACCACACAATCAAAACGAGAATAATGTCGCAACCTAGGTATCCAATTAAAATTACGAGGATTCCAGGAACCACTTGAGCTAGAAGGAAGAAAAACTCATAATTCGATCTGCCAATATTACATTAGTTAGGTAACACGACGACAGGCGGAAAACTTACATAACGCGGTGAATATTTTGCGTACTGTGAGTAAAGTCAGGATTCGCCGCGTGACGAGGAGATCCGCAACGTAGCAGAACAAAACGGAACTTAAGTAACTACAGATAAATGGCGCACCCGACAGGATACCGTTCTGAAGGACAAGAAAAATAAGCTCGTTATTCTAACACTTCAGCAAAAGCTGGAGCTGTTAACGATTCGGAACGTACCGCCTGTATGCTGAATCCTAATACGGTCTTCATGTACATCGGGCCCGGAATGATAAAGACATAGTGCACCCATATTCTGCCGAAGGTCGTGATACCGATCGACCACGCTGGCCAAGACGTGAGTATGGATTTCCAAGGGACTGGCAAATCCTACGAATGCAGTCACGTGAGTGCGCGCGCTCTCGCGTAGAAAAACGTTGTTGGATAGCAGGTACCATGTGGCTGCCCCTACCTGGCTCCCCCCGTTAACTTGGTTCCTAACACCCTCCTGAATGTAACGAAGCTCTGGTTCAGATATTCGGGGATGCGACGCGGGGGTGTCGAAGGCGCAGAAGTACCAGAAGACGCACCAGACGAGGCCGATGCTGCCAGTCGTGTAGAACACGGCTCTCCATCCGAAATGGACGATGATGAGCGCGCACAACGGGTAGGTCAATCCGATGCCGATGCTGAACCCTGAATATAGATAACCTAGATGTTAGGAGTAAGCTCACCCTACGACCCGGAAGGAAGCTGAAACATGATGCTTGTCGAATGGCCGTCGTCTTGGATTGTTACGACTCATGTGTGGTGATGATCGCTCTTCAGTCGCGACGTAGGTATCACACCCTGTAAAGCGATTCAAGTAGACTTAGTACGCGGGGACGAGGGGGTGAGACGTTGATGGTGAAGCTGTTATGGTAGGACAATGAAACTTCTATGTGCTTCTTACTCTGCAAATAATTGTAAGAGAGCGAACTCTTCTTCTACCTGCAAAGTGAGTTCACTCTTCTGACACAGAGATCGGTATCACAGCGAGATATATCGTGTGGAAAAGTGAAACATTAATGAAACAACAACGTGCGTACAAATTGAAAGAAAGCGGACTTCTTATTTCCAGCGACATCCCTTTTGTTGTTACGTTACATAGAATGCGCAAGAATGATTCATAGATGGAAGAATAATGCACAGATAATGAGAAGCATCTTCGACATTAGAAAATCTGCATATTACGCTTGTATGTATAAATAGACAAATTTTATTCAACGTAAGTTGAAGTAAATTAGTAAAAATATCACATTTGAGGATTGGTGTTAGTACCAAGAGGGTCGAAATTTAAATCTGTTATCTTTGACAGGCGAGCGGAGGAAAATAAACGGTCGTAATTATATGAAACAAAACACGTGGACCGTCTCTGGGAAAGTTTGAGTGAGAAGGGTAGTTAGATAAAATCGCACTGCAGACAAGTGGACGTAGTCGAGAGACAAAACATGTACAGAAGAGAGATAAGTATATACATTATAGATACATTATTTGACGAGATCGGCTGATTCTACCAACTGGAAGTATACTCGGCCTTTCTCATGCTGTTGAGCGGTCGCTGTTGAGTATACCCCTCGGTCCGGCGAATGCAACCTCATGGCGTGACGTTTTCATGGTAACTATTCAGGATCGATTAACGAGCGATCGATTCGCGCAGACTGATGTGCGTCATTAACAGTGAGAATTATATTAATGCATTTTGTCAACAAATTACATTGATCTTGAGCCGGAATTTTGACTGAAACAACAATATAAAGATAATAATGAATAGCTTCTCATTCGAACTTCCGTATTCCATTCTGAAAGAAGAGTGCGTTAGTATCCACGAAAAAACACAATCGAACGGAGTATGCGACTTTATTTTGCGGCGTTGCGGAGAGTATGCGACGGGTAACACGACGGAACGCTTAGCTTTGACCTAATTATGCATCGAACGTATTGAAGTTTCACTGTAACACACGAAAAACCTCTATTAGCAGCCGTCTAGTAACGTACCTTGAAAGGAAGACATGAAGCGTGAACGTTCCACAGGTGGGATCCAGTGTCCAATTATGGCATACATCGCGGGCCATGTGAGTCCCTGTTTGCAAGGAAAAGTAAAGGCTTAGTCGTGAGAAAAGGTGAAAGCAGATCTATTTTTGCTATATGTCAAAACACTGCAAAAGGTCGAAGATGTCTAGAAAATCACTGAAAGGTAAGATGTAGAAAACTTAAACTTCTTTCGGCCGTTTTCAGACGTCTTTTCGACACTTGCACAGTCTGGATGAAACAATACGGCTAATTTTTAAATTCTGTTAGGTAATTGAAAAACTTACACTTGCAATGCCCTGTATACTACGTAACGCTATCATGGCCCCATAATGGATCTCCGCGGCAGTTGGCATAAGCAAGCTACAGACAGCAGTGACGGCCTGGGATGCGCCGAATATGGTTTTAGTGCCGAAATACTGAGTGAGAACACCGCCGAGCATTTGCGAGAGTATATAACACCAGTAGAAGGAACTGAGAATGGCCGACTGGATAGCTGGGCTCCACTCGAACTCGCCAGCTTCCTGTTTATAAGAATGCCACGTCTTTATAATTTAAACTATAATTTAAATTATAATATAATTTAAACTTAAAGTTTGACAAAAACTATTCCTATATATAGCAACTTGCAGTAAGCTTGCATTAAACCGTTAACTAACCAAAACGCAGTTGTATTTTTTACGAAATCCGCGTACTTTGTCGATTGCTTTTTCGAAAATTAAATAGCCATACAGAAAACTATCACAGTTTTACATTTTTTGGAAAAAGATGTAAGGGATTACTCTTGCTACTGATAAAAATTCTCTGTTTAGTAATTACTTTCGCATCATCGCGTAATCCTTTAGACTTTAGAGCGTCATTAAAAATTTATCATAAAAATTTATCTTTCGTTGACTTATACATTACAGCATGATACATAATGAGAATAGCGTTATAATAATAAGCTGTATGTTGTGATTCCCCGATGATGAATAAATATTATCATTATTTCTCATATAATTGAATATGTGATAAGCAATTCAATATAAAAGTATACAGTGAATCATATTTTCTTGTTGCGCACTGAATAATGAGCACACAACGATGCATAATAAATCTACAATTTAATTTATATTTTTTACTATAATTTTAATATAATTTCTAAATATCGTGCATCCAATTTTATAATAAATTCTATCACAATTTTGCGCGCATATAGGCGTTTTTTATATGTCAACTCCACATTGTTTTGAAACAGCTCACTAAAACCTTTACCGACGCACCATTAACTAAATTTTATGTTCCAAAACCTCTGTAATCTATAAACTATGTGCACAAATGTTTACGTTAAACAATGATAATAGTAGCAGAGTGGTATTACATCGCATTCATTTTACCGCTTGGCAATGTTGCAATCGTGTCAGTCGCTACATAATGGAGTATCACGATCTGCGACTATGCGACTGAATAAACATGTGACGCAATACGCCGCCACATTTTACAAACTTCTTATTGTAACAATTGCAGAAAAAAGGAGACTTTACAAAAAAATGCCCAACAAAAAAAAGGATTCTCCGCTGACGCATATATCGGAAAGATTTCACTTTTTTGCATCGGGAAGATAAACCATCGTTATTGCCATGATTGCGTGGTATGTAATAGGAAAACAAATCACATGCAATTCCGCAATTTATCGCGACATCCGTGATCAAACTGTACCTCTGGCTTGATTACAGTGGTGTTTTCCGCATGTGACGCATTTGTCATTGTGTAACAATGGGATGTTACCGCGCTGGTTTCATTGCTCGACGTTGACGAGAGCTTTGCCATGGCCACCATAGCAATGTTAATATCTGTCCTCATCATAAAAGATACGAGGAATCCGGAAAACGAGAGAAAGTAGAGCACGACCCGCGCTGGGACCATGTCTGCAATCAGGAAGTCTGGTTATCAAGGAAAGCATGACACTAACAGCGTCGACATTTTATCTGTTATTCTTATTAAGAAATGTTATTTTAAACTGAAATGAACATTACCTCCCAATTTCCGTAAACTGCAAGATGGCCGTTCTTTGTACATATTGGATTCCTCATATCTGTAAAATAAAATTATTACTAGTATGTGCACAAATAAATCAGATTTACAAGTCGAATATAACAAGAATAAATAAAAGCATTAATATTTAATTTTACTTGAATTAATATTTATGAGCGATGATAACGAAAATGAGTGGAAAAAGACTGCAATGTGTAAAAATAGTCGCAAAAACGTTTGTAAAAACAACATTATGATATCTCCTAAGCAATATTGTTACCCAAAATGTTCGGTAAAGAAACAAGCTAATCAATAATATAATGCGCGGATAATCAATAATATAAATGTAGGAAATGTACAAATATAAAGATAAAACATTCAATTTAATCTGCATCTAATCTCCACCTTTGAAATTCTTCCATTTTTCGTGCGAAGGAATCGATAGTTGAACGGGGTACGGGAATCTCGAGGTATGAATCTCTTTTATGCGATGAAAGCACGAGGATCACCTTGGATTCTGCAAAATACAATACAAAGAATTAATACAATTTAATAGCCATTAATTGTATAAAAATGATTTATTTTAAAGCCTTGCACGCTGTGACCTTCAGTCTCTATGAGCTTTTGCATCACTCAGCACACAATAAGGCGTCAATAAGTTCGTGAGGTATTCGGAGTATTGCATTGACTTATGAGAATGGGATGAAATTCCAACATGAACCTCATATTGGCATTCTTGAAGCTCTTCACGCGGAAGTCTCCATAAAAATTTATTAAGTAATTTATGATATGGTATTCATTAGAAAAGTGCTATCCATCCAATTAATTTCATCATTTAAAATAACTGCCTGCGACCGAGCTCTACAGTATCTACAGTATGTTCACTATCAATTCTCAATTGTCGAGCATTCTGCGAATTGCAGGTTTGCGCAAATGCTAATAAAGTGGCAGTATGCGAAACTACTACTCTGTACACCTTTTCGTCATACTCGTTGTGTACATGAGACTCGTTTGCATAATAATCAATATATATTGTCATATTAGTTGTTATAACTAATTAGGCAATTTTCAGTAATAAGTTATGCTAATTGAATACAACGTATAAGAATTATGTGCATTATATCACATTGTTAGCATAAAATTTTTAATTAAATGAAATTTTTCTTCTTCCTGTATAATTAATTAAAAATTTGACAAAATATCTGCGATTGCTACTTGCAAAAGTAAAATATATGCTATTCTGAAAGACTTCATATAAGCGAATCATTTAACTTCTAACTTCGTATTTCGTGCAAGCAGTAGATGATAGCAGTAGATAGTACGTTTATACTGCACATTTCAGATTTGCAAGATTAAGAGGAAGCATTTTGCCATGTAAACGAAGCACAAGCATCAAGATAGGAAGCATGCGGATATTGAATTTCCGCAAAGAATTGAAATTGAATAATCATTCCGTTTTGCGTTTTCCGCAACGCGCTTGCGGAATTGATTAATGGAGTTTGAAGGTATACGATAATTGCGCAAAGAAGAATTTGTTCGCAGCAAGAAAAATAATATAATATAATCTAATTAAATACATATCTAAAATTAAATACCGATTGTTATAATTCTTTAATTCATCATGTTAAATGTGTTATTAGATAAAAGCCAAAAAAGTATATAAACGTGTGAGTAAAATATAAAAACTTTAACAGATGTGTTGAAGCAATTATTAGTAATGATATAATCATGCAGAAATACATAATCATAATGATTGCAAGACGTTTTGCATGCAGGATAAATTCTGCATTACTCATTATAATATTACGTAAATTTGTCAAGCCTTCGTAGATCAGATCAAACATTACGATCACGTATCAGCAGGAAAACCACAAACGTAACATTAAATCGTTGCCGTGATATCTTTCACCTTATTTCCATCTAATGCTTCAAGGCAAAACGCTGAATGACTCGTAAGATTGCGTTTGCGAAACACACGGTAATGAACACGGAGAAAATCGAAATATTATATTAATGGCTACACGCGGCATGTTAATAAAAGTATTATTTCCATAGGAAAAAGGATCGAATCTACTAATGGTAAAGTTTGACAAACACAGCTTTCAGTTCACAGCGAATCATAAATCTGACAACATTATAATGATATCCCATTTCTGGAGGTAAAAAACGAGAACATTTGCGGATTCACATAGTGAGCCATTTTGTAAAATTTAAACTTTACAATAAACAACAAATATATATAAAATATAAAAATAATATACAGAGAAGAGGATGATAATAGATGGATATAGTTGAATTAAAATTAATCATTTATAAAACAATCCCAATTTAAGAAATAACATAATAACATAATATTATATTAATATTATACTTTTGTTAATTCTAGCTTTTGCGTGAAAATTTATATCATTGTATCTCTTTATTTTTCTCATTGATTAATATTATTAGAGTTGTCATCAAAAATATATATTGCAATAATAGTTCTTTCTTTTTCTTAAGAAGCAGATTAAAGAAAATTTGTAGCGATTAGATAAAATGTCCCAGAACTGGTTCAAGACATAGAGATCAACTTCAAGTTTATCAAATCGTCGATCAGTTTGACGTCTATGTATATAACATTATCTTCATTTTGTAATAGTTATGTTGAAGATGAAATAAGTTCGACGTGAAAGAATCTCGTTACCAGTTCTGTTGTGTTCCAATTAACGCAGTTTAATAAATGTGTAGATTGGTAGTGAATGAGAAATTTTGCAGCGTTAACATTGCATTTATTTTTCGAATGTCACGTAAGTCTAGTAGAACAGAGGATGACTAGTCTCAATGATAGATAATAATTAATAAAAATCAAGAAGTGCTTACGGTGAACTGGAAAAACTGTAATGTCAATATTATTCACGTTCCAGAGGTGTCACTTACATCAGAATGGAGCGATTAACAAATACGCGAAGAAACGGCTAAAGATTGATTAAGACTTCACGATATTCAACAGGCACAACTCGAAGTATATGACAAACGGAAGAAATCGTGATACGATCGACATCGTTGCAGACGGAACGAAGTGCCGGCACTGAAAGGCGACCGAACCACGTTGACGAAGCATTGACTATCTTTACGACCCCACCATCGCGCCGTTTTTCGATCGTACTTTTGGTACAGTGCGAAAGATAAAGATGTGGAATACTGTACCTGTCATTACATCATTACAGGAGTAAAACGCGATGTAATCGTGAATATTTCGGCGTTCGATTACTGAAATCCTAGCTATTCTACGTCGTAAAATAGACACCTAAATTCTACGTCGTAAAATGGATGATTTATTTAACATGTTTATTACATAAAGAAGACATGATAAATAAATTATACAACGGTACAGTAATTAGCGGTGCAGTAACTAGCAAAAGTGACAAGCAAAATATCAAAGTAACTAATACTTCTGCTTATCGCTCTATAAACCATTAAAAGAGTTGTCTTTGTAATGAAAACATAGTTAGTTTAAACGCAGTTACGTTTAAAGCCTTCATTTTTTAAACATCAGTTTGATGCAACAAATGGAGACAGATAATTACTAAAGTTTTAGATCATTAAATTCCAATTTATAAATCATTAAGACTTTAGAAAAATAAAGTACATGAGATATCATTACAAAAATAATTGATGCTTGCCTAAGGCAATGATCTTTAAGTGACCATTTTATGTAAGAGTATAGAATTGAATGGACACGGCAATATAGAAATACGTCAGTTCAATAATGCAACTAATTGGACTCGTTAATAATAATCTAACGCAATCTATCGAAACATGTCGGCAAATAAAGTTTAACAAAATAATTTACGGGCCACAATTTTCACGTTAAACTAAACTAAATTTAATTTAATTTAAAGGAAAGTGCAAAAATAATATTTAAATAGAAAACAATGATTCATGCTGACCAACCACAAATAGATCTGCATATCAAGTTCTTTCACGCGAGTCATCAGGATTTACATCATTATTTGCTCTATGTGTACAGTCCAGTCGTCACATGACGGATTACACATACTCATCATGGATTATTTCACATTCTTCGAGCATTGTTAAGTATATCCAACGTTGAGAGGTAGAGGCCGTTTCTTGATTGATCGATAATTCATGTAATATCGTACAACAAGGCGATAACTCTAAACGCACGTGCCGTTTGACTTTCCAAGAAGTTTCAAGGGTTTCTTAATGGTTGTGTTAACTTTCCCTGATGGTATATTGATCAGTAAAGTATGTACATTGATAGAATTGCACGTGATGATTCGAGCTAGTTAAATTTAAATGATCTTATATAGATAGAGGTGTTTCCCCAACTTTTCATCGTGCACCCGAACGAAGAAATTTCATCGCCCGCAGTATCGAGTTTAATTATCTCACAGTTGACCTTATCAAGCTTATAATTGAGGCGGGTCACGCAATTCGACCAATGGGATGGTGCTTGAAGTCCCAGCGCGATTAGTAAAGTATGTCCGCGCGTCACTACTTACACAACTGTGCATGCAGCGCATTCATTGAACATACAGTTTTGCTTCTGAGAAATAAGGCGTAACATTAACTCCACGTAATCGTAATATTATTATCACAAGATGAGTTCTATTATCAATTCAAATGAACGAATGAACGAAATGAAGTCGCATAAGATGCAATCGATTGTCGAAGAAACAACAGTGCAGGAAGATTGCAAACAAACAGCACATTGTTTGAAGTGCTTATTATGCGAAAGTGGATCAGCGCAAGAAAAATACAATGCAAAATGATGAATTCATAATTCATCATTTTGCAGTGGTCGAAGTTATGTGCAATAGGTATCAAGGCAAGCATAGATTTTTTCAATTTTCCTTCGGCAATTCTTTGATTATGTAACTAAAACAGAAATGATCTGTAATTGTAGAATTGAATTCTTTTACAAACAAAACGTTTGAAATCTCATTTGTTTGATTATTTATTTTACAATGGATTAAAGGCAGAGATATTTCCACGTTGCAATAATTTGTGTAGATTTTCGTCATTTGTCTTCCCATCACTGAGATAACAAGAGTCCAATCAGTAGACTATTATATTACTATCTGTATGGTGGACGTTCAATGGCACACGATAGTCTATATTTGACTACATTTGATAGCAACAATCGTAGTCATTGGCAAAGAAAATGTAATATATGGACGAAATTAGTTATTACTTCTCAGAAGGTCTCCTCCATATCGATACTTTATTTTAACAATCATTACTCGTTCAATGGTTGACTTGTACATTAGTAATCAATGCGTCCAATGTCTGATGAATAAACCGCTTGATGGTTTCAAGTCCCTCGACGATGAATATATTGACAGTACAACAAAGCTACATTATACATATAATGATCAATCATTGGAAAAAGTCTGTCATCTATTCAATCACCTTTGCCCCTTTGCTCCCATCCGAGACATTGGACAAGCCCCATTAGCTTTCACGTACAGCAAACGACAATGGCGAGCTTCAGCTCTACAGAAAATTACTGCCAAAAAAATAATCGAGGGAAGAATAACTTCGTAGTCTCAACTCTCAGTCATTATGATGACATTAAATGATGCATCAAGGTCCACATCAGCATCAAGACGGATATCTTCGAACACTCTAAATTACATATCGTTTTCCACGTGAGATCTTCACTTGAGACACGCTGAAGACCGACAGATTATGAAACGTCATGCAGTTAAGCTGACACGAGCTCGATGATAGCCGCAGGAGTGTCCAACTAGGTGTATCTTAGGTGCCACGGCCATTTTGAGGTTAAGCGTGTCAAGTGCTCCAGTTTCTAAAGAAACACCACGTGGCCCGTCGACTGTTTTCGACAACGGCGAATTTTCGCGGAGGCCGCGAAGAAAATCGAACGACAGCCGAGCGGGACTCACCTTAGTGGCGTTTCTGCGACCAGCGAATACCTCGTGAAGTGTGAACGTTCTCTTGCGCGGCATTTTCATTCACGCGAAGGCACACGCGGCGAATTCTTTGGCACCGCGTCTGATCTCCGCACGCGTTTAATCGCGTCGGCGGATCGAAGAAGACCCGCGACCCGCAAGAAGCCGGGAAAAACGGAAGCGATGAGACGAGTGAAGCGACACGGGGCGAACGGCACCGGTGGAATACCGCACCGAATGCACAATCAGTCTAAGCTTTCGTTACGTCGGCTCCTTTGATGACGAGTACGTCTGTCGGCGCCGCTGGGGTCACGTGATCCGAGTACAACCGAGTAAACTGCAATCGATTCAGAGTTATTGCGCCGACGCGTAATACTGTAACACGTGATGAATGATGAGCGAATTCACATAGGCTTCTAATATCTTATTATGAAATTAATTTCAATTATTAATTAATAAATTTCTTGTAAATTTCTTTTCTTTAGATATTAGTTATTAAGTTATTAGTTATTAGTAGCATGAGGTATTACATATTTTATAAAATTTAATAAATAATTTATAACTGGAAGATAGGATTGTATAATGTATTTATGTAAATAATTAAAATTAATTGTGTGTGTGTATCTTTATGAGAAGGTGTAAAACGAATGATAATTGTAATAACAATTTATATTATTATTATTTATATTATTATTATATTAATAAATTATAAAATATATTAATTTATATTTATTATTTCGTATATTTAGTATTATGTATGAATTTCATAATAATTATTATCATATATTAATTTCAATTTCAACGAGATTATCAATTTTTAGAGTTTAATATTAATATAACTTTAATTATAATACAAGCAAGCTATGTGCGAGAGGTTTTACTTTAATTTTTTTATTTCTTGTAATCTGAACATATAAGTACACTACCGTACATTGTAATTTATAGGTCAAAGTCAATCCAATGTAGGAAGGTCTTGTCCTTACTTTCACTACATATTTTACGATTAGAATATCGATTTTTCCGTATACGTAATTAGGACGAGGACTTAAGACTAGATAAATCTTGATTGCATTCATGATTAATTTATAAATTAAAAAATAGCACATAATTCCACTTATTGATGAATGAAAAGTAATAAAAAAGAATATATGAAAAGTGAAATTTTTGAAATAAACTTATTATACATATCTAATGCATTAATGAATAAAAATTAAATAAAAGATCAAAATTGAAATTTTTTTCTTTGTAATGATAGATTGTTGTCGCCTACCTTATATTGAATCTGTCTGAATCGATTTTTTCTTACGTCGCATATTGTAAATACAACTTCGGACGAATAACTAGATTTTGGCGACGTAGGAAAATTCATGTAAATGCTGTCGAATTCATTAATTAATGCCATTATCCATAACATGAGTCAGGGAAATTCTCCAATTCAGTCAAAGAAGAAATCTTCAAAAAATTCTTTCATCCTGTCACACGACAGCAATTGCAAGTAGGTTATATCAGACTATCATCACACTTAAAAAGAACTAAATACATACTTTACTAGTAATTATCCGTATCTTATTCATTGTAGAAAAATAATATAATTGTCGCCAGGTTGAAAAGATTACCCTCATCATCATCATGTGCGTTAGATGTTACAACAAGGAATTCTCAAAATCTCAAGGCAGACCCATCGGAAGAGAACAAAATACCCAATTACTGCAGATCCTCGATTCGAATCAATAAAACGGTAGCTGCGTTATACATTTTATATTATGTAAAACATTTACGAGTGTGTTAAATTATTTCTAGTATGTTCCTTGTCAGGTTTCCAACGCGAATCTCTCCGCGAGAAAATTGTGGAATAATACCTCAAAGACACTTAGAAATATTCCTGTAAATGGCGTGATCGAAGAAGGTAGTGATATCCTAAATTTGTTGATAAATCAAATGCATCATTAAAATTATTTCATCATAAGAGATTTTTTATTTCTTTTCTTATTGCACTTGAAATCAAAGCTAATTACCATTTTTTCCGTTCAGCATTTATATATTTTGTATCTGTAGCTGTATATCGTGAAACAAACTCATTACAGAGAGTGAACTCATCGATATGCTAACGAAACAGTTGCACCTAGCCGAGTCGCAAATGCGAAGGATGCAGTCCGTCCTTATAAAAGCCGAGGAAGGATTGCGAAACAAAGATCAGGAGATTGGGCGCTTAAAGCGGAAGGTTCTCTGTACGCTTCTCTTATTTTAAGAATGCGGAATCATTGGTAAAAGTTTACAGTCGGCTTGTCAGAGAAAGCTATAGTTTTTCCTGCATTTTCATAATTAACGTCTAGTAGATTTATTCACAGTATCACGAGTATATTTTATTACGTATTCTGTTCCATCCATTTCTTATGTATGATTTGAAACTTGAGCTTTTTAATGCAATTCTCTTTCCTCTCTGGATAATGCGCGGTGTCATTTCATAGGTCAAAGACTGGGAAACGAAGTACAGAAATCAGGAGCTCGCGCGCAAGAAAGAGCAACAAAGCCAGGCTAATAATTCCGAATACTTTTATCAACGATGTTTAATACTAGAAAACAAAATCGTCGAAATGGAGGTTTAAATATATTTTCTACATACACCTACCTGCTCGGTACTAATAATTAGCATTCTCGATATTTCGATATTGCAGAAATTCTTGACTGATTACGGGCTGATATGGGTGGGCGATACAAAATATCCGGCGAATGCAAACGGCGCTAGCAAGTAACTAGAGTAAACATCCATGATTGAAGACAGAAATAATCCAGCAATTTAATTCAGTAACACGATTTAATTTCAGTAATTATATCGACGCCTGTTACGATCAGCTAGTTGCGAATATCGATCAGTTGAATTTAGCCGCAGGGAAAGGCGAAGTTCATGTTCATCATAATGAGAAGGGAGGAGGAGCGATTTTTAAAGTAATGTTCTACTTGTTTAAATTATCGCTTTTATCTTTCTAGCAGAAAAATATGAAACGAAATGTTACTTACAAAATTAATCTTCGACACATTACGTACGATGCATTTCTAACATAAATGTTTAATTGATTAATTATTGTTGAGATAATTATCTGTTGATTACCAATAGCTCGTATTGCCAATTGTCAATCACAGGATTCCTATTTTTGTTTTAATTAAAGACTCCTTCGTGTATGGCAATAAAATTTTATAAAAATGGTATGACCGTCAAGGGAGGAGCGTTGCGATCTTATGATGATCCGACTACGAGCTCGTTTATTCGCGATATTTTAGATGGATATTTTCCATCTGAACTGCAAAAAGAATATCCCGATGGAGTGCCCTTCATGGTAAATCATTAATTAAAGAAGATCTTAGAAATACGAAATATTTTTATGTTTCTGATATTTTTTCCACATTTTTTTTTACATACGCATGCATATGCAGATTGTTTGATAAGTGCAAAATCAATTAAGTTGATCTTCTTCGTTTTAATATTTAAATACTTTTTTAACTAACTTTTATGATTTAAATTATCTACTTTTGCAGGTAGAAGATTGTAGAATAGAGTTATACGCAGGCGATTCCTTTCCTGGTCAGGGATATCGGTTGGGAAAGCATTCTCCAGTAGATAACTTGTTATCGACGAACTTGCACAGGTCAACTAACATCCTTCAAAGATCTGAGCGTGTCATCCTTTCATTAAAAGATAACACTAGTACTTCCGAGAACATACCGCTTTTACCGCTTCCAACAAACCGGTATTATTATCATTTGATTAAAATAAATAAATCTTGAGTTATATGATTTATGTTGATGTAAATCCCCAATTAATATATTTTTATTTTTGTTTAATATATTTTCTTATGTATATACTAATTTTTTTAATACATAAAATTATATTTTTTAAAATTATTGATAATCTTATACTGCATTTTTATTCTTCCTTTAGTAATTCATTGAAACCCAGAAGTTCTTCGGAAACCTCCTCTCTTGATTTATTCTCTCTGAGGTCGCAGATCTTGGCTTCACACAATAATGCTTGCTCTAGCTCTCACCTTCAGTCTCATATTAACGCTGAATTAGCACGTAACAGTCGACGTAAAAAGGTAAGACCGTTATCGACTATCAAACAAGTGACTTTATGTTTTCTGAATTTCCGCTTATCATGAAGTATCGAAAATATTATAACAAATTATTATAACAAAAAGAGGGAAGTGGCCACGAAGAATACAGAATACGATATGTTAAATGGACAATCTCCCAAGTCGAGAGACATCTTGAGACTTTCAAGTAGCAGCCGAACAAGATACAACAGTTCTACCGATAGATCGTTACCGAGATTTCCTCCCAGGTAAAAAACACTTGCGATAAACTTGACACTTATTTTCGTTTTATCGTCGTAAACCCTTGCTCATTTGTCTTCAACTTCAAATATTCCAGTCAGCCGGAGACTATCGGAAGTCGCCTTCGTCCACGTTCGAGATCCACTAGTTTGTCCGGAAGACGACCGGGCGTGCAATCGGTATTACGACCAAAAGCGTCGAGCACGGCGGAAATTAATAATGGCGAGCAAAAAAAGCTCGTCAATCCTACTGCCGGGTCTTCCGCGACGAAGCATCCTCGTGGTTCGAAATCGGCTACTTGCGCGAGCAAGAGCACGGTGAGAGATATTTGACTGTATCGGAAATTAAGTTTTGCCGCAAATAAAATCCACTCATGCGTGATCAATTTGGAAAACATGTATTTCGTTTTCAGCCTCCGCTGTTGCATCAGATTAACGAGGCGACTAGAAAACCTGGGGAGCTGCGGTTGAAAGTTAGGTCATTAACTGGTAGCACTGTGTTCCTGGTGCACATATTTGCCGATGAATCGGTTGCAAAATTATACGAATTGCTTGATAAAGCTATGCAAACATCTGGGCACAGGGGATACAAAGTAGTATTGAGCGGGTAAGAAATTAAAAGGCTGATTTTCCTTATTTATTTGCATTTTTCCATCTAAGTTTGTCTAACTTTTGTCTGATGTAACTATTTATAGATATTTGCCGAAACGATTGGAACGTGAAGACAGATCGTTAAAGGATAACGGAATTAGCAGAGACTGCGTTCTCCATCTTGTAAATGACTGAATGTTCACTCGTTCATGCAACTAGATCTCATGTCAATGCCTCATCAATGTGTCACGTTAAACATACTGGAAAAAATTGTAAATTTGGAATGTTCAATACATAAATTTGTAACTACGTGGATTTGCTAAACGCGCGTGAGCGTTTTATATTTTAGGAGGATACGTATGTGAACCATCTGACGATCAAGTAGATTTTATCCTGATATGGTACATGTTTTCCTTCCGTATGGATAATTGCGCTAGCTAAATATATATTTCTTAGTTAAATTTGCATTGTACATGAGAGGCCAAACGGTTCTCCGTTGTAATTAACCTTAGACTGCACTGTTTCGTAGCTTGGACTTGCAATTAGAGTGGATTGATTTATGATTCAGTTGTGGATACTATAATATATATACCGACACGCTAGTATGTACCTAAATATTTGAAAATAAAATTGTAACTAATATTATCTTAAAGAAAAGATTTTGTTATTGATATTGATTATTAAAAATTTCGTGTTATTGCTTTTTATATTTTATAAAATTGTTTTATTATTTTATTTTATGGCAAATATATCTTCATCTTATCTGATAATAAATTGGTGTCTAATTTTAAAGTAGCAAAATTTCATATGAAACATAATATGTATTATATTAATAATAATAATTCTTTTAATTACTGCAGTGAGGTCAAGCTATGTACATTAATATTACAGAACGATGTTAATTACTACTTGTTATTTATATCATATTATATTATATTCATATCATATTATATGTACATTTTAGCTACTTTATTTATTCAACTGATATATCTTTCTGTTATTATTATATTTTATTAATAATATAATAATGTTAATGTCATAGCAACACCATGTATGTATATAATTATAATTAAATAGAAAAATAATTTTAATAAGTCTTTAAAATTTTATATAATGTATATATCACAGGCCATTCTTCAGGTTCATTCATTATCACTGATGTCTTATATTTATCAAAGCTGGATCTAAAGCTACTCATACTCACAAACAGTAGCATGATGTACAATGATGGACTAAGTAATACATTATTTACGTGCGTTATTGGGAGGATTACGAGATATCCCATCATTATCGGACTATCACTACGTCATGATAGCTACGGGCTCTATCAATCAAGGGAATAGAACTCGTGCAGATTTATCTGTGGATCTCTGTCGACAAGCCTGTCAATGGAAGCTTTTCAAGCAGATATCAGGTACGGTTAATAAGAGCTTCTGTTTGTCAATCGATATCCAAACTAACCGGCACTCCCCCAGAAAATTCCTGAAAATATCTTGCATAAATTCCTGGCCATCAAATTCCCCAAACACGGAGCGGCCCGAGCATCGATTAACAATATAATTATTGAAAATAAAAAATATGATTAACATGATCGGGCATCAACTCGCATTGTGGAAAATGTAAATAAAAAAAGGAATATTTAAAATACCGCATTACTCTTTCTTGTTAATTAAACATTAAATGTTTTCCCAGTTTTTCTTTTACATATGTATACATATGTAAAATTTTATATATTATAATATATAAAATTTTATATATGTAATTACTGCCTCAAATTTTTGTCACTAAATAGATGGAAATCATGGATATCATATGGAACTTGGGTTTATAAACATATTGAAATGCATTTGCACATATGCGAAGACACGTCGCAAGACAGATGGCGATAAATCACCAGCGGATCACCATCTAATTGTAAAAAATTATAAAAACGTCTCTTCTGGGAATATCAAAATGAAAGATTAAATTTGCAGGAAATCTCTCGCTCCGTTCATCGACTTGTCCTCTGCGCGTTCGTGATCTTTTATCGTTCCACCGTTTTTACACATAAAGAGATATATGATTGATCACGTTAAAGCTTATAAATGAAAATAATCCTGCAAAGTGAAAATTATTTTTATGAAATAGTTAAAATTTGTTTTAAGCACTTTTTTATTAAAACAATTCTGAACAATAAATATAGCTTTGTTTTTGTACACGTAAATTCTATGTAGGTAAATTATAAAATATTAAAGATGTAAAAAGCATACCTTTTTTATTTTTCAAAGCATCTGTTTCAGGATATTGCAAATAATCTTTTGTTATATATGAAAGAATGTAATTTAATTGGATGAAAAACCCTGCTGCTAGCGCTTTGGTATTCTTATCCAAACAAACAAGTTTACGTACATATTCCAATAATTTGCGCTTCACTTCAATTTGCTATTGAATGAGTTGCAGTGAAACACGTTTCCGTAGTTTATAATTTGTTAACGGGCTGATTAAATGCCGAATAGAAATACTACTGTGTTGAAGGAAAACGAGGCTATTGACGACACTTGCTTTAGATCGTTGAACCATTAACAGATCGCTCAATCTATTTCAGCGAAAGAAAGGAAAAAAGGACAACTGAACAGTTGTGTGTGCCAGAATTTTATATCAGATAGTAGAAGCGAAAATTTCTTCATCACTTACGAATCCAATTAATACATGAACAGTAATAGTCTATGCTATATGCTGAATAAAAATAATACTCAGCAGAAAAAGTTAACTTATAATTAGAGAAAGTAGGAGGCACACACACATACACACATGCACACAGATTGTGTGGCAAATTTCATTAAATTACTAAAATTCTTCTAAAAATTTATTTTTTGCTTACTGGTTGAATCTTGAAGAATATATGCCACGAAGAATACTTTTAGATGGACTGTATAACTATGTACGTGTTAATGGTTAGCTGCTTCTGAAAGCTATCACGGCCTTCGCTCTAGGGATGATTGCGTTCCATGTACTCTCGCCTCATTTTTCTTCTGGTCTCAAATGTCGGGGAATGACCTGGATTTTAACGTACTCTTTCTCTCTCTCTCTCCCTCTGTCTTTGAAGCGGCAGGACTAAACGAATGCAATTTTCAGTGGGACGTGGTAACGCGCCCACTTCGACGACGATTTAGTTTTTTTTTTTCAACAGATTGACGCAGTTTCGTTTCGACAGCCCGAAGTGCGCGCAATGGGGACGCGATTAACGGTTTCTCTAATGATTTGGTATTTGCAGCGGCATTTTATGTTTCATTGATGACAACTGACGCTATCTGAAAAAATACTGTTCAGTAATATTAATAACACACAAGTTTATAAATCCCAAATTTATAAATCCTAAATACCGTTTATTGCAAATACTATTTTTAAACTATTTAAATCAATAAATATAATCAACAATATAAACACCAAACTGAGAAGTAAACTAGAACTACTGATAACGATTTCCAATTTTTTATTTATTATACTACATTCATGGATAATTATTAATAAAAGCATTATAATACATACGATACCTCATCAAGGCAATTATAAACTCTTGAGAAAGATCTTTGAAGAGCAGAATCGTTGACAGATCGAGTTATAGATATGCCAGAATTTTCAGCATTTTCGTTCGTTACTTTTGTTCGGGCTGCGTTTTTCTGTTGAACTGCATCGGATCTTTGACCCAATTAGAGAATCTGGGAATTGTGTGCCCGTTTAGTCATGCATATTTCACCAAAAGATTGCTTTATCTGCTTTGTTCCGCGGATATTGGATTATATACGGCCGTAGATTCGCGATGAAACAATTTCCTCACAATCTGTCGGAATACACCTGCTTTCTCTTCAGTTCAGTTTGATCGATTGGACGTAGAGATATCCTGCATCGAAATGCCCTGCCTGTAGACACGGTAAAGTTATTGGAGATGCGAATGCACAAAAGATTGATACAAACAGCATATAATGCGAATAGACGATAGACATGGTAGAGTACTGTGAAATATAATTCTTAGTGACGAATCAGTTGTGATCGATAGAACATCGCATTGAATTGTCATTTTGTCAGCGGACTGCCACGTGTTGACAGAATCACTTGTCATAGAAAAGTGCAACTGCAGAGTCATGCATACGCCACAAAAAACGTTCGACGAATATTCTAGTATGTGGAGAAAGATTGATTGCCTTACCTGTCATAAACATAAAAGAACTCGGAAGATGGATAATGAACATAATAACCGGATATGCCAAAGCGGATTAATATAAAACGTATTAAGTGCATAACTATTTCTTGGTTTTTAATTTCTTCGATCTTTTAAAAGTTTTTTTTTCTCTTGATTTGCTTTAATTATGCTTCTGTAAAATAATATATCTTTCCAAGTGTCGTTATAATTTTTATTTTTTTAGGATTTCTCGATTATCAGTTTTTATGAAAAATGTCTTCAATCTGCAAATTATGAAAGCTCCTTTTATGCGTAAATACTATTATACTTTCACATTATTTATATTTATATAAATACTTTACTATATATATATATATATATATACACTTTTGTATATTAATATCCAAGACCATTTAATGTTTTTCCCCGCCCTATTAAATACTATACACTCGGTGTTCAAATCTTTTATTTCGATGTAGAGAAAAGTATCCAGATGTTTGTTGCTCTCGCTGCTGATAAACATTCCATAGATCCTTCTTTTTACAGGTAGTCTTTAATTACCAGTACGTCAAGAAGTGATCGCTCACTTAGCTTCTACTTTGAGTTGCTGCCGCTCAGATCGTCCATCTTTCTTGGTTTTACACAGAGGAAAAAAACATAAAACCGGATTTCGCCATGTAAAAGATGATGTATCAGCAAAATTCAATGACTTTTACAAGACTCTCACAAAAGTGTACAGAAATGTTTTACATGCTAACAGAAATAAAGAGTCGCGCGATACCTGTTGCTCACAACACTGACGTTATTCAAATCGAAAATTTGTACACTGTTCGTAGAACAAACACCCGCACACACGTGCAAGAGCATGCCGCTTTCGCTGACAAATTCCGCAATGAGTCTCGCAAATGATCCCAACGATCCAGGTAAATTAACGTTCGCTTTTTAATGGTATGTACTGGTGCAACGCGAATGCGTCGTGTTTGTAGCCGTAGGTATAACAGATAAAGCTGTTGAATGGCGAATTTATCGCGAATCGCACTTCAGATTTAGTGGCATGCTCGTTCCTGCGCTTCCGGTTCCGCCTCTTTATCGCTTTTTCTCCTGTTTTCTTTTATTTTATTTTTGTTTATCGTAGCGAGATTTTCATCGCTACATATTAGCATATATATATATGCACACATTTATACATCCACTCACATCGTCCAACGGCTAACATATTATAATAATAACATATAATAAATTCGCTGCACATAATCTTTTCAACAAACAGCGATACACGCATATAATAATATATTCAATACAATACGAAACGCCGCGGGTGTATAGCTAAAAACTGTCGAACAATTATTCGATTTAACTACATTTCTCTCTCTCTCTCTCGTGAAAAACACGCGCTGTACACATGTCAGTGATAATAAACTATTCGATCATGTCAAAATATGACTAGGTTTTTTGGCGCATTCGCGCGCTCCGCAAATTTACTCGTCACACGCGAGAGCGCAGAATATATGGTACGTATATATGTACACATGTCGACGCATACATGCATATGCATATTTATACATACATTTTCGTGTTTACATGTTAAGTGTATTTATAAATCACACACATATATTTATACAAAAGATTTATAAATCACTCCCAACAATTAATGTACCAGTTTATCTACAATACAACGCCATCGTATTCTCTCTGAAATATCGAGTTCCGAATGAGCTTACACAACCAAATTATGCAATGCCAATGCAAGTTTGCTGCAGAAAAATCAAGTCTGTTATATCAATTATTTTTGGAAAAATTTTGCAAAAAGTATACAAAAAATGTTTACAAGGATTTCCAATAATGTAAACAAAATGTACTCGCGTATTATTCTTACATTCCTTTAAAAATGATTCATGCCATACATTATGTTTACAAAGCTTTTGCAATCCCAATTTAAATTTTTTCTCCCCTAATTGAATGTAAAAAATTTTCTAATAAATGGAAAATGAAAAGTGTAGCAAAATTTTTATTAAATGTGAGTCAAGCTTTATCAATTACATTTAAAAAGAGAACGTTAAAAAAAATAATGTTAATAATTTTTCAATTTTTTAAATTCTCTTGAATAGCAATTAGTACCGTCTGTATCTACTTCTCGTATAATTCGGTTTTTGTACCTGTCCATCTTTGCTCGAAATTATTGGACGCTTTGACATGTGTTTAGGCTAAATCTGGCAGTGATTACTAATTTGAACTTGGTCCGCCTCGTGTGATGCAGTGTCGATGTTTTATTGCATTATACTTGCCATCGTAGGTCCACGCCAAAGTTTTATTTAGCCGTTTGCAGTCTAAATAATTGTCTATTGGTTCCGTCTGTCTCGCATCTCTTCGAGATCGAGAGCTCGTGGCAAAATTGCGGCCTGAAATTATTGTCACTGGAAGCTGCGTTCCAATAGACATCGGCATCGCATAAGCACAGTCCGCGATCTTGCGATCATCTTTAACTTAACGCCCGCGTTGGCGTACAGAGCGGCGCGCAGACAGGACTATAATCATTACAAAGTGATCTCGTATCACAAATCAGTTAAGAGGTAATCGTGAATACTTCGTCAGCTATTTCACTGGATGGACGATGCCTTGTCAATTTTGTCGCGTGTTTTACTTTTAGCCTAAAATGTCGCGACAATTGTCGCGGCAACTGGAGTAGAATTCTACGTGCGAAAACTAGCCGCGAGCGAGCGTCACCGACTTCATGAATCCGCTTCGATATGTTTAACTTGAAATTCGGCTGCATGTCGGCTCCATCGACATGCTGCATGTGGTCGATTCTAATCAGCTGGACACCTCGGATGAACGTTCGGCTTGCCACTCGATATTCTACCGTTGCTTCGGGAAATTTCGAAACACGGGCAATTCCTGGTCAACTGGTATTGCGCGTGACATTCCATCTTCCAGCCTCCATTATCCGGATTGATCTGTGATACTCACGCACTGGCACTTTTCAATTTGATTCCAATCAGGGCTTGATTCGCCGGTCGGACGTGCGTTCTGATCAGCCCGTCAAGGGAGAATACGCATTGCGAATAGCATTCCGTTGTCTTCATAGATCGACGAACATCTGTGGTGATTTCGGGGGAAACACACGTCCTGCAACGGATGCACGCAGAGTACACAGTTTCCATTATCCCGATTAGCGTATGTTTCTTGCGTATAGCGATTCGATCGATACTTTCGTGAATGTAGCACAGTTATATCACACGCATGTGATTCTCAATCCAGCCGAATCTCCGAGTGCCAAATTAGTCACATTGCACCCCCCGTTTACCACGGTCCCGTTGGAACGATACCGTATCATGCAATGGAGGACGCGTATCTTCACTAGAACACAATGTTTCCCATGTCTGGTGGCGTGTGTTGCTCGTTCGATCGACGTCGGCCTCAATTTCACGTTCGCACACTTTCGTTAAGTGATGATCCAACATCGTCGTCGGCGCAGGATGGCCCTCGTTGAGGTTTACCAACCCGCCCCGGCGACTATATGTGCTATAAGCATGTCTCCTTCTGATCAATCGCGTTGATGACCACCGAAGCCTGCGTAGGCAACTCCTTTTGGACAGGCACCCCCGTCGGTACCTCCTCGAGTATTGGTCAAAGGGTCGTGGTCCTCGAGACCGTCGCTGAGGGCGGCGGCGGTGGCGGGGGCGGCGGGGAGATCACTACATCCGGTTCACCCGCCAGGTCGCGGTCGAATCTCCAGAGAATATTCTCAGGATGGTCACCTCCTAAATATGCGATACAGTTAATAATTGCAGTGAAATTTCAATCAAATTGCGCATAAATTATGTGTAATTAGAATTACATAATTATTTCTTCAGTTTCTGTAAATATCTTTGTGCAATTAAAAAATAATTCTTTCATCTCAAAATATACGTAAAATGCTTCTCTGATCTAAATCAGATAACGCAATCGTTATCAAAGATTTTTAAAACATTACGTCTGAAAACGTAAGTAATAATAAGGATAAAAATTTGCTTCTATCAATATTACATATTTCTGCAAGGATAAAATCTGATATTCCCTTGAGCTTGTTAAGTTACATAACTGTATTCGCCACGCCTCAAACGCCTCAAACTCTATGTAAATTTCACCGTAACGATCAAGATGCTGCTCGACCTAGCGAACATAATAGAATGGTATTATCGGTGTCCGTATCCGATAGACTATCGTACCTTGACCCAAGATGATGCCCGAAGAGCCCCGTCTCTGCCTCGATGGAGGTGCTTGGTGTTTGTGCGCATGGTGGCTGTGAAGGTGTGAATGTGAGTGGCAGTGTGTGTGATGCGTATGCGTGGGGGTGGTTTTGCACGGTGGCTGTTGTTGCGACTGTTGTTGCTGTTGCTGTTGCTGTTGCTGCTGCTGCTGCTGCTGAGGACGATGAGGATGAGGCCTGTGCTAGGTGTTCCCGCCACGGGACACTTGATCGAAGCTCAATGATTTCTTCATCTCCGTCATCGACAACGCACCACCCTCCTGCTGAGGAGGAAGTAAACGCGAGTGTTAGCTGTATCGAGACGATTAGCGGAAAGTCGACTTGACGAGACAGTGAACGCGAGTGGACAGGCAAGTTTTATTAAAAGTTTTGCGGGAACTTGTTAAAAGTTATTAGAGCCAGAGGAAGATTATTACTGGGGGGTGCGCACGATAACTACGTCTCCGAAGTTGTCTATTTGAAACGAGCGGCACGCGCACGGCAAAACGATTTTTTTGCCGAGTATTTTGGGATAAAATAACACCGCAACCGATATAGCTTCTGGATCACGTTTTTAGAATGGAATGAAAGAGCCCCGTATACACGCGGAAATATTGCCGATTAAGGGACTATATGAAGGCTATATGAAGGCGGGAAACCTGGCGCGATTAATAAAGTATTTTCCTGTCGATACCCCACCGCAGAATTTCCATAGATATGTCGCAATTTTCGTGCGAACATCTATGTGAGTAATTACAGAAGGCTAACATGTGCTGACGTGCTTTGACACTTAATTACTCTAACGCCATAATGGATACGCGATATTTATTTTGTGAACATTTGGAAACAAGAATATTTTAGTTTCACCTGCAGAATTTATGTTATTACTTTATATAATCGCGGATAAAATAAAGATTTCTGAACAGTATACATACTATTGTATGTAAACGCGAAAGCTCTAGGTTGAAATTGTATCATTGTGTGTGACAATACACAGCTTTGAGATAATGGTGATGAAATGATGCAACTGATGTGATTTATTGAGATTCTGAATACGCCGTCTTCGTTAGGATACAGTTACATTTCCTTGATAATGCGAATCGCTATTCATCGTGCATCAACTGCAAATGGCGAACAAGTACGAATTAGTCAAACAATTAATTACGTGCATCGATTCAATATAGTCGGTTTCAGAAATGCATTAGAAATTATTAAAGATTACATTCTTTTCATCTTGACATAATTATGTCTTTCAATATCAGAAATAATAATCGAAGTCAAATAAATCAATATTTTAAATAAATTCGGCAATAAAATTTGATTGAGTTATTTCATTTTACCTTAGCATGCTAGTAATCAAACTTTAAATGAAAAGATAGGAAAAAGTTTCTTGCGTAGTGATAACTCTCAGTCGACTATGAAATAAAAATTAAATAAAGTAATACTAACTCCATATAAATGGATACAAAGTTATCAATTGAAAGAATAATGTGGTGTTTTTACATAATTATCGCAAAATATAAAATTATGATACTTTAAATATTTCTCTTATTTCAGATTTTTTTCGACATATCTCTTACTTTCCTGGAAAAAAAACGATGAAGTTGATACAGTTGAAGAAAATCGCTTTCGAACTACAAGTTCTCTTCGCGAAGTCTCACAGGTGCTCGATCGCTTAAGCTTCAGAATACTTCACTTGGTGTATTTTCAAGAAGCTACCCCATTTCCGCGAAGGTGGCGCGTGCAAAGTGTACACTTGCAAGTTTTCATATGGAATATTCCCGATGAAGTTGCATCGAAAGATAACGTTCTATCAAAAAGTAATATGTTCCTCCCGAGTTTTCGACGAGAGAACATTATCGACTTACATCGCTGAACGAAGTAAGCGTAACGCAAGATACATTTAGACATGAATTTCCATCGTGTGCCGCGCATAATTTTAACGTATAACGTTAACATACCACGAAGCTAAACCATTCACGATACAAATTCCATTAAATTCCGCTCGAAGGTACAGCGTGCAATATAGCGCGCATATTGTTATTATTACAAGTTTGCGCATGCAATTAAATCTCATCTGTATCAGTATTTGCGTGTATGTACTGCAATCACAAGCGTGTAGTTCGTTGATGACTATATCGTTACATACCGCAGACAGTCCAAAGTAACTGCAAGATGTACGAACGTGCGAAACAGTGAAAAACATCTTGTGATAGAGGAAACGTGTGTCTTGTGATGCGCAATCTGGTCTCGCAGTCTCACATTCGAATATCAATACAACGACTATGAAAAAACGCATACATCGTCATCATTTACAGAAAGACGTAAGTAAGTGTATAGATAACGGATGATTCTTCATTCGAAGGAAACGAGCACATTTGTAATACTCCCTTTGCAGGTGACGCACAAGACTTGTTATCCCTCGAACACCCATGATTTCCCGTATCGAGCTTCTACGATAAAGAAGCATGAAACATTTATGGCTCTCCGGAAGCTGTACTTTTTACACGGTAATGTAAATCACCGCGCGACACCGGATCTCCTCCACTGATAGTGCATGTATACTTTTTCGTTGCCGACTTTTTTTCGCCGAAACAAGGAACCGGAGAAATCCTGAGCCGGTAATTGGCTGCGCACGGTGAAATTGAATTACCGTGGAACGAGTATCGCTTCGCGACCAACAATCGGCTCTCCTCGGGAAGCTCCTGTAATCCGCCGTCTCGTTTGTATCTCCTCCGATTGTCTCGCCGCTTTCCTCTACGAATATGCACGTCAATGACTATTCGTTCAATCTGTTGCGAGAGCGTCGCCTGAACGGAATCCGTAATTGCGTCACGAGCGACACGAAATCTGCAAGCCGTCCTTACTTCCGCGGAATTGAATCCAGCACAAAAAGAATTTAATTTAAGACTGAATTTTGAGAATGGGACAAGAGAGCGCCCGAACAATGATCGGAATTCGCAATAAGAATAACAAGAATCCCGACTAACGTGATTTGAGCCGAGCAATTGAAGCACAAGAGCTCTCTTTTTCCCATTTTTCGTCCCGCGGAGTAGCTGCGCCCTCGAAGAGATCGATTCCAGAGTGATCGCGAGCCGGTGTCGTGCGGGACAAGACTTACACCATTTAATCGCGGGATCTCGATGCTCGGTATGTAGGTGGTTTCCTCGTGTTCCGCGGAGTACAGACGTGTCCTTCTTCTGGAGGTGCGCGGGCTGCAACGGCCGCACAGCCCCGCGGCCGCGGAATTGCGCGATTTCACGGCGGGCCTCTGCCGGGAGTCGCAACGGACAGCGAATCGCAATTCCGAGGCCATCTCCGCGCACAGGGACTGTCGTGCGGAAAAATGCACGTAGTTTCGATGGATGCAGGTGCACGTGTGGATTTACCGTCCACGGAGCGATCATCAACGACGATCCAGGCAGCGGCGAGCGTCCCGGCACGACGAGTACAGCATACACCAAGAGACAATACACAAGACGATCATACGGGACCGAACGCATGCAAGGCTGATTTCTCCATCGCGTGCGAGGTCGTTCGTTCGAAAGTGTCTCCCAGTATCCGCCAACACTCGATACAGCTTCGATTAGTGGATATACTCGATATGTTTAAAGAGAGAGTAAATCGACGAAAAGAATGACCGCGTATTAAGATATTAAGAGCGCGAGGATTGGAAAAGCTTTAAACTGATTACACAGCCGTGGAACGTGATTCCTCCTTGTCTGCGTCATTATGCCTCGACTTCCTTACTCAGCAAACTGAATTGAATTTCACTGGTGTGTTCTATAGAATATAAAATATCACGCGAGAATAAAAAATAGGAACAATTATGAAGACTTCGAGAAGTATGAGACATTTGTGGCCAGGACGAACGACCTCGCTCAGCCAAGAGAAAGTACAACTCATGCAGCACGTTCACGTGAAGCATAAAATCATGTACCGTCCCATCGACGTTTCCTTTAGCTTACCCTGTCCGACTGGGCGTTCTTCTTGGAGTTCCAGCAGAACTCGAGGATCGCCACCAGGATCGCGAGCGCCAGGCCGCAGAGCAGCACGACGAAGACACCGCCTAGAATGACAAAACCGGAAGCTCATTATTTTAATGCCAGCGGGCCTCCCCTGTCGTCCTCCTCTAATTTCAGCAAGCTGGATGCGCGACACCGTTAGCAGCCACGAAGTACGACCGGGCATGTTTGTCCTCCACCCCCGTGCCCTTCCTCCGTGCCCGCTCGTCCGGTGCCCTCCTTTGTGGCGCTAGTTTGTTGGAGAGCAAAGAGAAGAGAGAAAAGAGAAGCACGGCACGAAGGAAAAAAGTTTGCAGTGTGGCGGCCGTGGAGAATCGTGCGCGCAATGTCTAAGCAGAGCGTGCACTCTTAGATCGATCGCCTTTACACTTTTTCGTTTGTTTCGCGGGGAAACTTCGCGATGGAGCATCCGCGGATAACGATCGCGAACGCGGGGCGTGCGTGAGAACGTATATACTGATAAACGACGAGGTGCTCGTATTTATTGCGATGGGAGACTCGTGCGAGAACAGTGAACTCGAGCAGGCAGTATTTACTCGGTGCGAGAGATCCGATCCGATGGGAACGAATGATGGTATATGCTGAACTTTACGTTTGCGTCGCATTCGGAATTAGCGATCGAATTTGATAAAGCTTTGTAAAGTTGTTTGCAAAACCCAAACTTGTCGATGGGGTTACGGATTCGTACATTTCAGAGAGTTTATAAGCTGCTTTGCGTGCTCCATCCTTTTATCTTTTTAGATACCGTAAATTCGTCGTGTGATATTCCAAAACTTTTACAACAGAAAAATTAACTGATGAAATTTATAAAGATTTCAATAAAATATATAAAATATATTTACTTATATATAATAAATAAAATATATTTACTTCGTATTTTGTTTCGATAATTAAATTTAATGAGTAAACCGGCGCAAAGGGCGAGAGTGGATGTACAAAGTTTGAGCAGGCTACTTTCGCTTAGTAAACCGGTAAACACTCAACTTCATCGGAAGTTGCCAATATTCCTCTTCACATGATCGAAGGTGAGTTCTCACTTCACTGGTGAAAAACATCGTGCGCGAAGTTTACTTCTATGCAGTCAGCAAGTTCGCCCTCGGCGAACTCAATTTCTCCCGTAAAGATTCCACGATGAGAACTTAAGCAGTAATTGCTCCTCCAGTAGATACAGTTTATCCACTTTTACAACATTTACAATTTCTAGCAAATTGTCCCTCCGTACATTTAACTCTTGAGAATGTCTATGTGCTGCTTCCAATTATTTAGGCAAACTACTTCGTCAATCTTTCATTCATCTATATGAGATTATTTATTTATACGAAACGAAAGCTCAACGTGAAAAGACGGTAAGGAAACACGATAAAAATTCGCGAGATACATTCACTTATGACAGGCGAACGTTTTTTATCTTCTCAAGAAACTTTCGGCTATATATTTCGGGCCGTGGGAAAGAATGGGGAACAAAGTATGTAGAAGCGGGCTAAAAAGTGTCCACTTATCGTTGACGGCGAGACAACTGAGCCGGGATCCCAGGGGGAGGAAGGGGGGAGGGACGACGCAAAGGTAGATTTGCATAACTACACCGTCGTGATTTATGATGACAGCCCGGACGTCTCACCGGAAGGACGAAAGTTTCTCGCACCGGGGCGCCGGCATATCACCGTGGCTTCGCGCCTATTTCGCGAAACGGTATCAAGACCCCGAGACCGGGGTGAGATCGTGACATTGTGCGCTTATAGGTCGATTCAAGTTCCACGATGGGAAGTTCTGCTCGCAGCGAGTCGCAGGTACGCGTGCAAGTTTCCCGTAGGATGTAGGACGGTCACTGGCGAGACACTTGGCGGGAACCGGGAATTATCCGGAACTTGTCGTTCTCGAGGAGACTCTCGCTAATCCAGAAATTCTCCGTGTTAGCAATACTCACAAAGACAAATGAGCAAAGAGAGTGCAAGGTTGCGCAAGATAAGCGCTAAATGGATTCCAGGATACCTCCGAAGTCAGCGTTTATACTGACATATTTGTCGATTCTATGTCGTCAATTAACGAGCATGACGTACATACATCTTCGCATTATCATATTCACGTTATCGATGGAGAAACGTGTGCATGTTAAAAAAATTTACCAAATTCTTGTCTATGATTAAGTTATATTGCATCATTCTTTTTCTTATGAGTTTTATCACCACTTCACTATGATCGTATCAGATTTGACGTTTCGTTCATTTTTTTGTTGTTTAATATTAACCCAAGGAAAATCCGCAGTTAACTGATTTTCTGCTTCCTTTTAGTTCTATTGCTGCAAAGAGACAAGGCAAACTCAAATAGAAGTAACTAATATTGAAAGTTACTTGGAAGTGTTTTATCTTTATTTCAAGCTTTATATCTTGTTTTCTTCCTCTTCTTATTCTTGCCAGCAGTAAAGTTAATAATACACAACGATCTTTATTAAGAACTACTATCTTCGACATATAATACAAGTATCATTAAAATATCTACAAGAAAAGAGTAGAAGCCGCTTACAGAGCTATCATAGCGAAATATTACAGAACCATACAGTGATGTTTAACTAATCATGAACGTTTCAAATAATTAAGAGGCTTTCAAATTACCTACAAGACAATATGGTCCTCGATGTCTTTAAAGTTTCGGAGAAACTGAGAAAGCCAATTTACATCTTCCATTTCTGTTTCAATTGCTTTAAGATCGCTAAAAGGAGCTCTCTTCTCCAGATAGTAGACTGCTTATTCTTATGAAACAGCGCTGGAGGTCAGTCGGCGATGATTGTTCATTTTCCACGGCAAAATAATCAAGACATTGGAAAGAAGAAAGATTAGCAATTCAACTGTAATTTCGCAAAATTTTCGTGCCGCCGGGACGATCCGTTCTTCTTTCTGTCTCGTCAAGTACATTTATACCGTCAGCAAAATGGGTACTTATCCGAGTTACAGGCTGGGCGGCGAAGAAACGGCGGAGGAGTAAGAGAGGCAAAGTAGGTAGGTAGGTAGCCCGAGAGTTTCCGATAGAAAAAAAGAAACAGGACAGACAGAAGAAAAAAAAAGAGAAAAGTAAAAGCGAACCAAAGCAGGGGGCGAAGGAAGAAACTTGTTGTGACTTTCATAAAAATCCGGAAGCGGTTTCCGAAGAGTCCTAAGAAAAATTTGTCCGCGAACTTGGCGCGTGATTCCGCTTGAAAGTCTCCTCTTTCCTCCGCGATTCCGGTCTCTCTTCTCTTCGTCCGAATGACACCGTTCTCTTCCATAGTAACGAATTAACTCTTCATGTGCTCGATAGGAACTCTAATATTTGTACGCAATTTGTCTTTGTAAAGATATATCAATAAACTTAATATTAATGAGAAAATTCTTCGTAGATATACCAACGAAAAATTCAATGATATTGTTCCAAAATGAATAATAATGGATTCATGCAATTTACATTCTATTCTATTTTTCTCTTCACAAATAATTGAGCTCCTACATTTTTCGATTTGTGGACTTAATCTTGGATTTCAGCATAGTTACGTACTTTTGCGCGATTACGTAACAAGATGTAACTCTTTTACTTGTGCTGCGTGACAAGAGTAACTCTTTTACTTGTGCTGTGTAATTACAACGCGAACGAAGTATCTCGTAATTGAAATGACTGGAACTTAAAACGGGAATGCCAGACACATGAAATTTATGGCTACTGAATCCGACTTTTTTTTCTGTACACATACAAATGTGTCGCCAACGGAATATGTTGCAGCTGTGGCTGAGATTTACAACATGCAAAACTTACAAGACAGATTGCCATCTGATTTGTTACATCGCTGATAACATGTGTATACAATTTTCAACATGCGTATACAACATATTTTCGTCTCGATACTCTCAAATGATCCAATGATTTAATCAATTAAGCAATCATTGTTAATAATCGCGAAATAATTGTTTCACACAATTATTTGCGGCATTCACATCGGCATAAATTCATTAAAGCAAAGCCTTTTGATACTGCGCTATGTAATTTACCAGTGTAAATATCTCGTCATAATTAGTGACTCTTTGAAGCGGTTTTGCGCCGCGCAAGCTCTAATTTACATGAAACATACAAACATTTTTCAAGTGTTATTTTAAATGCAAGAAATTGTAATTTTTTATTCCTGCTGGCTTCTAATCTGTAATTTTTGTCTGTACTTTGAACCATTTAATTTTAACTAAAAATATATAGTTTGACCTACTTACCAATATTTTCCACTCCGAGAGCGTTAGCCTTGCTTTCCTTATTCTTGTCATCTCTGTTGCATACATCTCCCGTGTTCTTCCACCATTTATCGTAGAGGATCTGTATTACACCTTTCTCCTGCAGCTCCAGAATAGCTAGTGATATTTTATCCCTCCAGGGCGAACCTGCATATAAAAAGCCTTCGTTAGGCTGGTCAAGAGTTTCGCAATTTCTGCCTCAACGGCATAATCTCGAGCGTGAGTTTGCCATTGCGTTACGCGTCGAACATGTTGAGCATATCGAATACGTGAGATAAAATAACATACTTTACAATATTATATATAGTGTGTATATCTCTCTCTTTTCCTCTTTCTCTATCATGGAAATTCCTGGAAAGCTTCTTTTGTTTCAAGAGAAATAAATTTCATTTAACTAGAACATAAGTCAACTTATGTCAACTATGCAAGCTGCTTTATGTAGAAGCAGCACATTTTTCTTGTACATTTTCTTGCTCTGTGCGGCTAATGAAGCTGAGTTTTCTTTAACAAAAATTTAATTGGACATCACCTGTCCCGGAAAGTTCTAAACTTTCAATATTAAGCACGCTTGTAATCTACTTTTAAATTAAACTTCTCTCTCGCACAGCAGTGATTGTACATTGTAATCTTTACCCATATTTACCTTTTGGAGTAGCAATTCCGTATCCTTTGCTATCTAGAAGGCCCCCTATCTGCGTCAGATTGCAATCGCGTTGAACTGAGTAATCGAGCATGGTTGACTCCATTAGAAATGCGTAGTCGCCTTCCAGGACCCTCTTCACCCCTTCTTCGTAAGTTTGAACGAACACGGATGGAGTCTTCGATTCCATAAATTTCCACATTTTTTGGTAGATTCCAATCTTCGAGTCCTGTAATTAAATTTTATAATTTGAAATGTTATAGTTTTTGTCTTGTACGTTTTGTGTCTACACACTACTTTTTACTAAAATTCTAAAATTTGACTAAAAATAAAAAATAATTTCATTTATTTAGTTAAAGATTACTGTTTAGAATAAATTTGAGTATATCGATGATATTCCATCGAAAGAGACTACTGGTTTTTTATTCAGGTTCTAAACATCGATATTTCTCAGACAGATAGATAATCGTTCTTTGACTTTTGCAACTTTAAAGGTAAATTCAGAAAGTTTTTGCTCATTACTTTGCTCGTCAATTTGCTCGTCTCTTCATAAGCGAAGTGACTCAGAAGCGAAAATAGAACTAATAAAAGAAGAAAAGCAGTGTTGTCGTTCGATGAATAGGTATGTTCTCGATAAAAAAATATCGATATTGTGGTAACGTGTTTCTAAAAGTACATCCTTCTATAAACTGATTAATTTTTCGTATGGTTTTAGTAGATTTATTTACGTGCTCTTTTTTTTCTTTCAACGTAACGTACCAGATTTTCATGTCTTTTTACGCTCACGTAATAATTTTATTATTCTGTGAAATTTTCAATCCGATATATAGTATTGTCCATTACAGTTTACATTTCCATCAGCACGCAAACTTTATTTGTGTAAATTATATATTGTCTCATGCATCTCCAATCCACTGCATTTGAATGAAATGCATGATGTTGTATACGATGGGGGAAGCTTTTAGGAACAAATGTCCAGATGTCCAAATTTCAAGGTAATACATTATTAATGCTAAAAGGCACGTTTTTAACGGGGAACGCATACTTACGGGCAAATGCAAATATAAATGATCTTTCTCTGTCTGTTATACTTACCCTGAAAAACGTCATTGTGCTCCCACCTTCCAAAGTACCGTACGATATCTCTGTTTGTTCGGCAAGATCTGCGGCATTCTCGATCGGCGTTATCATCCTCTCAACTGTCAGGAAGGCGGCCAAATTAGCGGTGTAAGAGGAGATGATGATGAGCGTGAAGAACCACCATATGCCGCCTACTATTCTCGTACTAGTCGCCTGATAACGAGGATTAATTTCATCTTTATCACGAATATAAAATCCATAAGATAATATCGTGTTACTCGTTCTCCGGCAATTACACGGATATCTCAATCTCCAACAATATTGAACCATGAGCCAATTAATATCAAATCGAATTTTGCCCCGCGAAGTATTAATTATTAATTCGCAATCGCATTCATTGTTCATTTAAAATGTATGTATTATATTACGAAAATATTAAATGTGATCCATTAAACGATTGGAAGATAATCTATAAATTTCAGCATAAGCCTTCGCGAATTTTCGGCACATTCGTGCGCGAATGTATGTACGTACAGATCAATGTGAACAATCTCTTATACGCGATACGTCATAATCATAATTGCAACTAAATCTTTCAATGATATCGACAGCCCTTTTTGGGCAATCGAGTAACGCCGGGATATATTAAATAGTTCATTTACCGAACAATGGAGATCGTTGAACTCGACTCAAGTATCAATCAAGTAGTAGTCAGTAGCGTCGAAATCAAGCTGTCGTAAGCACGCGAGAGGAACATCCGTTTGAAGCCTCGAACACGAGGAATGTGAATGTTTCAACCGATACAACCCCACCGCGAGGCAGATACTCTCACTTGTGTCGCGGTAGACCGTAAGGAGGTCCGAAGATCGATCGAAAACGCATCAGGGCGCAGAGTGACGAGGTCGATTTGAGGCGCGATTCCGACGGGAAATACCACGCAGCAGTCGAAGAATGCAATACGGGAACGGTCTCGTTTAGGATTCGCCGGCAGGATATTTCGACCCATTAACGGCGTACCCGACGATCGGCGGAAACGATCGTCGAATGTAGGGCGCTCCATGAATGGTTCCGCCGTTTCCGCGCTACATCCCCCGTTCCGCGGGTCGAGCAAACGATTTTAATTCTGCCGTAATATCCCGAAAAGAAAGGAATACGTCCGCGGTATAATCCGCGCATTCAGAACGGCGTAATGGATGTGTTTAATTCCTGTGCCGAATATGTAATGTGCCTCGCGTTTCGCGGGCTTCGCTTGTGAAACTGCTTTTTTTCACAAGGGGACAAGGGTCGCTCGTTGCCAGTTATCGAAATTTCCCCGGGACGTGGCTCGCACGTACGCAAAGAACACGGAACAAAAGGAACGCAGAGCGTTATTATTTGCAATATTACATGCTCCCTCACGAACGCTCTTTATTAACGCCGCCGCGCCTGGATGATATGTCGCGAAATGCAGTTCGCTGACACTCGAGACAGTCGCAACGACAACCCCGCATGTACATACGTGCCACCAGAGTCATTTAGCATCACATGGTGTGTGTTTCGTGCACACGCACACTGTAGATTTGTGGGATCCAGATGACATTTTAGTCTTCTTTAGGTTCTTTTACGATTTAATATTTGGCTTCATCCGAGAGAGCATCTATCAAGCAGATACTGCAATATGTTAATAAATGTGTATGAGCATCTATAATAATATATGTAGCTTAATCTAAATTTTATCTACATACTTGCTAACAATATAACGTACAACTATAAAATGAGGAATTGATTTGGCAAGAATCAATTAGTTGCAGACCTGAGCTATCCAATTAGCATTGCTCTCTCCTGTACGTAATTTTGCATCTCTCTTATAAACTCTAACGATATCTTGTTTTACCGCTTGTTTTGCGGAAACAGAAGCGTCATAAAATTCGTGCAATGGCATGGCGTGAGGGTAAAGCGCAAAAAAATATCGTGTTCCGGAAAAACGATGCATATACATACATACGTCTCGTGATTTATAAGCTTAGATAAATTGACTTCATGTCCTGATGATTCAGCGACACGATAAGCGAATCCGTACGCTGCAAGATAATGTCGACATTATTATTCATATCGTGAAAAAGATAATGTTGTTTAGCCATGTATGAATATGTATGTACGTCTTTCCTATTTACGTATTTCAATATTTGTTATTTCTGCGATTCGCGTTTCTGACACAATTAACTCATACGTATAATAATGCAGTTTATCTTCAAATCACTTAAGTGTTTCATAATTATAATAAATCATTGTGATTTTCACATATGAATAATTTAATATTATAATTAAAAAAATTAACCATTCATTCGATTAATTAGCGTATCTCACAAAGTGCATTCTGCCTAAATTTATACGGACTAATATCGCATAGATACGCATAAACACGCGCTGCATGACGTGTGCAGCTTATACGAGTAACTGGTTACCACGCTACAATAATAGGAACATATGACTAGGACGCGGAAATTCCTGAGGTTTCATCACAGCGAACCTCGTCAAGACGACGCTGAGATATGCTGAGACGCTCCACATGTAACTGTTTTCACTCACGCTGTCGTTAATCCAAACAAAACTATCCTGCTTCGCTACTGTCTGAAAAGCGATGCATTTTGGATTACAACGAGACTCGACACACTCGTGAAACCTCACGAACTTTTTGCAGGTGACCAAATACTAAGCGTCTGCGACGTCGCATTTTCGGAGCAAAAGCGATAATTAGCATTCAGCGATTAGATCAATATTAAGCGCAGTGCAACGTCTCTATTTTTTGTAGCACTAATACTGGGAAAGATTACAATTGTAATAATTAATATGTCCTAACCGCAGAATAATTGATGAAAGAGCGAACGGAACGTGTTCGCGAAGAGATTGCAGATATGAACTCTGACCCGCGTTTCGTTCGTCTAAATATCAAGCGTCGCTATATTTCATCGAAAACAACAGATATTGCGACAAGAATTATAAAGCACCTAGCTCTTCCCACTAGTTCTTTCTTTACTTTCTACTGATATCTTCTCTTTTTTCTTTCTCTACGTGACATGGAGTACGAAGCACAGGGAGTTTGGAAAACACCGTTCGATACTGCAATCTCTCGAAAGAACACCCGTAGCAGTCGTTCGCGTAAAAGTGAAGAACCGAGCGTCAAATTTACTACCGCACCTTTCCACGCGAAACTACTCCTCCGCGGTTTTTCGAATCTTGCATACAAAGTTCATGGCCTTTTAGCTTTTCGTAGTATTAGCTAAGGAAACAAAACTCGCGGTGGAGTGATCAAGTCAACAAATGATTGTCATGGAATATTATATGTACCAATATTACCAATATTACTAATATTTGAAAGAAAATATAGAGACTATTGTATTATTATTACAATGTATCATGCATTTTCTTTATCGCATAGATGTAAATTGTTGCGAAATATGCAACATTGTGTAATATAAAGCGATGATGCTAAATCAGAGGAAAATGTTAATATGAGATCATATTATTGCAGATATGAGTGTGTTGCTCGATACGTTGTACAATTAGCCGAAATAATAAAAACTGCAATAGCATGGAAGCAAAATATAAAGCAATTGACCTATATGTGCATGCAGGGCTGACATGCATTTTTTCTGATTAACTCTTCGACATTTATTATTCTCGATTATATAATGAACTCTTGCACCAGAGCGTTTACTCTATTCTTGATGATGAAAACGCCAAGAATGAAAGAAGTAATTAGAATCAATTTAATTCATCGACTCAAACACGATTAAAGTCTAATAAATTTTGTGTTTGTGCATCCATCATTCCACTTGACATTAACAAACTTTCTCATGACTGATTATTGCAGCTCGATGTAAGAGCAATGCGCGCTGATTTTTTTAACGCAATTATACCAATACTATAATACCAATTATACCAATAATTTTCCGCAATCAAAACGCGTCGTGGAAAATGAAACGAGATTTCGAGAAGAAAAGGAGAAAAGAAGAAGAAAAAGAAACTTTACATGTGTGGATATGGTTTCTTTTTTTAATCTTTGTAAGTACAGTGCAGAAAGAAAGGGAAAAACGAGGAAGAAAGGTACGGCGCGAATAATAACCGACAGTTCTTTTCGCTCCGAATGCTCCCATTGTCCACTCTGGCAGTGCTAGCGCCGTTCCAGTTTATACTTCGCGGATACTTTTCTTGCGATTGACGGAAGTCTATACAATATTGTACGTATTATTCGACAACTGAAAGCCAATTGCGCGCTATTCTGCACTGCCGGCGTTCTTCGTCCTATTCTGTCTACCGTGTTACATGCCGTGTGACGACCGTATAAATAAAAATCAATCCTATGTCACGTGGAATAATAATTTTTCCAAGCTGAATAGCGAGTGAAAAAGTACGCTTCTTCCCTAGGTCGGAAATAAAAAATCACAATCTATATTCATCACTGTGTAGAATATTGCATCATTCGTTTTTTCTCTCTTTTTCGCAAAACATTCTTCGGCAGACTTTAAATGAACCATATTATAATCCAAAGGAAAGTAAGCGCATTTACGTTATCAATATTATTTCATTTTGTCGTCTTGCAAATACCCGCGCGAATTTATTATGAATGCCGTAAATATTTCGCATTTTATACACCTACCGCTTTTTTGGTTCTATTCAATGCTATTTATTCATCTCCGCATATGGCGGTTATGCATGGTATATTTGTATGGTACTTTTGTACGTCTACCATTTATTTATTTTCCTTGAAATTTAAAGTTCGCTGAATTCCCTGTGCACTATGCAGTAGTAAAATTTTTTAAAAATCGCGCATCGCGTAACCGGGATTTGCATATCATACAATATCGTACAATATCATAATTGCGATACAAACATAAATTCTCGTTAGTCTTCTTAAAGGAGACTTCTTATTTCTACAAAGCAACAACAAGAAACTGAAATTTTTCATCATACCTACATATATCTCGAACGTACAGGTCATAAATAACTTTACAATTTCTTCATTTGTGTCGCTTTCTGTATTAAAGGAACATACAAGTATACTCGAAATTAACATTTAATTGGAAAAGAAGCGTACTTCCTATTTGGAAACGTAAAAAATTTGCTTTATTGGAAAATCGAATTCTTCGATAGATATAAAGACAAATTACTTCTGACATTTATCGATTGTCACCTCTATATATATATATACATATATATATATATATTTCTTTCATTTTCCGCAAGGTATTCCCAAGATATCGCGGCTAATAAAGTTTCTTCTTTTGCTTCTCTCTTTTCATGGTGTTTCGTACGTGGTTGAACAGAGCGAGTAATTTCCAAGAGTGTGTATATATGTGTGTGTGTGTGTGTGTGTGTGTGTATACATAGATATATCTCCGATAGCTATTAAAAGAGAAGAGAATTGCTTCACACAAAAAGAGTCTTATGCGATGTGAATATAGACACGAAGAAAGGAAACGGACCAGTAAAGCGAGAAAAGAGAGTTTGTTGTGCCGTAAATTATTTCGCGACTAATCTAGTCGAGAGTCAGTTTCGCCAAAGCCAAAGTTATTTCGAGTTGATCCTGCAAAAGCTGTGTGGATTACTATAACTATTCACTGTCTCTTATAATTATTAAACTCTTTAATTATATTGAAATTATTATACATATTTTTCATGCATTTTTATTAAGCAAATTATATATTTTTAAGGCAGACTGTGTACATATTTTTTCATAAAATGTTTATACGTGTCATAAAATCGTTTAATACGTTAAACGAACATATTATATGTTCTCATAAAACGGAAGTTTTCATCGAGAGGTCGTAAAAAGTTTAAGGGATCGACGCGTTCTCCTACGCGTGCATGCGTATCAGGAAAAGTACAAGATTACAAAACAGAAATGACCTATTTCATTTTACGCCTTGATCAAAATTTGGCTGAGCCGTGATAAACTAATCCACCGCTCTTCGGTCGCGCTACGTTGCTTTAAACGAGCATTGCGCCGTCGTAAAATTTTCAGGGGAGCGCAAATCTTATATCCACGCGCAAATTATACGCGATCTTCTTTAATTAACGCCGTAGAAGTCTACGAAGTTAGTTCTTGAGCATTTCTGCCCGCCATAAATTTCCGAATATTCTACTCGTGGGAATGCGCGCAGTCTTGCGCGCGTTTTCGTCAATAAAAAAAAGAGAGAAGGAACGTTATTTCTCGGGGCTGTTTTTGACTCTGTGCGGTGACACGTTTACCTTAGGGTTGAGGTCGCTGCCCTGTTGCATAAGTGTGCCGACCGTAAACCAAAAGCTATTGGCCAGGCTGAACTCGTTGACAGTTTTCAGCAGCGGAATGTCGTCGCTGTCCGGATCCAAGGCGCTCACGTGATTACCCTGATGACGGTGTGATGACCCCCGCCAAGTGGTGCAATTACAAGAACGAACGTTTGGACGTGTTATTGAAGATTGAATATGCAGATGTAAAATAACTCTGATATTGCTTTTTTCCATTTTACGCAAACGACACTCTTCATTCGAAAGATGCAGTCTTTTTAAATTCTTATTCACCCTTACTTTTTTTCTTTCTTTCTTTCCAAGAGCGCCGCATTAAAATCCTGTGACACAGCACGACGAAATTGAGTTCTTAATAAAGTCTCGTGAAAATTCAGCAGCAATATCGCGGATCTCGAGTCAATTATTGGAAGAGAGAGAGAGATAGAGAAAGATAGAGAGAAGAGAGAGTGTGTGTGTATGTGTGTCAACTGTTATTCTCTTATTTCAGCTACTTATATAGGATCGTAATTACTCAAAGGAATACTCCACGTTTTTGTCGATCTAATCGATCGTTTAGCACCACTAGGCGGGAGCCTACCTGCAAAGAACACCTGCAGCTTGGGCAAGGTGACGGCTCCACCCACTCGTAGGGCGAGAATCTTGCCACTATCCATATCGTCAAAGAAACCATTACGTAAGCGCCCATCAAGGACAGCCAGATCTCCACGGCGAGGGGATTCATGAACGAGAAGAGCCGCGACGGCGTGCGTTTGGATACCTGAAGCAATGACAAGGCGTTTCGGCGTTACTGATCTGTGATAATTGATCCGATTGACCATGGGATGTCAACGAGATGCGACGAAACCATTCCGTTCGTCGTCGTGTGTCCGGCTGAAAATGAATGCAGACGTCTACAACTCTCGCGCGCCGCTTTCTTCCACAATACCCAGTCTACTTTTTTTCCCCATTTCCGTGGCTCTCTCCCTCAAACGGCTCGAAAGGCGATTCTTTATTTCGATGGAATTACGGAAGCGTATTATTCTCCGGCGCGCCGGGCGGAACACAATGGTGGCGCACTCTGAGCGCAACCGCTCTATGTGCTGCTTTATTTTTTAACGAGAGAGATCGCTGAAGCCACGAGAGGCAATCGAGATTGAAGATTCTGAGACGTAGCAATCCACCTCAACGACGAGGCAGGCAATAATGGATTCGAGGTAATCTAGTCCAAATGTTAAATGAGAATTTCGTGCATGGTGGAGTCTCCCGGCAATCAAATGATTCATTTCCACTTGTCTTGTTCATGGAAACAAATTGTCGTTTCTACAATAGCTCGACAGAGATAACGCGTTTTGTCTTTTTTTTTGTTGAGAAAACAGCGTAATATAGCCTTTATAACAAGGCCCTCGCTGCAATATTGTTCTGTGAATTTATCCGATTGTCTTTCCTCGCAGCTTCAGCTCCCTGTAATATTGCAAACACACGATCCGCAAAATAAACAGATATGAGAGAATCGACGAGTTGCCAGTAAACAGACATCTACTGTTTGCGCTCCGGTGAGATGATGGATTTATGTGCGCGCTGCCTCGTGAATGGGGTTGGTATAGAGCCCGTGTGCGCCTCGAACGTGTGAGGAACATCGTCGTCGGATGGGGCCACGTCTCGGTAGCAGCCTCTTCGAGAGACGAGTTGCGGCTTACGGGAGTGTGCGCGAAGGAAAACGCCATAGAAGTATGTATGTAGTCCAATGGCGGAGCACCTCGTTGAGTGTACCTTGGGGTTGAGTCCGCTGCCCTGCCTGAGGAAGGTGCCGGTGATGAACCAGAAACTGTTGCTGACGCTAAACTGGTTCTCGACCACGTCGCTCTCTGCTAGGCACGGATGCGGATTGTTCCACTCGTACGGGCTGAAGCGCGCCATCACGAAGAGGGTGAAGCTCACGAGCATGTAGGCGGCGAGCACGTACAGCCAAATCTCGATCGCCAGTGGATTCATGAAGGAGAAGAGTCGCGTCGGCTGACTGGACGGCACCTAAATTACGTCACGCTACGATTTTAATTAAAACGGATCCCACCCTTTATGCGCGGCGCGGCACGGAGGGATGCGGACTGCGTCACGAAGCCGACGCGAGTCGACCATCGCAGCAACCCTCGCGTTTCAAGATTCCTTTTGCAGCGAATACGAGAGATAAGAGAACTCACGACTTTCGCAACGAGAAGATGCAGATTAATGAGTCAGCGTCCTCACCTTCTCGCGTTTAATTGTTTAATTTAGCAGATACATGTTGCATATATTCACTTTTTGTCTATATCGACTTCAAAATAAATAAGCTTAAGATCTTGATGCCAGAAGGGATTATTACTTGTGAGATACTGATATTATTCATCATTTACTACGCTATTGCGTGCGACAACAACATGAGATGCTCATCACGTTCGTTAATCTATTTTAACGTAATACACGTGAACTGAAAGGTAATTAAGAAATGGACGTTAGAAATACATACGGCTACCCCTTGATAAAACACAGCTATTGCGTTTCATGCAGTTATAATTGTAACAGAAATATGAGAGACACGCGATATTAACTCACCTTAAATAATATTCCAATCCCCAGATTCATAAACGGTTTTGTGAAGTCTATCACGCTTTCTCGAGCGTAATTAATCGTCATGGAGGCAACTGCCAGATCCGCCCTCTGGAAAGAAATTATCCGAGAGTGTTAAGGAAATCTTATTTTCTCGTTAAAATTGAAATCGTACGAAACAGTAAACGCCTGTAACGTAAAAGAAATACAGAAAATTGTTTCCACCAGAGGAAATGTTTAAAAAATCATACTATAAAATCCATCGCCGATTCGCCAATCGATCTTCATCGGATAATGAAATAATCAAGACGCATCGCAGCACATTTGCGCCAGGCAAATTGCATTTTATTACGTAAGTGAGTCATGAACAAGAACATCACAAATTACTGAGAGAGAAAGAGAAAGAGAGAGAGAAAGATAAATCTTCGTTTCGCGTTCGCGTTCAAGACAGTTTACCCTACGAGATGGTGGATGCATTCTTTATGAAGAGGCGAACGTCGCGAGCTACGAAGCTACCATTCGCGTCATCCTCCGTTTCGGAATATCCGTCTACGGTTTCGTAGGCTTCCAGGTTAAGGCGTCATCTCTTTTCACGAGGGATAGATTGCTCTGCATGTTTTATAAACCGCTGATCTTCGGTATTCACCGTGCGCGCTGTAGAACTGAGGCGCGAATTTTGCAAGCTGCACACCTTTCTTCGCTTCGTTCCTCGCCGTCATGAATTAATAACTTGCGTAAAGTTTTTTATATACAAATGCGGCAGGATATATGAACATTTAATATGCATTTCATCCTCCTAAATAAGCAACAGTATATTATTCACGAGGCACATTCATTCAGTACGTTAGTTTTTAGCAAGACTACAGTTATCAACTTGTTACTCAAGACATTATGTATTACATAAATACATTAATGTAATAATAAAATTTTTCATCGCAAACACACACAGAACATTTATAACATGTCTCAAAATATACTTTCGTAACATTTTTGTGTATTATGTTCATATAAATTATCGAAAATATATAAAGCGTTTAAAAAATATTGCTAAATAATAAATGTATATATATTTCACGTAATAAAATTGATAATAAAAATAAAATTGAAATAAAATTGACAATAAAACATAACGTTTTAACGCTCTTATAAACATATAAACAATATCATACCAATAACATCAATGATAAATGTTGCAATTTATCACATCACGTGTAATATGCACTATGCAATTTTGCATATATGTCATATAGAAAAATGATTTAATACACGGTCGAGTGCATCCGGATTGTTGTTAACTGTATCCATGTATTTTGTATATTTATACTGAAATGAAGCTATTGTGGTAAAAATTTATTTTTTGTATATCAGCATGTGCCTTTTTCAGATTTAATTCATTGTACATTTATCATTTATCATTTATCAGCGCTTGCTGCTGTCAAAAAGCCATTAATATTTTTTTTCAACATTCTAGATTTCTTCTCGCATTTGTCACTCTGTCGATATTCTCGCGCAACAATTTTAGAGTTGCGATTTTATTGTGAATGTAATTTCGTTTTCGGATGCACATATACTTGCCGTTTCGCTATATATTATACCTGTAATATGTGTGTGTATATATATATATATATATATATATATATACATATATACATATATAACGCTCCTTGCGCTTTCATCGATTCAGCGATGAAACTCGGGGAATCCAATAAGAACTCCTTTCAGAGGTTTCCTCTTCTCGGCGCATTAATGGTGCGTTCTGCCGTAATGTTTTACGTTTTTCATTGAGGATCTCATACTATGTACGCACACATGTCTTCTCTCTTTACTAGTGCTAGCGGCATAGATACAGTTGCACGTTCACAAGGAAACACAGTACGAATGGAGAACTATCCTCCCGGTAACGGAAAGACAACATTTACCTTTCTCCGGATATGTACAAGCTCGGAAACGTTAGAATTCCAATCAAAATTTAAAAACTTGTTAACATTGAGAGAACGTCAGGATTTTTTATTCTAAATATTCTCCATATTTATAATTTTTTCAACAACGTCTACATAGCAAAATAAATAAAGTAAAAAGTAAGAAAACTTAGAACAGCACAATATAAAAATAATGATTAATAATTTTAATTACGTAATTATCAACGACTTCTTTTAATAAGGAAAAGTTCTGCAAATTTTCAAATATTGAATTGCTCTTTTAAAGCTAATATTAATGAAGTAAGTATTTATTAAATCATAAAAGAAATCGATAATACTGAACGATGACAAATATTAGTTGCATAAGGAATTTATATTAAAAATTTTTCATCATTACTGTTTTGGTTTTTTCATCTCAGAATCTTTTAGCAGAATTTATTAAATTTTTAAAACAAACTCGACATGTAATGACATGTAATAGATTCATTAAATTAAATAATTGTTAATTAATTGGACGAAAGGTATGCAACTGCTAAAATGTCTAATTTAATGCAATATTTAATTTAATTTAATATTAAACATGCGTGGCTATATATTCCAGTCAGATAATTATTATTCCATTGATTCGATCCCGAGTTTAATTTGCGGTAGAAATTACACGGATATCGCGTGTGCCATCACCTACTCGATCATGCAGACAATAATGGATCGGCTACGCAAATTAAATCTGCAAGATGCTCGGATGCGCATACATTAAACTTTGATTTTAATAAGTGCGCGATTTTACAATTCAAATTACAGACGGCAACATCTGCCACCTAATCTATGAATCAAAATATTGGACACCACCGTTCGGCCGTAAAGATAAAAATGCTTATGCTCTAGATAATCCTCATATCTGAATACAAGCGTAAATGAAATTCCTCGTGGGATAGATTTATTGTGACATCGCCGCGAAACTTTACTTTACATGTGAAATCGGCCTCTTGTGTGTTCTCCTCTCCGATGTTTCTCCTGGTATATCAGCCACCGTAATTCCCTCTCAACGGTATTAATCTCTCGCGGTTCAAATTAATTTCAGCACAAAGTTCAATGCTAAATTCATCGCCTGAATTTTCACGCTTTTGGTACTGGTTATTATAAGCGATTATAATCGTCTGTAATGATTTAAAAATACATTTCACCAGCCAAAATTATTTAACCATAATTATTCAATGCCTTAACATAGCAGAAAATACATGAAGGCTTGTAATAAATTACGATAATTCCAGCTGAATACAGAGAACTGCAAAGATTTAATTAATTAATCGTGTTCCGCGTCGATTAATCTTCGTCTCGCGACATTCATCAAAGTTTTTTCTGGCTCGCACAGCCACGTTGATAGGGTGACGTCTGAAAACTTTGCTGTAAAACTCGGGACATGCATATTAACACCGAGATTTACATCTCATTCCCTATCTTGCTACATACTCATTTTGTTTGTCTAGCGACATTACATTACTGTACGAGAAGATACGAGAAAAGAAAACACGATTACGTAAATCCTTACCTTCTCCATAAGCTCGCGCACGATCCCGTTCCACTCTTTCGTCTCGGGATCATACACTCCGTACATGTGATCGGGCACTAATTTGATCGCGTACTGGAAGCCGACCTGGCTGGCGATCCACTTGAGTAAATCGATGCAGAAGCCTTCGAACCTTGCGTTGCCAGTCAGATTCTTGTCTTCTTTTACCATGACGTAGGGTCTTTCCTGCGGAAGATTGGATCCCATTGATAGGTCGTAGATTCGTACTCATAGTGCGACGGAGGTAAGACGCAGGCGAGAGAAGGCAGAGGTAATCCTTAAAAGTCCTTATTTTCGCGCGAAAAAGCCATATCAAACGTCGTTCTCCAATGCGAATATACATGGCATTGGCTCTGATCGCTTGTCCCTCCGAGATTCTTTTTTTTCCGACGGCATGAATTTTTTATAAAGGGTTTCCTCGACCGACTCGAAGATTTTCCTTTGATATAATGCTTCGCGATCCCGCCGTTTTCTATACTTAAACATCCCTAAATCGCTTTCTGTGCTTAAACACCCTTGGAATATTTGATTCTTACGGAGATGGTGGAATAATGTCGAATTATCAAGTTACAATATTAAATTTTTATATAAAAGCGTCAAAAAGAAGTTCCGAAACAACTTAATGCATTTTCACGGTTCACGAATTACCACGAATCACGTATAAATGCATATTCAAGCGCGCTTTTGCTGTCTGGCTTAAATATGAATGCTTCATCTGTACACCGCGTAACAAATTTATCCGAGCCCATTTAGAGCAGCTTTCATATTACCGTGTAATCAATGTTTCTGTAGTATCCTGTCTAATAATTAATTCTAACGTTCTAACGAGAAGATCGTAAGCGTGGCTAATTCGGGTACAAGGTGTCATTACCTCTCTTGTCATCACCACAAGCGTAATGTTGGTCCTTGTGGTCTCGTAAAAGGCGTCCAGGTCCGTGATATTAATGCCGGAGCCGGATTTCCATTCGCCAACCTTGACAAGCTCCTCTTTCTTCAGCTTCAAGAGGTCCAACTTGAAATTGTTTCTTTTCCCTTCGTTGAACTCGATATGCCCGGTTAGTCCTTGTAAGCCTGCCTGCAACAGAAACAATAATCGATACAAGCTAATCGATAAATGTAAAATCGATCGGATTTCTCCATATTCCAGGCGGCAGGACGCGTAGTAAATTTTGCGCTTCGTTTTGCGTATTATAAATTTATTTCACTAAAAGGAAGAAAAAGAGAGAGATATTTCTATATTATAATCCATTGATTGCATAGAGTAAAATCTTCCATGGAAGAACAGCGTAGCAGTTAACGAATTTTGCTTTCATGAAAATGCATGTAGCTCAGTCATATAATTCTTCGAAGCTTTATATTCCAACTATTTAAATACACACGAGTAAAATGTTGGAAACTGCGTTTTTATGTAAATAGCGGTCTTCCACCTGATAACAATATCTGCCCTCGCAATCATGGAACGAAGACCAAGAGTCGGGACTCTCGGCCAGAACTGGCGTCAAACAAGACGCGAAGAGATCGAGAAATAATAAAATTCTCGTGCAGGCGGTGAACATTGCAGGCGCTCGCAACCGTTTAATGACGGATACGACCGGATTCACCGCTCGTTAAATCACGTACGTCTGGACCAGCGTTAAATTTATTTCTCTTCCGTGTCCAGCAGCTCACGGACACGCACGCACGTGCACACGATTCATCGCCGACGGCCTACATTTCCGGCTGCATGCATGCCGGCGAAATTTTTCGCATTAATTACCGTTTGCGGTCTACTGGCGGTCTGTGCGCAGTTTATTTGATTTACATCTCTTTTTTTACTGTTGTATACTCCGTTGTTGCCCGGAGGTTGTGGGCCGAAATATTTATCCGAAATGTACTTCTTCCTAAATTCGGCCACGTGACTCGCCACGACTAGAGAACAGAATAAATCGCCGGCAGATATCCAGGACGAAGCGAACATTCCTTTCTTTCTCCGTTCAATTATTCCGTTAACTAAAGGATTTCGTTATTCGATTTTCGTGATTGAAGAGTTTTATTTAAGATGGCATATTTAACATTCGTCGCAATCCCATCCGATGTGATACCGTTATCTCTTGGCTTTTTATTATCGGATTTAATCCACAAATTCCTTCAACACTACGGCCGGATTGATATATGCGTGATCACATCAACTTTGCAAATACGCCTAGTGCTTTATTCCACTTGTAAATCCAGATTCGCTCGTTCAGTTTATTCATTCGGGAATGATGGCGAGTGTACAGAATGCGGGAGAGCTTACTACACAAGAGCTATAAAACAATCGATATTGCATCTGCATTGAGAATTTGGATCAATCCGATCTGGATTTTTTGTGCGGTTATTCCGCCCGCATATTGCTTAATCCAGCGCACAGCTAGAATGGAGACCAATCTAAAAGGAAATAATTGAATTGTTGTCTGTAGCCTTCTATATTCTTCAGAGAAAGAGAGAGAAGGAGATAGAGAACTCGCAGATAAAGAACTGAAAAATAATATCCTCTATATTTTCCCATGTCTGTCTTAATTGTTCGAGACATATCTGGAATACAGAGAAAATTTCCGCTCCAGACAGTTATTACATTACCAGCGACTACATTTGAACCGCGTAACGGAAACTGCAGTTGGATCAATCCACGGGGTTTTGCAAATTCATCAAGTGACCCGTTTGTTAACGAGATTTCCAGCAAAGACCGGAACGCCGAAGTACGATGACGGTTCCCGGCCGATGGTTTATGTGCGCGCGTGACAATTTCTACCGTATATTTACAATACCCATGATTCTACAAAGCGACGGTGCGTTGTCAAATTATTTCGCGAACTAGCGGCAATTTGCCTTCTATCAGTCTGGGAGTTCGGTGAAAATATGCTGCAGCGATTCTACGGCCACGGATTTTTTCCGAGCTGTCAGTGACGATATTGCGATCGTCGTGCGACCTGTGTGGTAGTTTAAACCCCTATCGCGATATCTCGTCAACGCTGGTGTCGACGAGCTGGTTTGCGTCAAAAATATGCCGACGCTCGCGGAACAAACGGTAAGCTCGCCGGAAGTGACCGACGATGCACGGTGCCGCGTGTAGTTTCGCTACTCGACGTACCTCTTGTCCGACGGATATGCACGTTAATTACATCTATGCGTGGGGGCCAGTATATCACGCATGTAACGCTGTTACGTACGCACACATTTCACGCTACAGAATTCGCAGCATGCGATATTTTGGGGAAACACGTTACGATGCATGGATATTACTTTCCAAAAAAAAAGGAAAAAGGAAAAACATGGTACGGCAAAATGATATTAACTGAACCAACGCTTATGAAAGATTGACATGAGTACGGATATTGACATGAGTATGAAAATATATTCGAGATTGCACATTGCAAGATATCTTTTTAATTTGCATTTTATTTCCACGATCAATACCGTTAAATTATTTCCCAATACTGATATTAATAAATATCTAGAAATAAGAAGGAGAAAGAGCGCAACATTGATATACATAATGCTAAATACGTATCGTAATACTGAATTAAATATCACTTTGCATTTTGCATTTGATATATTGCGTCCTATTCAGATCGCTCAAATCAATTATGAATAAAGCTGGGCTAAAATACTAAAGAATAGATAAATAGACTTTACATAATTAATAATAATTAATTTTACATTTTAAACGCACTTGAAAGCAATACTTGTGTGTTTCTCTTGTGATTCACATTATTATAATATTTTCCATTTACATACATAAATACTGTAATCTGTATTAAAACGGGCAGAATTTATATGAAATATGAATTAATATCACGAATTAAATGTATTGAAAGCGTTATAATAATAATTAATAAATAATAAATAATAAAGTGTGGGGGCGCGTTTGTGGGTTTTTCTCGCAAGTACTCTGTACGGCGCCGTTGTAATATATATACGTTTCTAACATCTTCGTGTATCAGCGTCTAGGGCAAGGGATCGTCTGCACAGCCCTACTGATGAGTCTGCAGACGATCTTAAGACGAAACGCTTTTCTAACTTCAGGATTTTCTCTCGTAGTAAAGGGAAAAACGGTTGCTGCATTATTTGACTGACAAATCCCGTCGGCGTGCAGTATATCGCGTTTGAAGAAAGAGAAAAATATTGTTAACCATCTAGCATAGCCAGTTTGATCGAAAGAAAAAATTTCATCTAATGTATATAATAATAATATCAACTAGATATATATCGTATGCAGTCTCCAATATATCTTGCAATAGCTGATTAATCATTTTATATCTCGAGTTACTCGTTTCTTATTCACGCACACACTTGCTTCACTTGGGTTCTCTACGTGATTCGCACTCGTATTTCTATACCTTCAGAAGAGTACCTGGATACCGAAAAGCCGCAAAAACCGCCTATACTTGCCAGGGTGCATTAATCTTGCGCTTTTGCAACGAGCTTTCAGCTTTCAGCGGCTAATTCGTATTGCTTAAACGGTGTAAGATTCGCGAAGGTTCTCGAGCGTGGAAAAGCTGAGCGTGTGAAGCTAGTAAAACTTTTCAGGCAGATGACAACTTATTCAATTAACACTCCGCACAATCGCGCAGTGTCAGCACGGCACTGTACAATATGCATTTACGTATAGGGCAAAGAAGATTTAGCAACCAGTAAAGAATTTTAGATCGATAATAACGGTTAACGGTTTTCCAATGAAATCGCTTATTTTATCGCGCGGTGATGATAATAGCACTCTGTCGACAGTTCGCCGCTAATTTATTATAAACACTGGGATGTGGGATGTAATACCGGTTTAGAGCGTTAACCTGACCATTATCCGCCTAACGTTAACCAAGAATGCGCGGTAACTCACCGGACCGCTCATTTATTTATGCAGTTATGATCCGCAGAAACGGCAGAAACGGCGGATACGGTTATTCCGTTAATAGAATACGGTCACGTCGGAAGCTGCCAATTTCCCGTCGCGGGACTTAAGCGCGAGCGGATTCGCGCGTGTACTCGATGCGCGATGCACCGTCTCTTCGCGCCCGGCACGCTATTTATGTCGAATTTAACATGAAAGAAATGTCGATAACCGATATGTAGGGTATAGCGACGTTTTGGTAAGCACTACGACCGCAAACGAGACGAGAGAGCGTTAATATTTACGAACGAGTGGATGATACGTGAAAGGAATACGTGAAGGAAGAGCAAGCAGCCTTATCAGGAACTTTTATAATTTCTGCGCCGAGTTTGGCCCGCTCTTTCTCTTTCTCTTAGTTCCTTTTTCTTCAGCAGACATTTCTCTATTGCTTGATAACGCTCCGCGACTTAAGTGGGATGCAGCGCGGACAGATAATAAAAAAATCATTCCACACCGCGAAATGATGGTTGGGAAACGATTTATACATCATTCGTATGTATTATATTTTTTTTATATATTAAGTTTCATTCAAATCGTTCAAATTAATTTGGAATGAGGCTGGATTAAAGTAAGTATTAAGGAATAGACTTTACATAATCATAATAATTCATTTGATACTCAAATACATTTTAGAAGCGAAACTTACACAAAATTATTACGAATCTCTCTTGCAGCATTATCAATATTTTTCATTGCATGTTTGTTGAAAATTAGCAATTGTAGCAAGCTGTTATTTTTCCTCCCATCGAAGATCATCGACATGGAGTCGTTAAAAAGTCGCAGCCATGTGGCGAACAAGTTTCGAAAAATTGTCACGACTTGCCGCCGCTATTTTCTTCTTCCTGCTTTTCTTTTTCGTGTTCTTCTTCTTCTTCTTCTTCTTTGCAGCATCTTCCGATTATTCCGACCATCCGACCCGAACTTTTCTACGCGCTTCCAATTTTCTTTGTCGTCGCGGAAAAAGAGAAACTTTATAACGCCGCATGGAGGAGAACGTTACAGGAATAATTCGCAGGAAACCGTCATTGTGTAAACTTATAGGTTCCTGTGACACGCGAAACGACGCACGCCGTTATGCTCCTCGTTGTTCCGATGTCGCAGCCGTCCGTTCGCGTTACAACACGACGCTGATTCTAACGTATCGCGCTTACGATATGCTGCTTGCGGATGGTAGCACTACGTTAAAGGACACTAAAAACTTACAAGATAAAATTTAATTACGGCCAGACAATTTAATTGTGTAATTAAAGACAATTCGGTACGTAATAACGTTAATAAAAACGTAATCTGTACCGTATTATCCAGAGTACTTAGCGTCTCTTCTTCGAAATATGTCACGGCCTACTGTGTACTTTGCACTCGACTTAATGCTGTTTATATGGAATGCGCTATATTGCGTAAGCAGATACGCAAGTCCTTGAAAACGCTTTTCCAGCAAATATCGGCGTTCTTAATTATGCAAACCGTCTTCCACCGTCGTCTACCCAAATATCTTTTAACGGTAAGTTTCTATTCATACGATGATGCTCGGAGTGGCGCATGCTGCACACGATTGAAATGTCTCGTTGGGGAGCTTTCGCATTATAAAGTTCACCACTGCAGTATATCGTCCTTTATACATTAACGTCAGGAAAGATCGTTAAATTCACATTGCCGGAATTTAACGGAGCCATTCTTCCACATTTTCCATTCCAAAATTTTTTAATCAAGCAACGTGCAAAATGCCAAGGAAAACAGCGTTCCAGTTCCTCCCTATATTAGCTTAGCAAACAATCTGCATTTTTCTAGAATGAAGAGATAGCACTAAACCCCTCTCGCCCTGCATAAAAATCAAAACGCGAGTCCGTTTTCCCCGGATAAATACTCCGCGCCGGAACTCTAGTTCCTTAAATCCTCGGATCTAAAAAAGCCTCGCAAAATACCTCGACCAGCGAATTCCAAATTTTACTGGACGGATTCATCTACCTCGTTTTCTGAAAAACGAGGCACAAGAGGAGGAACGCTTCAATTAACGGATAAGGCTTTAAGTTTGAAGCATCACTTAGCTCGCGTTGTCGCGACTAATAGGAAAGTACAATTTCAGTTACTCTCAAGTAATAAAGCTCGATACGAACGCACAGGATCTATTCATGGCTGGCACGTACGCACGAGTTTACGTACGTGTCTCCCGTGTGACGCCATCGTGCATTCGGGATGGTAGCCGCGCACGGAAAGCGCGACCGCGATGGCTGTAGGAGGAGAGTTCTCTCGACGTTGTAGCTATTTGCTAAATACGCTGTTCAATTATTCATGTGTCAACGTTGCTTTCCTTCCGTTGCTCTCTATACGTCTGCGGCTTATCGCCGGACGACACCAATCTGTGCAAGGCATCACCCAAGAGCTCGCACATCCCTCAGGATAGCCGTGATTTTTTACAGCTCACTCTCTCTTTCTCCCTCAAATCTTAAGTTGCTGCTGAGGAAAAATTACGTTACGTTTTTCAAACGTTTCGTAATTAATTGAGATAATAAACTGCACTCGAGGAAGCTTATCGTGCTTTCTATAAAAATCTTGCTGATCATACATAATGTACGATAATATTTAGTACGATATAATCATCAAACGATGTACTTCATATAGAGTGAGAACGAATTTTTCGTTCCGTTTTCTCTTCTTGCAAGCAAAAACTGTCTTTAGATTTTAAAAGCTCTTCAAGAGAAGATACCGGAAAAAAATAACAAGTTCTTCTTTAAATTACTCAAGAACGTTAAGTCACGTTCAACCGATTAGTCTGAAAATGACAGCGAAGAGGAAAATGGTTAATGAGGTTCTTCAAAGTAAATTATAAGTATATTAGTACTAAAAAACATTGTATAAGTTCTTTTCCAATGCTGTTAATTAGAAGCTTGTAATAATTTACAATTTATTGCTAGTATCAAAGCAATCACGGAAAATAACAGGTAATAAGATCAATTTATGGCATCATCATCTTATTTTGAGAAAAGTAAATATTTCTCCAATCTAAGATTTAGTTACTGTAGGTAGCAACTCATGAAATGCAATTTAATAATCATAAATCTGGTGAATAAATTTTCTCTTTGATGGCACAGACTTTCTATACTGATTACGAATTTGCCAATAAATTTTAAAACATTTGAATATCTACAGAAAATAATTGTACATCTTTTATGAAAAATGAGAAATTAAAAATTAATTTTATATCTGTTTCTAAAGACAAAAGAGCTGCAATATGCAACCATATTGTGATCGCATTTATTTTATTTAACACGATTAATGATATTAATATTTATATCTAGGATGCGAGGAATATCTCTCTTTTTGTACCGTACATATTATAATACATATATCACGAGTATTGTGTAATCTATGTTGCATTAAAATATAAAACTGTAAAATCCTTTGGTATGTTTCTTTACAAAATACTTTTTATGGAATGAAAGACATCATTAATGCAATATTGATTACAGTCAAAACTCACGATGAAACAGAAATATTTCGATCGTTGAGCGGAGAGCATGATATGTATGAAATTACTTTTCTTACTTTGCAAACACAAACGTTATTCCGAAATGATTGCACGCGAAAAAACTTACATCACCGCTGTTTATGTCCACTCTGCTCAACGGCATGTTCAAAGATTCGCAGAACATACGTACGGTATTAATATAGTTGTAGAGTGATAAACCGTCGTCCCACGGTTCCTCTTTCTCACAGGACAGATTCGCCAGCTTTAAATCATAACCACGGTCCAGAGCTGCCAAACCGTGCGCAAAAACCTGCACACTGTCGTACACCAAAGCTGGTTCTGCCTGAAACATACGTTTCCTTTTGACGAGAGTTCGGTGCTTTGCGTTTCCGCACGGCGAACTTTTTCACTAGCTTTACATTGGAAGAAGTATTATATTGACGAAGTTTTTGCCAATGCAGATGCAATGTGGGTTGAGCTAGGTTCTGATTAAATTTTAACGAGACTCGTTTTCAACTCTATTCGTAGCTTAACGGTCCACCGAATAATTATTATTCACTTGTTATCAGCTACGTTGAGAGTCTCTTGTCTCATTTTACAGTCAAAGTTCGTTTTTTAAAATGGAATATTAAATGCACTTATTGCACGGATCTTATGTACATAGAGTCAATTGCATGAAATTTCGCTTATCGAGATCTGAAGGTAAATCAATACCTCTTTGATTTAATTGTTTAGTTTGATAATAAACATCATACTCCTTCTTCTTCGTCTTCTTCTCGTTAAAACTATTTCGGATATTAAAATTGAAGATTTGGAAACAATGTTAATGAAAAAACTAAAGACAAGCCTAAATTTGAAGCTGAGCTTCTCGAATTAATATTCTAGAATATATTCGAGGAACAATTAAACCATTTAGCGATTTCAGCAGATGGCGACCATCTTCGGGTCCTTGAGAGAAAGCCGTGCTTGGTGCGCTCAATTGATCCGAGGTAATGACATTGCGGCGCTAGCCGCAGGCGAAACTCACTTAATTACTGAAGGGCTGACAAAGCTCGAACTGGACACAGACTCTGCTGACCGATTCGGTCCACCCGACTTTTCAATCTCCTCTGCTTTTAGTCTTTCGTCTGTATTTGCTCGTAGCAGACTTTTACCATGATTTTGATCCGACATAACGCGTAAATAGCACGCTAGCTTTGTAACTCTGTGCGTTTAATTTATTTCTTATTTCCGATTCGGAAAATGAACAAGATATTGTGATCATGAATAATACTTCATAATTTTTAATAATTAATTCTTGCTTTACCAGAGATTGTAAATCGAGATACAGCTACGCAGTTTAATATCGATAAAAAAATTTATAAAAATTTTATTTAAAAATTATATAAAAGTAATGTGTGTTTGGATTATAAAAATGATTTAAATGTCGCGTTACTACTTTTCCGTGCGGATTGCTGTCAGTTTCACCGCGCATTTCCGCTTGGCAGACCATCCGTTCTTTTTAATTAGACTTAGGAGATGTCGTCTGAGACGCGCGTTCAACACGGTCCACAGAACTCGCAGAGTTCACACAGCGAATTATCTCTAACAGTAAGATTTCAGTAAGAATCTCTACGGCGCGGCGCTACATTCTTATCAACGTAAAAATAAAGTAGTTAATCCTACATTGCGTTGAATATAGCTTCAAATCTTCACCAACCTGAATGATCCCCGTTTTGTTCAGAATGGCATGTCCAATCGCCGGCTGGAAGCGCTCCATCTGCTTCAGTACTTCGGCAACCTTGGGCTCCTCAAGATCCACCAAGCGAAAGGCCGTCATATTCACGCTGTTATATTTGAAATCTTCCAGATCGAACGTTTCTATATCCTGCAAAACCAAATAATATTACTGAAATACAAAGAAGAGATCTCCGCTTATTCAGAGAGTGATTTAGATTTAGTTTGTATTAAAGAAAGCGCTCGGCTCTTCGTTATTTTTCCGAAATAAAATAGATGAAATGTTCACGTACTAAAAGTACTCAGGCGAAAGATGTAAAGTACGAGAAACATTAAACTCTTTTACATATGTCGAATTAACGTAATAATTCTTATCGTTGAAATCAAACATATTCTGTAACGCCGGTAACGCGTTAATTAGATAAATTAAACATATTTTACATGCCATTAAACTGCACTCTTGTGTAAATAGCGAAATTTGCCTCTTTAGTAACTCTGCGAAAATTGTGAGAAAGGTACCTTTCGTGTCTAATTTCGAGCATCTTAAAACAAATAGGTAAGATTATCGATTTATTCAATATCTACAAATGATAGAGATTTTGGCTGTCTCCGGAGTTATTTAAGAAAATGTAACTGGAATGAGTTCTTTTCCGCTCGTGGCGTGTTACTGCGGGCAAACGACTAAATTAAAGAAAAAGGAGGCGATTTCAGCAACTCTGTCTCTATCATAATTGTGATCGTTACAGTCTAACACTCTAACCAACTCCGACTGGTCGTATCTACTTGCCACCGTCTCCGTTTCAAGCCTAGAAAAGCTGGAGAGGATATAATTTATAATTCTACGGTAAGACGCATCTCTCGCGCGCTACGCAGACTATTAAAGAAGTAACGCGGCTTTTCCACAGTGTCATCCACCGGCAACTGCGCTCCTCTGCGCAACAAAAGTCAGCCACCGCAGATAAAGCTCCATTTTTCCGACCTCCTCAGCGGTATCTTTTCTCATGCCCCTTTCGCTTACCACTTACCATTCTTTCTCCTTAATTCCGTCATTTTGCTGGTCCTGCCTGGCCTAGTCGAGTCCCTCGAGTCGCCGCACCGTTACCGTACCGTACCAGGAGAAAGTTACTTAACGTCCCCCAAAGGATTTATTCAGAAATGCGCGAATAAATGTACGATAGACTTTCTCGGGCGAACCGCCGAAAACACGTAATAGAGATTCGCGAGGGTGACGTTAAACGTTTCCGCGTGGTCACACTGATTGTAAGTTTGAGTTTCTTACAATCGACGTTAGAACATGCGAAAACGTCCAGCCGCTCGATATTTTATTAAATCTATTGTGGATTTAATTACGCGTCAGGATACGTTTCGAGAGCGCAAATCGAAAGCGGCAGGATTTTGTCCACGGTTTGAATTTCGATACTATAAACGCGAGGACGTATACCGTTATTACTGTTCCTTCTATTACATCGCTGTTTCATGTTACGAGCCATGATCGAACTCCCGCGAAGCGTTATTCGCTCTAAGCTGTCCACAAGTTTGATGGATACGCACAGCTCGTTTATGAATGGAATAAACTATCGTCACAGTGGTAATATATTACTCGATCTGTACTGATGATGACTGTGATGAATTCATTAAATTTACCACTCGCGGTCCGGCCACGAGGCCAATTAATTCGAGGCCAACGGTATTGGCTTTTGAGCAGTAATGCCAGTACGTGAGCCCTGCTCGTTTCCCAATAATATAATGCAACATCAATCGGCAACCGATCGCAAGATGTGAACTTCGTAAATGGCTCTATCGCTTCCGGCTATACCATGTTGTTCCATGGAGATACCGCGGCCTGCATATCCCGCAACTGTTGTCCGACTAATGAATCGCAATATAGTCAATATTTGATTGACAATAGATGCGTGGGACGATATGAATTCCCGTAAGCGTAATTATTCCGTGACTGACAAAGATCAATCTTGACTAATACATTGAGTCGTCCGCAAGCGGAAATGTAATAGCATCAACGGCGGAAACGTAACAAACGTTACACACAAATTATCTATTAGCATTGCAGCAATCCCGCGCTTCGCTCCGCGAAACGCCAAGTCGATTGATGAAAATTTCATCCGGCGTGTTACACGGATCGTTCTAAGATGCAGGCTGTCGCTGTCTGCGAGAGGAATTAATATCTAACATCAATTAACCAGAGTACTCAGTACATATTTGCGGAAACTGCGAGTGGTATGTTAGCGCAGCCGATTCTCGCACGCGAATCCGCCCTTACGCAAAATTCGCGATATAGAGAGGCAGAGAGAGAGACAGAGGGGCTTGTTCATATATAGTTTCGCATATGCGTGTGCATCTGAGTACAAGACAGATAAACGGTACGCGTACACGCGTGTACCAGCGCAGAAGCTCCATGTACATACACGTATATCGGTTTGCAGCTCACGTTTGCACATCGCAACTTGACTACACTAGCCGCGGGGCTTGCACGCGTCGTTAGCTCCATTTAAGAGGGAAATTTGGGAATGGGACGGCAGATTGGAATTTGTACGGCTCTCAAAAGGCACCGACGAGGCGACGACGATGCGTCAAAGGAGCGGAGCGGGCAACCGATGGCGGAAGGGAACGTTCGCGGCGACACGAACGAGCGTACAAACTTTCAACGGCTGTATTAGGAATACATGCTTATATACCGCCTCCATCCCTCTCCAGCCCCGTCATTTCCTCCTTCGTCTCCGGTGATATCTAATTTCTACCATCATCCCCCTCCCCCCCGTCTGCTTCAAGACCAATGCCGCATTAATACGTATAATAAGCCGCGCACAGTGTACAAAGAACAGGAGGTCGGCAGGAGTACGAGGTATGCCAGTTATGAGGATGATGAATAGTGTACTGCACGTTGGGGAGTCATTTACTAGGATTCTCATCTGCCAGAGAGAGAGAGAGAGAGAGAGATGCATCCCTTCTTATTTCTTAAACGATATTACATGACGTTGCGTGAAGAACATTGGATAAGACAAATTTATTTGTGCACCATTAATACCATTAATGATTTATTATGATGCCATTAATCCGACGTACGCGTCTTGATGAATTTGAATTTTGCATGGAGAGATATGTCTCTCGGTCTCTATCTATTTGCTTCGTTATTTCTAACTCTGAACTAATCTTCACTCTCCTATTATAATATGATAGATAATATAATACTGATAGAGAAACTTTTGTATCAACGATTTTATTCTTCTTCGGTTTTTAATTAAGACTAAATATGAAGGTATACTTACAAACGTCGTGAACATGTAGTGGTATCTGTAGTCGTTCATTTGCAGTTGCAATATCTGTAATACAGAAGGAGAGAAAATTAAAAACATCAATTTAAAGATGAAATTTCTTAATTATAAAAATTAGCGCGCGAGCAACATGCCACGATACCATCAAAAATTGTTCTTGCTAGCGCGTTCTGCCACTATCTTGAATTGATCACGCAATATACGTGAACGATACGATTTTACGATTATCGATTTTTATCCCAGACGTATACACGCGTGCGTTTGTATTATTCCACGTACATCTCTCAATATAGACATATACAAGACAAATATTATACATTGCGCATCGTTATTCCGCTGCGAAGGATATTGATATTGCGCCCTTTGTGATCCGACGTAATTCGTCGCTTTTCATTTCCTGCGCGGTGCGGCCACGGTGAGCCATACGGTAAGATCGATCGAGCTGCATCCTCGCGAGACGGAGGCGAGTGGGATAAAAGGGGTCCCGCGTGGATCTTCCCGCGGAAAAACCTCTTCGAGGGAAAGGAAAGGCGGGATAGACGAGAGGGGTGCGCGGGGTTAAAAGGATATAGGAGAAGCGTTGCATGAGGGCATGGACGTTTTTTGATTACTCGACCGGTCGAGGGTTATCCTCGAAGATCCTCGAGGGGCGCAACATGCAAATAACGGTCTCACTGCGATCGCGTCTGAGGCAAGATTGCTTCCCGGAGTACCAGCAACAAGGCGGGAAACGGACGAAATCTAATCCTTCTTGCTTCCGACGTATTTACGATCTTGTCCTTAGATCGCGATGTATTCTGCGTGTCTCCTGGATCTGATTACTTCTCCATAACGCGCAACTGTTCCTTTGCCGATTCCTCTAAGGCTTGAAGGCTCTCTTTCCTTTTACGTCGCAAAATTGTCTCAAAGGTATTCTTTTGACTACTCTGTACATTATGTCGGCTATATATCAGTTTGCGTTATCACAGTACATTTATCTTAATTAGTAAAGGTACAATTATCTTTAACGTTTTGTGCGCGTTTACATCAAGACTGTTTGAACCGCATATAATTATTACAAGAATAAATTATACCGAGGTAATGTATTTGGTCGTAATGTTATCTCATATTTATGTCATACCGCTTGTTGTAAACTGGACACTGAATTATTTATACGTTATTGTTCCGTGTTAGTTAAGTACATAAATTGCAACACGTAGCGATTACTCACGATATCCCGTACTCATAACAAGTAAAATTTAACGTTTCGGTGCCGGCATTATCGGCAGATATTAAAAACGCGTCGATAACGCACGTTTCAATAGTGAATAATCGAGGCGTACATTTCCGGTATGTTGGCTGTCCGTTCGATTATGCAAATTTTTCCGTTCGCCGGTCGCACACGCAGTCACGTTCACAAAAGTGTCGCGAATTGTGAAAAATATCAGGCGCTTTCATCATTTCGCGTGCAAGAAGAACGTAGCAATTTGCATCAGCTATTTTCAACATTTGTTTCGTTACCGCTGACAATTCGCGCGATTTAATTTCACGATCTGCTGATTTACCTCGGCCGTCCGCAAATGGATGGCTAAATGTTCCGCGGAGCCGCTGTCATCGCGGTATAGTGCCGCACGAACGCGACAGTTTATACATAATTCACAATTGTTATAATGCAGCGTGCATTATGCACGCGTAAACCAATTGCGGGATAAAACGTTAATGCGAACAAAGGCTCTTGAATTAAAATTGTTGCAAAACGTTCTCGAGCTTTCGTGGAATTTAATGTACACATCATTTATTATCAGTTACCTAATCTGCCGTTTAAAAGCGAGAAATATTAATTAATTTCGGTAACGTGTTGACTACGTCCTCGTCAAACATCGTTAATCGTTAAGCGCCTCGATTGCGCGACATTGTGTCTCCCATATTCAGCTGCTATTCAACTGATTCTCGAAAATCTTGCCCGTTCGCCAACAGGCGCTCTAAATTCCAATTACGAAGGATCCTCAGAACTCACATTCGCTTTGTATCGCTAGCCACGCGTACCATAAAGAGCTTTACGGAGGATCCAACTTTTTGGAGGATCCAACTTGTCGGTCGTTGCTACACTCTTCCCATTATCCTCTTCGCAAACCAAATGCTAGAACTCGACGTCAGAAGGCAAAACAAAGCGCCGGCAGGGAGAACTGCAACACAGTTTCCGCCATTAATCCTAATTGCAAGAATCCTTTTAATCTCTGCACGCCGACTATGGCGCATGATTCAGGCAAGCTATTTCTGAGCCGTGTATACCCATGTGCCGCCATGTGCGGATGTCTGGCCCCTCCGCTCTCACCCCCTTAATTTCTTTTATTCGTTTTGCCGTTCGGTAAACAACTTGTTCCTCTAGTTGTTCCGGACATGCAATCGGCAGCGAGCTGCATCTCCCGTGAGTGCGCACATCGTTCTCGATCGCGTTTCAACAGATACTCTCCGGATGGGTATTAAGATTAAGCGTCCCACGGGACAGGGGACAACCATTTACGACCCATGAGTGCACTGCAACTGCCATTTCGTATCGTTGAGCCGCTCTCGCGTTCGCTGCATCGATCGGCAGTTTTCCGCGCGCGCTTCTTCTCCGGTTCTCTTGAATGAGAGCCCGGCAGTTGGCGAAAGAGAGAGGCTTCATGGGGAGATTTCTCAGCGGCGAGGTTCCCCGATATTTTCCCTCTTATAAGGCGAGCTTGAAATAACCTTCCGTTTGCACACGTTACATCTATTCACTTTAGTTACGTTTCTTGGCCCTTTTTGAGTTTAGAATGGAACAGGTACGAGTATGCGGAGCTTGCAACGGCAGGATCGAATAGAATAAAAGTGTCAAAAGTGCCGGAGTTGAAACAAGCGCAGTTTGCAAAACCGCCGTAGCATAGCGGTGTCCGTTAACGGTGCACATTTGATGTCCGTTAATTAGTACTCGTTCTGACAGGAAAGAGTAAAGATGGAATTTTTTTAAACAACAACACGGTAGATTTCAACAATGTAATCGCGTTTGTGCGATCTGCCCTTTTATCTCATGCTTCATATTTTATTGAACAAATAACGGTATCTATTCGGATAAAATAGCTTGTCAGGTTTATCATGCGAGAGATTAAGCGGTGTGGAAAAAATGGATGGTATTCACATTCCGTTTGTTGTCCCGGTTTGTTTCGAAGTATAAATAACGTTTTTCACGTGATGGAAAGAGGGTGTACGTTTAACGTACAACCGGGCGCAAATGTGGAGATTTCGCGGCGATTTCCGGCACGTGGAAGACAAACTCGTTGCGACAAGAGCGCGGTTTAAGAGCTGAAAGTTCACGATATCAAAACGTTTAAGACTCACCGCTCGAAAGAATTGCTGCATGTGCGCCGGATCCGTGTCAACAATCAGCTTGAAGATCTCTTTGTGTCTGACCTCCCGCAGGACCTGCCTGTAGGACCTGGGACCCGCTTGACGAATGTACATCTCTGTTCTCATGGACGGTGGGGACTTTACGAGATCTTGCAGTTTGAACAACCCTGCGAAACATAGAGAAGAAATAATTTTTTTCGTGGCGAACTGGCTTCATGGCACCGGACTTTATCATTGTCACCCCTCGCACGTATGGAAGTTCCTTTAATCTTTTCCATCCATGAGGCAGTCAAGGATTACGTCATGTCAACGAGATATATTTCGCGCTGCGAGCTGTGATTGATGTGGCCCGGTGTAATCGATCCGAATTATTTAAATGAGCTATGAATTTCATGGTTTATGTGATGACTTTTTTACATTTCATGATTATGTTAATGAGTTTTACATCATTTCTTTTTACGTTATAAACAACGTGTGAGAATTTTCACGAGATAGATAAACAAAACGTTGCAAGTGAAAAACGAAATATTTTTAGATCGTTAGCCGTTATAACAATAATAAAAGTAACATGTTACATTTTTGTAAGCGCAAAATATCGTTAGCAAAGAATGGATAGAGTATCGCGAAGCAATGGTGTAAATACTGTAATAAACAAAACTATCAGTTTTTTGGAAAAAAAGAGAGCCTGTTATCACTTCAGATTAAAACTGATCAATATCCGCTACATATCTATAGGAAAATAAATATTGCGAAACTATATTTTGATGTATGAATTGACGTGAGGATATCTCTATGCAATAGAGAGAAATTTGCGTTGTCCTTACGGCGAGCTATAAAATAAGCTTGTTATAAAAGCTCGATGTGAAAGGGAGAGATTAATTCGATTTACAAAGAATTCAGAATCGAGCACAACCAACAAACTTATAAACTATCAAGACCGGTAGTTTGTAATGGACTTTATATAACTACGTTTGGCGCTTTAACGGATGTTCGCGAGGACGTCGCTAAGCAGACATTGTGACTTTCACAATTCACTTCCATTCGATTGTTCTTCGACTACTTCTTAAGATACTTTACACTGTCGAGCCGAGGTTTCCGCCACGTGCGCAGAATTCGTTACATACGGCTACGATCTGCTGTACTCGACTCTTCGGATTCGCAGACTTCAGTTAACTGTAATCGTTGTTCTTGTGTCTTTATCCTAGTTCCGCAATTCCAGAGACAAACGCAGAACCGGAGTTATTGACACAATGATCAGATAAATTAATGTATTATACCAAATGCCACAAATATGTTTCTCGACTTTAACAATTTGCAAAAACGTACCTTGTCACTTTTATTGTTATTATTACTAACGACTTTGACGATTTGATACTTTATAATCTACATAATTTACGTTTTATATCCTCTGAGAAAGATAAATAGAAATGTCACATGAAGTTAACCGACTGTATTCGGCAGATTAAACATCATCAGCTCTCAAGAGCGACCGGCTTTTCTAGTTTTCATTCAAAATATAAATCTGACACAGTTGCGAGACTTCCACTGCAATCCCACCTTTCCCGTATTTCCTGAAGGAGACTTTCCTTGGACGCAAAGGTGCCGCTAACTTTGTGAGCTCGCTAATTACTCCCTCGTAACGATCGTGACGAATAGAGCAGCGGCAAAAGGAGGATCAATAAACAGCTAAAGGACGATGAAAAGGAAGCGGAAGATAAATTTCCCGGCACGTTAACGAGCATAGCCTGCAGGGGAGCAGACCGGCGGTCTGCGCAAAATGTAAAATTGAAAAATGGTAAACTTCACTTCCGGAACAAATTGTGCAATTACGGCCACTTGCATACTTCCCCGCCGCGCTTGTATACAAGATTCTCTAGAACACAGGATCTTAATTTAAACGACGGACCTTTTGATTAAGGCAGTGTCTCGATTTTTCCTTAACTTCCTTAGTAAGGTTGCAGCTATACGTAGTACACGATATTACAAGCGACAGAAAATAATAAAATCTTTACTACATAAACCAGAGAGAAAGAGAAGAGAGAGAAAGTGCGATATGATTAAATAACAAATCTGTTACTTCTCAATTGGTTAAATTAAATCGATGCTCGAGAAATGAAGGAAAATATTTCAGATAATAAAAGACCGTAGTAAAAGTCAAAGATTACAGCAAATATCCTGTACATAATAGCAGGAGCATCGTATCCGAACGAGAAATGCATGAAAGGGAAAGTATAAAGGCGCAGGGGTATAGTGTGATTTACAAAATTAACCCTGTATATAGCAGTAGCTAGGCGGTGTTATATCTGAGAATTTATAGCGGTCTCGTACGATACGGAGAGTAGGTAGCAGAAAGAATTCAGGAAAAATGTATGCTGGTCTTGCTTCTTCTCGCTATCACTCTAACGATAACATTTACGGGCGAGATTTCTTGATCCAGTTGCAATCATAGATACCAATATAGCTTGGAGAACACACTCATTTTGCTGCAAAATTTCCAATCTTATTATTGGAACAATTCGTCGTCATATATGCTTTTCTTCTTATTATTATTACCATTATTGAAAAATTTGATTTAAATTAAAGTTAGTAAGAATAGCTTACCAAAAAGCTAATACATCTCAATTTCAATGAACATATTTGCAGAATTTGATGAATACTTCATCCAGTAAATATTATAATATTGTTACAACATTTGAGACACTTATATAATCGAAAGCAGTTTTTATTTCGAAGTAACATTGAACCTTTCATTAGAAAGCAACGAGTGCAAAACCAAACAAGTACGCAGCTTGCTATTGTTTGTTTCGGTGAAGGAATAAAATGCACTGTCAAAAAAATATGTTCTCCAAAAATGTAATTATTTTAGAACAAAAGTGATTTTAACAGTCCCATATATCGCGCGTGTAACGCAACGCATATTTGCCGCACGAAATCATGCACGAGATTGTCCCACCCTCGCTTTCAACTGTTCGTTATTATTTTATGGCGTTGAAAAACAAAACTTTTTACGTCCAGTAAAGTTTTAACGAACTGCTAAACTAGACGTTCCTCCAGTTATGAATAACTAAAATGACAACGAACGAGAGTAACTCTCCGAATCTGCTGAGCGTTTCGGAGAGATCCGTTTAAACTCTCGTAGCAGCGATTTTCGGGGCTCGATTAAGATCACTATAAGCAATAACCATATTCATTCACAAATTTGCAAACTCATCCGTGATTGTGAAACGCGTCATTGTCGATTGATGCGGACACGATTTAATATTTAATGCCGCTCGAACGAGATGACTATCCTCGCACGTTGAAGTTTTAACGAACTCGTGAAAGACGGATTTACTCGACTGATGAATATTTAGGCGGGTGCTGCACGAGGATGTCACGTCTCACCGAGCGGGCCATAGTCGAGGCACTTTCGGGAAGAGCCGCGCTTTTACGGCGAGGAATTTTGAAACCCCTTGCCTCGTCCCCTCGTCGTGGATTTATGGCGGGATATAGACATCAGCGGTACCGCGCAGAAAAAAGACGCGCTCTTTCCGTTTCCTCTCGTTTTATCGCTAACGGCAGCGTTCTACTTCGTGCTCCTGTTATACGCCACGTTACATCGTCCAATCAAGGGCGGCAATTTAGGGAAGATAAGGTCGAGGACTTCCTACTTTTCCCCTCGCGCATGGTCTACAAGGAAGAAGGACCCGTCTCGCAAATGTTACACGATAGATCCACGATATCCGTCGTTGACTTTCGGAATATTAAAGTGGGGAACACAAAGTAGCCAGATTTTTCAAAATGATAGATACGTACGCCGCGGAATTCATGAAGCCGCAACTATGCGTCCTTGGAAAAGTCGCAACGGGGCGCACGATGATGCGTCGGAGACATCAAGTAGACGGATTGCTCGCGTGGGGTATTTTGAATTCCCGTTTCCAGATTACGTCGGATCGATATGCCGTAACTAACTAGTTCACCGCGACGGCACTTCCGACACCGCCGGCTCTTCCCGCTGAGACGGGCAAATAAATGCAAATGCCTCTTTCCGGACACGGGAAGAGTCGCGGGCGGATTCATACATCCTCCCCGGATGGCGATAGTTAAAATATACTAATGCGATTCGAGAAAAGAATGGAAATGGTCGGTGGCTGCGACGCGGTGTTATTATACGTCAACGCTGTGTGCGCATCTCGGAATTTTCGATGAGTCGCCGCGCGGATGGTGCCAGCCCGTCGCGGAATGGAAATGAACGCCAAGAGGAAACCACCATGAGCATCGGACCGAGAGGGAGGATTGAACCAGCAAGGAGAAGAGGCGAGGGCGGGAATTGAGGGTGCGATCTCGCGGGCGCGAGTTTACATCGTCGCATGTAAACGCGCGCGGTTACTTCCGCGTGCGGGTGACAGGCCGACGTTTTCGGGCGGTGGCGGCGGCAGCGTCCACTTCTCCTCGGTAGTGGTCGATCCCGACGTTCTATTTTGCATAGAGACGTATCACCGATGCAAACGAGAGAAAAAGGAAAAAAGGGGAGAACGGCCGCGTAATGAACGCGTCACCGGTGTGGGATCGCCTCTCCCGCAAATATCTACGGTGTAATTTCCGCGTTGCCGCCGTTACGTCGCCGCACTCCGCTTGCGGCTAAACGTGTTCCGCGCGCTTGGGAGATCCGCTGGCTCTCCGGTGTTGTCGACGTTGCCCGCATGTTCGTGCTCGTGGTCTATCGCACACCGTTAAACTCGTTAAGCCCTTCTTACTGCGCGCCGAGAAAGATGTAATGAGTTAATCTCGCAATGTCCAAGCCAACGCAGAAATCGATAGCTGTGCGAGGTGACGTGCACGCGCGAACTTGTCATTGCAGCGAAAATGAGGTGCCTCGAATGATGCGGATGTTAACGTGAAATTGTTGAATCCTTTGTCAAGAGATTGTCGATAAATATGTACACAATCTCGTATGGATTTGCAACAGTCGCAGCAGTTCTTTTATTTCTCGATACACGCTATTTCCCTGTCGGCTTACCATAATCTTCTTCATAGATGATGGCCACTCTGGTCCAGTTTAGAAAGGACATAAGGTCCTTGAACGCTTTGTTAAGATGATCTTGAGCTGGATGTAGGTTAATGCTGAACTCCTTGAAAGTAGGCTCGAAATCGACCCGCGCTTCGAGATGAGGGACGTCCAGTGCTTCGCATATACTTTGTATGTGAGCGCCTAAAAGTGGGTCGGACGGCCCGAAGATACCTTGCACAGATCTGGATAGTTGCTTGCAAGCTGCAATCAAAAAAGTAAACGCTTCAAGAAATTTTGTGCATACGACTGAAAGAGTACTGTATATGTTTGTAAGTGATATACGTAGTATTTTTTGCATTAAATCATTCTGCTTGAGTTTTACGAAATTCGCTCATATTAGATTTTATCGAGTTTATATATTAGGAATTTCTATTAATTTTACCTTTTTATTGTTTGCTTTAATACTAGTTATGCTCCTTCGTATTTTATTTTGTATATTAGCCAACGAATGTAGAATCTTTTTCAAAATCATTTTCGTTGGCATACTATAAAAATAAATAGACGAATACGGTATGGGAACCACATGAGATGAGCACAGAAGATGTCAATGAGGGCACAGGGGCGTGCTAAAACGGAGATTGGAACGACTGACTCTGACACGTCGATTTCATATTTTTAGATGAAGCGCACTTGGAAGACCTGTATCAGCAAAATCTGCGGTAAATCGACGACAGACACTTTTGCGCGATGTTCTTGCCACTTTTCTTCCATTATTTTGCATAATAGATTGCTGTTTAAAGACTTCATTTTTCTAACTATTTATTTCCAATATTTTCCGATCATCTATAAATTTTTCAATCCATGCGTATAAATTGCGATTTAAATTTCAATACGCAATCGAAAAAATATAACAAAAATAGTTTCCACGTTACCGCAATTAATGCATTGATGAAATCAACAAATATAAAATAATACCATTATTCGTTCATCCATTAGTAAATCAAAATATGAATATCACGGTAAAAGTAAATTAATATAAATTGATGGATTCACGTAGCTGAACATGTATCAGAACAATAAAAACTCAAATAATGTGTTTGGTATATATGAGTACGATATTATACTTATATTTCTCGTTTGATATCGAATTTTGTCGAAGAAAAATAGTACGATACGATTTACGAGCTTCCGTTCTATGGATTCTACGGTGAATAGAATATCAATATATTGAGAATTGATACATTTCTTTAACGCGTTTCAATATTTTTCTCCATTGTCTTTAAGACGGGTAAGCCCTTTGGATCACATCACTATTTTTCCTCGCGTTGCAAATTATTCCTGGCACGCTTGTAAAGGCGGGTTGAACGAGAACGGATAAGTTCGATTTTGCTATAGTGCTACTTTCAAGGATTCGTAGACTGGTTTCTATCACTATATCTTGAATTATTCACAAGCGTTTTGTTTTGTTTTCTTTGCAGATCATAGCTCGCGGCTCCCCTAAATTTCATGCATATTTCGTCGCATATCAACGTTCACCTTTATAAAAAATTAACTTCGTCTCGGACTTGTGCATTTTTAAATATCTACAAAAATATACTAATTTATAATACTATCTTTGATAATAATATAACAGTTTGCATTATATATATAACTGTTATAATTTATTACTATGATTGCTTAAAAATTTGCACGTAGCTCATAACGAAATATTTTTTGTGATGACAGAAGTAAATAACAAGTTAGATAACATCGCTTTCTTTGCTCGCAATAAAATGGTCTCGTTGTCAGTTTAAATATGTTTGATCCTTCTTTCATGCAAAAAGGCTTTATAAAATCATATCCTGTAAAATCATTATTCTGAGAGATACTTTTACAATAATTTTCTACTAATTGCCGTTCTATATACGCTTTATTCGATGTAAATATCATAAATTTCAAAATGCGTGATTCAGTTCGCCGAGCTTTAGCATGGAAGCATTCAAACTCATCTCGGTAACAAACGTTATTATCCACTGTGAGCACTCGCTTAACTCAAAAACGCCGCGGAAAAACGCTTATCCGCGCGATATTCTGATTAAATTGCCAGGATGATTTGTAAAAACGTGTCGACAGATACATCGCCAAATAGCACAACACGTGCATTTCATTGAACGCACGTTTCGTTGTCGAATAGCGAAATTTCTCGTCACGACGCTCTCCACCGTTGATTAAGTCGAACGCTTCGCCCGATGAGAGTAAATAAGAATCGTTACCTCGTTACAATATCGCAGCTTCGTTTAACGAACCGTCGCTTATCCGTTTTACGGTAATGAGTATGACAATTCCCGCACAAAGAACCGCGCTACGAAGGTTCATCGTGACTTTTATTCAATATAATTCACGGCGCGATCAGATCCTGTAATTTCACGAATTATCGCAATTAAGGCGGCGATGCTATGCGCCTCTGGCGGTCTTGAAATCTGCCGGTTAATTGCTCCAAACGCTTCGTTAAATCAATAATCACTTTGAACGATTAGCTCCATTTGAGGGTAACGGAACACAAAGCACGTTTCTCTCTTTTATTCGATCGGTTATATTCGAAATAAAAGATATAAATGTTCGTTAAAAATAATAAAGAGATTTGATTATTTTATTTGATTACTTCAGCATTTATTCTAACATTATCGCATACTTAATTGACACAGAACAAAAAAACAATCGTATTCTTTTACCTTGTTAGTATCTTAATCCAATCCCTGATTCACGAATTTAATTTGTGCAAATTGTATATATCTTTACCAAGCCCTTTGGTGCAGAGAGTTTAATTTGATTTTACTAATTCTCACCGCGTTGATCGGCTTTTCAGGACACAGAATGTAATTAACGCAAGCGCCATGTAATTACGATATAGAGCACTCGACGATTGTCGCCGTAACGCGGAATGAGGAACGATCCAGTAAGCGTTCTATCTCGTTAGTTTGTCGTTAAAAGTTATGCAACTTTGCACTCATATGCTCGTGAAACTTTCACACACATGGAGGTGGCAGTCCGAGTTTCCGGCGAATTAAGCTGACTGACAGTGACGACCTGTAAATCTCTTTAAAAGGCCGTCGCGAAGTCGTTAGCTGAAGGGTGGCTGAAGGATGGACCGAGTGGGATTGTCTATCGAGATTACGAGCGCAATGTGTAACCGGAGTTTCTCCGAAAAGGCTGAAAAATAAAATCCGGCAAAATAATTGCTTCGTCATTTGGTTAGCTGCACGCCGTGCCTGGTCGCAGTCCTCGTAAGCGGGACCTTCCATTAAAGTGTTCCGCCTCGGTAGCCCGGACCGTCGCTCCTTAAAGTTATCCAATCAATTTCCCCGGTTTAGGTCTCTTCCGATTTCTATCTCCCTTTGTTTTCTACTTTCGCGATGATCCGTGCGAAATTGTACCCACGACGCAAACTTGAAATTCGTGCAGAATTTGTCATCGCCGTTCTTGTAACACTTTCGCATGTATTTGGCACGATGAGAAATTAATAAAGACGCTTCTGCCTTCGCGCCAGAATGAGCTTCTTATCTTTCCCTACGTGATCCAACTTGAAACAGAATTTGTACCGTGTGTGCGCGGTTCTAATGTCAGAAGAAAACTCTTCTCGACAAAGCGGAAAGTGCGAACTTGCGCTCGCGAAACCTTCTTGTTATTAATCACTTTTGATAACGCGGCAACTTATGCTTTTAATTACTTAAAATTAAATAAGAACAAATTGATTTCTATCGAGTGTTATTCTTTTTCACACTTTTCAACAGTAATTACCTTGATAATCGATTTTTCAATTAAAACTCCGTTGAAGCGAAATATTATAGACAGCCATATGAACGATGGAGTAGTAGCAACAAGATATAACTGTGGCTAAGTTGGGTTTATCGCATCTAAGAAAATAAACAATTGCTTTTCGTTTTTCTTCGTAAGACGTAATACCAACATTACAATTTTATCGCAACTGTCTTAACGATCGATTAACTCCCACACGCTTCATTCTTACGTCGGTAACATGTCGCAGAGCGTCCTTAATCCTTACTAGATGCACTCAGAAATTCATAGAGGATTTTCTCGAGTCGAGCGTTTCGCAGCGAATTCAATTTCCTACTGAGGCTTTGTTTCTCGTTCCCCGCTCGTACCGGAGAACCGACATAACAGTGCGGAAAATAAAAAATTTCTCGTATGAGTAACAATTTTCTAAGGAATAAACTTTACAGGAGACGCGTGCGTGTCGGTTATCTGAAAGCTCTCATAAGAAGAGGAAGAGAATGCGACTTTTCTATATGTTAAATCAGAAAGAAAGTTTCTTATCTTCAATGTAAGACGATATGAAAATACGTGTGTGTACATTCTACTTTATCATAGATTATAATATTCCCATAGAATTTAATAAAATTCTAATTTTTTCTAGATCCAGACAATAACGTCTAATATTCTAATAATATCATAGATTCTAAAAGTGAAATTGGCAGTACAGATGAGATGGAAAGGCTGTTGCAAAATGGTACGCTGGACAATACAAAATGTATTTTTCGTGATCTTTTTGTGACTTTTTCATTTTGGGCTACAGGTCATCCAATTCCGCGTCATGCAGCATCAAGACCCGAGAAGTTTCAATCCATTTGAGAATTTCCACGCCAGGAAATCCAGGCTATGGACACATTAGGCCGGGAAGATAGCAAACGCAGCGGCGCGGGAGCATCGACTACGATTACTTTTAAGCGGAATGTGCATTACGGCATATTAGGCACCGCGTGAGTGCGCGAATTCGCGCGCACACGCACGCAACATTAAACTCGTGCGCGTTCAGTCGAGGGTTTCCCGCGGGGGTGGGAAAATGTATACAGGCAGCCACCTACATCTCCTCTCCCCCAGACGGGGAGATTTATCGCACAGTGAGTCAGTGCGCGAAAGGAAAGTTGAAAAAGTTGCACCCTCGTTCGACACGGTTCGGTCTCGGCCGCGAGAGAAGAGACGCGTAGAATGGCGAGAACGCTTCGAATGAAGAAAGAGAAAGAGTACGAGAGAAAGAGATAGAAACGGGAAGTAATCTTTTCAGCCGCGGCTCATATCCTTTTAAGCGCGTCGTGAAGGAAAAAATGCGTGGGTCCGCGTTACGCACAATGGGATTCCATAGGCGTATTTATGGCCAAATGTTTCTCTATCTTTCTCTCTTAGGGGGAGATCTAAGAGGGTGAGACCTAAATGGCCGCGCGATTCCCCAGCGTCTTGCCCAGAAGTTTCGTGAGAAAAACACCGATACTCACTATCTGTTGTTAATGCTTTATACGTTTATCAGAACTGACGACTCTCGCCAATCGGATAGATATTATTGCTATCAGTAAATTGTCAGGCAAAGGGATATACGGTTTCTGTCAAAGGCAGCACTTTTATCATATAAAGAATCGATAAATGATACACCGCTTAACTATGAACGATTCCCTTAACAAACTTTTATAGCGTATACATTTTTTATACATTTTACCATTACATATTTTCATATCTTATCTTGAATACTCATTGTCGTAAATTCATCACGCTATCCTATAAGGGGAAACCGTGAAATTCTCAGAGCGGTTTTAGTGAACTTGGAAGTTGCGGCGTAAACACGGGTTCATCGTCGTGGCCTCTTTTCTCTTGTTGCATTAATGTGTTAAGAACCGCTATGCTTCAGGAAGAAAATTTTATGCTCTCGTTAGTTATATAATTTAATGCTCGGTTGTAATCTCTGCATTATATCACGAGTATACAAACCAGCGGTTCTCGAGCTTTTCAGTCCAAAAGGATATCTTCTGCACAAATAAGGTCTCACTTCACCGATTCACGTTGATTGTATGCATTGTCCTGGATGATCTTGGGAGATCTAGCGTTAACATTAAATTGCGCGGCTATATTTATCTGTTCCGTACGGTAAAGTAGCGCTTCTTGTTATAAGTTTGTGAAGTGCAGCATGAGAACCATTGGCGTCACCCAAACCCAATCCAAACATTTGGAATCTCCAGGACGATGTAGAATTTTGTAAGAAAACACATTCCGAAGAGACATGGCTCCGTGGCGAATTCATAACCGGTCGAGCTCGTTGAGCGAAATTTATCTTTCGCGCCCGCGATCGTGCGAGAGACATTGTTATGGTTTCGGCTTTCGTAGTCGATCCGGTTTCGTGTTATTTTACATAAATCTGCAGCTACACCCTGTCGCGTGCGTCCTCGCATTGTAATTCACGCTATAGCCGACCGCGCTAACTGAATTGCTTTCGCTAGGCTTCCTGCCAACTTTTAAGCTCGCGTGTCAAAGGCGCTCCACTGATAGGAGATACACGTCACGCCACTCCTTCGAACGTATCAAAATGGGGATCAAATTAATTAATTACGTACTTACATTTAAACGTTTCCTTTTTAACTTTTAAACGGTTCCTTTTATTTATTTAGTTTTGATATTATATTTGTTTAGTTTTCACATCATGCAGTAGCAGTTCCCGACCGTCAGGTTTGTGCAGAGAAAATTAATTCTATTTTTTTAGTGCACAAATTACATTAACTACAGACGTATTTAACTGTACCTCGTATTACGTAATTTAATGCTACGTGAGAAATGAGATTTTGCGATCATATTTTGCGCTGCAAAGTATTCGTATATTTGGTTACTGTCGAGATTACTGATGAGATATGAACAAACAACTTACTATGATCATATTAATAACCATTGGTACTACCAGCATCCCGCTTATGTTTTCACTTTATAATATAGTAATTAATTTAGCATGTTATTGTAGTACGTTGATTGTAAACAGCATGGAATATTAATTTGTTAACGAATGCGTAAATATTTTATAAAAGTGCAATCTGGAAACTTTTACTGTAAAGCAGTTTCAGTGTTCTTATTTCAGTGTATACATTTTTGATAACATTAATCACAATTCATCAACATTTTTAATAGAACTTTTAATTAATAGCAAAATGTTTTCGTTTCGTAAGTGCCGATCGAATCTTTCATTTGAAATAATGTATGTTTATTTAATTTGCAGCTCGATCAGTGAACAATGTAGGATAGTTGTATCTTTTTTTAAAAAAAGTATACTTTTTCTAAAACGGAAATTTCCAACCGAGTCATGACGGAATATCAACTATATTCCCATGCACCGAGTATCTCAGATCGCGTTTCCTGCTAACGAGAGACAACACACGAGGAATTAAATCGAATTGCGATTGGCAAACGTGTCTGATATTAAAGTTGGATAGAAAATTTTAAAGTTGACCATTCGTTGCGTACCAGTTTGATACGTTCACGAGATATCCAAATTATCTGAATATGAATATTCCATATGCATGCGTTTGGTTGGTAAATCGATAAAATTATGCAGCGTATCTACATTTCTGATTGCGCAAAAAAAGAACAATGTAGTTTGTAGTATTATTAGATTAATGCTCATGGTTACTCGTAATATAAAATAATAGTAAAATAAAAAATAACAAAAACACTGCGAATATACGCGAGAAGCGATTAGCTTGAAAAATAAATAACGCTGTAATTATTACCTATATTAAATTGATTGCTTAATTTGTCATTGCTTTTAAACTTCATGTTATAATATAATACATCTTGTGAAAGCGAGTTATAAACAACAATTTAATGCTGTAATAAAGTAATATGTGTCGTTTTATATGTATAACCATTACTATCAATTCTTTTTCAATAATTTTCAATGATGAAAATGTTTTCTGATTCGGAACATTCTGAGATCTCAAAGAATAAAAGTTACTAAGTGATAACGCTATTGTGAAAATCTCAAAATGTATATTATAAATGATGCCTGCTCTCGTCATCTTTTAAAACTACTTGTTACATTCAATTCGAGATAATCTGCATTAAATAACGGATTCGTGTTGTATCGACATTGTATCGATATTCTCGTCCCACTTGATTTGCAGGAAAGTGACATTCATAATGAGGAAGAATCTGAAGATGTATCAATATAGTCATTCATCCAGACTTAATTCTTTTAAGATATTCTTCTTGTTTTATAGGTGTCTTATTCAATAAGTTTGCATTAATTATTTCCTTACCTTTCTTGGATGTGCGAAAGGAGTCGTCTTTAGGCACATATTGGATGTCGTAAACCAGTGTCGTGTTCGCCAACAGAGCCTTATCCTTGTTGATCTTGTAAATGGCGTACTTGAACGCTAACTCCGACGGGCTATCCTTTTGATCCTCGGTAAAGATCGCTCCTGCAACAATTTGAATAAATATCTTCTTTAAACGCTAAAGTTTTTTATCTCATATCCGGGACTTTACAATGTTAGAGTTGCCATGAATTATTAATGCTAGATATTACCTAAGTAATTGTGCTGATAAGATTTTCTCACAAATGCCGCAATGTACCGATACATGTATAATTTCGAAATGCACATCCATTTCAAAGGAGATGTAAATACAAAGAGATGTATTTCTATTACAACTGATAATAAGAAATGAAAAACTTATTTGAAGTACGAACTTTTGATGAAAATCGAAAATAATTTCATCATTGATTCACCGCATAATGCTATTACTTTCACTTTTATATAACTAATTTTTATGTAACTAATAATCTATTGCAGCAAAAAATGCTCTGAAAGGAATTAAAACTGATCAAAGAGGGCCTGTTCGCAAATTTTATTCTCCTACAAAGAGATATTTTATCTCGCGACTTTTAATAGCCGAGCAATAGCAAATTTCACAGTACGTTCATTAATTATCCGCCATTTTGCGGACGATGGCGTAAGTACAGAATTTTATTTCAGGATTACGTTATATGCTTGAATTATCAGCAGAGTTCCCTGGGGAACCGCGTCCATACCAGAAACTGGAATGGGGCTGGTAACACGGACGCATCCGAAAAGAAAATTCCGGCGCGGCTAAAAGAAACTGAATTCATTGAAAGTTATAACCGAGTTCGCAAACTTGCAATAACGATCTCTCTGTCGTACATATCTACATACATATACAACGGTAAGATACCGCGCGATTCTCCCCTAAATTTAATTAATGACTTCACCACAGCGTAGCTCACTTCGAACGCGAGTTTTAATTAAATTCGAATAATTGCCGCGGCCAAAACCACGCTCGCGGCACGAGAAGGTACCTTCAGCGGAAACGTTCTCGTAGATTAAACGTCGACTTTGCGTCTAAAATAATCAAATGTACACTTACGTGACCAATATAATGTGATAAAAAATAATTTCAAGGTTAGGATTAATAATAATTAAATAGTTAGCAATTAACGTTCATATCGCTAAATTCATATGCGAAGATCTATCTGTTCTCTATCTATATATAGAAATATTACGTATCTTTTTAATTTTATTGACATACTCTTTAAGAGAAGGTAGAGAACATTTGCCGATCGTGTGAATAATGCAAAAGACAAAGTAGTTCTCGATCAACGAGACGCGCAAGGAACGCGTGGAAAATACTTATAATTGCCACTATTATTCGGCACGTCGTTTTCAGTCGGCGAAATTTTCGTGCTCATTTTTCGTTCTCTCTAGAAGCGATGAAATTCGCAGCAATTAGTAACTACACGGCAGACGTAGTAGCGATTAAATGCTCTTCCTCTTCCGCCGATGCATTTGTAGATCCAAGCACCGATTTAAGCGCTTCGCTGCCGCTGGAAACTAACGCTTTTACAAAAATACGCAAGAAGTAAAGTAGCATCATAATTGACCGTGCTCGAATTTATTATCTCGCTTCGTTGTCGTTCATTAGAAAAATTCCTGGGATATAAATTCTCGTCTGTTTGAAATAAGCCGCTTACGCGAAGGCACTTGGCTGCTCGAAAATTGCTTAATATCAATGAGATTTGGCGATTCGCCATTCTTCATGACGTTGCTAATTAACTCTCCAAGCTCCCTTCTGTTTGTACCCGCCGTAAACTCGCCGAGTAAAACTTCTCAAAATGACACATTTCTCTATATCTACCGGTAAGCTTTATTGCAACTAATCCATCTCGAAGTAATCCGATCGTTAATCTCTCGAGGCGCTCTCCGCTCAGTAACTTCAATTTTCCGACTCTACCCCACAGCACGTGACTACCGCAGCCTTTGAGTTTTTACGCGAGCGAATCATTCCTTCTTTCAGAAAAAAGAATAGCGATGTTCTTTATTAAAGACATCAGGTGCCTAATTGTACCGTTAAAAATATTTTCGGCTATATGTATATGTTATTTATATTAGAAGTATTATTAAGTATTACTCAGCGTATGTTTTTAATGATTTAAAACAGAAAGAGAAGGAATGAATCCAATTGACACTATTTTTATTTATTTATAATTATACATTATATATAATATTATATTTAGATGTTTAAAATTTATAGTAAAAAGATTTGCATTAAATTAACAGTAATGTTTTAAGCCGAATGATTAACTTCTCGAGTAATTTCAGCGTGGAAGACGATGCTGTTACACAGAAATATAATCCTAGAATAATAGTCACGTCTATGAGCAATTGCCTCTCTTCTGTCAGACGAGAATTTTCCTATCTTCCTCGTTTCATCAAAGTTCTGTGTAAAGCGTATACGGCATTACTTCGTAAAGTCATTTTATGTCATCTTATACATGTAACTCTCGAAATATTGCCGATAATACGGGAATGATGCATTTAATCATAATTCACTCATGGACACGCAAATTTATCTTCGTCACGCTCGAAATTCTCTAAGCGGTAAAACTCTTTCGACGCCGAATCAATCTACGTCACTTACTAGAAGAAAGTCAACGATAATTACATAGAGTCAATTAATTATTTTGGAACCATGTTTGACTTGTAAAACTTGTTTCAACTACGCAGATGATCAGATTGAGTGTTTCTAATTGAATAATTGATTTCCCCCTTCCGAAAATACGTAATTATCAATGTGTAAGTCGTGAAATTGCGTTAGACGTCAATTTATTCAATATGACAAAAAGTTTTAATGAAATGTTTTAATGTATGCTTCTATTTTAATAAATTATCTCTACTTTTATTCATTTTTACTTATATTCTGAAAATTTCGCATCACTAATAATATTTTATAAATTTATAAACTGTTTTTACGGAGAAAAAAATATGTCATTATATGTATACCTGTTTAGCATACCTATACTTTTATTAAATTTTGTCAAACTTCATATTCTGCTTCAAGCGTTGGATCGAGCGCGGTTGCCTACATCATCACTTTAATAATATTACGTAGAAGTTCATAGTGTACTTAGCACGTAGCCATGTAGCGGACATTACCGTGGCTGTATCTGGCTCTACCCGCGTTGCAACAATTGTGCATGCTCTACAACAGAACTGTTTCGTCCTGGTGGGTGTCACATGAATACAGAAATAGACCTCGCATTTTGACGGCGTCGTTACCGTTAGCGACGATCAGCACAAATGGCTCCCCGGGATATCGTTTTGTATCTCTCTTTTAGTATCAAACAAACATTTTTCTCACGTATGTCGCGTCAATTGCCGCTCAAACTCGCATTAGGATCAGTTTGGAAGAAATGTATATACAGGAACGGTTGCAGAGTATCAAATATAGAGAGATTTCTATCGAGTTGGTGAAGATTCCCAAGATACAAATCCTAGTGAAGTTCGGAAGACAGAAAGAGAAAGAAAAATAGAAATGTGCACCCAAGGAAATCTGTATTTATTCAATGCTTTCCCGGTTAAAATGCCAACGAAATGCTACAGTAAAATCGCAAAACGCGTTTGTCATTGTTAATTTGTATGTATAAAAAATAGCTATTATCAAAATTGTATGTAAAAAGTTATACGTCAAATTATATCTTAAATATTATAACAAATATATTTTTTTTAATAATGAAGATGTTATACATTGTACTTTAACACGTTCGCCACCACGCATCACATATGCGTGACAGATTGAAGGCCCAGCAACACATGCATGACAGCAACATATATTTTCTTTTTATTTTATTTCTACAAAAGCAACAAATCTATCTTCTCTTTATCAAATATGAAGAAAGGTGTGGGTGAAGGTGTGATAGACAGTTTTCCAATCACATCGTAATAACGAAAGCGTTAAAGAAAAATGTCGTACATTTTGATAACTATCTCCATGATTGTCACTGAGAAATCATCCATGTCGTCGACATCGCTGCGTTTCTTGAAAACCCACTTGCATACTTTCTACATCGTTGCCAACGGGCTTGCGCTGCAGCTTCTTCTCGGAGATACTATAAGCGCCAACTTTTATTGAAATGGAACTCGGTGCAACTCGGGGAAAAAGAAATCTTAAATACTGGTTTTCCGAGAGAGAAAGCGAGAGAGAGAGATGAGTTTTGAGAGATCGTAGACATTGTAAATTAATAGACTTTATATCTCTCAACCGCAAAAGAACAAGGAAATACTACAATAGATGCGAGTAAGCTTTGTTCATGCAGGTAAAAATATTCAGTTGTGATTATTGTTTAAATAAAAGTTTATTCTTCTTTGCATCATTAAATGATTGCATATAAGTTATCGCAATAAGAATAAAATAACGAAAGTTGCAATAATTGTATCGGCAATAAAAATAGCATTTGCATATTAATTAACTCATGAATTGATCTTTGCGTTCACATACAAGTAAAAAATATGTGCATATATATTGTTCCACGTTAATATCTATTAAAATTGCGTGATTCGTAGTGGATAAAATAGATTAAAAATTAAACTTTTCTAATATTTTGTCGTAAGAAAAGAAATTTATCTTTTCATACAAAAGCAATTCTTTTACGATGTAAGAGTAAATATCAATCATATTTTCATAAAGATAAATATTATTTTGTTAATTATTTTGCAAAATTGCAAGACAGAAAAAATATAATGTATTTATAAAACAAAAATATGCAAAATACGCGCATAACTGAAATGTACTTCTGTGCATCGCATATCAGTTGACGTTGTTTTTCGGGTCTTTGGTGTAATGGATTCTCCTGTCGGCTTTTCCCAGTTATTTTTATAATTTTATTATACGTGATATTTTTGATAAATCCTATGTGCATTCACTAATAAATTTGTCGTCGTAATATTTCATAAGAGCGAAGCGTATCGAATAAATCGTAAAAACCAGATAAAAACGCTAAAATTGTATTTCCGATATTGCACAATATACGTATTCGGATTTAGAGAGATATTATCAATACATATATGTGTGTGTTGATCGATTTTGTCAGTTAATATTGGACGGAGGCTTTGTTCCCTGTTTGTACATGCTGTCATCAATAATTATTCTGTTCATCACTGAAATACTCCAAAACAAATGTCGCATTCGGTTAAGATTTTCATAAATTTGTTATCAAATTCGATGTCATGAAACATTCATTTCGTGCTATTGATACTATGGAAATATCGTTTATATCGAATATAGTTAAAATAACTGGGACTACTGAAAAACAGTCAAAACGAGAACTTTGCTTTGTTTGCAAATGATGTACGTTTTTTCAACACAATTGCAAAATAATCGGAGACAAATAAAATTATACGACTAGGTGGCAATTTTGATGGAGCTTACGACTTACGGTTATTCATTAATTCGACGTATGAACTGCATAAATAAAATGAACATAATCTTTGCGAACGAGGAAGATAGATTATCCGTAATTACTGAAATTTTGCGACACGCTGATAATCATACGGGCTGAGCAAACGGGCAATTAATATAATTTTTTCCTCCACTCTAATTACGTGCGCTCCTTTATTATTGCGTGATACAGGGCGCGTCCAAGCTCCGGAGAGAACACGCAAGCAAAACATTTTCATTTCTCTGCCTAGTCGAGTGTAAAGGAGATACGGCAAGGTAGAAGATACGCTGAAACTCGCAAAACCCGGTTTTGCACGCGGTCGACGATAGATGTGACAAAGTGGAACGAGCTTAACGCAGCCGCGTGAAATGTTACGGATGGAGTAAGACGCCCGAACTTGGGCAAGTCTGCAGCTGATGCATATGTAATTAGCCGGCGCAACTTGTCACGAACGTCCCGGAAATTTCTACGAACATTGAGCCAAGATTAACACCCTGTAATTTTGACACCAATGATGTCCGCAACAATTAACAACACCTCTGTAATGCACTTAGTGCTCGCTGCTGCGATCGATCCATTTCATTCATATGTGTCATATAGTTTAATGAAAATAATAATGTCTGCGATTGTATAATAATTCATGGTCCATTTCTGCTCGTTACTTGTTAGCTTCTTTGTGCTTATTGCGTAATTCTTTGATTTAACGTTTCTTGATAGGAACTTTGTACCTTTATATACGTTGCATCTTAAAATTAATATCAAAGATCTTTTTATGAATTTAACGCGGAGAGATAATATTAATAACTCTCATCAGATTACTCGACTCGCATACAGGTACAACGGTAAGATAAGCGCACACAAAGTAACAGATAATTTTATTGCTCGACAATAAATTATTATTCTCCTTAAGCATGCGTGTATATTCTGGTCTCTAAACAGCTTCTCCGTGCGCCATCCATCTCAATTATCAAGCGGTAAACGAGTTAAATAAACTTCGATCGAAAGAAGCTGGAAGCGTCTTTACGTACTCATCATCGTCAAGAAGCTATTCCTGCAGACACTCAATTATTATCGTTTACGTTTGGCTGAGACTCCCGCTTTTCCGGAGCAGGCCGTCGTGGAAGTCGATGATGCAGCCTCGTTCACCAGCAGGCAGTTTCGTCTACGCTGCAGCATTATCTTTCGTTATCACCGCTCATTGATCCGGTGCGGTAAACTTCGCAAACTTCGAATAGCTGTCTGCACCTACGTCGATCAGGCAAATCGACGAAATGCTGGCACTCAGAGGGGGTGACCTCGTCTCTCTCCATCCATTTCCGGCGACGGGTCGGAGTCAGTTCTAGCTGGCGGGGCTGATATGCGCTCCCCCACGGTAACGTAGTCGAGTACTTGATTAAATTTGTTTGCTCAACATCTCTCTTAACGTGCATTCCGTTCCCGGGCGGAAGAGGCGACTATTAAAACAGGCAACGTTAATACCGCAAAGGTGGACGCATAATGTTTCATTATTTGTGTGTCCGTGGATTGTTTCATCGTTTTCTTTTTAAGGAAAAGGCCACGTGCGTAATATTTTATATTGCAAGAATAATTTTTCTATGGAGAAATGTTATTAAGTTGAAAGAGCTGTAAATATGTACATCTACATGAATAAGAAACAAATATAATATCGATAATATCGAATATAAATATAATATCAATTAACTTATTTATTGTCTTTGTTCTTTGTACCGTTATAAAAAATAAAAGCTTTACTTTTGAATCTGTTTTTCTGTAAATACTGTTACATTACTTTTCAGTTATGCTGAATATTTGAAATTATTATATCTTTCTAATTGGGCAAAAGTAACATGGTATAGTATACTATATCTCAGTTCTTCTGCAATGCGATTAGTGTATAAGAAAAGTAATGTAACGCTGACGTATTTTAACGCTATTTATCAACTGCGCCGTTTTCTCCGTTCACTGAAGCTATTCATGCCACTCGGAGCCTTGCGCGCATAAGCACGAAAGCTCTTCAGCTCGAACCTTTCTTCATTCGTAGCTTTCTCCTTGAGACGGCGAAAAATCTCGTGAGGGCGTCTATAACGAATAATGCTTACAGATTTATTTTCACGAAAAAGTAACTCTCAGCGAAGCATAAACCCAGAATTTTTAAAATAGGAGTACTGAAATGCGCGCTCGCTTCACATAAAATAACTTTTTCCACCCTTTTATCCATAAAATAAATTGCAATTATTTGAGTCATAATATTTTATTACGTATTCAACTTTTAGATAAACCTGAGATACTAGAAAATATAACAATTATGAAGTGCATTATAATATATGTAAAAATATATGTAGGTACGAATATATAAACAATTGTTTCTTTAAAAATGTTATAAAAAAGCTGTTTGTAATTTGTCATTAATAATTTAATCATTAATTAGCTATATCTATATTTCTATTAAGTAATTTGTGTGTTACACGTCTTTAAAATACAGTAGCTTTAACGATGACGCGCTTTTCCATTTACTCTGATGCTTGCCTCAAATAAGTTCAGTCGATATTAAGTTATGCAAAAGCGGTACAGCAGCCGACGATAGGTCAACACGGAAAGTGTATTTTAAATTTTTGCCTTCAGATAAAACGTTTGGCCATTTCATAAAACGTTTGGCCATTGGCACACACATCACACACACAATCTTTTATCAAAAACTCAGCAAAATGTCTCTAGCGTATTTGTTTAAATATTTTTCATTAAATCTGGATTTAATTTGCATATATTCATTTTATTATGCATGCATTGTCTTTCGGGTATCTTGAAAATATCTTGGCTTTTAAACCTTTAATTTTTATGTATTTGCATAACACTTTAGTAATGTACGTAGTATAAAAATGCACAATGATCAATTACCAATATCCTAACATTACGAATTAAAACTATATAAAGCGGCAATCCGTCACTGTTCGAGGCAGATCCGAAATGCATTTATCAACGTTCACTTGGCGGAGATGAAACTCGGCAAAGATTTTCTCCTCGCAGTTCCGACAGCCGTATGCTTTTGGCCGAACACATATCGCAATTGACTTTGAGCGATTTCGATTTTGCAATGTGCAGATTTATTGCTAACGTCCAGTTTTGACAGAAAAACCTATTGACCAAGCAGGATGTTAACTCGTCATTTGAGCGCTACGAAACTTGAATCGAAGCTTCAATCTTCCTAGTTCTTCCATCTAATATCAAATATGAATTTCTACTCTTGACTATAACAGAAGATTAATCGATATTTCATATTTCGAGAACTTTTATATTGTAAGAAATCAATCGATTTCTCGAATCAATCGAATTCGAACGAACCTGGGGTATGCTTCGACATGTGCAAATATTATAAAATAATTATAAGAGTTATACTTAAATATTTTTCAAGACCTGCGTTAAACAAATCGCCTTTGTCCATTCTCGTTTATTATTATTTATATAATTTATCTCAACACAAATGAGGAGCGACCGATGTCGCTCGATGAGACAATACCTTGAGCATTGAAAATTGGCCACCGTTGTATCCATGGAAATAATTCTCCGAGCGAGAGCCTCGTACGCCAGGACTTGAATTATCGCAGTCCCGACGTAGCGCCCAGGGGAAATACGGGACGCAACCGGAACCGATAATGCGCGTCCGGTATAAACGCGAGCAGATACCCGCGTCGTTTCGTATCGGCGACCAGCCGTCCACGTATGTGGATTTATCAGTGGATCGACGGGTTATTGTTCGATGGATTAACAACTTATTACGTTTAGTACTACAGGCGACGCAAGCGACCGTGCAGCGATTCGCGTATATCAATTGCTGTTAATGTAATTTGAGCCCGATTTCGTTGAAGCGCGTCGCAATCCAAGATTGAATCGCTGGATTTCGCGTGATACTAAAGTTTCCAGCGTCCGGCGATGCGATTTCAGAATCCATAGGGACCACTGTAGCTATATGATGCGAAACGGGCTTTCTGATCAGATTTATTTACATTGTATGGGAAAGCAAACGTCCGCGATCGTCATCAAACTATCATCAGTATAAATCACGCATCAGAGAGAAAACGCGTCAGAAATCAACTGATCAACTGCTAAAAATAATTCGATCCGGAGATTGACGATGATGACAGGAAACGTGCTAATTTGGACGCGCGATTGCCAGCGTGCGCCGGGAAATTGTCAGATCTCGCTGATCTGACTAATGAGCGACTAAGTAGCTCGCGCGCAAGATGATCGCGCGCGGAACTAAGCTCGAAGAACGCAAAGCGGAGTGCAACGCCGTAACGATAAGAAGTTCTCCTCCGCGTGAAACTTGTTAGCCTCCGTTTTCTCGGCGCGGGCGGGTGCAATCGCGATTCCCGCCCGTTGCACGGGATTATCGCACCACGGCGAGGCTACCTACGAGGCTAATTATTCGCGTTTAACGACGGTTTATTAACGCTTCCGCGCGATAACGTCCCTTCGACTGAGCCAAGCCGCGATCTCCGGACTTTCAGCCGGGTGGAAACAATTTTTACCGGAAGCCTGAGGGAAGAAGATAGGAAGACAGCTGCGCGATCTGATAACTGAACACCGGTATTAAAAATTATCGACAATAAAAAATTGCCTCTCCTGTACCTGTAATAACGCAAGTGAGCAGCATAAAGTGGAAGATAAATTGGAGCAATTAATTCAGTTAATCGCGCAATACGCGATCTAATCGGCGAAGTGAACACAGTCACGGCTTGCGGCGCCCATAAAAAGCGGCGCTCATAAAAAAATTTAAGATACAGCCGCGATGCCACGACCGCAGCAACCTGGAACAAATTTAACCCGAGATTCAATCTCTCCTCGGATTTAATCCGAGATCTTTATTAGCGACACGTGCGAAGTACGACGATTAGGTCCCCGTTCTATGGTCGTTACATACACGCAAAAAGATAACGCCCCACACCTCCCCCCCCTCCACGATTAGCATTCGCTTAGCGCAAGAATGTAAGAACGCCATTCTCAACTGCAATTAACGCTGCAACGAGCACTTGCGGAAACGAGCCGCATCCGAGTCGCGCACACGGACGCTGACAAATTAATACATTTTCCCAAGTTTTCAGTGTCGCTTCCCCCGGGATCGGGGTGAAAAAAGTCCTGCGAACTCTCGGCCCCCTTTGTTTCTCGGACGCGCGACGCGGATCTTTTCAGAAGGAGAGGCAACTTCAATAATTGCGACCCTAACTTATCATTGTCTTTAATTCGACTGCCATCCTCTTCCCCGACCTCTTCGACTTCCCCGACGATCCGCAAGCGAAATTCCGTCCACGAAACTTTCTCGTTTCTTGATTACGTTCTCCCTCTCAGTTTTCTTCTTTTACTCTATGTATACCGTTCTCTATGTCTCTGTCCTCCGCGCGTTTTTGCACGCGCTTTGGAAGCAAAGCGTTTCCAAATAGAATGCAGCCGCTCTTCGTGGGGATATAATTACTTGTTTGTCCATGAAGTCACGTTGACATTACGTCACCGGCGAAGTTATATTACACTTCACGGATTACGTTGATCTCCTGCGTCTAAGACAAGAAGACACGGCGCAGCAGCATTTCCGTGGAATCGTAATTAAAACTTCTGTTCTGTCGCGTCCGCACTAACTTCCCCGTTCAAATTATTTTCAGGCTATCAATTAGCTCAATGCGCTCGCAATTCGGTTCTCTCTCTCTCTTTCTCCGACATACACCGTGGTAGCTATTGTGCAACGCGGTATTGCACGTTCATTTCTCTTTACGACTGAACCAATCGGATCTTTAACGAGCTATTTCTCCGGTGACGGACGTTATTCCCGCATGCGAAATAAAATGTCCGCGATATATAAAGTCATCGTGTCAGGACGCGGGAGCAAACGGCAATACCGCATTCATCCGAGCGCGATTTACGATGCATTTATCGTCCGTTTCTTTGGCATGCGTTTCTGGACGATGACCGATAAAAATGTCCATTTGCTAGCTTACGAGCGCTTCGTCCGACGTTTGCGTCGAATAAGAACCGCCGATGATGTATGCGCCGCTTAAAGCCGGCCGTACGTATCAAGTTCACGTACGGATGCGGATCCCGCATACACTATGCGCTACACGAAAGTGCCAGCACCGCAATATTGGCGCGGCGGTTACGGCGGAGGGGGCGGTCAGCGGAGAGAGCGGCGCACATCCGCCCGAGATTTATTCGCGAAATTGTGAATTTGGTTCCGCCGCGCATGGGAATGCACCCGCCCGCGGATAACAGTGCATGTATCGCACAAGGCGCTCCAACTTTTACAGCATCATACGTTTATCTTTATGGCGGCCCGCCCGCCCACCGCATGTCCGTGCCGCGTGTTCCTATTTCGTGCCGCGCGGTTTCCAGTTGGCCGCTCGCGCTCTCTAAATCCGCGCGCGTAATCCGACGTCTCGCGATCTCTCGACATCTCGAGACGACACAGGACGAACGAGAGAGCTTTCGTCGTCCGGATGAGTTTGTCGGAAACACCCGGAAGAATCGACGTCTTTCTTTTACCGAAATCTCTCGCGCGGCTTCACGCGCGGATGAATTCGCGGAGATCTTCCCCGCGCGATGTCAGATCGCGTTATCGGGAGTGAAACGCGACGCTTGGCACTTGAAACGAGCGTGTATTCTAGCGTGTATTCCACGCGAGAGAGATCCAGTTACGGGGTCCGATAATAATAACGGCCATTCTTCGGCATCGCAGCGTCCCAGCATCCGCGAAACGGCATGGCATTTGCTTGCGCACTGCGCACATTAGCCAGCCAAGTACGTCGGCTTTGTGCCGCCACCCGTGAGCTTTTAGTCGCGTGTCTAGTCCCGGCTCAGCATAACTCGTTTCTATCTAAACGCTCCATTATGAAAACGCCGGTCGTTTTGGCACGTCGTTTCGCACCGCTGCCTTCTCCCGCGCGTACGTTAAAGGCTCTCGAGTTAGCGGCCGCGTGCATCTCAATCTTCCTTCGGCTGCTAAAAGACAGAGCCGCGCTTTTGAAAAATAACGTAATTATCGTTATAACTCCGCATCCATCTCGCGGCTTAGTACTTCCCGTATTCTCGTCGCGCTGCGCGCGGAAAGCTTCTCGAGGGTAAATAATTTCCGCCGCTGTTTTTCGCAAGGTTTCCGGCAGTGTAAGCCGCGCTCGTGTCACTGATGGAAAGCCGGCGTTTCCTTTGACAAGAAAGAGATGATGATTCTCAAACAACGTTTGATCTCACAACAGCGTAAGATCATTCGGTACTGGATATTGTGGTATTGCATTCAGTTTAATTACTCTACATGTTTCATTCTTCCCTTTATTCACTTGGAAAAAAACTTTGTATTTTTATATACTGAAAACTTGCGGTATTCGTAAATGTACGTCACACATTCTTCGTTAATGCAGTGGATAAAATCGACAAAGTTTGTTTATCTATCTTGTAGATTACAAAAGTCGATAGCCACATCATCATTGGAAATTGAAGGCAAAGGAATTTTATTGACGATCATCGATAAACGATAATTAATACTTGAAAAACTATACACATAAACTGCTATGTTCTGCTCTACCCACATCTCTTTTAGTAATTTTAAATAAATAGCGTCATTATATTAATTGTGTGGTTTATGTCACACCATATAACGACATGTATTACTTTAATGATCTATTTTTATCGAAAACTTGGGAAAATAGCTCTGAGCTAAAAAACTAAGGGATAATAAAGTGTTATACGCTGTTCCTTCAAAACATGATAGGGATGAAACGACCCTAAATTTGCCTTTGATATCTTAAAGTTCATTGAGGCTATTTACGAGACAAATGGGGCGTCACTGTCAACACCTCCAGGTGAACGGGAGGCAACTTTTCTCTCTGGTTCTCGTAAAAATGGAGTGGCATAAATTTTTACACACAATAATAATGTGCGCAATGTACAATGTACTCGCAGCATCGAGCGATAACTTGGGATGCATTATGCCCTTCCGTATTGTACGTTCGCTTATATCCGTCCGAGTGTAAGACAGCGCGCATTCGCCTTCACTCACGGCAAAAGTCTTTGAGCATTTTTCGCCTTTGCTTTTTGCAACCGACATCCAATGTCGATATGGATCGATCACCACAAAATCTTATTCAGCAACGGCAAACGGGACAAAGAGGCGTATATACGCGCAAATACGATGCAGCTCGAACGAAATAAGACAAAGGCGGAGCCGCGGCAGCCTCCCCCCCAGTGTACATAAAATACATTTTATCGGCTTTCATCGTACCGACCGCTCTTTTGGAATTCATACCTGCATTCCCGTCGGATTTCCTCTCCCCGCATCCGTTCCCTTTCCTTCCGCATCCGTAACGCCAAGAAACTCAAATTTCCGTTTACCTTCTCTTGCCACGCTTCGGATCCTTTGCGTTTGAGGAATCCCTTTCGTGCCCCGCGCGCGCGTGCCTCCCATATCTGACACGTGCCACATGAAGGAACACATATTTCCAACGCGTCTTTCACCTTTGTCGCTGGGATTATTACGAAAGTTCAACCGGCGAGAATCCGCGAATCCGAAAGCTGCCGAAAACCGAAGAACGCGATCGTGCAAGAAACTCATAAATCCAGAATTCCCGAGGATTATACGAAGAAGGGACCGTACGAACTCTAGAGGTTCCAGAGATGCAAGAAATTCACGAAGAAGACAGAGAAATCTTACTTATTCAAGGAAATCATGATTAAACCGCGCATAATAACGAACGTATTATCAACTGTGAAATAATCAACTAGAAATGATAATGATGCCGTAGCGTAACTCTAAAGAAAGCGGAGCGGAATTTTGTAGCAGACAAGAGGAAACACCCTCTCTTACCTTTACTCACATCATATATTTTATGACTATTGTCCTCTCCGTCTACTTCCGCAATAGGAGCCACGCAGTTTCGCGGCATTACACCGAGACCCCTGATGAGAAATTTACGATACGAAGCTGTCAACGAGAGTCGAAATATTTACGGAGCATTTTCAGAGCGGAAGTAAAACAGTGTTGGAAACGTGCGTGCGTGCGTGCGTGTGTGTGTGTGTGTGTACTTATGTGTTTGCGCGACGGAACAGAGAATGCTAAAACATCGCATAAATTTCGCGAATGACGGAACAGTTCGCTTCTAGGAGTCGTAAAGCAAAATCCTCTGTTTGAACTACTGAAATAACGTAGCGTATTTTATATGTATATACGCGTTTCATCAAGATTATCTTCTTTGATTGTGAGAGGCTATTATGAAGAAATCAGCGGAAAATTACTGGAAGTGTAGAATAAACGTGTGAAAAGCGTGGTGTAGCTGCAGTTAGTGATACTTCATGACTTTACAATTCAATTATTCTCAAAGTACAATGTACGAATTGCAGCGGAGGATATAATATGAATTTCTTTAAGTTATTCCAAGTAATTCTGCGTACTTGATTTGCACCCGTACCGACGCTTCTTAAACAACTTCTTGCAATTTTCCGTCCCTTTGGATCTTTTTACCCGGTTTCCAGCTTGTCCGCAGCTTGTCATTAAAGCGGGGTAAATTCGAAGAAGAAGATAAAACAAGAGGATACTAATTTGCTGATTACTACACAGTTTGGGGAAGGTCTACCCCACAAAGTTATCTTTTATTTTCAAACTAATGAACGAACTCGGCCAAGAACATTAAGCTCCGGACTGTTCAGCGAGAAACGAAAAAGAAAATTGAAAGAAGATCGAGGAAGAAATATGTGCATTCGTATATATTTGCACATTACATCGTGGCGTTTTACATTAATATGTTGACGAATAACTTTTTATTATTTAATATAAAAACCGCAAAATTATAATTATTAAACGAAAATGAGAGCACTAAAAAAGAATATTACATGATGAAACGAGAATTTATAAGAAAAAAATTAAAAAGAATATTACATGATAAAACAATATTTATGAGAAATGTATTTAATATATACGTAACGCCCGCTGTAATTTTTGCTTGCATAATGTCAAACAATAATTAATGCCGTATAAAATATGCCATGAATTACGCGATGCGGCCAATAATTGAGTAATAATAATCCACTAAAGGTGAGAGTAATTCAGTAGCATTTCAGTACAACATAACGCGTTGCCGGCATTAACTCGGCAATTATGCATAATTACGGCACGTGTCAATTTGCGTAATAATGTGGAGAGCTGCGTAATGAGTAGCGTCTGTCTGTTAAAGTTGTTCAGTTCGATTTTCTATACCCTACTCGGCGTGCGCTACTGTACAGCGAGTTTCATTACGCGGCGAAATTTCGTTTCATGAAGAGAAATTCTCGCCTTTGATCAAATAGACTGCCATCAGAAACTCTGTTCTGTATAAAATCCGCTTGCAGAAGGATATAAATAAATAGACGTAATGTTCGATATAAGCCCCTATATATATAGGCATCGCGTTTCATTATACATATATATTCCAAAAAGTAATGTTAATCGTTAACAAGGCTTACGTGCTCTCATGTAAGAGCGAAATACAACGCGAAACTGCAATGCGAACAAACATTGCAAACAAACTATGGATAATAAAACGCATGTGTTTTCACATTAAATCGCGTTAAAACGCGAAGCTGCATACCACCTTTGCAAACAAAGTTAAGCTACATCAAGTGGTTTAAAAATTGATCTAGTTGGAGTATTTTTAGATACATCGGCCAACATAAATCCAGAAACTAAACCAGTAATGCGCCTAAATGTTTCATGTACATTTCAAAGCTAACCAGATGAGATACAATATATTTTACTAGTTGAAAACATTTATTTGCATCGTGCTTATTAGCGAAAAGATGTACCTCAAATTTTGGTTTAATTCATATCTTTTGGATATAATGGAATATTAAATTACCTTTGACCATATTTTCCATTAACATTTGATATCATGTTCTAAATCAGAATAACGTTTCATGAAATAATTAATCTACTAACAGAAAAATAAATAATAATTCATTATTCTGATCCATTATTCAGAACCAAATAAAAGAGAATAAGTAAATACGAATAATGTAAATCTTCATAGTCATGTGTAAAGATTTGCATAATGTATTAATAATTCCAGCCAAAAAATTGCAATTGAAATAAAACATAAGAGATATAACTCGAGAGATGTATCTAAATATTTTTAAAAAATAGAATTTTTCTCCATATTCCTATGACATGTATATTTTCAATAGAAAAAAAATCAATTTTTGACATTATTCTGATTTGGAACATGATATCAAATGTTAATGGAAAATATGGTCAAAGGTAATTTTTCAGAGATTATAAAATCTACATATGTATCTACAGTATACAAATATACTATATATTATACATATACCATAAAAGTTTTTATTAATAAATTTTTCATATTTTGTACAGGACCGCAACTATTCATGCCCGAGGCACACATGTCTCTCTTTTCTAAGCTCAAGTACGCTTCTATTGCGAATGCTGGAGTACGTCTTACACGATTCACCGAAAACTCCAATTGCCACGTCGAGAGGGTTGATACCAAAAGGAAGTTACTACAGTCGAGCGCTTTAAGCGGCTGCGATATCGATACATCGATCGGAGGTGAACCACGTAAATTGTCGGTAGAAAGAGGGAATCCCGTCGTATCCACCTGTCCCACAGGCGACGCCCGGAGTACTCTCACAGCCAGAGTAAGTTAGAACGTCGCATTTCAACAGCCGAGTATTCGGGCGCAGAAAGAGGAAGGCCCGGAACGCGCGCGTCAGGCGAATCACCTGCAAAACGAGAACGTAAGGGTCATTCCCGTTTCGCGCGAACGAGCACGCGCGGGCACGGCTTCAAGGAACATGAGAAATACGGGCGACTCGGGGATCCTAAGGCTTAGCATAATCGCGAAAATGTGAGCGTCATGTTCGCGCGATATTTCTTTTTTTCTCTTTCCCTTTCGCTCCTTCCCCGTCTCTCCTTCACCCTCCGTATCGCACTGACTCTGCGTACGAGCTTCCTACGATCTAGCTAACACGCACGCCCGGCACGTCTTTATTCCGGAACTTTAGAATTACATAGGCGACGACGACGACGAAGATGACACACATGACTCGTGCAACTCGCTCGTGCGGTCACACGCCTGGCTGCTGAAAGACCTGGTTGCTCCAGAAGGAGCGCCTAATGTTTTGGCCAATGTGGACTACGTGAGCCGCATACGTGGACAGGACACGTGGTCTCCATTCTCGGGTACCGAGTCCCGAAACTGACCTCTCGACCAATGGTCCCCGAGGAATTTCAGTACCGTGTGGTATATGCTCCGAGCTTGTTTCAGCCGACACATTTCGCGGGAACGCATTCGCGCTACGCGTTTGCATAGTTACGAACATCATTTATCCCTTTAACATGCTGTTATGTTCACTTTGACGCTTATAAATCCTAAATAATTCACTGTCCCTCGCTTCGAATGTTATACGCGATAATATCACACATTTCCGCACGTGATGAATATATTAAAACAAATACTGTATATCGCTCTTTATTCAACGCACAATTGTTTTTATGAGATTTTCTTACTTGATATTATGTATTTTTTTCACTATCACAGGATACAGAATCACATTAATGCGTAATTAAATCAAGCCAGGGAAAATCGAATAATAAAAATCCTCCGTGAAAAGAGACACGCATACACATTCATAATACGGCGTGGTAAATTTAATAGACAGTAAAATGCATATGAAACATCATGGATCTTTCATGTTGAGCAATTAATTTTAGCCTCAAGCGCTGCTCCAGGTTTGAAATTTACTGAATAATGAAAGAACAATATTCATTACTTCCACGTGTCCCATGTAATTACATCTATTATTTCGTACATAACTTTCGTCATGCTGAATTATCCATGTCCGTGCGATTACCATCGTCGAGGTAAATGCAATCATTTTCATAGCAATCAGCATATCGATGGACGAACGGAATGTTTCGCGTTGAATCAGATTCGCTATGCCACCTGGTCGTAATTGCACATGCGATTGCATAACAGCATATATTCAGGCATATATACATACTTGCGCGCGTAAATAAATGCGACAAAAATTTACCGGCGCGAACGTTAATAAAACTTGCTCACGAGCAGGCGTTCGCGTAAGAAGCTTCAATTACGCTCATTTATCCTCCTTAACAGCTGGGTCGGGATTAAGCTCGCTCTCGAACGTTAATAAATGCACCGTAAATACCGTTCCGCGCGTGAAAATGACACGTAGCTCTTCTGACACGCTGGAGACCACCGATAGGGTCAGACGAGCGAACGAAGCCCACGGAAGCCTTTCATCGGCTCGATTAGTTAAGTCGGTGTTCACCTATATGGTGCACATGTGAAACGTTATGCCGTGCAGAGGCTCTCGAGGGTGCGGCTCGAATTTCTATCGGCGAAATTCAGGACGACTCAGTCGTGCTCAAAAATATCGATGAATGTACGGTAATAATACCGTCATCGCTAACTAAAATCCATTTCCGTAAAGCTAGATCGTAAAATTTCGTCGGAAATCGAAACGCTCGTGCGACAGCTGGACAGCTTATTAACGCGACACATTAGTCGTAGTTAATCATCCCGTGTGCAATTAAATGAATACAATTAAATCGATCAAATAAACGAGGGATTGTTCGGAATAATTCGCGCCTGCTCGTGAATAATGCGCCACACGGAATGATTAATCTGTTCTCCCGCACGCGTGTGCTTTATACTTCGGCGACGATATAAATTCACCGCCGGGAAAAACGTGGAATGTGTGTGTATGTGTGGAAGGAAAAAGCGAGATAGGTCGTTATCGTGTCCAGAGATTCGCTTCACCGGGCGAATAGCGCGTACACGTGGAATAATGCATGAGGCGGAAACAAACGATCGAAGTCTGAACACGCGTTACGGAAGAACACTTGCACGAGTGAGCAAGTAGTCCATCAAACGTTTCAATATGCAGGTGATTACGCGAGTGTACGCACTATATTATATTATCACTGCTCACTCTCTTCCTATTTATATTTATTTATTATTTATTAACATACTATTTATATTTATATTTATTTATAGCTTATATTATTCTTGAGATAAATACACCGCAATAATACATGCTTGAATAATGTTTCCTGAATAATTCGACATGAAAATTGAAATGGTGCTCTGATAACGTATATTTGAAAAATGTATAAATCGCTGGAAGATAAATTTGCTAAATGATCGCTCGTGGCTACGTTCCGCATTCGTTAGACCGACATGAGCATTTCCATACACTGGACTTTATCCCGATCAAATATTGGCGTCACAGGCCCGAAATACCTATAACTCGTCTCAATAAATATTTCGTTTATTTTTCTCGTTGCAAACATTCAAGCACCTGTCCCCGACAGTTATCAAGCGCGGAACGCTACAAGCTCGCTCGAGTTATTTCCTTTATGGTTATATCTTCAATTACCTTCGACATCGACGAAACGTTTAATTACGCAATCTAATTTCCTCAACTGCACATGTGTCGGAGAACAATCCTTTTACCTTTTACTGATTCGCTCGTACTCATAGATATTTGCATACACTTTCGCGTGCACTCTTTGCTTGCAATTAATGAAGATTGCGCACTTTATACATCGAGCTTGTCATTAGGGGCACTTTCCAGCGGAGTTTCCTGTGGAATCGGATCTCACAGACGTCGAAATTTCCCCGCACGATCGCGCACGATTGAGCTTCGTGCGCGCGTATGCACACATGGCGCACGGTCCATTCGCACGCAAAGCCGCGCAAGATGCGCGGAGTTACTCGGAGTAACTCGCGTTAGGAGACCGCACTTTCAAGTGCACTCTCCTCAAGTCCGGCCGACAGTCTCCGGATGGTAGCGCACGAAGTATCCCCGGATTCCCGGTACGCGTCTTAGGAGTTTAAGCCGACGGGAAGCCGGCGGAGGCTTCACCCCTGCAACAGGAGTGCCGTCAGTTGCAGGAGCCGAGTACCGGGGTGGACGGCAGCCAGGCAGAGTGCATTCGGATGCCGGTGTGCAGCTGCAAAGACGGTGAGTGGAAGGGTCGGATCACCCGAGCGGCCCCTTTGCCAATTTGCGTTCTCGAGGACGCGTTCTTGTTGGATCGCATTGCTGGGATTCAAGTCCACTTGGACGCGTAAATGGATACAGAAGGTGAGAACGGAGACGCGTTAAGAGCCGGAGTACATCGATTATGCACCGTTGTCGCCGACTCGACCGCGTCTCTGAACTGATTCCCACCCGCGTGGCGCCTACAATAAATCTATCGTTTTTTCTCTCTCCTTTTTATGGCAATCCTGTCGAGCAGGCAATCTCATTTATTATCGGCCACGATAAGCCCGCCAGGTCTCCATGTGTTCGCTGCTCTTTTTACGTCTCATGATCAATTGGGTTTAGCTTTTTTGCGCGGGCAATCTGTTGTTCCTCGCGCCGCGATCGATCCGGCTCTCTCGAGCTGAATGCGTGCACGCGACTGATTAGGCGGGAATAAGTTTATGCAAGCGCGTGATTGTTCCAGTTTGCACACTTGCATGCGTAAATACCTAACGATTGCCGGAGATAATTGTTTACTATAAAATGATTGGTGATCATCATCGCGAGCGTGTTACGTTAATACGCAATTTCAAAATCAAATAGATGTATTTGACATCAATCTGTCTACTCAGCGAAACACACAAACAGTATATACCGTATACAGTGAAATATGGAGGTTAATAAATAATTGCCCTTTTCTTAATCCCGCAATTTTATCGTAAATACATAGTTTCATGTGAGCTTTTTCAGTTTACTCTGCTATTTCTTGGAAAATGTTTTCAGTCTTATCGACATGCTCGTACAGTCGTTTGTCTGTGCGTTTGATTACGCTTGCTCAATTTATTAACGACTCCCAAAGGTGGACCAAATACACACAGGATCAATAAGCGCAATTGAATCCACTATTTCCGGCAGCTGGCGCATTGGTAACTCTACGAATTGGTACCAGGGTCGTTTATTCTGTAGAGGTACGCAACGCAAACAAAAAGATCAGAGCGGCAAACCAAATACGCATTTACACACACACACACACACACATCCCTGAGATTTGGACTCACTGGATGAGATTTTCGATAAAAGTAGCGATCGGGAAGAAGCGAAACAAAAAGTGAAGTGGCTATCATAAAATATAATGACGTTTAAAAAATAATCGAAACTAGCATGATCGAAAAAATAAAAGATACAGCGTAAAGATACAAAATGCAAGATGTGTTAAATTCATAAATAATCGGCTGCCATATAAAATTCTATTAAGTACTTGTATTATTTTATTAATTCCTCACAGTTTAGAAATAAGTGTCCCTTGATTCAGACGCGTACTTCGGTCGTGTCTTGTGCCTCATTATTTTGTAACGGGATGTAGTGCCTGGATTCGAAACGATGTCTGCCGCGACGGATGGTCCCTCGACGAGAAATTATATTACTGTGCCGTACCTTCGCCGTCCATGCTCGAAAGCTTATTTCGGAGATGGCACTCGTTCGTGGTCCAAAAAGGCTTTAATGCAATTTCGTTCCACCGCGATTTCGAACTTGCTCGTTCTCCGGCCAAATGTCCTGCGTTCTCCCTGCGAGTTTCGTAACGCGCTCAAAGTGTTAAATGACGTTCGTATAAATATTAATTTCGCTTGCAGCTACTTCCTCAGAAAATCCTAAAATGCTGAAATTTCATCGGCGCAAAAAGCATAATTTATAATGGATGCTATCGGGGATTAATTTTGACCATCTCTAAATCTTATTTATCATGTATTTGGTTGCTGCATGTGCGCGCGGATTCGCATCGGAGATATATCGTTCATTAATAATTTATCTGCTAATATATAGCGCTTTGACGTATTTTCGCGGATATGCTTCCGATTTAATAATGATGATCAGATCAAACGAATTATAATTATTAATTATTACTGAATCGATTATTTGCTACTATTACTATTGCATCGTGCATGTTTAGTATAATAAATAATAAATACCTCACTATTTCACTCGAAAAATCTCTTATTTCACAATTTAATTTACGAAACAACAGACTCTACAATTTTGCGTAATTAGTAAAATATTTTTAACATTATGCTGTTACACATATTAGACAGTCTATGATCCTCGAAGAAATAACAATATAAATCTCAGTACAATCTCCAATGTTACATCAATGATCCTCAAATTATGCAATGATTTCTTGCGAATCATCCCGCGTGCACACGTTCACATTGCCAAGTTACAAAAGTGCATCGCTAATGGGACACACGGAAGTCCACGTCGGAATCTTCCGGGGATTCGCCTTTCATCGTGCTCGCGCGCATCCATCGCACTGCTGGTAACAGAAAAGAGAGTGTAGACGCGGAATCGGGGAAGTCGTACCGGTGATACGAGACCCCGGGGTTTCCGGGTTCGTTCGGGGGTGGCAATACGCCGGATACGTACGCTGACCGCCTCAGGATCGACCGCGCGGCCGTGAGATCTCGCGGCTGCGAGTCGCCGTGAGCCGAAAGCGGGATCACGGGCTAAAAATGCCACGTAGGCGGTATCAGTCATGATCCGCACTGAATAATGCATGTGGGACCCGGTTACTCACCCGGGCTGGTTCGACGGAACGACCCGCGGTCGTTTCCGGCGGGGTTCGACCGTTCGACGTGAGGCCGTGCGAGGTCGCGTAAGGTGCATAAAACGTGCCGCGGGATCGCGACGACTGACGTCGCTTTACGTTGCGCCCTTTGGAACTCGGTGTGGCTTTATGGGTGCGGCTTGCCGCGACCAAGGGACTCTCTCTCTGTCTTTCTCTTTTGTCGTCAAGCTTAGGGAGTAAAGGTGTTCGCCGCGTTGTGATACGCCCGGGGTTTACGTCGCAGGATCTTCGAAGCCGCCACCGGATCTCTCCCAGAAGCCGGTTGCAACCCGGGTTTTACGGCAACACACCGTCGGAGGCTTTAAAGACACCCGCAAGAGCATCCATGATGCATCGATGCGGGCCCGAACGTGTGCCGCGATTTGGGCGCGACAGATTATATCCGCAAAATATTCTATACGCTATTAATCTCTATTTCTCTCTGTCTCCCTCTCTCTCTCTTTTTAGGCGAGTCAATTATTAAATGATGACTAATTGTTTTTTCATTTAACGGTGATTGCAGCTCTATATCATCGCGTATTCGTCACGCAAGCGTGTTGAATAAACGCTATGCGGATCACGTATTCCGAGTAAATTTGCGTTTAATATACACTGAGAATTACATTGATACGTGAAATATATAGTGATTTGCAAAGAATTTGTATGTGAATTTCGTTCAATTTTGATTAGTTTGACTTTCTGAGTATAATAGGTATAGAGTATAATACTCTGAATTCTCTCGATCTCCAACAATTCCCAGGCAAGGATAATAGACGTACCAGAATGGGAAAAGCTATATTACATAGCATATAAATCGCATTATTACTACGTAAAAATGGAAAGTTTCGTCGTACAGATAGGATTCATTTTTTTTATGTCTACCGAGAGCATTTGAATAGTGAATCACAATAGTATTGTCATGTAATAAAATTGTTATGCAATGCTTATCAGTGCACTAAGGAAGTAAGCATGCAATGTATTCTCCATCTTTGTCTATCTGTAATACATATTTATGATATTTATTTAATTTTTAAAAGTAATACATATACGTGTAGAAAAAAATTTCTGCAATCATATATTTATCTATTTTTATTTTATTTACTATTTTACATATTCCAACATGTATATTCACGTAAGTAATCTTACTTATTTTAGCGGCAAATATTTGTTTATTTGACGATGTGGTTGCACCAGTGTTTGTCGAATGGATATTCCGTGTTTTCACAAATGCTGCAAATTGATCAATAACATAAATATCTTTTCTGTACATTGAAATGTAGAAATTCAGAAAAATATATAAAATTTGCGAATGTGGATAATTTTATCTTCGCTCAGTTGCAATCATGAATTATCTGCATCGTACTCAAATTTAATAACGATTGTATCTTAATTAACTAGCTGTGTATAATTTTATATGCTATAATTTATGCGCAAAAACACAATTAAGTTACAAACTCGCGGAAGTAATCAGCAGCATGAATCTAAAAAACCTTATTAACTTTAAATTATTACTATCTGCTCACGTTTCTCTCGTTGAACAATACAACTGCAAAGGAGCCGCCTTCGCACACACGTAACCAGCTATATCCCGGACGACGGAAATCCCATTCGCTCGCATGTAGCGAAATAATGATCTCACGTACGAATAATGTAAAAGACTCCCGCTTCGCAGGCGTCCTAATGGCGCCACATTTTCTATACATTTCTAAGACAGACGTTTATTAATCCGAAAACATGAGCGAGTTCCTGACTTCGCGCGGAAACGTTAATCTTCCGGAATGAATCTCGCTTAAACTGCTTCGTCAGCGTGCCAAACTAGCTCGATTGCGATTTCCGGTAGCGCGGGCGATGCGATGAGATGCCGAGCACTTGGAAAGTCCACGCGCGGTGGCCTATCGATGCAATTTAATTAACGGAATGGCATTGTTGTTGGCGAGGAGTTAATTCACGCTCGCAAGCACCGCCAAGCCCGCCGGCAGTTTGCCGTTTTGACTGTCCGGCCAATTAAGCACGTGATCTGCATTTTCTTCACGTCTACGGACGTTCGTGCATCCATCGTGTATCGTCGGTAACAGCACGAATGGCCAGTTGGGTCCAATAACGAAATAAACATAGCCACTGCACAACAGGTAATTTAATTGAACACGTGTTTGACCACGTGTAGATCGCACTGACGAGTAACGCCGATAAATTCACTATAAAGCACATGCACACAATTGATGGGTCAAAGTAAAACGATGTCGCCCAGGCAGGTAACTTCGACGCGCAAATTTGAACACGAGCTATGACTGCGCGATTAGAATAACGCAACGTTTATACGTAACGATTATCCGCGTACAGCTGTTCGCTCGCTGTTTCTATTATCCTTCTCTTTTCGTCCTTTTCCTTCGAAGTCTATCGACCCATTCTGCGCTTCGTACTATACGATAATTTCAGGTACCTACCACTGTAACTTTTATGTAATCGAGAGATTCGCGTGAAATTACGATATTATCTTTATTGAGACATCAGCTGAGTTTGATATCGTACCTTCGATTGTTACGAGAAACTGCGCGAAAGGACTTTCACCAAAGAAAAGTATTGTCGCGGAACGGAACGTCGTATTGAGTAAACGTGAGTTGCTGCTGACATTGCATTTAATATGAAGAGTGTCGTGTAATCTTTAAATAAATAATTATATAGCCTTTAACAAGTGACGCGGATATCATTAATCTTTTGTAATCTGCCTGAATGAAATCCAATAACTTCTGACTTTTCGTTAGCGACGGAATCGATGCAATCTGCGAGCTTCTATTGCCAGGGCGGCTACGGTAACAAATTTTACAACATGACCGGGACTTTGAGCTTAATGGAAAATATATGCATAACTTAGCAATGTTGGTAATGCTTTATAAATTGTAATCTAATAATGTATGATATGACGCGATCATTTTTGTATTGCGAAGACGGCGACGGCGACTGTGTTTGCGAAATGCACATCGCCTGTGTGTGTTACTGCCGTCTATACTTATCTGTATGTAATTATCCAGAGACAAGAGAGCTACTGCCTCTCTTGCTCGACACTTCGATACCGCGGATTTATTTACGTGTACGTGAGATGTCACGATTGGGAGGAACGTGAGATCTACGACAGTCCCCGGTTCTCATGACACCCTGGAAGGCTGGAAATTCCCGATTAATACGATATGTTCGTTCATCAGCGTCTCATAGCAACTGCTAATGCACGGTTCGGATTACATGTGCAAAGATCGAGGCGTACGAAAACGCGTATTAAAGAGTCTCCTCTCTTTAGGTCTCACGGGTGGAAAATTTCAAAGTTAATATAGATAAATATTGGTCTCTGTTCTCTCATTTTAAAACGTAAAAGGATATTGAAATTTACAATTGATATTTCAATGAAAGAAGATGTGACATGACAAATTGAAAAATGTTATTCGCATCGGAGCATTGCCTGTACTAAGGCACCGTTCCCGAAAATTTAAAGAAATGGAATGATAAATTATCATCGTTACGTTTGGTTGGAGAGAGACAGTGTCTTTCATCCGAGAGTGTTTCAATAAAATTTGATATCACCGTCGAAGGTGAAAGGTGAAGAAGACCCGAGATATCCCAGGCGACCTAAAAGCAAGAGAGAAATAGACGCGAGAGAGATAGACTGACGTGGATATTGTCGCACATGCCCATAAAAAATTGTATATATTTTACAGTCCACGAAATTTTTATCAAGCGCACGAAATATATTGCATCTATACATCAATTCCTCGACTCGCGTCTTTCTATTTTCTCGGAGCTGCGAACAAAGCGAAAGAGAAATATATCGACTGGACGTTCGCAGATTAAACTGCGATCGAATGAATTCTTAACGGTCGGCGGTAGCGAGCCATTTTAAGAAATTTAATCGAAACATTGAGACACGCGCAGCAGCTGCAACAAGCGGCGCGAACGATTAATTCCTCTCGCAACGAAAACGAGCACCGCACGAACAATTAATCGCACTTTCAGGAAACAGACCGCAAGAGCCGCTTGTGCAGAGAGAGGCGACCAAGGTATCAATAGAGCCATTAGAAAGAGGACCCATCGCCCGTAAAAGAAAGAGGAATGTCGTGCCTCTTTCTCTCTCTCTCTCTCTCTCTCTCTCTCTCTCTCTCTTCCTCTCTCTTTTGGCGGACAGAAACAATTTCGGCCATTTATCTGCCGGTGGCTGCGGCCGGTTCGTGTGGCGATTCGCGCACACCCCGGCGATTCTTTCCCCGCCATCATGTTATCCCGCTCTCCCCCTCTTTCTTTCTTTCTCTCTCTCTCCTTCGTTCTCTTTTATTTCTGCATTTTACCGGAACTGGCCCGGTACCAACTGGGTGGCGCGTATCCGGTGCATAACCGCGCTTAGGAACACGCCGATTATCGGCCGGACATGACTTATTGCTGCGGTTATGGGCGCAAAAGTAGATTCATCCGTGCGTTTCCGCACTACATGAACGACAATAGGTCGCCGACGATGGTCCCCGTCCCCGAATACAATCTCACCAGTCTCGCGACGCGATGTCTCCGGGGTTTTCTTACGATCTCTCCCACGGTGAGTTGTAACGTGCCATGCCGATTCGCATGACGTAAGCGCACCAAGTACTCGCCAAGTACTGAAATTTGCTTGAAACGCTCGTTTGTCTCCGTCCCGACGAGCCTCTCGAATTAGGATTATTAATGTTTTTAATATATTTGTGCTTTTTTGTTATCTCAACGGGACTGCAGAGTGAGTAATTTATTCACGATATTTTCTATGAGTATTTTCTATGGTTTTAGCTTAAGTTCGGGTTTTAACATTTGAAGTGTGCATGAAAGCACGTGATTGAAAAGTACGAGATTTTCATTTGACTTTAATATTAAGCTCGATACATCGGAGGGAATGACGCAAACAGTAATACATCGCTGTAATTAATACATCGCAAAGCCGCATGACAGATAGCGCATGCATCCTTGTAATGGATGGCGATATATGAAAGCATACTGTAGGTGTAGTTTATTATTTCATTTGCTTCCATGCTTTGCCTTGGTACGATGTTTGTTTACGAAGAGAGAATGTTCCAGTGAGCATAACGTTCAATTAGATCATCGAAGTGAAACAGACTGCGTCTAATCAATTTCGTTGCAATAATTATTCTCGATACACGCGCATCAGTTTAATATGTTAACAAAGCATGGAATCAGAGAACTTCACAGTTATTGCAATGAGCTTTCCGTTAACAATCGATTGCACATACAGACACACACACACAACACACATGCATAAATATCCTCTCTTTTTATATATTTTGTATGAATGCTTTTAGTATACTAATAAATAATGGTGAATACATATTGTAAAATGAATTATTCTGATTATAATATAGATTTGTATGCAATCTTTATATTGCATCTTCTGAATATTAATCACTGCAAAGTTTTGCATCATTACATCGTATCATTGAACGACTTGTATAAAAGAAATTATTTCAATTTTTAGGCTTTTTATTATTTTATACCAAAATATATAGAAACCAAGATCCTAAAATATCCTTTATAAATAAACATGATATTATATTTTTTATAAGTACTATCCGATAGTATAATTTATTGCTTTAGATTAAATGAATTAATCTCTTTCTTACATTCGGTGTACCTCTTGGTACTTTTAATTTATAAATATTTCGTCGTAAAATTGCGATCCAATGAGCATGGTCGCAGTTATATTTCCAGCCGTTCGCCATCAGCGAATGTGAGCGAAAGCGGAAAGATCTCAATAAATCACTCGACTTGGAGGTAACCCGATTAATTGGTCGCAGTTGATTCCGGTGTAAATTCGGCACCAGTCGTTCAGCGAATTCGCGTGTGACCTACACTTGTCTCGCGGTTTTTACCGTGCACGATATATGGACCATCCGGGTCGTGAGCCGCGAGATCGTTGCTCGTCGAGGCAACGTCGATAAAGCGGAATTGTCGGCCCATGCGGGGTGGGGATCTCGATCGTTTCCACGCTCGGAAAAAAAAGAAACGGTTCATTACGCCGTCGATCCATGGCGGCGGATCCATGGCGGCGGATTCGTGGCGGTGTACTTCTTGATCCTTTACGAGCCACCAAGTCTCCCTTCAACTGCCGAGCCTGTACGACTTATTGCCAGTTTTCCAGGCAGAGGCGTAGCTTCCTGTGATTCGACGTGATTTGTAGCTAACGCTCCAGATAGTCCGCAATTATAAGTTTTGAATTCTTAATTCAGGTATATTTGTCCATTTTTTTTACAATTATCTAACAATTATAGACATCCTAAATTCCTTTAATTGATTGCAACGTTTGATCGTGTATTTTGCAGTGCGCATAGCTCGATTCGTTGGTAATTTAGATTCATTTTTTATCTTATAAATATAATCTTATAAAATCTAATGAAATGTCTTTTCATATATTTAATGAAGGAATCTCAGACTAAGACCTACCGTCACCCTGCTACGCCGCTGCTTGTAAGGTCGAATAAGCGACAAGCATTTAGAACTCTTTAACGGTTCACAGAAGATGATGTCACCCCTGAAAAAGGCCCATGAACTAAGTCGACTGTGGGGAATGGATTTCTGATAGCGACGTTGATAGATGGGATTTGGAGTTGATGGCGTGTATTACACACGGTGGTTCCAGTTACGCGATGGACACGGGGTCGAGTGTATACGTGATACCTAGAGCAATCTAGGGGATTACTCCATTCCGGGCGCTCCCGGTCGCGAGAATCGTTGTTGTTCCAGTTTCGTTATACGCGCTGCAACTTAAATACTGGTGGAAGTCGATTGCTTGCTGAGATAGTTTTTAATTGAATCACAGCTTAGAGAAGACTCCACATAAACAGACATACAGCCCAACACCCGACGTAATTACAGTGATCCTTTTATCCGACATGAAGCTTTTACCTTTTACTAGCGAACGATAAAATACTGTACGCTAGAATAAATAAGTTTTATGTATCGAGATACGTCCCCTTGGTTTTCAAAATGAGAAGACCATGGGTGTACCGGCGTCCGACAGTACGAATATTCTTTCGACGGATATCCATTCATCGTATCCAGCTTCAATTCAATACCGATGGTCTCGACTTCACTTTGACAGATTTTGATTAGCTCAGCAGCAATCGCGTTGTGCAACCGATTCGAGTAATACGCAGTCCGAACCGCGGCCCGGCTGCAATTGGAGAAACAACGTTCGACCGCTGTGCAACATCCCGCGTAACGCTGCGACAGCTTTCGTTCCGTTTAACGAACTTCAGCCCAGAACGTGACGCCAGCGTGTCGCGACACGCGGGTTGCACTTTTGTCCTGCTTCGTCCTGACACATTTTGAATTCATAAATCCCTTCGACAGTCTGTTATTTCATGGATGGAATGGAACGAAACAGGACGGGGAGCACGGCGGGTGGGGCTCCTCGAATTCAGAGTCGGCGAGATTTAATCAGTCGGACGGATTCGCTCTCTCGTCGGCTCTGTCTCTCCGGCGTGATCTCTCCGCCAAGACGGAGACGTATAGGGAGCCGGGAATTGGTTTACACTATTTGGCGCGTACGAAGCCTGAATGAACATCGCCGGTAGCGGCGGGAAAAAAATCGGCGAGCTGGTGCCGGATGGTGAAGAACGGAATCCTGGTTGGTGCCTCCTTAAAATTCGCCGAGCGCGAAAGGGGGTGCGCGAGAGTCCTCCTCCATCTTCCCTCCTTTATCTACTCGTCCAGGCTTTTCGCGCGCGCACGAGGACCGCCGGGCGCGCGGCGGCGGAAGCAATTGAATTGATGCTGGAAAATCGTATTCAGGATGGCGGTAGCATGGAAGCGGGAACAGCAGACGAGATGCACTCCCGATTACATTCAATTACTTAACGTCCGGTGACGCGGCGCTTTCTTACGGAACGCGATTCCGTTCCGCATTGGACGCGATCTACCGTATTAGCGCCTCAACATCGTTATACGAGATGGAACTGCATCCGTAACTGCAGCTACGTACAATTATCTCGGGCAATGTATTTAGCATATGTGATGACTGGCTAAGAAAAATGCGAAGTATTAGAAATCACGTAACGTTAGAGATTGATCACGACTTTGTCCATCTCGCGTAATTCTATTTTTGCTGAAAAATATAATAATTGTTTAAAAATATTTTTATATTTTTAATTTAATATTTTAATATTTTAAATATTTTCCTCTACGGGGAATTTGTTCAGGAGTTATGTTAAACGTTGCATTGTCTGTGTAATTTCACAATGCTACGAGTAATGAGGAGATTCAGGATAAATGAGATCTATATGCTGTTAAATGTACCTGTCAACAGGAAATGAAACGATTCTGCAGCGTTCCATGCGGTACTCCATGCGGGAACGGAACGCAACCCCTAAATGATGCCGCATCGAAGCACGATTAGGATCGAATTAATCACGTCTCGGCGGAATGTATGAAGCGCAATAGCCAGTCATGCAATTCGTCTCGTCGAGTTTCTTTCGGAAAGACAACGATGTCGTACACTCGAAATGAGACTATTCATTTGTATCGCGCCAAAATATATATAAATCGCTCTCTGAAAAAAGGAGTGTCTTTTCTTTCATCTTCGTGATTAAAAATAGATAATAAAAAATAGATAAAAAAGATAGAAAATACATATACAGGGTGTTTCCTAAGTAAGTAGACAAACTTAAGGAGGATATTCCTTGGCTTATTTTAAGAAGAAAAGGTCATATAAACATATGTCCTAAACTGCTTTGTTTTCCAAAAAAAAGTACATCACTGTTTTCGTTCACTTTTCGTTTATTATAGAACAGTTTGTGTTATTGCAAATGAAACAAATGAAAAACAATAGTAACCAAAAAGAAAAATTATAACATCACAGTAACTGCTGAAAATGTCCACCTGCAGCCATCATACACGCCTCAACTCTCCTTTCCATTGATTGACGTACACGCTCAAAAATAAAAAAGCACTTTAGGACATATGTTTATATGACCTTTTCTTCTTAAAATAAGCCAAGGAATATCCTCCTTAAGTTTGTCTACTTACTTAGGAAACACCCTGTATATACACATGCATAATACTTTATCGTCTCGTAATCTGTTTTCAGTGAGATATTTAATTTTTGCGCTATTAGAGATCGTAATTAAAACGTCAGAATGCAAACGGTCCTCTCGTCTTATGCAAATTTATCCTGCAAAAGATCGAAAGCGTGAATTCTTTGAATTCGAGAGATCGCGCCTGCGGGAAATAAAGCATCGTTTGATATTCAGTCTGGAGGGCATAGAAGCTTGAGACTTCATAAGCAATCTTAGCATACCTGTTCGCAATATCCTTCAATATTCCGCGGGATTCTTTTTATTGATTTTAGCGATGCTAATGAAATTTGCGCTTGAAAGAAGAAAGTGGTGGTCTTTGATATCGCTGGCTCTGATTTGTCACTCTGTTTGCTGTCTATACGCACAATAGACGAGACAGTGTATCCACAAAGGACTTATCACACAAACAGGAAATGAAGATGCAGAAATTTCAAAAATGAAAAATTAGAGAAAAATAAAATAAAGTAAGCTATTTGATTAATTTTTAAAAGAATTGGAAATATTACCAATTGAGGAAAAAATTTAAGAAAATAATAATCAAGTAGAAAATAATAATCAAATATCCAAGGAATAGTAAGAAAAGAAAAGAATAATAATAGTGTAATAATAATAAAATTTAATAGTAATATAATTTCTAGTACATAATTTTTGATATCTACATTTTTCTAAAAACCAAGTACTGACAAATAAAATTACTCTATTGTATATTGTTTTATTATATTGAATATTCAATTATTAATATTTCTCAATTAGAGCTCAATAAAGAAAACGAAATTATTAACAATGATACGTATACTTTAATCGTCCAAGAACGATGCTAATCTTTGGTAACATTGCATAATACATAACGAAGTGACTTAAATTGGAATGGCTATCACACAGCGAGGAACTAGCGAATAGCTTTGGGCAATTCACGTACTGTTTGTCAAGGCTCAAGTGAAGCGTTCACCGATCTACCAAATGGATCAGCAGTATTCACGGTACGTTAAGCTAACTACAGAAGCCGCGTGTGACTCCGTAGAGAATCAGGAGGGACCTAATTAAACCTACCTCGAATCGCGATTTACACCTTGCCCTGTTTCAATATGTCCCTTAGTAGTTGGTCCGTTTCCAATAAAGATAAAAGACTTTTCAGTTGGAGCGTTTATAGAATCAAATTAATATATATTTTACATAATTGACAAATTAATACAAAACTAAGTAAATTTGTTGTTAATATGATGCTTCTGCATATGCTTTTAATTAGCGTAGTTAGCACATAATGCATTTTTGACATGTATTTTAAACTCTTTCAGAGAGAAAAAGTTCCCAAAATAATGCATTGCGATATGACTACGTCGATTAATTTCGTGTCTCGAGAATGAATTTAATGCTACGAATGCAACATTAAATTCACCGTTGCAGCTCCATACAACTGTCTAAATGGATTCACGCTACTTTACATCGTATGTAGATTGACGTATGCACGTCAATTGTATTGCGTAACGTGCATTCATTTTTTATTGCGATGCACAGGAAATGCACGCTGGCGTAGGCAAACACAATTTGTAGATTCGCGCGACTCGTCATATGCAAATAGTACGTGTCTCGGTGGCTCTGACATTTTTTAAAATAAACATCTGAAACGTTACCATCACGTAATGGATGCTTGGCATTCTTCTCGGTTTTACGTACCATAAAACAAAGAAAACACGCATAAGTAGAATTTTCATATTTACAGATATGCGACGTCGCAGAAATTTCAAACTTCACTGGACGTTGCGACGTCAACGTCCTATTGTAATTCCTAACTCTACTGCAGGGTGGAATTATCATAACAGGGATGATACCAGGGATGTCTGACCGTGCCTGCTCTTGTCATTCTATAACTATTGTTGTCTTGTCATTCTGTAACTATTATTGCACGTTGATGTATCGCGACTCACGGGTACCAGCTCGGTTCTGCGAGTTCTTCACACCTGCCAAGGTGCTTGTGCTCCTACAAGCGAAAGTTTCTTCCGACACTTTCCGCCCGTTACGTCGGAAAAATCGCATCCCCTCGTTTTTATTCATCACGGTCGCTTCCTAAACGCGTCCTGGGCAAATACGAGTACCGTGCGTTTATCACTCCTCTCGTTAAGTGTTCTTATTTAGTATTCCTGGTGAAGACGATGTATTATTCGTAACTGTGTGTTGTGTTCGTCTAAAGCTCCCCTTCTTACAGCCGCTATTGTGCAATGGAGTGATCTAAGACGCTCGTTAAGTGTTTACAACGACGATCCACAAGCATGAATGCATATACGAATGCAAAAACAAATTGCTTGGACGTAAAATTAGATAAAAAATAAAATAGAATTACTTTCTTGTTTTATTTATTAACCATGATATATTATTGAAAATTGTTATCAGGTTTATAAACTTACAATTAATATCGTGAATTAGCTCATAATTGGAATATTCATCAAAAGATTATTATCAAGTAGCATGTAGAGGTATAAATACGAGAAATAGTATATCCGGTTCGAGCATCATGCCAAGAAAATTTGAGACTTATTCCACACTTTTCACGTAAGTGGATATTAATTGATGAAATTATGTGCGTCGCAAATCCCGCATCCTGCGAGAACTATCACAGCTTCACGGAAACTTGATTGCACGTTGCGCAACTTTGGCCGAAAAGTTACTTTCTCGTGACGCGCTTTCGCACGGGAAGCTTGTCCAACTCTCCGCATTCGGAAAATCGAATGCTTCACGGCGGTGTGTTTACGTGAGTGTCGAGTTTCGAGGCGCCGGAAACGGCGTAATGGAAAATTCGCGAGATGAACGGGGTCTGGTAGTAGCTAGGTTGGAGAATTCTCCTTCGGATTCGAACAAATATTTTGTTAACGGTATCAGTATCTCCCGAGGCAAAGTTTAATTAAACGCACGAATACGAATTCATCTTACAAGGAGGATTTGAATAAAAAATGCGAATTGAGAAATATTTCACGCGGGTACAACAATTGTTACATCGGATACGATACGCAGCAACGTATGCGGCAATTTTTCCTCAGATTACGTATCGATTCCACCTTGGCTCACGCAGCTTTCCATCGTCGCGCTGCATGGCAGGATGTATCCTCGGCCAACTTAAATAATAAATGCGACGGTGTCTTGTCAGATGCGCGAGCTCGACGCGCACTTACACTGAACTATATTGCGGCGACCGCCGCACAATTGTGGCGTTGCATCAGCGGCCAAGGATATGAAATCCCGGGCCTTTCGTGTGAAATATGAGGCGTCGTGTCGTAGCGACGTCTCGACAAAATGGGGCCCAAACAAGGGCTTCCGAGACTTATTCCGCTGCAATGCGCATTGTCAGGATGCACCGAGTGAGAGGATTGTAACTTTTAACGACCCGGTATTTACATCGCGGCAAAAGTTATCAACATTCACGATTTTCTTAGTCCGTAATGATAATGCGGGGATTTCATCGCAAAATGAATCTTATGGGACACTTGAACCGTATCGCACGCGCGCGCATGTCGGCTTGATTTTGAGATTTACCTCGACGATTGTCGCATTCGCTTGGATGCTCCCAGTTCTCCATTGTTTCCATCACGCGGACGTGAGAATAGGATTAATTTTCCCATTACCGCCGCTATTAACCATTTATGTATCTCGTCGCGTGTGTCTTGAGCACCAGTTCGCATCCCCGTTCTTGTGTCCGCCGATGCCTTCCGACACCACCGAACGTTTTAGGGTATAAGTAATCAGCGTCGCGATAACTCGGATCTTAGGTATACACACCCGGCATTGTGTACCAAGGGGTGGTAGTGCGGCCGTGAGGGTGCATTACCGGAGATTACCACCGTCGCGGACACTAAATCTCCTGGCGAGCGGCGAGCGGCTCAAACCGCGCTAACGAGAATCGTGATTTACGTGACGCTGACAATTTTCGTCTCCTCCGCCACCCTATTCAGCCTCGTTGTCGCCGTTTATCCTCCTGTGTATCGTCGCGCGTTATCAGCCGACTAGCTACCATGCCGTAAGCACATGGACGAAAGATGAGGGTTGATAAGCGCGCGCGTTCGCTGCTGTTTCTCGCAACTGAGAGCGAGAAGACAACAGAAATCATCGCTGTTACAAAAGTCTCCGGGACGCAAGCTCGGACCCCGAAACGTGTCGTGCATTCGAGAGCGCACGGAGGGTAGCGAAACGACGAAAGGGCGAAGATGAGCGAGCGTGAGCAACGCCGAGGACTCCAGATGGAGGTGAGAGGGACTAACGGAGTTAAAAAGTCACGTCAACCGTCCGGGAAATTGCGGGATTTGTCGGACTAGGTCCGTGGGACTATGGCGTCCGCCCGCGCTACGAGCCGAAAGCGGAGACAATTGCGAGAGATTGGAGACAATTTCGAAGTTCCGGATGAAGCTTACCGCCGCGCCGGGCTACCTCCCTTCCTCGGTCGATCTCTGAGTTACTGTCCTCGGGGAACACGACGATTACATGGACCGTCCTGGCTCTGGCAAATCAACGCTTTCGCGCCTTCTTGCTGCGCGGATTCGACGTGTGGTGCATCGAAATATGCATTTAGAAGACGAAGATTCGATGGTAAGGGAAGTATGTGACGAATTATTTGGGTTGGCTGACAGGCTACTGATGGAGCAGCAGCATTCTTATCGGGAAGGAAAGTGAGTTGGTGCGGTTACTCCAAGGTGTAAATCTTTCCAAGTTGCCTACGAAGTTTAATGGAACTTTTACCACAAAGGCGTTCAAGACGCTCTTTTTTAGTCTAATGATACCTAATTATATCTTTATCAAATTAAAATATTTTATCTTCTTCTTTTAAATGTTTTAAAAAATATCTGTTTTTGTAATTACTTATAACGGACAAGTTCTCGGAAAATAAAGCTGTACACACTTTAATTCTTGTAATCTTTTAACGTGTTGGGACACGCGGGCAGAATAAATTAGAAGATGAGAATACATTCGTCGTGTTATTCCACTGTAATAACACGATAAACTCTTCCCTCTCTAAATCGCTCAAATCTAAATAGCGCAACACGTACAAAAACTTGTACATCATGATTACGCGTTAATAACAAACTGACGATAAGAGAGTCGCTGTCTAGGTACCTCACGAAACGACTGTTTAACAAGTTATGAATGTAGCGTGCTGCAGCTAATCAGCTAATCATTTCGCAGAATGTTCCCGACGGTTAATTAACGGGCGGGTAAAGGTAACTGGAGCAGAGGGGAAACAAGAGATCCAAGGAATGTACCATTAACCTGCGCCAACTCCCAGGCCAAACCAAATCAGTCGATGTACACTCGTTGTTGACCTTCCCTTACACGAGTCGCTGTGCCCTGTACTCCGCGGGAAAGTAATTCCCTCCATAGCACGCGCTTCGCGTAATTATATCACGGCTTTAACGTAAAATCCCCGCGAGCTAAGTGCCTGCGACAAAAGGTCCAGTAAAATCCCGCATTAAACCGAACACACTTTTCGTGCGACGCGAGCCGTTTACGAGGCGACGTCGCAAAAAGGGATGCGCGGCAACCCCCATGAACCCCGCGTTGCACATTCCGCGGACAATCCGATAACCACTCTTTGCCGCGTGACATTGCCGTCTTATTTTTATATATGTGCGAGGTAACGCGTCATTATTTAATCTCCGTCTCCGGATAAAGTCGTAAAATGGGAAGCATAAAATCAGAAGAAGCTTCTTCATTCCAATTACGAGATAAATTACGACACGGACTCTCTCTTTCTTCGTGTTCAACAATACCAACTCCTTGTCTTTGTCGCTTCCGTAAAAGCTGCTTATTCACTTCCTCTCGGATATTATTCTGCGGATTATTGCATTAAAATTTCCATCTTTGCTTTGAATAAGCGTCTTGACATTGAACGCTTTTAGGAGTTAGATCCTGTTTATATACTGACTTCGAGAATACATCTTTATGCATAAAATGTATCCTCGCTATATGAGGATATTACTAAAATTATTCTATATTATTTAAAGCAGTTTAATTACATGAATTATTATCTACAAGATTCATCTGCGAGATGAAAACACATGTATCAGTCCTCTAGTTAATGCTTTATTTCGCTATTTGTTACAATACTGAAACACATGTTATTACTAATAATCTCTTTACAATCTTTCAAAATAAAATAGAAAATTGTAGCGTATAATAACAATAAACGGAAGTATTCGCAAACAGAAGTAAGAGGGTCAATATTTGTCCGTTCTTGGAGCATCTTCCGCGGCAATAAGCCGCGATCGATGATCGCCGAGCTGCGGTGAAGTTCCCGAAATAATAAGCGTTTACACGTGCGAGATCGTGTTCCCGCCGGACCAAGCTTCATCACGACTACTTAACGCGGCCAGCGAACTTTGCCGGACTATCGGAGGATTAGCGCAGCCCGTGAACCTGAATCTCGTAATGGACTAATATCAGCCTGTACGGGGTATGCAAATGAAATATCGGCGCGGCGCACCCGCGTGCAGCTCGGAGGAAATTTCCTGCCACGGAACCTCCCCGTAACGGCCGCGCACGGTAAGGGGGCTCGAGAGTAACAGGAAGCTGGAGAAGAGCGAACCGAGCAGAGGGGATTAACATTGCGGCCATCGTTGGGACCGGTCCAATGACCCAATGGAACCACCGTTGGGATTAATCGAGATTGATTTAGACCGGGCGAGTGCGAGCGGAGCACCGAAGAAGCCTGACCGCACATGGAATATTAATTCTCTCAGCCGACTCTCTCGGGCGACTTCAATTTTCTGTTTCGCTTCTCTCTCTCTCTCTCTCTTTTTCTTTCTATGTCTGTTTGTCTGTCTGTCTGTTTATCTATCTTTTGCTTGCTGCTACTTCACACTTCTTAAAGAATACCTGTCTGAAGTATCCTTCCCTCCATTGTCTCGATATCTGATATCCACCGTACCTTCGAACACCGAACTACAGTACGTAAGTTTTGTGAGAAGCGTAAAGTAAAGCAACTAAGGAGCAATCTTTGAAGAGGGTTAGTGTAATCTGACCCGAAATATTATCTCTTTCCGCGAGGAAACTAATTATGATTTAATGGGTTTCTTAGAGAAACGCGAGCTTACAATATTAAATATATATATACGTTAAAAGTGAAATTTTATTCGAAAGCAGGTGCAAGTCGAGTTTTATACGGACATTTGTAGGAGAAGAATAATTCGCAGGAGAAATATGCTTAACATTTTCAATATTTTCATCATATTTTACGTTTGACGCTAAATGTAGTTCTCTGGTCTTTTTCATGCCGAGAAAGCGGCTTTGTATTCGTAACGAGCGACTTAAAATCAGTCAGTCGTGTTTAACGCTAACTACACGGGGAGAATATGATTCCCCAAAGACGTATTCCGTGCTTCGGGGGATTCAGACGAATTGCCGCGACGCGGAATCGTTCCGGTCATCGATCGGCAATAATTTCCTGCAGAATCGGGGCGTTAATTTGAAATCACTGTCCGCAAGACGAGGATTTCCGTGATCCGATTTGCGTTATCTCTCCTCGGAAGTTTCCTCGTCGGAATATAGCGGAATATTGGCCAGCCTTCGATTGTCCCTCGATTTACGGTAATTACACGTGTGCTGGATGATGATCATTCGTTATCGTCCATCCGTTATCGAACACGTACGTTACTCGCAGAATATCGGCGTTCAATCTGTGTATAACGTTACGTTTAAATGAGCATGTAAGCGCGGACATCATGAAATGCAGGAAACCTACGAATCTTTACAAAATACTTTGCAGTCAAATGTAAATTTTATAAAAATTATAATTTTTAATTATTTCTATTAAACAGCTGATTAAAAATAAGCTTATGCACTTGTAAGAAAAATAATTCCCGAATTGTTCAAAGGCAATCCAGTAGACTTTGGAAACGAAGTTTCTCTGTACAAATACGTGTAAACGTAACATAGATGCGGATAGTATAATTCTCTTGAAGATTTTATAATTTTCTAAAACGAACAGTGATAATATTTCTGTCGTTTTCTCATTCATATATAACTGAAAAGTCCCAATTTTATAGTTTACCGCGATAACTTGTCATCATTCTACTGAGTTCTCCCGGCTCATATAACCGGATTTGGACTTCCTGCGCAAACACACAGGAACAGACTCGCAGGCAACAGAGATCCTTGTGTCGCAGAACTTGTGCGGCTCGTAATTCTAAACTTTTCGCGCCACTGGAGACGTCACGGAACGCAGCAGAAACGGATATCTTGGCTTGTGAATTACACCGCATCGTTTTCACCCGGCACCGCGTTACAGCGTTAATCGATCGTGGATACCACAGCTCTTTTGTACTACAACGGGGGAGAACGCGGGGGAACGTGTGGGATAAAGTACAAATACAATGGCCAGAATTTTTTATACAAAAGTCTACCAATGAATTTCGTTTCATGCTCACCACCGGGTTTCGTAATTTCATTTTATTAATTTTATAACATATAAATATATTATAATTTTATTTGCATGTGTGATAAGATATTATAATTTTATTTTATATCAATGAACGACATGCGTTCTCTCGCTTTATGGCTACGCTTTTCGAGGTATATCGATGGGACGTATGTGATAGATATTCGTATACGCGGTATAGAAAGTGTATATGGAATCACAGCATGGAAACTTTCTGCTTGTTTCTGAGCTCGCTACTATTAAAGCATAAACATCGTTACCATCGATCTACATTGTGCTATACGTAATTTGATTCTGGTAGTTTGCGGGGATACAGCTCGCGCTTGCTGCAGATATGCATAGAATGTGCCACAACAATGTGATCTTAATTTTAATGTCAGTTTCTTCTCGAGTGCATAGCCAGTTTCACGTAGATTGGCATATTTAGGTGATAAGTTTCGCATGCTACAAGCGAAAGTTAAGTTACGGTACTCTGTATATTTCTAGGAGAATGAATGAATAAGTGAGTCGAGAAATGTTCAAGATTGCTAGCAAATAATTCTCGCGAACTCTACCGGGCGATATGAGATTATTATGAAATTTAATCAAACCAGCGTCACGTTTCTTAGATGAGATTCCGCGAATCAATTTCAAAAACTAGTTCTTCGTGTGCCTAAAGCTATCTGGACGACGCTGATGAAGGCGACAATTTTCTCGGATTTTTACTGCGGCTTAATGACTTATAAATGATCCATTTAATCGACCATTAAACTAATGGTTAATCGTTATCTTCATCTCTTGCAACATTCTTGCTCTTTGCTTTTTATCGACATCTATGCCTGCAAGTCATTCGATATGGTTTCTCATTACCCCATTTTTCTGTCAAAATAAAGGACTAAAGCAGAATTAATTCGTAATGGAATAGATAATGATACAATTTTATTAATTTTTCTTTATCGATTAGTTTTATATATCATATAATTAATAAGATACGATAGTAATGAATTACATCATACATGTTATATAAATGAGAAAACAAATATACATTCTCAGAGAAATTCTGATCTGCATTATTCGTGTTTCAATAGAAACGGACGGCTTGCACAGACCAACACTCCAATAATTATGATTTTTTAATACATCACATCCATTCAGTTAATCAGTACATGCTATGTACTTTTTCATGGACGCTTGAACCTCTAAAATATTTTTATGTAATTAGTAATACGCAATGAGGAATGACTCATCATATAATGCACATGTAATGAATGCACATTGCCCGACGGTCGTTCGCGCTGCATTGCGCGCGAAAGTTCGTAATTACATTCCTCCAGACCAGCCTGGATTCGCGCGCAAACCAAAAAGTATTCCTACGATTTCTATCGCCAGTTCCGGTTCATTTGTTCGCTCGGTGTGTCTCGTGCGAAAATTCAAAGCAAGGCCTCCGGCAGCGAATCGACCGGACGAGCCGAATAACCCCGCGCGTCGAGCCCTACCCTTTTGCCTAGGAGAAACGATTAAACTTTTGCTGCTAATTAATCCTAGCCGGGCTCTCGTAATTCGCTACGAGCGGAATCCGCGCCGAACCGTAAATAACTTTCGCTCTAACGACGAGAAGAGGAACCTCACGAGGATACGGGACGTGAGAGTGGCTGTATCGTCACAGTGACTTTTTGCACGGCCTGGCCTTTCCTCTGCCCGGCTTCTTTACGAGTCTTTCATTTCCGTTGTCGAACGAACAACCGGAGGTCCTACCTGCGTCGAATACAGGAATCCGGACTTCCTTTATCTCCTTTGCACGAAGGAGAAAGAAACTTTTCTTTGTGATCTCGGCCGGTTATTCAGCACCTTAGTGAGAAGATTATAATGATGATGATCAGGCGTAATATGATTTGCCTCGCCGCGATATCAGATGCCGAAGAGTTCATTCGGGGTTACGGGAACTTGGATCTTAAACGATTCGTATGCTTTATCGTTTCAATGTTATCGTCTGCAATGAACATGACGTGGATTGGAATAAGCTTGCATAGATGACGACGTTAGAATTTTGCTTCAGCAGGCGCTACCGAAAGGAATTTACGAACTATAAGAAATGTATCTCAAATCTTGTCACGTTACATCGATCAATACATAACTTGTCTATCATCCGTGCTTGTAAATTTTAAATACGTATAACAAGATTGTTGAATACAAATGTCGATTACGTTTTTTAAATAAATACGATAACTATTTCTAAATTGTGATTTGCGAAAAAACTTTCATGAAACGTTAATTAATCAGAGATTAAATTAATCAGAGATTGATTGTATCAATTTCGTACAATTTTATAACAAACGATCATTATAATCTATGATGTTACATACTACATGTGTTCTACGGATGTACATGCATTGTATCTGCCTTGATAATTTTGGCAAAATCAGTAATGAGTTTTACTCGCTGCCATAATACGTGCTAATTTCAAAATTCAATGGAAAATACAAACATATACATGCTTGTATGATTAATTAAACGTCTGTTACATTATTGTTACATAAAATATTCTCAGTTTCATTAGCGATTGTAATCATTTCAGTAATAATTGTAATCACTTGTTGCAGAATATCATAGATTAAACGCAATTTACAGTTATTTTATTTATTTAAATATCACGTGCAAAAATGATCATTCCAGAAGAAAGACGCTTTACTATGTTTCAAACATTTTTGTTGTAATAACGATGCAGAAATACTCGGTTATTGTTTAGTCGAGTCAGGGGGGAGTTACAACTCCGCGAAATTCGCACATGATTGAGATAAATAGGTGGAAATTTCCCTTTTTGCGTTTCTCACGTTATGGAATAGGGCCTTATAATGGTCCTTACAGATGATTTATGATTTCCTACCGTGTTTGCTTAGGTTTCCAATCTTTCTCTCTCTCTCTCTCTCTCTCTCTCTTTCTCTCTCTCTTTCCACCTCTGGTTGCGTTCCATTTTTCCTCGCGCAGCCCGCGCGTTTGCCGTTACATTTCATCCACGTCGCAACGGCAAGATTCACCGATCTATAAATCCTTAAGTCAACGCACAGATGCAGACCGCCGATAGGTCTCGTTCCTGAAATTCGTTGCGACCGATAAGTCGCGACTAGATTGCCGCGTACGAGGAACTATCGCGAGGAAGCGAAGGAGAAGAAATATTTTTCGGAATGTTCCTTATTCGGTTTTATGAGATCTACGTTGTATTACGTGACATTCACACGAATTGTCGATGTTCGCGCTTAACACTTATCGTTAAACTGTCAAGCTAATATACTTTTAATCAAATCGCTTCTACTTAAGTTATTAAAAGCATCACTCAAGCATGGGTAACGGCGGAGCAGTCTAACTAAGTGTTGAGCTCACTCCATCTGTTTCAGCGTTTTTCCTCGCAATTTACGCAAAGTCGTTAATCTCGCGTCACGCCTGCGTCACGCGCATTCTTCTTAAGGTGCTTGCGTTACGCTATTTTATCCTGGAGTGCTTGATGCCTGATTAATTTCAGATATGCACTTTGTAAATCCTCATAATTGCGCTGCGGCATTAAGATAACGCTAAACGCTCGTAATGCGGAGCATTGTTGATGCTTGGACGGGCGATCGATGCCAAGCTGAAACACACAGTTTCAACAAAAACCTTAGTGCAGTAAAACCGTTGGCTATTAATGTTTTTGTTGCAAAACTGTTCATGTTTTGTTGTAAAACTGTTTGCGTTTGCTGTTTGCTTGGATAAGGGCGTCGCACGCAAGCTCAATCGACCGTTTCGAAAACGAAAAATACGATTTTGCGTGCAAGCAACAGCCAGAGACGTAACACCGCGCATTTCTATCAGATACTTGTCGATACGTCGAACAAGGAAGAGCTTTCCTTCTCTCCTGTATCGCGTGTTTATCGGCACATGTACGTATCTTTTTAGCGTTTGTCTGTGCCGCCCATGGGTACGGTAAAACAATTTTATGAATCGACAAGGGTCGCTGCGCCGCCCCGGAAAAAGCATACGTCGGATAACGGCGATAAAGTGTAAATTATGAAGCTATCTTTAACGGCGATAAAGCGTTTGGCGTTTTTGCTCTGGGCGAAAATTCGCAAAATATCGCGAAATAATCGCGGTTTCAACGGTAAGTATGCATCATCGTGTATTAATGCATAATACCAGGATATCACGTAGTAATCGTAAAATGGGATTAATTTTCCGGTATAAAACCGGAAAATTCATAAATGATTTATTGTCGTTGTTGCAACAAGTATCGTAACGTAAAATTTAACCACACATATAGCTATCACAAATTAATAGATATTTTATATCATACTTAGGATGATTAAAATATTCAGCTTAAGATATTGCGCTGCATGCTGTCCCTTTGCCGTGCATAAGAGTGCCGTGTACTTGATTAATCAATCCACTTGAAACAAATTGGCATTATAAATGCAAGAATGTCACCGTATGCAGCACACATTATTCTGCCTTATCCGCGCTCCGCACAGTTTTGCGTGCGTCGAATATCGCTTAAGGAGTGTCGATATCATCTTGAAACATCCGCGGCGCTTTTTAAGCAACAGTAAAATTCACTTTCAACGAACGTTTATCTTGGCGGTCGCGTCTCTTTGTCAGCAGCGTACGAGAGCGGACGTTTGACGAGGAAAACTTGCTAAGGCCTTTTGTTATTCGGGAGCCATTATAAATCCACTTTCTACAGAATGTAGCTATTCCTTGAGAACTCCTATTTGTACGAAAGATTTCATCTTCCCGCTAGGCACTTGCGAAAGTGGATCGCAAACTTCTTCCTAGGAAGGACAACTCCATTTCTATCGTATTCGACGAATATGAATTGATCGTTAAACAGTCATCCAGGCGCATTTGTGTCCCGACAGTTTTGTGATTTTACAAAGGAAGCGGTACAATAACGTCATCATGAAGCAAACAAATAGAGCAGTGCAAATAAATGCTTTAAAATAAAGGCTTTATAAATGATTAACGGCAAAGTACTGTTCTTAATTGCTAATTGCTCTTTCGCATGTACCATGTTTAATTTAATTAACTTTATTATTGCACAATGATACGAGAGGTAGGTATAATTATTTCCCAGACGGACCGCGCAGCACAAATGACGAGGCGGTTATTCACTCAGTATTCGATACTACTAATGTCTTTTTTATTGTTCACAAGCATTGTAGCAGTACATTATTGTGAATTAAAACAGCGGATATTTATGTGGCCGCAGTATCGATAATCCTGTTCGGGTTGCTGCAGTCATCAGTTCGTTAATCTCTTCTACGAAACGTGACCTTTGACCTATGGAGAGTGTGGAGGAGGCCAATAGAGGGATGGTGTAAATTTAATATAACTCCAGTTTTATCTAAATGGCTTCGGCCATGCTGCTATCTGCAACCGAATGGCCGGATATCAGAACGGCACTCGATGCATTAAAGTGCGATCGAGGGACATCTAGGTCTATTATCTCCATGTAATATAATGATGATACGTGATTAAAGAAAATTTCCTTGTTCCCGGACATTAAATTGGTAAAACGATTCTCAAGTATATAATGAAATTTTGTATATCTGGTATTACATGTTTTTCAAGAAACTGTAACATGCTCAGAATTTTATTAAATACTTGTAAATTTTGAATAAAGATACATTGTCGAGATCTTATGCAAGCAGTTTTAAAAACTCGCATTTATTATACTTTTATTATAATTTTGATAAAGAAAAGACGCAGAAAAAGGAGAACAGATTACTAAATTACTTTCCCCAAAAGAAATGTTATTATGTACGTCACAACATTAATCTTATAATTTACAATAATTCAAGTATAAAAATTACGAAGTCTTAAAAAGTGATTAACTATTATAAAGCTGCATTCTTATGAAATAATTATTAAAATGTATTGCAGAGAATTTATAGTTATTATTTTCAGTGAACGTTTCGGAAAATTTATATTGTTTTACGAGAAATTATAAAATATTCAATATCAAAATTAAATTTGCGTTCCGACGCACCCGTATGCAAGTGCTGGGAAACGCGTCAGGGACACAAGAACGCGGGCGAGAGATAACCCCGAAAGCGCGCAAGTCGCGTTCAGTGGATTTATAACAGGTGCGGACTGGGGAAGAAGGTGGACTCTTAAATGCGTCCACGGTCTAGGAAACCTCGCTATCTCTGCTGACGATTACGTAGCCGGGGGTTGAGATTCTTTTATCCTTAAGCCGGCAAAGAAGAATGCACTCTGCCCGTTCCCACGAAGACTGATCGCGCGCTTGGAGATTTCGCGGCCGATCCCCGGTTTTTTTAAGTACGAAACTTCTCGCGGCGCGTCGCGCGACGAGGATAAAAAGAAAAGCAGATCGAGTTTCGGGATAAAGGAAATTATCGTCTTTCTCTTATTCGTTTAATTTCCAGCAGAATCCAGTTTCGCTGTGATTGACCAGAACGTGGACGAAATTATTGCTCGAACGCGAGCGCTCGTTCGCGCTAAAACCGAGAGAGCCCTAGACACGTATGTATGTAGATGAAAGCAAGTGGATATACACAACACCCAGGCTGCATAATGGAAGCGAATATTTATCGCCAAGCGATGGAAATGACGCTGTAAATGCAAACGAATCTCATTTGCAATTATAATCGAGATATTTCTTGAGGAGAATATCAAAATCGTTTTCATTCCGCGATGCGGCCAAGGGAACTTTGTTTCGCGCAATGGATATTAATGCCTGCAACCGTTAATTTCGAGCTGTAATAACACCTCGCGAAATGTTATTACCTATTGAGATCGAATCGACAATCGATCGCAGTATTTACGTCGGTCAAGTTTAACTATCGTGCGTGCGAGGTAGAAAGTTACAGTGATGGAGAACACGTATCGCGATGAAATATGGGGATATAACTCGAGATAATTGTTTTCGATACGGTTGCAGTGCGCGACCGTCCTCATTGAGACAAACTAAAAGATGAAACGGAAGAATGTGTTTGAACGTAAAACACGATCCTTCTTTTCACCTCGTTGCCTGAAAGGTGTTACTGTCAACTTAGGAGGAGCTTTCACTGGGTCTGAGATTACCTCAAGTTGCTTTTAGTTCACTCTTTCCTCCTTTAAACGCATCATCCTTCATTATAGATGATTGACGCATACAACCGAATCTGTTAAACTGTCCATCTCGGAGCAGGATGTAATTTCATAATTTAATTTTGGAATTGTTATGTACATTTTAATATTCATGTCAAAGATATTTAGATTAATCCATACATTTGTAAATGCGATGCAGAGAAAATTAATTACATGCAGACAAATGCACGTGAAATACATCAGCAAATTATGTATTTTGTAAAATATTACATTAACTTTATTGTGAAAAATGTCCAAGCACTATATACAATAAAAAAAATTTGGATAACAAGGGACGCAGACATTCTACCCAGCAAACACAAAGTAACAGGTAATATACATGTTTGTTATAATTTCCCACTCAACAATGTAATTGTTACATAACACGTATGTTATATTATATTTATATTAATGAGTGGGAAATTATGACTAACATGTATATTACCTGTTACTTTGTGTTTGCTGGGTACATTATCTTGTAAATCTCTCTACATTATCATATTTTAATTAATTTTATAAAGAGTTATATCCACGGAAATATATTTTATAAATTAAAGTAATTTAGTACAGTTTATTTATTTAACCATGAATTGGAATACACGAGCAAGCAGAAGAGCGAGTAGTGACAAGAAGCAAAGTTTGGTATTCAAGAAGGATGTTGTATGCCTTCATCGTCTTCATTAGCAGAAACGAACATTTTCCTTAAACGTAGAGGAGAGTTCCTACCGTGATCTCTCAACTGAATACTCGACTAAGTGTGTATATATACACTCCGCGAGTGAGTACTTTTTAAAGGCTACATAGGAAGTAATTTGCAGGCCGATAGGCGCGAGGGTGGAATTAACAATTCGGAAGTAATGTACATGTATAACTCTTGCGTGTAAAAGTTGCCTCTTACTTAAGTTGAAGTAGCGCAAGCAGCATAACGACGTATCATTCTGACATCAATTTTGCATTACATTGGCGGGTCACCGGTACCGACGAGAAATGAAAATATAACGCGACAGCTCATCGCGCACTGTCAATATCATGCATTTCGTTCAATTGAAAAGTTTGCTTATAGTAAGCGTATCCGAAACATATCGTTACTCCTGTTATAGAAAACAAATATCAGTCTCATAGCAGATCAAATTACGAATACATGTAATTTCGTTATATAATCTATATTATATTTAAATTCAATCATCAAATATGATATTTATAAGTTATGTTGTATTGATTAAAGCGAATCAATAAACACGTAATTTCCGAAATTTATCGAAGAATTCGTAACAAACACCGAGATATTTCATTTCCTTTTGACTGCGTACGTTCGTTGGATAATTTTCAAACGCGGAAACGTGGAACCGCTCATGGCTGTGCGCATTAAGTTGCCACCCGCGACGACGCGATAAACCAAGCGGAATTTTTCACGTACGCAATCCCGAGCCAAGAGGTTTTCTTATCGTCAATGTCTGTTCCGATGACGACGGGGAAGTTCAAGGTTTTACGAGAGACGATGTCGCGACGCCGCCGGGCCGGCAGCCCGAGACGCAGCGAGACTAGCGAGAGCAGAAGAACCGCATTAGAGAAAAGGGGAACAAACGCGCGAGCGAATCTGGCGGTGCTCTAAAACGAGGGAAAATCGTCGGTACCCGTGGGAATTCCGCTGCCAATCGAATGCGGGGAACGCGACGCGCCTCGAGGGTGATTTATAAGAAGAAAGCTTCTGATTGAAGCCGCCATACGATCGTCACATCTCCCGTTGTTCCTTGCAACTTGCTGAAGAAGGAATGCGTTCGCGTCATATCGACAGAACGCAATGACGTGAGCGTACATAATCGGAAATTACGCATGGCGCATATTATTCTTAATCTCTGATAAGAAAGACAATTAAGAGAACGGTCATGCGTTATCTCTGCCGCAATCTCTGATTAATAGCGTAATTGGAAAGATAATCGCGTATTACTTGCAATCGCTGATTGAGGCGCCATTAACATAGATTGATATCTATCAATTCTCATTGAACCGCGTGAATCGAATTTCCTTGAATTATATTAAGTGTATAGATATTATTGAAAGTATATAAAGATTTTTCTATGAGTGCAGTAGAAGGAGTTATTTTAATATATAAAACAATGACTTCTTATGTTAAAAACTTCCATTAATGTTTGCATTAGCTTCTGATTTCACGTTTTATAAAATATGTGCTTTTTTGTTATCAACTTTTGACACAAAGAGTTCCTGTACTCCGTTTGATTACAACAAATTCTATCAAAAATATTTAATTAAATGCAGTCCCGTTTCTCTCGCGTGACATCTATTTTATTTGTCTCGATTTACAAAGCTTTATTTACAAAGCAAATGCCGCATTTCTTTTATTTTCTGGTAAATGAATTCGAAAGTTCTATTAATTAAATTCTATGAAATCAGATTTTTACATCACTAAATATATTTTCTCGTCATTGGAATCGTCAAAGAGATAATATGTTCACTTTTTTCCTCTTGTTTCCAATAATCCTTTGTTCTCAATTAGCAGCATAATAATTTCCTTATAAATCAATGGGCTTTCTACATCCATAGGAAATTACGCGTTTAATTGAACATGGTTGTTACAAATTTCGAGATGTAACATTCATGGTTTACTGGGCGGATACAACTCGTAGGTAATCAATAATGTTTACGGTTCTGTAGATATTTCGACGCATCGACGTGACGGAAATATGAGAACGCGGAAAGGTATGAAACATCGACACTTTTTAACAAATGTTCATACTTGCTCGCAAATTGGTATTTATTTGACATGCGGTTATGTTATAACAGTATGATTACTTGTGCATTCTAGTAAACAATATTTTATTTAACACAGATGTGCACGTTGATGGACACGTAACAACGCTCGTACGCTTGATATCGTGAACAAATTTAATCGGGTTCTGTTCGCGCACGCTTTTATGTATACATCGTTCATTCTATATAGCCGATACTATCGAATATCTTTATTAATACCATGTGTCAAAATTGCGATATCCTATATGTATATCTACTTCGTGGGTAACGACATGAATAACACTGTGAATAACGAACATTTTAAGGTTTATCGATTCGATTTTAACGATACGCGAAATGCATTCCCGCGATCTTTTTATCGAGGACCATCAATTTGCTATGTCTATCCGACGATAATTATATTAATTCCGTAATAATGAAATTATTTATTAAGATATAAATATTGTATAAGTATTGTGTATGTACGAGTGATTTTTAATGCATCTTTCACATCACAATTCACTGTATAAAATGTGTCATTTCCATTATGTAATTTTACCATTCAGCAACTACGTCGTTCTTATTGTACAGAAAGACTGTTATACACATTTATTTACTTTAATAATGGTTAATTAATTAACTTGGAGCTTATCAACGACTGCGCGAATTCAAAGCGCGGGGTAATAAATTAACGCTAGTGGTCCTTAGTCCCACTTGGAAAGTTACCAATCGACCAGAACTAATTAATTATAGCGCGATGGAAATGCGAGACGCATAAATCGATTGTCGCAGTTTCGCACTTTCATTATTGCCCCGGTACTTTAGTTTGTACTTAAAACTACCGCTACATCAATTTCGGCGACTTAACTGGCAACGGCGTTTGTAATTAAAAAGTATCGGAGTAAAAGGTAACTCCGTGAAATTATCGATAACGATACTAGAAAAAAAACCCAGTGAAACAGATAGGGGCAACAGAGAGCATTCGTGTGGAAATATTGGCTCATCAGGGAAAAATCAGATCTTTGTAGCATCACTTTTTATTAAAACCAGTGTTCTACATGCTATTTTCTTGAACAATATTCTTAAAATAAACACCTCGCTAAAAACTAAAACGAGGTAATTATGTAAATTAATCTAATAGTTTTCTTATTAATAAACCCTTATTTCTTATTAATAAAATGGATACTACGATACAATAAAAAATAACAAGATACAATAATTAATCATTTCTCATAGCAATCTTATATCTCTCTTTTTTAAGTATGTTTCTTAGGTCTCTGTACAAAATATCTACAAAAATTACAATAGTTGTAAATAAAGTTCTGGTCCACAGATAAATGATACATTTGATTCCGCACATTAACAAATGATATCACTTGAGCAACAACCCCGAATCGTCTCAAGGCATATAGCATTAAGATAACGTGAATTGCTGCGCATTGTTGCTCAAGTTTCTCTCTGTTTAGCCGATTTTGCTGGTGCGGAAGAAAATCACCGAGAATCACGGAACACTAACTCAAATGTAGAAACGTCTACGAGAAAGCAGCTTAATCGCTCGAAATGTAGAAACTGTTCGTGCATTCTCGCGACAATGAAAAGTGCTCCGAAATTCTTTCGTTCAAATCGATAGGAAGCAATTGCAAGGAATTACAAGACAAATTGAAATAGATAACAAAATTTCTGTTATCCATAAAAGTGAATAACAAAAACTCAAGCATAATACAATACCTGTTTTATAAATTCATGGGTTGTGAAACTGTGCGTATTAAAAAACTAATATTCTTTCCACTAAATGTAGATTTACTAGTAGATGATAATAAGCAAATATTCTATATAATCTCACAATACTGTGCGCTCCTATTTATTTTATTGTTACTAAAGCTCATAAAAATGTAAGATTTTTTGGTTGCTGTGGAATACGCGCGCATTTTAATATGAAAGGATTTCGCGGTCGAAACGAACTTCGGAGATTTATTGAAGGATTCTGTAATGACAGCCGCGCTCGTCGAAAGCAAGAAAATCTTCGATGCAGCGCGTCGCCGGAAATTTAAATGCGAGTAGCCGGCGGAGAACGCTGGGACGAGACAGAAAGAGAATGAAAGAGACAGAGGAGAGATCGAAGTTGGTTGCCAAGTCGAAATTGAAATGTTTCTTCGTAAATGTAAAGTGTAATTTAACTTTCCGGACCGTGGATCAAAGCGCTAGTCGCACCAAGTGTCTAATTATAGATTACACGGAAGACGGGAGACAATGGGGAACAGGTGTTCAGCGTGAATAATTTCAAAAGCGAACGACTCGCTCGATTGTCTTATCTTTCAAGAGCGGAAAAATCTTCGGACGGAATAATAATCCGATAATTCAGCCAATCAGCGTGAGAAAAGTGCTGCACAAGATGTAACTCAATAGCCGTCCGTAATAACCGGTGTCTGTGAAAGGCTCTCAGTCTCTCTGTTCGCGTTCTTCAAAAGTACACGCGAGATCTTCATTAAATCGCGCAGTAACCGACTAAACTAATAAAGGCAGCGCAATAAAAAGAAAATTAGAAATGTATTACGCTCGTACACGTCGCTTATTTGATTATGCTCGGCTCTCTGTGACATGAGTTATTTATCTCAGAGCAAAATAGAAGTACCCTCATGCAAGAATATATAGTCACCCTTCCGCTGTGGAAGGTGAAAATAAACTGAACACGACAGCGCGGACACTCAAAGCGGGAACAGAATTGAAGTTCGCCGCGAAAAGATCGCAAGAAAAATTATCAGATGCATTTTCAGCAGTTCAATCTGAGCTTCGTGGCGACGATCAAGGGTTGCGCAGCATACATACATATGTATGATGCAGCTCTTGAGGACGCGGGGATACGTTACATCGGGGTAAAACGCTCTCGGATAAGAGCCGCGAGTAATTCCACTTATCGCTCTTCCTTACGCAGCGGGGAACATTACGCGGGGTGTTTCTCCACGGGAACGACTGGCCTGGTGGTCGGTCAACTTGTTAAACGAGGGCAAAGGGAACGTCTGCCGCCATCGCGGCGGGTACGCACCCGGGCGACCTGAGCAAATAAAACATGGCGCAGGGTTCGACAGGCTGATCTCATCGCCGAAATGACTACTTCTTCCACACCCCGCCCGACAATATCAGCCTGTTAACCCTGCCCGCACTCTGATGAAATTCCAGCCTCGGATCCAGATTCAGGTGTCTCCCTCTCGTCCTTATGCTCCTGTCGGTACACGGCCGAGTGCGCTAATGTACATCCACGCGAGTAACCGCACACCGGCTGGCCGTATATTGACTCCCATATAAATTCTCGCGGGAGAGCACACAGAAGGAAATAGGCGAAGAGATATTTTCCTTCCGCGCTCACACGCGGGTGTCGAGACAACGGGTATCGCCGCGCCTTGCGTGTGTATACATACGCGTATGTATGAGATATTCGATATTTATAGTGAGTGTTGCCGAGAGTTTCGTGGATTTGCCGGAAAAGTGAGATTGCTCCGCCGGGTTAATCCTTCATCGCGACTCTTTGGCGGATTTGGCGTGCTCGCTCGGTTCCGATGGAGCTGGCTTCGATTTTGTCGTTCCCTCTCACGGCTCACGGCTCAAGCGATACTGTGAAATATAATCCGGTTACTTGTATCCATTTTGTATGTAGAATCGTTAATTCGTACGCTCGATCTATCGGTATTCACATTCGTCTGTCGCGGTCGAGGAGTGCTTTCAGGCACAAACGATCCACTCGGAAAATAGGTCGGAACTTGGTCATTTGGAGCACTTCCTCTTCGCTCGAGTACTACAGCTTGTGATGCAAGCGATGGTCTGTTATAATTACTAGAATTTCAGCGACAATGCAGAACTTACTTGCGCTTTACACGGATAACCGAGCTTTTTGAGCCTTTGGGTTGTTTATTAAGCCATTCGTAGTTATGCACGTTTGCCTGTATATTTAACATTAGTTCAGTTGCCGTCTCGTCTTAATAAAGGTAAACGCTAACTTGATGCTGGTGTGAAAGCTAGAACAGGACGGATTACTGAATAAAGGTGAGGGTGAGGGTCCAAAGTAATTTTATTAGTAAGCGATATTTCTTATAATTTTAATGACAAGATGGATTAATTCAACAACATGTATCTAAAATTTCTTTTTAAGTGTTACATGTGTCTTAAATAGGAAGAGAGAGAGAGTTAACGGTAAACAAGTTTGCAACGATGTTAGGTGCGACGGTTCTGCGTCTTGCTGTAAATGTTGAAGACATGACTTTGTTCTTCTTTATAATGCCGGACAGGCGAGTCAGGCAGGCAGCCAGCAACTTGCAGCGAGGAAAAATAGATAGTTTTGAGAAACGGATGGCATCCTCTGTTCCTTTTTAACGGCGTAGCTTTCTTCACGAGTAACATTGTCTTTATTTTATGTTATTCATAAAAAAGACATCGTGCACGCAGAAATAGGTAATATTTAAGAACATTGCACTCAAACTTCATAATTTTCTTCTTGATGTAATAATACTTCGCATTTAAATGTATAATAATATTTTTTAATCCGCGTTTCATTTTTATTACAAAAATATAATTCCGAATCTTGTAGAGGAAAAGAAAAAAAATTTATCCTTTCGTCATATTGACGTATATGAAAATTAATGCATTTCATCGGAAAAATCAACGATCCTCTCTATTTGCATTCGCATTATGTCAATGAAGATTTGTACAATTGTAGCAAATCCGCGTAAGCGCGTTTCGTAGGGATTTGCAAATCCGGAAGATTCCCGAAGGAGGAGGATTACGCCCGCCCGCATCTGGTTATCAAGTTAAACCGGATTCATAGCGTTCTCTTCCCCTTTTTCTCGTCGATATTTTATCTCGCTGCCGTTTCTCAAGTTCTAATGGCTTTCGCAATTCGATCAAGCTCACTGTGTGTTATATGGACACGCGACGCGTCCGATAGACCCCTCACGCACACGTACTTACAAAAAGGACGCATGTATATCGTCCATACATACATTTGCGACCCTCATGGCACTTCAAGAATTCTACTCCGCGTAAAAGTCAGTTTTATCGGATTTGTCGCGAAGCAGAAGTCACGGAGAAATTTTTGACGTACTCGCCATACGAGATTTATGCTTTCTGACGGAGAGGATGCAATTGAACGAAGTATATTTAGCGAAAAACTGAAGACAAGATATTTGTGTAATAATGATAACAACGTTATGAAATTAAATTAAAATTATGTAATAAAATATGAACATTCTGCATTAAGGTAAGAATGTTTAGGATTTATTTCGAAACATTAATATCAACATTATGTTTGCATGAATAAATAATTTGCTCTAAAATAACAACGAGTAAAAGCCATTATTTTATTTTAAGAATGCATTTAAATATTACGCGATGTAGTTTCCTCGGATTAAAAATATGCATTACCGAGATTCTCATTAGACGAAAAAGTTCGCGCTTCATTGCACCGTGCTTTGTCAAGCACGGGCGATTTGCCCGGAGATCGTTGGTTATCGCGATAAGCAAAGGGAACACTTAAATCACGACTCGAAGCAATGAAATTCTGGCGCCATCATAGATTCTAGCCTAGACACTGTGACTCCTAATGCTGCGAAGTAGAAGTCGCAATATCTGCATTTGGCGCAAGATACAAGAAATGTAATGCAGTACGCAGCCGTTGCATGTACCGTGTTAGAAAACGTATTTCTGGATATCAGCGAAACAAACGAAATAAACGAGATAAATGGAGATCGTTATCGACGAAAAATTCAACTCTTCTTACGCGAGCATGTACTTGAGACACTCATATTTGCGTCGACGAAAATGCTGAAGCGATTTACTCAAGGGTCTCCCGTATGTATGTATATACATACATATATTCTTGCAGGATTAATATTTATGTGAAATCTTTTTCTACTTTAGTTTTGTTATTTTGTATTTCATTGCATACACGGCATACGTACGTATTAGCTTTTCATGTCGCTAAAATATTTAAATTTTACATGTATATCTATTATTTTAAAAATCAGTTTCTGCTTATCACAGAAATTACAGAACTTTAAATTCTCAATAATAATTTTGTATATGGGTGATTCTATGGTATCAGGTACTTTTGGTGGCACTCAAAAAATTGCTGAAAAATTAACAATCTACTTTATAAAATCAAGCAATATTAAAAAGTAACTTGTTAATTAAAGTACAGCCTGAAGTTGTACATCCGTATGATATAAAAGAAATTCTTTTACTTGCGCATGCATTTAATTAAATTGAAGTAAATTAAATTTATATTAGCGAAATACATGTTATAAGCTGATGGAATATATTCCATACGTTTTTAATCTGCGAATTTGCGCGTGTATTAATAATATCATTTAATAATTAAATTTCATCCTGAAAATGGCTGATTTATCATATTAGCGCTATCTTTAATCTTTTTTACCACTCCGACTTCATAATTTAATTACTCTATTATGTATAATTAAAATTTTAATTAAATGTATTGTACAGTTAAATGTATTGCACCATCTATTTTTTGCGATCCCATAATCTTTTCATACAACATTCATGCAGCATCTTTTTATCGCGATTAACAAAGCGCTAACAATATGCGTTTTGTTTCGGACATCGTCCGTCCATGCTGAATGCTGTTGCAAGCCTCTTGAAAACGGAAGAAAAATGCTTTTCTTGCATCGTAGATTAAAATGCTCTCGATAGGACACGCTACCTTTGTACAAGCTCAGCAGGCTTGATTTTCTAGAGCCTCAACCTCAGCTAGCGTAAGCAAAAAATTGTCTCGCGCTCTCGCATACGACATCGCAGAGAATCGATCAAGATTCAAACAGTATATTAATTCGAAACGTTATTTCATAAAATGTAGCAATACGCCTGAGAATATCTACAATTACCTGAGAGTAGTTATTATTCGCACAACGTAAAACTGTTAAAATAATTTTTCATAAAAATAATTTCATTGAAACAATCGCGTAATCTGTACCGTTAATGCATTTACTACTATAATAACCAACTGTCACAGATGACTGACATGTACTTAATTCTAAAATACGAATAATATTATAACACTTACACAACAATTACTTATATGTACAAGAGAGACTGATTTAATAATAGTAGAAGAGGATAAAGTGCATCTGTAAAACAATTTAATTTAATTGAAGCATTTTCATTTATTAAAGCTATATGTGGAAACTATTATATAAACACATTATAGTGAGTAATTCAGTCAGCATGATCGGTACAATTATTAACACAATTATTAATTGAATTACAATTATTACAAATTACAATTATAGATTAAATTAAACTTTCTCTTAAACGTGTTTAGGAGCAATGTATAAATTTTCATGCTGTCGCACAGAACATCTAATAAGATTTCGTTACCGCGACGAAAGTGTAGAACGTCTGCTCGTTTATGCTTAGATTGCGGCCCTGAGTGTGTATCGGCTTGGCGCGGACCTCGCCCGTTACAGGCGACGGTGCGATGCAATCAAGCGCGTGCAGCAAGATATGGATCAAGGCCCGGTGTGCCGATACCTATCCACCAGACATTCCAATATTGCTACGAGCACAACTCAGCGTTTTGCGCCTTCATGCGCCGACTCTTTCACCTTTTTCCGCATTTAGCGCCTACGTATGCCCATGCGTGCGTTGGACCGAGGGAAAGCAAAACGTGAGTTTCGCCCCGAGACTCGATGACAAACTGTCGACAACACCGACAAGCAACCGTGCTACAAGAAGACATTGTATCTGCATGAAAAATAGTCGCGTGTTCGATTACTGGTATTCTGGGTCGAAATCTGAATTATGCATCGCATCGCTCCGCCAGGATATTTAATTATGCATGCATTAAAAAAGAACTTTATTTCTTTTGCCATTTGTAAATATTGCTCAAGATGCATCGGTCGCGCGTTCCTCGTTCTACGCCTCGCGTATACTTGGATTCAAATGAGAGATTTCCGTTTTGTATCGTGAAATAATTATAGACTTGGAAAAATGATAAGTTCGTGGAATGATTTGAGTTACTTGATGAATTTCTTTTCAGCTTTGCAATTCTAGCTCATAATTCTGTTTTATCTCGACCGAATTATCAGTAATCCTTATTCTCACTAATGATTGTTATAGATCGCTCGGATATCGTTGCATCCAACCCTCATTTCACATTCTCTTTGTATGCGAACGCTTTCCGCTTGATCGCAATCTGCAGACGTGTGATGTCGTGTGAGCGTCACGTAAATGGAATTCCTTATTAATCGATATTTTACATCTCTTCATCAGTCCATAAATAACGGCACTTGCGTTGTGGTAAATATAAATATGAAGTATTATGCTTTGTTGTTTCTTCTTAAATTTTCCAACAATGCTGTTATGTTCTTTTTATAGAATATAATAATTCGAAATTTGTACTCTCTTTTTTATTGTAAGTGAAAATGTTGCTCTTATAATGAAAGTTTTTTTTTATTATCTCACAGTATCGAAGGAAAGCATTGAAAAAAATTTATAAAAATGTCTGCTTTATCTCTAGAGAATGTTCATCGTTCTTTAAATTTCTGTGGAAAAGTATGGTTAAATACTAGATTTTAACGTATCATGATATAATATTAAATTTTATTCAAATGTCTACATATTCAAAAGCGCTCTGTTAGTACGTTAAAAAAGCTTTTGCAATCCTTGTAATGGATATGCCATGTAGCGGATGTAAAAAGAACAAGTAAAGAAATTACCGAGTATAGCTAGAATTTCCAGGAGTAATGAAACCCATTTATAATAATAAAAAATATAACAATATAATAAAAATAACCATTTCATATAATAAAAATAACCAGATTCTGATCCTTTAAATATTTCAGTACTAATTATAAGCTTCAGTAATAATTATAAGCTTCGAGCTTTCTGTCAATCGTTTGATGTACACATTTGAATCAGTGGACTTATAAAGTCCTCAATTCTGTTACATTCCAGCCGAGAAAATGTGCACATAACGAACGCACATAACAAACACCACATGAAACAACTCTTCTTAGTAAATAAGGCTGCTAAAAGTCTTGGAGAGGTAATCGTATCGCAAGAAGTCCAAAGGTGGCATAAAGTGAATGATCGCAGAACGCATCGCGGCAGAAGATAGCCGCGAAACGACCGCGAAAACTCTCGACTCTTGCTTGCTGCCCTCGTTTATCGTCCTCTCCGTCACATCAGCCCTTATCGCAGCTCATCTCGCAGCCATGATAAATACGTGAATAAAACGGGGGATGCGGCGCGGGAGCACGCGGTGGTGTTTTACGTAAGCGTCGTAACGACCGGTAGACGTTTTGCGAGCAACGTCTTACGATCGCGCCTCAAGTACGACCTCCACTTTTACTCGTTGCAAGAAATTGCAGTCACGGTCGTCAAGAAGAGCACTATTCGCGCGTGCACACCGACATTTCACATTTCAGTTGCATGTGCACGTGCTGCATGATTTCGCGCCATGTGGTGAGTTATTTGTTTTTTGTAGTTTCACGCTACGAGCGGAATCGCAAGAATCTTATTGTTGCGGAAATTTAGGCAAGAAGTTTGAAAGTCGAATGAAAAAATCGAGCTGTCACAAGGAACAACAATGCAAACCAAAAATCTTTGAAAGCGACATAGTTCGTAAAGACTCTATTCGCGTAAGTGCAGTAACAATCTGCTTAATATTTCTCGGTGTCTCCGAAAAAATAGACGTTTTTTCGAGGGCATAAACTTCCCGAGAACGTTTAGGAAGAATTTTCGATGTCGAATTCTGTGACGATCTGCTCGGGTGTGTAATTGAATTTTGTGACGATTTCCTCGGTAATTATGCGTATATGTATTGCCTGAAACACGGAAATTTCGACATCACCTATATAATAGTATCTCTGTGTAATCTTTGTATATTTCACACTTTCTATGTCGCTTAAGAGACCAAATCTTTTGCTTGATGGTGAGATGATGAGAAACGGGAAGGAGAGGAAGTTACCTTGAAAAATCGAGACTGCTTCGCTACATCGGCAGGAAGTTTTCGCAAGAATATTTCTGCCTGTGAACGAAATCGAGAAGAAATATTTGCTTTAAAATATCTATATAAATACTTATATACACTTGTCACGTATTTCTTTCATACATGTTCCATATGTATCGACTGTAAACTGGTCAAAGGAATCTATAAATGTATAAAGAGCACGTATGCCTTTTATTATTACATACATAATAACGCCAATCGACGCTTAAAATATTTGATCTTTTATCATTAATATTAATACAAAGTATATTCGATTAATCGAATCTTTACCTTGGTAGCGCGCTTTTTTGACACTTCTTATTTTCCTTCTCGCTACTTGCAGTCACGTTAGTTGCATCTATTCATTTTCTTTTTTTTTACGTTGCATTTGCACCGATGCCGATTAGCCTGATATCACGGTTCGAAGGTAACTCGCAAACGGGAAGAGAATTAAATGCGATGAAATTATTGGTTTCACGTTTTCGCGCCGAGGCATAGTCGCTGCACGGAATGCTACTGTACTCCGGGGAAATTGAATGTGACGGTCGCGTGTACGCCGGAAAATGGAGTGTAGTTAAAAAACTCGTTACACGACATCGGAAGCCCGAAATATCGAAAGCAAATTTATGGTAAATTTAGTATTAATGGAAGTGGAATCATTTAATCAAGTCTTTATATTATTCATTATAATGATGCGAAAGAACATGACATAAATAAGCCTTGGAAGAACACAAGATATCTTTGATGGAATTTACTCATAAATGTCTCTTACTTCTCTTTACTTCTCTTTTTGAAAATTAGGAATTTAATAGCTTCAATCTTGAATTTTTTGTAAGAGAAATGAAAGAAAATTAATTAAATTTTGACGCTTTTTGTATGCTTCGTTCAATCCTGTTCCAGAATGAGTACGTACGCCGCAGAAAAGTGATACTGCAAATGGTTTTCAGCTGTGGAAATGCGTACGTGGCGGATTTCGCAATGCGAACGAGAGAGCAAGCGGTATTATAGCGCGATCTTATCATCGCTTCATAACGCGGATTAACTCGAAATGTACCTTGTCATAGAGTGTAGCGTATTAGCGCGATAAATCGTGTTTCGCCGTTATTTCATTTCACGCTTATTAAGTAATATTGTTTCATCTGCGCTCGTGACATTAATCGGCATTTTCTGCAAACTGAGCTTTTATCTTCCTGTCAATGTATAACGAGGTGCGTATTATATACGTAGTGCGAGGATTCAAGATGCAAATTGAAAAACTGTAAACGCTTTCATTCAATGGAATCAGACGACACGGAGATTTCAAAGAAACAAAAAATACGCTCGATTAAAACTTGCCCGATGATCCCGCGAATCTCAGGCCGATTGTTCCTCTGGACTCCGTAAGAACGCGAAATCGAGCGTGGTCATTCGCGAGCCGTGCCCTAACCGGAAGTAGTTACGTCCGTAGCAGTTCAGACGCGAGGATTCACCAGTTACCACTCCGTAGATTCCTAAGTTCGATTATTTCCGAGCGCTCGTCCAAGAACTAGAAACGAGGAAAATCGAAGGAAAAAGCATCGAAACGCGCAGGACGAACGCGCGAGAATTCCGGTTCTTTATGGAAACTACTTAGCCAAGCGATAGGATCAAGTAGAGTCGCTTCAAGTAATTTTCGCCGAGCTTTAATGGAAGAACCTGGTGCTGGCTGCAGATAAGGATGCCTTATCGACCTGTTCACAGAAGCTCGATGACTTCATCGGCACGAGTCGTTGGTCGCCTTTAGCATAGAATACGCGCGCGAAAATTACTCTATTGCTTCACACCGATTTTTTTCGTGGACCGTTATAATTGCATGTGATAAGCATTACAACAATGTTGTGTGCACTGTGCACGAAGTAATTTATTCCGCTTAAAAGAAATTTCCAAAGAAGCCGTGCATTTTGGTAAAAGAAGGAGGTAACAGCTACACTCTTACGTACGCTATTATCTTTTCACATTTTAACGTTTACGTGACGTGATATGCAATTCCTGTAAATTCTCTGCGACAGACTTTCAGCTCGAGCTCTGAATTTTCAATGATACGCAGTTACGTGTTTGAATATGGATATAGGAAAAAGCATTAAATTAATATTACTGCTTCTCACCGTTTTTGCATGCGTCAAGTTCAGGATTCCTCGCAAACGAACTAGGTCTCCGTGAAACCGATTTAATTATGAAATCTCTTTCCGCATTGTTTCCGCACGACGAACGTGACACGGAATTGAATATTTTCAATACGCCCACGTAGTAATTGTCAGAATCCGCACGAGCGAGCAACGACGAGCATCAGCTATATCCGAGTGCAAACTTACAAACACATTATAATTCTTGCCCGCGCGCGAGCAACTTATAAATCTTTGATGCTGTCAACGACGGCGATGGCGATTTACCTCGATTCGCTCCGCTGGAGGTTTTCGGGAAGTTTATTAAGCTCGTTCGTACCGGCGACAGAGGAATTTTCTCCTGCCGCCGCAAACTTGTAGCACATGCTGCCGCATGGCTCCTATGGATTTAAAAATTTTCGGCGTGCTGAGCGAAGATGGTAATACTTCCAAAGTGCGATGTACCGCCAAGTGACTGCATCGATAATTTTCCTGCACGAGCGTAACGGCGATTTGTCACGGTGTGGAACAGCGCGTGCGAGAGCGCAGCGCAATTCGCGGCGCGATTCATGAACCTGCATTTGGGAAATGCACGCTTTGTACATGTCTTGGATAACAATGGCTGGGATAAAAAGAAACATGGAATTGCAACCGCGCGTTTTCCCCGTGTTATTCTGTAAAACTCGCCTCTTATTCCGAGGGGGGGAGCACTTGGAATTTCATAGCGTTTCTCTCTCGCGTTGTAAACGGTTTATATTTAGCGCAGGAGCGGTTTATCGTACCTACGACAGTATTACGGCGTTGTGAAGTTTAAAATTCGTCATACAACTTTTATAAATTCCGTGACGACGGATGTACGACTGTAAAAAAGAGCAACATAAAATAAAGAGTTACATCTACGATCAGCAACATGGATTCTTCGACTGCATTACGAGATTTAATATAATCGATTAACATACTTGTCGGAAACTGTTAACTTTTGTTTTAACAAGGGACGAGCAAGTTATTTTTAATTGTTATTTTTACACATGCTGATTTATCACAGTGCGTTTACGCCTATTGTTATATATAACGATATGGGAATGATACGTCTACCGTGCCATTGTTTCCCGTGGTGTTTGCTGAAGACCTTGGTCGAGCATCCGTATTCCCGTAACCTTCCCCTTTCCTCACCATCTCGCTCGCCAGCCGATGCATCGGGAATTACGTTAATCCGCGCGATTCGTGGGGGTGTACATCCCACGCTGTCCATAAAATCGCGGACAACTCTTTGCGGAAATGCGGATATTACAACCGTGTGATCGTATTGGTCAGTGTCGTGGGATGGTGACCCTTTTGCTGTACACGCGCGCATTCGTATATCCCTTTATTTACTGCACATAACGTTGGCGTAGCGTGCAACCAGAATTCCCCATATCGTTCCGATCCCGACAAACCCCCGTGCGCGACATTCCCCGTAACGATCGTAGGCATATCGGAGAACCGTATGCGCGCGGATATGCAGCTGTACGAGTAATAAAATTTATGGCCGCGTCTGCTATTGACGACGGTTCTTAGTGTGGCATTAGGTGACTTGCATTTTGATAGGATACGACACACGTGGTAGCCACGGAAGTGGCAGGAGGAAGCTAGCACGCACGCACATACAAGCTTCGAAATGTAATGCGTATCGATCGGTCGCGATAATTTTCAACAGGTTTTATTTTTGCGACATGATAACCGATCTCTTTCCCTTGGCTCGTACAAATGTGTTTTCCGAACGGATTATTGATGGTTTGCAGCGCTCGCACGAGAATAACATGAAATTATCGTGTAAAGTTCATGTGAGGCCAAGCGAAATTTCAGTGAAATTTGGAAAATACCAAAAACTAGAAAATGCTCGAAGATGTAATCTTGATGAAGTCATGTTCAAAATTGTTTCTCAATTTAGAATAAAAAATATAAATTAAAAAAAAGATTATGTGTATATATATATGTATATATATATGTTGCAGGGAAAAATTTTAACGGTATCCATGTTCGAGTGTAATGGCCTACAACTTTTGGGTACTGTATAAATCGATATGTAATTTCAATATATTCTACATGGTGAATAGTCGTTAACTTGTTGGACATATATGTGTTAATAATATCGTATATTTTTTTATATTATTTTTCATACTCTTTTTCAAATATTCAATCCTAATTTCCAAATTGACAATTAATTAAATATATGTTTTCCAATATTATTTTAAAAACTAGATTTGTTTCATGCAGCAACTTGTAAAAAATATAAAAACTATGGAATATTCAATAATTCAAGAGATAATAGACAAGTAGAATAATTATATGTTTATGTCTTATAATCTTCTATATATATATATATATATATATATATATATATATATATATAAAAGCCAAATACCACTCACTGACTCATCAACGTGCAGCCCAAACTACTGCATCTATCGACTTGAAATTTTAAGGGTATATTCCTACTATTACGTAGGTGCTCACTAAGGGTGGGTTTTCCGAAATTCCACCCCTAACGGGTGAGAAGGGGTAAAATGTGTTTTTATGTAATTCTACACATAATATCGCGGGCGAAGCCCGCGTGACAGGGGATGCTAGTAATTTATATTTCTCGTTATTTTTCTGCTTTAGTCATATATATTATTATTTAAATAGTATTATTTAATTAAATTTATTATATAATATTATTATTTAAGAATTTTTGATGCAATTCAGGATTTCAGAACAAACGATATTTCAACAAATATACAATGGAGTAACCGCTTAGTTGCGCGTCAAATGCAATCAATATCGTTCATTTATTTCTGTCATAACGGTTTCAAGATAAAAGCAACAAAATAGTTGTGAGAGTATCATCTTATCCCGTTCCTTCCAGTCTTCAATATCTACACGATATCGAGAATCTCTCAGTTTGAGTCCGATAAGAATCTTAAGGAATAAGAAACTCGTCCATCTCATTTCATTCAGCTTGCGATCTCGCGCTGAGACTTCAGCTTTAGACATCGGTAGGAAAACGCGAGAAACGCCAACAGGAAGGAAATTAATCACCTTGAAATCCAGTCTGCTTCCACATCACTGAAAAACGCAGCAGTGTGGTGTGGTGAGTATTTCGTCCCGCACAACGACCCCTACTTGCATCCACATTGCGTCCATTGTTCGGAAAATTTATATGAGTTTTCGCGTACTATATGCGCGTTCGTGACTTCACATGTCATTATAGTCCAAAAACGTTTTTGATCGATATACGTGTCGAAGGAAAAATGAAAGAACTCATCTTTTTCTTGATACATGTTAATACTTTCGACTTAACTGAATCATGGCGTTGCCAGACACATCCATGCTTCGTCGCTTTACACGTGTGAAGTTTCCCGACGCGGTGATAGATATTTCAATTACGTTTCTAAATGCGAAAGAGATTATAATAGCAGGAGAGCGAATACATAATATCCGTCGGTATTTTCCTCGTGGTCCTGGAGACGTGGTTCCAAACGCCGGAGGGTCCTCGTTCCATGGGGACCGCCTCGCTTTCTTTCGGTCCCCCATTCGTCTTATATCACGCGGACGAGCGCGCGCCTCTCGCTCCTTCTCTGACCGAATCCGTGCTCGTCTTATCGCCTTCTCTTCATTCTCACCGACACCATAGGAAATTGCGGACAAGTTTCCCCCGAGGCGGTTGCGCCACAGAAATTCAACCAATTAGATCGACGAAAAACTTCCCTGCCGTCAGACTTGGCCGGTAGCAGCCTCGAGGCTCAATGCCTCGCATCGTGAATGTATGTACATGCCTGCGTGCGTGCATACGTGCATGCACGCATGTGCTCGCGGTACGATACACCACGTTCGAAACCACGTCGAAGTCCAGCATCCGATGCACGAATACTGGGCACGCACGGATACGTCTGCTCCACACCCACGCACAAACCGCCCAGAATACTAATGAACCCATGCTCCTGATGAAGTCTCGAAGCCGCGCGATGAGCATCGGCGAAAATTCGATCCACTAGTTCTTAGCGAGAGAAGGGCACGTAGTCTGTAATTCCAAACCATTGCGCGATGCGCCTACCTGCCGCACGGTGAAGCTATAATCACGAGACCGATGGAAACTTTTGCGCAAGTTTGAGAAAAAAGTTATAGGATCGATATATGCGTCGAGAGGATCGAGGATAAGACTGACTGGTATCGTAGTAAATTCGTTAGCATCAGAGAATTATTACATCGTGCTACATCGTGAGACGATTTGATGCGAGATCGCGAAATTATATTTGCAGGATAATTCCGGAAGAATGTGGCAAGTATTTTTCGCATGCAATCGTTTAATCGAACAAATATTGCGCGTAAATGCAATATAAATAACATATTTTGTAAAAATATAATCTGTTTTTATAAATTTTTAAAAATAAGTTCTTGTTCTTGTATCTTCGCGCAGAATTTCACAACTTTGTTATTGCGTATACGTAAAGTTCACGGGTCGAAGATATATAAAATAAATGCCTACCGGCTGGATAATCGCCGCGAAAATCTTTTTGCGGACGAGTATAGGAAATTGAGCAATTCCATGTAGATGACTGAACTAATTGGCAGTCTACGCATGGAACATGCCGTGGCATTTGCGCACTGGCACTCTGTGATCGGCGACGTGCACGTGAAAGCCATAAGTCACAGGAAAATACCGGTGGCGGTGGTAGCGAATACAACGCATGTTACGCAACTTGACCTGTAAAAATATTTTTTTAGCTTTTCAAGCACGGGAATCTATACGTGGCTTTGACGAATCAGACATCTGCAACTGTACAATTCCACGATAAAACATGTTTCGTAACTTATAAATAAAATGATCTTGCATAAAGTAGCGTTGCAGTAGGGCCTTTCGCTTTTTTTCTTTCTTCCTTTGAATTATATTTCAACAAACGTAATCGTCCGTTCAATAAATAAATCGAGTTAAGTCATTAAGTTCAATTACGCGAGAGTAAGAAAGACGTACTTGATGACGGAGATGGAGTAGTATATCACGCATGTAAGTAAACTAGAACGCAACAAATTGGATCGATATTACTCGGACTCACCGATTCTAATGACCGGTGGCAGCGACATGGCAGTGGCGATTGAAATAACGATTATGGCGAACAACAGTGCCATTGTGTCCAATGTGAAATCAGTCCGCACTTGGGCGACTATGGCATCGTATGTGCGGATTTTCCGTAAAGCGAAGTACGACAAAAGCCAGAATAGGAAATCATCAGATGCGCGAAGCTGCTCCGTTCTCACCAACACTTTGACACCGAACTGCACATCCTCGAAAACTCGTCGCACATAGATGAAAGTTCTTAGATGACCATCATCTTCCGTGCGAGCGCGACCTGAAAACAGATAGAAGAGAGACTTACAATGTAATATCAAAATAGAAGGCATAAAGATTTGTGAAAAATCATAAAGAAAGGATGTTCCTTCCGACAGATGAAAAGTTAGGAAAACATGAGTACGAATTGATTGTAATAAACAAGTTTAATATTGATTTAAAATTATTTCAATAGAATTATTTATTAATGTATATTTTCGCAGCAGATTCTCTTTTGCAAATATGCGTATACTATATGTATTTCGCCAATTTCAATGTAGATAAATAAAATTTCTGTAATATTCTTTATATTGCGCCATCATTCGCATGTTTGTGTGATCATCGTAGTATTACTCATATTGTTCAATGAAATGTCTTTTTAATCAAGAGGACATTTACTGGAAAAATAATGTAGTAAAATAAAGTAATCTCGTAAAATCAGTATCCAAACGCAGCAGCAAAATGCAACCCATGTTGAATAGGGGACCACATCTTTTCGCTGCTAAATTAATTACACAAATGGCTAGCGTGATTCTGTATGGAAACATTTGTAGAGAAAGTATTATAGTAAACGTGCGATCGTAATTTTCATCAAAAAGGAAAGAATAAACGAATGCAGATTGCATCTATATTCGTTCATTTTTTCCTTTTTGATGAAAATTACAATTTGCTAATTTAAATATCCGTTGTTTATAACTATATTTTTCCTCTGTTTCATATTTTGTAACACAAGAGACAAATGCATTTATAATGTTTAAAACATACCTAAGGAAAAAGTACTGTTAAATTAATGTAGTATAAAGTCGCGCCTAAAGAAGTATACTTTATTTCGAATACAGTAACAAATCAAACATCGAAGAAGAGAAATGTGCTATCCAAGATAATGTTACCACGGAAATATCTCCTTGTACGTTGAAAATACATCACAGTGTAAAAGATGGTGGAAGACACTTTTTCTACAGTTTTTAACGTAGCCGCACGTCACTGTTGTTAGAACTAGGGTCCAGTTTACTTTTATCTGCTCTAGACCTCGGGGAAAGGCGAGAAAAGGTGACGCTGTGGTCCCTAGAGTGAAATCACGTGGGCCCGCGACTCCGTTCCCGAAGGTGCATTTTCCGAGGGAGAGATGAAAAAAAAGGAATTCGGCCTTTAACCCTCCCGGTAGATACGACCTCCGTTACGCCACCGGAGATACCTAAGGAGACAGAAAGAACAGAAAGGGAGAGAGGAAAGAAAGGAAAAGAAAAAGAATCTCTCCCTTTATTTTCGAAGCGATTTTCCGCAGGGGTATTTGGCCCTATCACGATAATGTGCTTGCGAACGAAGACTCCATCTCATCGCATTGTTGTGTTGTACGAAAGTCCTGCCCTAGTAACTTCGATCGCGCTAACGCGACAGATAGCGTTCGTACTTAAAACTGCGTTACGTAGAAAAATGTGGTTGAATCAGGGCGAGCTTTCCCGGCGCGGACGGCACGTCGAGTGAATTCCCTCGACCTCAACGATATTTCACGAGCCAAACTACGTGGAATGTTGCAGACTATCCTCAAGACGCAACAGCCATAATTTTCTTCACGAAATAGCTGGCTCGTTCGAGTTCCTCGGCGGTTTCAAAAATTCTTGTTCTGTTCTTACTTAACATTACTGTATTATTTTTTCCATTGGTATATACCAATAATCGTAACATTATCTAGTACATTGCCACAATCTGTAATTTATTAATATCACTGGAATTAGTTGCTTAAATAATGAATTAATTGATCTTGGCACTGTACTATTAATATTACTGAGTGTTTTGATATTAATCTTATTATCGATTATTATGTATTTTGCCATGATATTAGTATATTAGTATATTTACGCGCTTCTACTGGCGTATAAGCAACTTTATAGCCATTAGTTATTAATCACAATCGCAAATCCAATTACGTTATTATCTACCGATAGATGATGTAACGTATCGTCACATCATCAGAACGAATGAGCCGGAATGACGTAAACGCGAGATTTCGATATCACGCGAGTCCAAATTAGCGGCGTATTGTTCAAAGAGAGAGCTAATTGATTGTGCTTAATCAATTATCGACACCACTTTATCGTTGGGATTGAAAAAAATATCTTCATATTATACATCCATAAAATATTATATATATGAAAATATAACGATATGCTCCAGATCCTTTCTGTATGCGACAGTCCATAGAGTACTACATCAGATTGTATGACGTGCAATCTCGAGATCAAACGGATCGAGAGGTGAGCCGAGAACAATTCAGTATCGATCCAGAAATATACGATCCAGGAAAATGCCAAGCCAGAAAGAACGCCGCGCTCGTCGAATCATCGTGGTGGTTCACGACGGATGTCAAAGTTCGGTGTCGATGCCGCATGCGGCTCACGCTTTCGCCATTAGAGTTAGCGTAAACGGATTTCAGAGCTAACCCAATTTAGCCGGGGGTAACTTTGCCTCTCGCTGCGTGTTTGTTTGCCGAGCCCGGCGCCGTCCTGAGCGCGCCGCTTCATTACGTAGGTGTGTCCGCCGTGTCCGAAACTGCTTTCCTTTCGTTTCACCTTTTTTCATCCCATCGGCGACTTCTTACGACGTTTGCTCTCCTTTCCCTGGTGCCCGTGGTGTCCGCACGAGGCGAACTTTCGCCCTTATCCGGCAGGCCGTCGTTACGATATAGCCTGGTGGGTAAAAATTTATCATGCGCGCGACGAAAATATATCTTGAAATTATGCGCATTTTTCTTTTTTTTTTGAACCCTACAATGCTGGAACTTGCGCGATAAAAAGCGGGTAACGGCGAGATGTAAGTGACGCGGGACGTTTTATGAGCGACGGTGGTGTTTTAAAGCGCAAGAAGCAGTAGAACTCGCGGGAGCTCTCAGTCGTAATTACTACCTAAGAAAATAATAATGGACGTAATCAATTAAACGGCAATGTTCGTAAGACAGACTGGTTAAAGAAGCAATGATATGGGATTTAAGAAAAATCATTAATGTTTTGCTATTTGACATCACGGAAATGATCACGAAAATGCATATCGATGTGGCTATTCGTCATGAGGGTGCGCTTATTTGCATTGGTGCTTTTGTAATGACGATTTAGCGCACGTAACGTATGTCGAAGGTGAGACATGTTGAACGATATCACGCGTCGTACGTTTTGCGGCAACGGTAACACTCCCGAGTGCGTTTTATCGTCGATAAAACTTGCAGTACGTTCGCTCTTATAGTTTTTACGATGGAAAAAGATTAACGTGGTAATCTTTTGGTAGCAAGGACCACGTCTTCGATCGTAAAGCAGCACCGGAAACTATAGTTTCAAACAGGAGCGCTATATCCCTTTTTCTCTTTTTTCGGGTCATCTAGCTTTACGAGTCTTTATATGTACTGCATTTTAAATGCGCAGTCGGGTAGATGCACTTCTAGGCATTCGTTATAAGTATAGCGGGATTCCAGTTTCCGTTCGAGAGAGTGAAGAACGCCAACGAAAGAGATGATGAAGTCACACCTCTTGCGCATTTTAATGAGATTAAGCTTGTTCATTAACATGAAACGTGTATGCTTGTCTTTCACTAAAAGAGATATTTAAAACTTTAATTATTCAAACGTATTTGATGTAAACGTATGTAATACGTCTTGCTGCTAATTAAAAATTTCTATAGTAATATTGCAGGAGTATTAGCAAGTTTTAATAGAACACATTCTAATAGGCTATGAAATTCTTAATAATAACGTCGCAATTTGGAACAATTTCGATGATATTATCATAATAATTGTAATTATTTATTAAACTTGGTAACAGTTTAATAAATAATGCAACTCATTGTTATTAAAGCGCTTTGACGGTGTACATTGGAGTTGCACTCCACCGCAGGGGTTTAAATAAATCAATTTTATTACGTAACAGTCACGCAAGCGAGGAGTAGACGAGACGTAGGAGATTGATGCCGTACGATACGAAACGCGACATCCAGAAGTTGCGTGGTAAATGGAACGGTAGTAAAATCGACACAACGGTGTTACAGAAGAAACGAGGAGCCACCAATCAGGGTTTAACGGGTTTATTCAAGACGCGCGATGTTTTTCCGTGGACTCCAACTTCCGCTTTCCTTCCGGTTCCATTTTTGTTTTGAATGATCGCGTGCGACCGCAATAAATTTCGAAAAATTATCGATGCGGTGCCGGCAACTGAGAGAAAAACGCGAGCTATGTCATGTCAACGGATATACTCGCGTCGCGAATAAATGCTCGCTGGACAGTGGCGCAATTAATAACGCGCCGTGGCGTCAACAAGAATTTCATAACTTGCACGTTTCAGAAGATCCAGGAAGAAAGTTGATGCGCCGTGAATGAGCGAGATTTAACAGTTTTCTAACGAAGAAACGGTAAATGATTGACCGATAATATAATCTTGCCATCGCGTGAGATGATGTACAGATTTATTGAAAAAGATCGAAGAAATTAAATTTATGACGCACAAGACCATAGTTATCATAAAATCTAATTCAAAGGCTGACATAAAACACAAGTCGCATCTTTTGAGCTCTAGTAAATCAGATTTTTTTCGGGCTTGAATAATTTTTAATTTTAATATCACATTAAAATACATTTAAGAACTCAAAAAAAAATAAATTGACGCTTATATAAAGCATAGTATAATTAATAAATAATGTTAAATTAAAAGAATCTTGAGATACACTTAGCGTCAATCTAGCCTTTAACAAAAGCCTGAAATAACGCTAGACATTTTAATTAAAAGATGCGCATTTTACACATCCCTTATATCTGTCATGAAAAAAAAACTTATAAAATTACAGCAGAAAGAGGAAAAATACCACACGAAACAACTGCGTGAAGCGCTCGGAGGCGAGTACAGACCGAAAAATTATGAATTTCTAGCGCGTAATGCTGCTTTCCAGCAATGTACGCCTCAGAAATATCATGTTGTGAGATGGAAGGAGGGAAATATTTGACGAGCACATCTCATTTGTCTCGATTATCTTGAAACGAAGCGTTAACGAATCTGAGTGTAGGAGAGATACGAGGATACTTAAAGAAAAGGCCATGAAAAAAAGAGCCGGGAATGTCATTATTATAATGACGTTCGTATCATGCTACACTATTTAATGTGCTACATTCTACATGTAAAATGCGAAATCCGCTTTACTCACGTGGAAGCCTGACGACGCTCCTCGAGGAGCTCTTATTCGCGAATGGGAAACGTACGCGCTTGAGAAAAACAGCTGCACGATCGAGGTAACAATATAACCCTTTTAAAAAAAAAAAAACTGAAAAATCACTGTTAAAAATACATGCAGTCAGGACTGAGATTGTTGATACATGAATTTGATAAAGGGAAAGCAAACAAGTTTGGTTTCTATCGTACTTGACCCTCGGGCAAGTTAAAGCAAAATAATTTGCAGCAACGAATAATTGAAGTTGTACTAAAAGAAATCTATTAGCATTAAAGTTTTGTTCTGATGTATTTCGTAAGAAACGTGAAGTATTCCTTATGGTCTTTGATAAAAAATGTAAGTAACAAAACAGAATTGAAAAAAATTGAACATAATATTGATACGGTGGAGAATAAAACTGTATGTACAAATATTTTATGAACATTTATTCGCATACGTTTTTATGCACGCTGGAAACAACGTACGGTGTTTCCATATTATGCAGACTTGAATACACGCTTCAGACCGCAGTGGTTTACATATTCGGATTATTTGTTTTTCGGTTGAGATATATTTATTAAAAGTACGAGATTGTTTATGATACGCATTTCATTTTATTGAATTGTGTCTCCTGCTTTACCTTTTGCAACATTATTCAACGTACATAATTTAAAGGCGAACGTTTCATATATATCATTTGTATAATTCACAGTTAACGAAATCTATTAGCATTAATTAAATATGAATCATAATTACCGATCGGACTAGGGAGGTTATTAAATTTATTAAATGCGCTAAAGAAAACATTTAAAATTGCGATTATATATTTAGGATATTATATATAATCCCATACATATAGTACATATAATCCCATACATATTATACATATAGTGTGTGTGTGTGTGTGTGTGTGTGTGTGTGTGTGTGTGTGTGTGTGTGTTTTATACTAATTGCTCGTAATTGTGATACGTGTTCATACATTGCACATGTATCTAATATTTATTATAATATGAAAACGCACTTTTTATTTATTAAATTCGTTAAAATATTGACTTAAATAAATTGAAAAGGTTCATGCATTCAAAACTTAACTTTAAATCTGTATCGTTTGCTGCTTGCTTGAGATTAACATATTCTATCATATTTTATTAAATATATCGAAACATCCAGAATTGATTTATTCTATAGATAATATTTGTATTAAAATTATAAAGGTGCTACTCTCTCTTCAAATCGAAAATCATTATTAATAACATCAATATCGAAAATCGTTATTAATCAAATACATTATGGATATGAAATAACAGATGCAAGATAGTAAGATTGTAAATTTTGTTATAAATAACTAATCTACGAGCGTTGTGTATATATAATTATCAATAAATAAATCAATTTTTAATAAAATAATAAAATAATTTTTAATAAGATTGTGTTAATTTCATGTCACTACGAGAAAAATACAGCCGATTTATATTTTTTCAAAAAATATGAATACTAACGTTCAATACTAAAAATTTCTTCACAAATTGTTTTACGTCCCTTTTGAAAATTCTGGTCAAGAAAAACAAATTAATCTATTAAAAAAATTTACATTAGAAACTTAATATTTTAATTAAAATAAAAAATAATGGAGCTTATCATGTAAATGTGTGTGTGTGTGTGTGTGTGTGTGTGTGTGTGTGTGTCAATTTATATACATATATAATTATTGCTATATTTTAAATAAAGTGTACTTGGACGTTTTCGAATTCACATAAAAGCTTTCCGAAAAGTCATTTGAATAAATATATGCAAACATTATACATGCAAATGTTATTAAATGTACTCCAATAAGTAAAATTTACATTTAAATATCTACATTGATAAAAGAAAGAAAGATAAAAGGTATTGTAAAACTAACATATTTAAGCTGAAATGTAATGGTTGCTCGTTTAAAAAATTTTAAAAGATAAAGCAAACACTCGCTATTTCGAATAAAAGGGAAATTGAATGCACAAAACCATCTTGCCAGAAACAGCTTTAAAACTTAATAATATCGTAAAAAATATCGGCTAGTAAAAGATATACATCAAAGCAACCTCGGGATTGCACAACGTAACACTAAAGAATTCAAAGTAACAATAGGTACAGCTATAGTTAGTTTTAAATATAGATATAGCTTACTATTAAAACGCTAAAATAAAAAATAAAAAGTACAGCTCATTCGCTTAAGTACGATGAAAAGACTCAGTTTAACGAGTTTTGTGTACCATGTTGCAGCGTGACAAGAGAAAGGAAATTGAAAGTGAGAAAGAAGATTGAAATGGAGGGTAGTTACGCTATCGTGTTCATTAATTGTCACTTGGTCGAAAACCGTGTGGAATTTGCGGATATCACCGCGTTTCAAGTTGAATCGTGTAGTAATCGTGCACAATGTTAACACACCTAATCATATCACCAGGCTATTATGATAATGATTATGATTAACGACTAGCATCAACGTCTATTATCTGACGTCACGTGGATCATCAACAATCCCATTAACGAGCAAACCATTCGTAAACGTCACGAGAATTAAATTTGTATATGCTTATTTAGATGCATTTATTCAAGAATGCAATTATTTATTTTTTGTTACATAAAAAATTATATTGTGCTTTTCTGATTCATAATGATATTTTATTGTTGAGCAAAATGAAATAAAGAAATAAATTTATATAATGAATTTTTATATTTTTGCATACTTGTTTCAAGTTCTTTTTCAATTTTTTGAAGAAATAAACCAAAATATGCATTTAATAGTTGTTAATCTTTCTCCATTTTGTGACTTATTTAATAAATAATAAAACAGTTAAAAAGTTGAAAAAGCATGTGATTGTTAACGTAAAAGTTTATTAACCGAAACGAAGAATTATCGCCGCAATGGCAAAAAAATCTTTTTGAAAGTATCATTGACTATTCAGTAGGGATTGTTTAATTTGACTGCAAACATTCGGGTCGTAAACCCTCAAAAAGTCTGTATTGAATACCATATTTATTCACAAATGCCATATTCTATCAGACTATTTCGAAATTTTCAAACGCTTGTTAGCGAGAATAAACAGACAGCAGCAACAGGGATTGGCGTTTTTGATACTGCATTAATACTTTTCACCACACTCGCTCTTTTCACAGCACCACAATACTTTACATCATGGGCGTACACAGAGAAAAAGTACTTTTAACGATGGATTTGAAAGCTGCTCATTAATAGAAAATGCTGCTTTAATGATGATGCGATTTTTCGTGATTATCACGAATCGAGCTTTTTGATGTTTATGTACAGATAACGAACGGCTGAACTGACTTAATTGTTTCATAATTAAGAGTAAAGCATAAATTCCAACGCAAATTTCGTAAACAAAACCTGATAGTATTCTCGTATTTTCGTAATTATTGAAAATCAAGCTGACGTCGATGTCTATATATACAGATAATTTTTATGTACATTTACTAAAATTAGCTGCCAACTTCGATTTATTCATTTACTTTCGGAAAAAGTTATATTGTACAAGACTAAACTGAACTTAATTTTGACTATGAATATGAAAATCAAAAGATTCCTGCGTGTTATTATAAAATCCATTTTGAGGGTGTTTCTTGGAACAGCCATATACATTTTCCAAGCACATCCGATCGGTACAATAGTCGACAGCTGTCGCCCCATATGATATCTGATAACGCGAGGCAAACACTCACGTTCGTGTACGCGACGTTAAAGGGTGTCGACGCACCTCACGAGACTCGTCCTATACAACATGATTGCCATCGGCGATCCTCACGCCGGAAGGACAAGCTGCTTCCCCCGTCCGCTCGAACCGGTTCAGGACCGCCACGACCCCCTCAACATTCCGACGCGTCTCCTTTAATATCCGACGTGTTCCGCTATCCCTGCACTCTCATAGAGTCATCTCGATCCACCCTGCATACTCGATCGATCGAACCTTATCGTTCTCCCGGATTTTAACGGCGTTCATTTCTTCCTCACTGCCGTTGCCGATAAAAATCACGCGGTATCAGTTGCATTGCTACGCACTCGCATTATTACATTCTCCAGAGACGTGGGAGCAGATTTGCGAAGCAGAAGAGAACTTCCTACGACAGTCCGCCGTTCAGATCGACGATGTGCGCCGAGCGATCGATATTTGCGCTTTTAAAACGTCACGAAGCCCGGACGATCAGACCAAAATCAGACGGCGCAGACTTCAAGATTTCAAGGAATCCTGCTCAATCATCGAGGACACTGCATGATCCGCGAACTCTCAAGTTTCACACTCGTCGATCATCGTCACCCTCCGAATAATTTCAGGATCGCGGAACCCGTCGATCGTCGACCGCAAGCATCTCGCGCCACAGATCCTCGGATCCTCACTCGCGGAAGAGCGTCGAGCTTACTTCCGGTGCACTAGGTCACGCGAGTCTTCCCTCAACCGGCTTGCGGGAACCGCGCGCGAACACCCACGCGACGACGTCGACGAAAACCTCCCCGTTTTACGTACGCGCGGTCCGACGATCGCGAGAGACGCGCGGGCACTGGCTGCGCGAGAACTTACCGCCACCCCCGGCCGAGTGCGCGGACAGGCAGTGCGGGGTAGTGGGTGGCCTTCGAGGGTGGCCCGAAAGGGGTGGCTGCTGGCGCGACGGAGAGAGCAAGAGAAAGAGAAGCGCCGGCGTTGCACATGTGATAGAATGAAGAAGAAGAGAGAGGAGAAAGAGAGAGAGAAAGAGAGAAAGGGATGCAACGTGTGCAAGAGAAAAACACGTCGCATACACAGCACACGAAATTCTTGTTCGACATCCTACGCTGTGCCGAAGACAACCTCCACGAAGAAACGAGGCTGCATCTGCCTATCTGGGTTAGCAGATTCGCGCGACCCTGACCAGCTCTCGTCGCTTCACGGTGCGAGAGTGATCTTCCCGTTGGCTATCAGATGAGCGAGTATAAACAAATGCAAAGCATGATCTAGGAAATCCGGGTAAATTACTAAATTCTATCTTAAAATCGCGCAAATAATTGGCGCGTTAAATCCCGTCAAGAAAGCGATCGCTTGAAATTTAAATAATGAATATATTATTGTTATTTTCTGATTTCAAGAAATTTGATTCGCGAAAAGTTTCTTTCCAATTGCTCGTAAATGGAAAAACTGCTGGCGCCAGGCGAGAGGGAAGCTTCTCCTTCACCGAGGAAAAATCTGTTCCAATTCCGCGTCTCGTGTATGTATGTATGTATTCGCTTTTCGGACTGATCCCAAAGCACGAAATTGGCAAAGAGAGTGATATCGAACTGATAGACCATAGAAGGCCTCGCCGTGATATCGCCTCTTCTTCGAGGCTTGCTGCCAGAAACCGGGTTGCATCTTATCTGGATTACCGAGTTTCCTCGATGCTGACCACACTTCGGCTTGAAGCGCAGGATCCACTTCTTGCGGTCTCGTAGGGCGATCGCAACTCCACCAATCCAATCTTGCGGTATTCTGAAATGCTACGAAGGCTTTGGAGACATGGTTTAAGAATTGCGCGCCACGCGCAAAGCACCATTAAGGAGAAAAAACAACGACGAGAAGAAGGAAAAGAGGGGTGAGCAGCATTCTCTCTTTCCGCTTCGAGCACATAAGACAGTTCCATGAAGAACAGAATTGCTTTCCGTTTGGATTACAGCGCTCGCCTGGGTCTGATCACGCTCCCGAATTAAGCTCGTATATTTGACGATGTTCCCGCCGTACGTCGTTTTGCGCGGAGGAATTAAAGCTTCATCGCGCGGAATTTACGCGAGCAAAGCGACGCTTCGCACGAGGAATCGCTCCTCGCGCGAGGATCATTAATGCTCTCTCGCGCGATGTATAAATTCGTAATTATATAATACTACTATAATTATATTACAAAGCTGAGAGATACGAAAATCTCAAACATTCATATCAGCAGCGTCATCGACGGAAGATAATTACGGACGTGAAGCGATGTTACTGATATTACTGAAACTTAGCGGAAAATTGCAAATGGAACATACAGAGGTTTAGCAGGAAGAAATGAGCGGGATAAGCGAAGCGGTGCATATCGACTACGAAATAGCTCGAAGGGTTTTCCGCGCTGCGGTGCCAAGTAAAGAAAGAGCGGAAGAGAACGCCGAAAGAGAGAGCGCAGGAGTGCAAGAGGTGGGACGTGAGGATATCTAAGTTGATTCTACGCTTTCTGGAAGAGTACAGATAGGAGAGATCCAGAGAGCAGAGCGAGGTCGTTTTATCCGCGTTAGTGGACAACGACCCTGACCGCTTCTTATGCAAAGAGGATTGTAATAAAATCCGCATTCATCAGCGATTTGATATCCGCCTAAACGCCCGTCATTGTCATCCGTTACTAACGCGCGCAGCGCGATCTTCTTCGCAGCACGTGAGCTTTCATTCTTAAATTGTCAGATTTTCGAAACGGATATCCCCCGGCCATTCATCATCTTCTTCAGAATCGCAGAATCATTTCTCTGTACTTTATGCGACGGAGATCCGTGCGCAAATATGCAATACGATATGTATATTTTCACCGAAGATCGGAAATGATATCGTTGTTGTAGCGACTTTGGTATGTACAGTAGTTTACTGTTTCTAGACTTCGACAAAGAAAAATTGTAATTTTAATTTTCCGCAATAAGCTATATTTTTTAAATGCGAGTAACTTTCGATATATATATATATATATATATATATATATATATATATAGGGCTGGTTATAAATGCGTACGCCGAAATTATCAGAACGAAATGTACAAAAATAATGATTTTCTGCTAAAATTAATGAATGTCTTAATTAATTATACAACAGCGCATTTTTTACTGAGTAATTTTATTTGCTATTTACATGTTAGCTTAATCGGTATCTCAAAAATATATTAATTATTCTTAGTTAAAAGTAAAAAGCTTGAAAGACATATGGTATAAATGTAAAAAATGTAAATTAGTTTCGAATTTTATGCGAAAATTGAAGTTACAGCTTTTGTCGTGATGTACACAGCGTTCTCAACTTTAGTAATAAAAATTATGAGATGTTATAGATGGATGATATATATTGTGTCTTGACTTGATAATAGAGCTTCTCGAAGCGTCAAATCACCTAACAAGACTCCTTTTTTATTTCCTTTATCACGATCAATTTCTCCTTTACCTTAGCAATTTTTTAATATTATAATACTTGTAGAAAGCTGGCTAATATAACTCTGCCCGATAAAATTTCAGTAATATGGGGGCGCATACAAAGAAAGAAGTAAAAGATTTATTAACAAATTGTCGTGTTAAAAGTATTATATTATAAACTGTCGTGACAACCAATAAATTTTATTTTTCCTTTCTAATTTATTTCATTTTCTTTTCTAATTTATCAATTATCAGTTTTGCGTTGAATACCGTATTGTAACTGAAAGAGAAACAGAGAGAGTTTTGTAAAGAGAAGATAAAATGCGAGGAAAAAGGATTCTGTTTTCCGCGCGAATTAAATTGAATCGAAATGTCACGGTTCGCTAGAAGCTAATGAGGAGTTTATTTCATTTGTTATCGTCTATTGATCGACAAAATGAAAAGGAAGCTATTTTAATAAATTTCGCTGCCGTTGAAAATTATTGTTGATCATCTCCTCGGGGTATACTTCGTCCCAGTATACACTTCAGGAAGAGTGATAAATTAGTATGTCTATCACAGCAGTCGCGTTTCTTCTCATGACTTTACTTACACGCATTCAACGCATAATTCTCTCTTGGAGATTCAATTATCATCAAACACTATTGCGTCGCGGTATCTCGCTGTGCCACACAGTGTCCCGATGTCTCTTTTAGTAACATATACCTAATGACAATCTGGCTGAACCCCAAGAAAACTGCTGACGAAATTTTCGCGAAGGCATGTAACTCGGCGCGCATGATATCCTCTCTTAATGGGATAATAAACTGTCGTGAGACGTTCGGACAAAAAGTGAGAAAAGAGCGAAGTTCTTACTTACGACTGATACGAATCGTCAGCGTCAGCAGTATATTGGTAACGATCGTGCAATATTAAATTTGACCCAGATAATTAGCCAGTTTTATAGTATTATCGATGCTGTTAAGTATTTGTGTAACGGGAATAAAGAGGTTTGTATAATAAATAAAACGTTCCATATTTCGACTAATGTGTGAAATCTACATGAGCATTCAATAAAATATTATTCGCGCAACGTTTTTCTTCTCAGCAAAGCGAGAAAATCTCGATGCACACGTAATTTCATTCTCTTTATTTACTATCAGCAGAAAAGGCAATATTTTGTTATATTGCAACTCGCGTGATATTAATTGCATGGATATATAATGACAGCGGTTAAACAATGGCGCAAATCAAATACTCGTTTACGATTTTCATTCCAGTATTGCGATTTTTGTATAAGTAAGCAAACAAACAGCATTGCAATTTAAAGTATATAGGAGGCATAAATGTTTATGCAGTAAAACATTTATTATCTGAAAAATCCAAAAGGTAGTTTAAGTCGATATATCAATAATAATATGACACAGCTAGCAGTAATGCAAATGAAATTTTGATAAAGGGAAAACGCAAACGAAATATCCAGAGAAATGAGTTTTAATATGGTAAATGAAATATTCCTGTGATCTTTTCTGCTTTAAATATTCGTTCGATTATGCTATCAGAAATAACATTTACTGAAAATTAAACGGTGAAAAAATGTGCATTTGAATTTTTATAGAATTTTACAGTCTTGAATCACCTATGAACCAAGGATCGAAGGCATTACAAGCATAATGCTCCTCACGCATTCGGACAATCGCTATATCTTCTTGAACTTCAGCTTCGCTATCTCTGACTAAAGTATTGAACAGTACGGTCAGAATACTTTGCGCAGTTCTACTCTCTTAGCAACTGCAATTGTATAAAACAATTTCAAAGCGCGTCCCGAACGATTTATCCGAGTGTGTTGCGATAGCTGTGGGTCTAAATCCCGGTGCAAAGAGTTAAAGTAAGTCGCTCACCGGCTCAGCGAATCGCGGACATTGTGGCGCGCAAAAATCTTTTTTTTTATAAAAGAGAGAGAGAGAGAGAGTGAGAGAGCGAGCGATACGACACATCCGTGCGCACGTACAATAGATAAATCAAGCACAGTGCGACAGCCGACATGACAGAATGCTTTTTTCTCTCCGACCGTCATCCTGTCTCGCGTTTTTTCAAGGTGGTTCTCGAAACTCACGTGATCGAAATCCGCCGCCGTGGGCGACAAATATCGGGTGGTATATTCCCGCGTAGCATTGTTCCTTCCCTCTTGGCATTTTTCTTGTGATCAGGGTATTCGCGATTACGCAATACGGGAACTTTGCACCACGTTTTCTCGATGGAACCACCAGTGCTCCGCGCAAAACTCTAAACTCGAAATGCTCGATGCTACCGCTTTGCTTCGTGTAGCGTAATTTTTTTTATAAGTAAAATCAATTTCTCATTTTGTCTCTTTCATATATAATTCCATGTATATACCTAGGTAACGTGATTTAACTGCTTGCACGATCACAACCGAGCGCAATTAAATTTTCGTATAGTAAATTATCTGAACTCCAATTCAGGAATATTTCTCCAAAAGGGAATTCAAATTACTTATTTTTACAGATCGGAGAACACGTATTTCTGAAATAAAAATAAATAACGAAATATACTGTTACATTTTACGTTCAGAATGAATAAATCTGTCGGTTTAAATTATAATTATTTTATGTGTGAATTTCAACTCTAATCTTGGTATCATACGTATTGATATATCGTAGTACGATTTGCTGCGTATTCAGTTGCAGGTATTTTCACTCAATAGAATCATTTTATGATAAATTTAAGCAAAATGTAGTTACGGTTTGGCCGGACGCATCACTGCGCCAGAGAAAATTTGGCCAACTCAAAATTAAATCATCTCCCTCGTAACGCATCGCACGCAACTGCTATAGTGTGCACACACAGCGAGTCGTTAATTACTTTTTTTGCCATCCCGTACAAAATTCATCGACCTGAACGCTTCAAATATTTTCAGTAAAATTTAAAATCAAAATAAAATATACAGAGGAAAGATATATAAAGGTTGAATAAACCAAACTTACGTAATTTCAGAAATTAAATAACAAATATTCTAGTTTAGTCTGCCCTGCTTCATTGTGCAAAATAAGATAAACTTATTATTCTTTGCCATTAAAAATATTTAAAAAATGAGTAACGCACGGAGAAATATCCTCCCGTGATGAGAGCACTGAAACAAAGAATATTCCTATTTACAGAGTATCCTTTCTCATGAAGTACTCGTTCTTTAGCACTTCACGAGCGATATTACGAGCGACTGATATTCATTCGTTAAACTTCGCTTGAATCGGTGAATTGAGATTGTGTGGCCCCGTTTATTTGCGGCGGTATTCGAGTCCATTGTTCATAAGTTGGCGCGCTTATATCGATTGTCGGTGTCTTGGATCCTCGCCAAATCGTTTGATACTCAACGAGCCAACCACCCACTACAACGACTTTCATCCTTGACTCCTTCTCGTTTCCTCCACTATACTCCTGCGATCGTCGTTTATATGCATACCATCACGCGTGGCCACTGTCTATTTTTAATCCATGAAATGAAACACTGGTGTTCAGCCTTTACGTTAAATTTCGATAATAAAATAGTAATGATTATTATTAAATAGCCAACTTCCACAAATTTATTAAAACTTTAATAAAGCTATGTATTACGCGAACTAATACTGGAGAAAGAAATTTAGGTTTTCATACATTAATTTGGACGTTAAACATTCTTTTATCATGCAATTTTACTTCCCACATTTGCGGTGAAAACGGCAAAAAGTAATTTCTGTTCTTTTCTTTTTCAGTACTTGTTATCCAGTAGATTTATTTCACCTGCAAGAGAAAAATTTAAAGACTGACATCACATAATGTTAATGATAGATTTCGAAACATGTTATATTCAATTTTATAGAGCAAATCGCTCTAAACGAAATCCCATTTTTATATTAGTTGAGTAAGCTTTCGACGAGGATCAGCTTGAGAGTCAAAGTTTTCAGCACGCAAACTTTATAGAACCTGAAACCGCCGTTTAAAATATGATACGCGACGTAAACAATTTAATAAAAGTAGATTTCTCGAACTATAAAGAAAATTTGTTTGCACAGCAACGATTATTCTTTGTGAGCTCGTTTCTTTGGTCGTGCGCTTGAATATCAAAGTGAAAATGTCCGAAGCACAACTTAGCCGCGAGTGCTCGTAACACAATTGCGACCTGCAAGCGAACCTGAAATGCGAAACAACTAAAAGAGAAACGAGAAACCATTGTAGATCAGTTCTTTTTAATTATACTGTGTAAGCCGGTCTGCCCTCTATTTTTCTCTCAAATGTGCGAATATACTTATGCTTTTTTCACTCCAAATGTCGAAGATGAAAGTAAATACAGCAAAAAAGTGTAATATAAAAATCACAACAATGTGAAATAAAAATAAATGTGCATCTATTCGTGTTCTGAAAAAAATTTAATTAGGCGGAACAAAAAAGGCCATTTAAGCATTAACATGAATACTTTATGTTGCATATTTTGCAATTAGTTGTACACTTTTGCAATTCTTTACAACGCGTATTGTATAAATATTTCTCATTAATGTACAAAAAACGCAAGATCTTACAGCGAAAACATTGAAAAATCTTCTCCGCCTTCTTTTTACCTCATCATTAGCAAAATCGTTAATTAACTTAGCAAAAATCGCCAGTTGGTAAAGAGGGGAACACGGTAAAAAATGGATATTAGGGGTAGTGGAACGAGTTGAAAAGCCAATTCACGGCACAGTGATCGTCTCCATCCGCTGTAGCCTCTCTGTTCCTCCCTCTTCTATTCCCTCGCCCTCCTAACGGGCCCTCTTCCCTCATCTTCGCGCCTCCACGACGTATCTTCACTGCTCTTCATCTTCCCTCTCTGCTTCCTGACGATAGAAAAGTCCACTTATCATGCCAAAAATAAATCCAGCACGGTCGGACCAGAGATAAATTCGGGGGAGCGCATTGGAGCGCGAGGTGACTAACGATGACTATCGTTCACCGCGGGCTTTCTTTTAAGGGCGAGCTAAGCGCGAGCCGGTAGTACCCCTTCAAGAAGAAACAGATCCGCTTCTTAAGATACCTCTTCCAAAATTAATTAAGCGGCGCTTATGCAGCCACGAAGTTTATCCTTCTTCCGATGTTCCAGGTAAGTCGGTTGAGACAATTGCTGAGACCTACCTTGGGCTGCCGACTCCTCCGATGAGTGTTTCAGAGTAGTAGCGGCTTCTTATAATTAATGTTGAACACACCGGTAATTTTACTTTCATCTGCAAACTTCCTCACTGCAGACGGAAATCTAGCGAGAAACAGAACTATTATTAAACGGCGCATCCCGCATTCTCTCACTTAAATTACGTGCCATCTGAAGACCAATTTCAGTTCGAAATCGAGCTTGTACGAACTTTTCTCTGAAACTTTTCTTATATTCGATGCTGAAGCGCGTCCCCAACGTTCGACAAAAAATTAACGTAGTCGCGTAGAGATAAACCGCGAAAGCAATTTGCGATTGCGAGATCCGCGCACGAGTGAGAGAAGTCTTTTACATAGCTAATCTCTGTAAGCCGACAAATTTTACCCCGGGGAAGCGAGTCCTTTCCTGGGAAGCTTTGCAAGCATCGTACTATAGCACTGTTGTTTTTATTTCGCCACTTTCTCCGAAACGGCCGCTCGTCAGAAGAGCTTCCAGCAGCTTACTCGCTCTTTGTAACTTCTAACCTGTTTTGTTGGGAGCCTGTTTAATTAAAGGAGGTACAAATTTAATATTATCTGTCCGGCCTGCGGATTTTGCTAAAATGTAGATAATTAAAACATTTTACGCGCAACAGATACGCCTGATTACCGTTTTTCTATCTTCTTCTCATTTCCAACTCCATAGCTACCGTTTCTCCGTCAACTTTTGCTCAACTGTCACCCGAATAGTATAAATAAATGTGACAGTAATAAATAATGACAGAAAAAATTATAAAAACCAAATGAAAGCAGAAATTCTTTGATTTCTAAAGATACTTTTAATTTACAATAGAATTACAACGATTAATTCATAATACTACTTATGCATTTCCACCAGGAGTTTCATAAACGCTTTTCGTAAACGTTTGTTAATAATTAACTATCTGTTCTAACAATCGTATAAATTATTGTTACTATTAATTGTGGAGAACAGAGATACAGAAGTTGAGTTTGCTGCGTAAATACCGGTAACATGTCACGGTGAGCACCATAATGGTGACCATTCGCCTCGGTTCTCCGATACTGTGGGAATTGTTCGGGCGTGTTGAACGACTACGCCTTCGCTGCAAGGTTACGCATGACCCGTAACAAACCGGAATCCAGACACGATGGAAAAGCATCGTAGGTGGAAATCGATATACACCGCGAACTGGGCTTGGGTCTTGAATTTCGAAGCGCGAAAGGCGAGTTGGATTTTGTCCAGTTACCAAGCCGGCCGAGACGTGCCGTCCCATTTTCGAGATGCAAGGCCGGAGCGCAATGAAAAAGGAGAAAAACGAGGAAAGCAGCAGAGATAATTAACGCCTATAACTTTCTCGAAAATGAAGCAGATTTGGTGCATTCAGGGATGCTTTCAAGCACGAAAAATCTTATCATATTACGGCGTAATTATCCAAGCGCTAAGTCTGTACGATATCATTCCGTTTGGCAAAAAGCAGGCACTATTACAGCATGTTTTACGGTACGTTGAGTTCATTAAGTTTCATAGCCCGTTCTTTTCCTTCTTTTTTACGCTCGTAGCAGTACTCTCGCTTGCTTATTTATTTAAAATTATTTCCCTTTGCCGTATTAATCTGCGATTAATAATGTTCTTCGAAAAGTAAGTTAGTAAGATGTATTCAAACTTAATGTGGCCATATCAATGCCGCATTGATCGAAAGAGCAGTGACAAGAGATTAAAAGAAGATAGTGTTCCGATCTCTCCCAATCACATTGCGTTAGCGTATTATTCCGCTGTCTTGTGAGAGCAGGGTGAAATCCAGAAACAACTTATCATTCATGCAAATCGATGCAAAACGACCGTCCTATTTTCACTTTGATGATCCATTGTCTTGATGGGAAAACGAGTACTTGCGCGCGGACAAATCGATCGAATTGCGCTTTCGTTGAATCAACGAGAGTTTTTGCAACCAGGCTTTATCGTCTTTCATTAATTCGCTAATTAATTATGGCCGATGATTATAGCGTAATTATGGAAGAAAACATTTAAATCGAACTCTTAACTTCCTATCCAGTCCGAACTGGCTCCAAATAAATTTCCACCGATATGGTTTCCTGTGGTTCGTTAACGCTCGGAACGGAAGTCGTATCAAACTATTTTAAACTCGCTGCTTTTAAACTCGGAATTCCGAGTTTTACAGTCTCATAAAACTGGTTCTACGTTGTCACGATAAAAATCTTTTGCAACTTTTCTGTACGCCTTTCTCTTAATACTACTTATGCAAAAATTTTAAAATCGTGAAAAAGATATCTCTACCTATTGTATATAATAACCATTTATAATTATTATTATGTATGAATTTCTCTTATTGTCTTATTTATTATTATTTCTATATAGTTTTATAGAGATATTATTATTTTACAATTTCAATAATATTTATCTTCTTATACTTTAAATTAATAAGTTTAGATTAAAATAATGATTATTTATTTATTTTTTTACATTTTAAAATATTATAACAATAACTTAAATGAGCAAATGTGAAATTGTTTGTTATTTAACTAGTTATTTCTTTTTAAAATAAAACTCGAAAATTATCGGGATGGAAATGTAAATTTTAAATACAATAATGCACAGTATGATAATATTTTATACTACATCAAGCTACATAAAGAATTCCGAGGTTATTTAATACTTAAAGACTGTCATTAAATTTTACCTCAATAAAATTCTTTTAGTAACAAAAGTTGTCGCTCATATTTTTGTGCTGTCTACTGCCATGTTTTGCTAAGTGACACGTTTCTTCCGCTTCCGATTACAAATTGTGCGATGTTATTTTATAATTCGCCAGATAACCGTTATTTAATTAAACTGTCGACATGAAGAATAGACTTCCGCCGAGGTTAATTAACTGACACGCGGCGCGTTCTAAGACAGTGTATGACTGGCACTACACACGTTCGTGATTACGAGATCGTTCATTAAACTCTTTGTGCCGTGCTTCCTGTCGCTACATCGTGATTCAACGTCGCCGCAGGCCGGACATATTTTAATTTAAATCACTGCCTATCACGATCTTTTTCGACCTTTGTTAGTAGCATTTTTATTTCTTGTCACGTATCTACGCAGATCGATAAATCTCTCGTAATGCGTGTAATAATTCATCGATAATGTCTAGTAATAATAGAGTACTCTGCTGAGTATATTTTTTTATTCTAACACGAGTCTTGTACGAATACATTGCGTAAAGATATCATGATGGATAATAGTCATTTAAAATTAGGTTTTAAAGAGATTCTATATACAAGAGTATATAATTTAATAATTCTTTTTACGAATCCACAAACACCTTAATTTTTGGCGATATCGTTTTCAAATAACACGTTTTGGAAATCGCAGAAAGATCGTGAATTGCCTCAACACCGCTTGTGACTTTTCCTGCAACACGTATGAAGCGGTCGATCGCGTTAGACGGACTTTAAGCTAAAAGGCAGTGAAAGTGTTCCTGTGGAGCATGACGAGAGTAATAACACTCACACTAACGTAACTGCACCGAGTTACCTCCACTGACTCGACGTGTGCTGATCTGTTGGAACTATCGGCGTATGTCATTTCTTCCTATTCAACGACCAGTATCTCTCTGTTCTTCTCGATACGATGTACGCCGCCCGCAAAGTGGCAGTTTACGTAATATTAGATATAATATTATTATAATAATATATATAATAATTAATTCAGACGTTTTCCGAATTCATAATATCCGTAATAATATTCCTAATTACGTATATAACTTTCGCTGTAACAAAACTTGAAAGATAAAAAATAATTTTCATTCATTTGCCGATATAAACTTCAAATACACTCAGACTTAATGCGATTATGAAAATTTACCAAAGTTGTTTTCGATCCGCGGTTACAATTAATTTTGCAACTTTTTAATCAAAGCGTTGTGTCAAGTTTCTGCTGAATTTCGCCACGCCGCGAAATTGCGATCCCGTTTCCGGTTTGTTCGCGAGTCGTCTATAAAAAGTCGATCGACGCTATAGAAGTTTCATCGCGCTTTCCATCAGCGGGGTCAATCTGATTCGCGGTGGCGTGGCAATGCTTCCTGCGAAGATCGAAACGAGAGCAGGCTGCAGAACGGGAAAAGGCGTAGACACGAGGTCCGGTTTTATTACGAGAACTTAACGCGCGCGTATAGACCAAGTGGGCGCGTGCACACACGCGCGAGCAGCATACACGTGCATCTACGTACAACGATGTGCAAGTACCGATCGCATGTCCACGCCACGTGATTACTTGTTTGGCACAGAAATTCGTGGCACGGACAAGTCTCGCGTTTGGCGCGTGCAATCGTTAACGTGCAATCGTTAACGTGCAACCGGCAACATTTTATCGTATTCGAAAAAAAATTGAAATTACTTCCAAATTACCTGACGGCCGTTTCATAAGGCGCTTATTACGCCAGCTGATCAGCCAGCTTGCAATTATTTTTCCAGAACGGTTTATGCAAATTTCGGTTTATTTATACGCGCGGCGTTGCTTCTTACGTGTTAGAGTATAACGTGCACGTATTAAAGTATGGCAGAAGGAAAACTGCAGTGGCCGGGTTTAAGCGAATATGAAAAGTGTTAAGCGGAGATGGAGGGAAGAGCAGGATACTCTCGGGAAGAGGGAGATACGGGAAAAGGGGGATTATAACACGCGAATTATTCGGACAGAAGATACGACATGGACCAGCTGTTGCTTATTGCTGGTACTCGCACACGTGGTGCCGACTCGTTACGCCGTGTAGAGCGGCGCTCGCCTTAAAGCACGCATGAGCAATGAGAACAAGCACGAGCTAATGAGCGATAGAATTCACAAAAATGATCCGAGGAAACTTTTTGATGCGAAGCATGTAAAAAGTATTACATAATTATGCGCACCAAAAGAATCCTCGTGCAAAATTTTGCAGCGGTAACTGAATATCTCGGAAATCTCTTCCGAATCTCACGTCATTTGTAATGGGACACGGTTATATTATCGTATTACGTGGTTATAATACTGCATTATTAAATACGAAAAAGACTTTATATACTACATTAGCAGAAAAGACAGTTGTAGATTATTATTCTTATATAATAGATTCTTGAGATCTTTGTTCTTCACAAAATGCAGTATCGTATTACTTTTCTTAATCTTGTATAAGTAGCGACGAAACATATATATAGTTAAACAATGATAACGGACACAAGAATATTTTCCACGAAGTAGAAAAATATCATTTTTAATAAACGTCAATTTATTTTGGGATATGCGCCGCTACAGGCTTATATCGTCACTGTTGTCTTTTCTCTTATAATATATGAGAGGTGCAATATATAAGTCAATATTGCGAAATATAAATTTCTGACAAACAAAATATCTTATGCAAAGCAAAAGCTTGACCAATGTGCTTTATAATTACATAATGTAACATTCTGTAACGAAATAGTTGCACTTCTTTTACTCTCTTTTCCGCGATAAAACTGTAACTGCACTGCTACATTTAACGAGGAATTACGTCGAGGAACGAGTTTACGCGCTACTTCACCAAACGAGCATTAATTTGTGACTGATAAAAGAATAGCGGCGCGATACCTTAAACACACACTGCACTGTCTCGTCTCTGAAATTATCGCCGACATAAAGTGGCAGAATGAGTAATTCCTTCTAGATGTAAAAGAAAATTCACTTCTTCACCATTTCAGATTACGTCATAGACTGCGTACCGGATTTTAACAATTTAAACGGCCTTTGTGACTCTCTTGTCTCCGAGATTCGTGAATCCTTTGTATCGGTCCATGTGTGTGTGTGTGTGTGTGTGTGTGCGTGTCTTACTTTTCCTCTTCCTCCTTCCTTGCTCGCTCATCCTAGTGCCGCTTTTCCTCCCTGCTTTCTCTTATTCGTATCGCACAATCGTCTTTTAAAGCAGCTGAGCCCCTTTATCCCCTTACAAGCTTTTTCGCATTGTCGCGACTTGCCTGGACCCCTTTCATGCTCTTCGAATCGTTCTTCCTTTTTTCTCCTTTCTTTGCACGCCAGTTTCACTGACCTTGTAAAGGTTGCCCTAAAAGTCTATGAAAGTGCAAAAATTTCCGTTAGCGCGATAAAATCGCACTCATTTAATTGCATTCATCTAGCTTATTTCTGCGGTTTTAAATATTTTTTAATAAGAAAATTATCATTCAAATTGAGTCTCTTAGTACATTGTGCTCGTTCTCGGACTCGGTTTGCGGGTCTCTTGTAGATTGCGATTTTGCTGAAATTGCGAAGGATAGCGCAAAGAAAACGAGAAATAGCGAGGAAACAAAAGCACGATAATTTGAGCCGCCGACCATATACACACATTGCTAGAAATATATTGGATATAGGACTGGCAATATATTATTTTGCATATTCAGGGAGATGTACGGCGGCTCTCGAGCGACTCACTTCGTCCTGTTTCTTTCTCTATCTCTCTTTTTCCGCCCTTTCCGATTCTATCCCTGAAAACTGGTAACGAAAGACTAGAAACGTCAATTCTCATGGCTGGTTTCCCACATAACGACCTAGGAAAGCAATTTCAGCGAGCGAAGATTGAGTTACGTGACTATTATTGTCGCCATCGTGGCAACACACAAATAATTACTATGACAATGCTATTATGCGGCAGTTTTATCTGCCGCGATTAGTGCTATGACGAATTTTCACTGCGAGGATAAAGCGATCTCCCGAGGGGTTAAATTTGGAGCAAACAAGGGACAGAGAGTTGGTGCTCCCGCGGGAGAGCCGTAGCCAGATACATTTTTTACTGTCACATTTGCATGATGAATAGAGGTACCGCATATATTGAAAAAGGCTTCGACTCTGTGTTGTTTTTACAGAGATTTATGTTCTTTTTCAATATGTACCACGGCTGATCTTTTTCATTGCATTGCAAAGTTGGTGGAAAATTTATTTTGTCTTCTATTACGCTCCTTTCTTGCTGTCTCTCCTTGCTTTTTCGCGCTATTTTAATTCTCTGCCGTCGGAATGATCGAAATTTATTGAATGACGCTGTTCCACAGTTAACGGCAAATGCAAAATGTATTATTGCTTTTAATCGATAGTAATCTACAGCGATACGTGTCGCGTTGAATGAGTCGTATGATGGAATGCGCATCATTCTCTATTGTCAGCCTTAGCATACGGAGAAGAGTTTCTCGTGAGGATCATATGATAATGCACGACCGTATAATGTTCTTCGATATTGAAATACCGTAAAACTTTATGCGTCTCCTTCACACATTCTCTGCGCACATATCGTCGCGGAGCTTCTTACCATAAAGATGTTCGTCGCAATTTCGACGCTATAACGCAAAACGCTACAACACATTATCCGCACCAGGAAATTTTATGTAAATGTTTTGTCTTCTTAAGAATTCCCCTTGCTCACCTTAATAACAAATATAGTTTAAAATATATTTGTTGTATTCATTTCAAAATCCTGATTCTGTCGAATTTAAGAAGAAAGAAAACAAGATCTGTGTCTGGACAGATATCATCTTATCATCATGATAATTTATGTATATAATTATATGCGATAATTGTCACATGCGTTTTCTTATCTCGCTTTCTTAAGTTTCTTATCGATTATCGATTTATTCTATTTTCACGATCCGATGAGAATCAGCATCGAAAGTTTTATGGTTACGCGAATCTCCGGATCAGAAATCTACGGTCAGAAATCTACCAACCTATATTTCTAAATCCGGAACTGCTTTATATATTCATAGACGAAGCTCAGAGATCTGGTTATATATTATGCAGAAACGATTACAATACTTTTCGATATATTTTATAAATTGAAAAATGGAAAGAGAGAGATATACAAGAAATATATATTTTAAAAAATCATTTTAATTCTATATTAATAAAACTAAAAGGTACGTGAAACTAGATAATAATTTGTACTCCTTACTTGAAGATCTCTTGTTTCATTTATTAAATATTTTTAAAATGAGAGTTTTCCTTGGGAAATTAGTCATCTCGTACTTTCAATTTTCTATTTAATATCTGTTCTCGCGATTTAGCCCGACTGTAAAGTAAAGCACAGATTCGCTGGACCCATGAATCAAGCATGATAGTCATAGTTTGCTGAAGCAGCAGGAGAAGTTTCGCTTGACGAACGTCTTGAGGTGTTGTTACTGTAAGCAAGCTAGCGGAGCAAGCCACCGTTTACATTGGTGCACGACGTACACCAGCGTGGTCCAGTACGAAAATTTCACGGATCAGCGATATGATCCATCTCGAGTCCTCTACTAACACGGCAAACGAACGTCTTCAGTTCCTTTAATCCCCGAGACGCTTCAAGCGGCATTCAAAGCTTTTGCTTTGACGATATCCGCTTCCTCTCGCGAGTTTCTTGAATATTTTATGATCTCTAACTTTGCCGTAGCTCCATTTGACTTGGAATCCTTGACGTTTCTCCTCTCCTTCTACAAAGTTGACATAAAGCAATGACGCGACTAACAAGAAAAATAAATCTGTTTTACAAAAATATAAAATCAATAATCGTATTTATTCTTGTAAATATATTGGTTCTCTATAACTAATTTTTAAAATGTATTTGTTATACATCTACCATATTCCTTTTGAATACCTATGTTAATCGTGCACGAAGTTCACGGGTCACTTCGTTAGTTCGCAAAGTGTAAGTAAAGAATAAAGAAACGAAGATAAATATTATAATATCTCCACTCTTTCACGATGTGATTGCGATAATCGTGGTGTCGAATCAATCGACGCATCTCTTTCTTCGCAGAGATGAGTAAGGCTAAGAAAACGATTAAGAAGTATGCAAATATCGTAATGGAGTTGGAAGTGACGATGGAATTGTACAAAGCCAAATTCTAATTCACGGAAACGAGATACTGGGACTCGTAGGTTTCTCACCGGTCCGCATGCGCGTTTGCCAAGGAAATTTAGTTAAATAATTAGAAACTTCCTGAAACTGATTCCGGGATTAGAGATTTCATGAAAACATTTGCTGCTTGTGACATTGCGGCTTTCAAAACGATGATTGAGAGAATTCTTAAAGCGATGTTAATGTATATTTTCTACTTTGTTGCTGCGAATCTCGCAAATCAATAGATACTTAAATGATTTCGTGCAAAAGCGCTCAGACTTTGTCAATAGTTTTAAGACAGCAAAGAAAGAAATATCTCTTAAGAGGTTTATCCAATACTGCAAATGACGTAAAACTGTACGGCATTTATGTTTGTAGGTTTAAAAAAGAACGAAAAGAGACAAATTATATTTTAATCTCGCATTTCATACTCGTTAAAAGCAAGTGATTTGTAGCTATTACTTACGCCGTACATAATGCAATTTAAAATATTGCCTCTGCCCATGAATTAAATAAATCTATATTTACATTTGATTTTACTGATGAAATATTTTTATCGTTTTATGGACTCATTAAGCAACGTAATTACATAAGTATATTTTAATTGCCGCATATTATATTATATTTTATATATATATCAATATTGATAATTAATACCAATTTCGCAAAATGTAACTAATAACCAAATATTTCAATATTTAATTATTTCATTACTTCTAATTAATAAAACGTACGTAAGAGTCTTATTAATTTCGCAAAATGTAAATAAGCGAATATCACAATTTTATTTCATTACTTCTAATTAATAAAACGTACTCAAGAGTCTTATCGAATCAAAATTTTTAAAAAAGTCAGCGATTCTATTGCGGATAATTGCGTGCATTTTTCTTTTTCCTGACATATTTATGAGAGATTCCTTAACGTCAGTGATTGAAAAGCGATTGTCGAACGGTCTTATTGTGGATTTCCTTGGAATTCGTTTGCGCCCGCGCACATTGCGCGTGAAATCGCGTTGGCGCAACGTAGCTTTTATTCCGCCACACGCTTATTCAAACTTACAATTATATTCCATATCTCTCTCCTTATCGACCTTTCAAATCGATTTACTCGATATAGGTACGACTAATGCACGATAATTGCAAAATGCAGCGCATTCCACGGGCTCACACTTAACCGTGCATATATTATGCACCGCGCGTGCACTCATACTCACACGTAAATAACCGTACGCTAAATTAATTGCGAACTTGTCGCACAATCGCGCTTCATGTCCCTCGAGCCGATGCATGAAACAAACACAAAGTCGAATCAAAAAGCCAAAATTACGAAACATAAGCGTAATTCGTAATTTCGCAATATCATGCACGCTTGACGTGCAACAATTCGCAGTAATTAATTAATTTATCACTCAGCTGACGATAGAAAGCGTAACGGGTATGATTTAATTTTCGTCAGATCTGCAGTAGCCGCGAATTTCGCGCGATTACCGCACAAGGACCATTTCCATCAATTGACAAGAGGATGCGCGTCGCCGGTGATTAATGAAGCGTGTAATTGACTCAACTTTAGCGAAAGCGAGAACGCGGTTCCACGCTGTTAAAGTGGCCTCAGATTAATGCCGCGCCCGCCAAAATCCGGCCGCGAACTTTAATAATCTCGGCGGAACTTTATGATTCATCTTGAAACTTGGACGCGCGGATGTTTAAACGGCTTATCAATTTCTAACGACTTCGCGAGATCGAAGTACGATTTTAACGGTCGCCGTAAATCCTCGACAAGCCGTGTAATCGTTTACTTCATGACTTGCCGCTTACGATCAGTCATTGTGCGCGCCGCTAATTCCGCCCCCGACAAAACGTTAGGGAAACCCGCGTGTCTCGCCAGGTCGTTTAAACCACTTTTCTCGCCTGTTATTCCATCCCTCTTGTCTTTTCATAGCTTCGCCCTTAACTTTAATTTAAGCACCAACGACGAGTCCCGTCGCGTAAACGTGCTGCTCATTAATGTTCGGAGTTTATACTCGATTGTCTACTTAATCGTCCCTATCCACGAATTATAGGAACATCACGCGAAACAACATTAAACGGCCGGCATTAGTGAACGATTAAATTTATAATCGCGCGAAATATCGACGCACTTGACTTAACAGATCTCCTTTACGGTATCGGCGTGTGCAAGATCCAATATTCACTCGAATCGATAAACGCGTCAAAGTTTGTACAGTAAATGTGCTCAATTAGCGCGAGTAGAGAACGAGACACGTGAGAATGCTGGAATACACATTACGTTTTCGAAGCTCGAGAATAATTATCGCATTCGCAGAAGCGATCGCCGGATAGAGTGCGACGCAAGAACGCTCGTAGCGAGAAGAAATTGTGCTCGCGTGCAACGTCCGAATTTCGTTCTGCCGCCGCAAGAGTTGCGTAACCCATGGCACAAGCGAAATCCGCGATTCCGCTTAATATCGCCTTTCACTCAGCGCTAAGAAAAGCGCGATGCACAAGTTTCCCATTTTTATTTTTTTTACCTGATCACTAGCGATTAGCGAAAGGAGTACGGATTTGGCATGTACGTCCCCAGGCTTTTTTATTGTTGATGAAACAACAGCAATACATGACCGAACGGTGGTGGCCAGTCAAATTTCGATAATTTCAAAAACGCGGAAATGAAGCGGCGCGAGCTGCCGACTATGAAAATCTTCCGGGCATTCGGGGAATTTTCCGCGGGTATTCGAATGCTCCGAATGTTCGCGGACGGAAGAATGCCGCTGACTGGAGGTACAGTCGATCCGAGTTATGTAGAATGCGCATATGACTGCGACGTGCTTATTGCACGTGCTGCTGATAGTTCGCGATTAACGCGAAGCGCATGTAATAAATGAGAAGGAAAAAAAAAGAATGCGAAGACTGACGGAAGCCATAAGATACTGATGAGCATTTTCAGCGCTCTGTTGCACGCAAAACATTATATAATTTGCATCGTATTTGCATTTTCTAAGTAAGCGGTGATCGAAGAGTCTCGAACTCCCGTTCCGTATGTCGGAAATAATAAGTCGTCAGAACTCTGTCGCAATAAAAAGATTCCAAATGAGACAACGGCTGAATTTTTCAGCATCTATTTTCCGGCTGGAAAAATCTTATCAAAGCGACTAACGTCGATAATAACAAGCCTTGTAAAGCACTCAAAGAATCCTGCGGAAATGCTCTCCTTCCTTGGTCATCGCGGCAGTAAACACGCGTAAGTTCGCTGGTGGCACTGCATAACGAGCTGTAAAAAGGACGTTTCGACGTGAACTTACGCTCAGTACGCTCGCTCGCTCGTTTTCTACTTCTCTTTATCCGACATGAATACCCATCTCAATGCCTCTGTAAAAGTGACGTCAGCCAGAGAGTGCAGTTTTATATATAAGCGCTAATACAACAACATTTTTCTCAATAATAAAAATATATGATAACATAATAATAAGCAAGTAAATAATAATAAAATTTGTAAAAGATAATAAATATTTTATGACGAGAGTCATAAAATATCTAGGAAACAACGATGCCATTTTGCGTAATTTTATTTAATGACTTAATCGCCAGCATGAAAATAATGCGTGACACGTGCCTTATGCCGAACAGGAAAGAATCAAGTCTGACGTTAATTGCAAAAGTTCAGAGTCTGCAGTAGACAAGCAAGTCAAAATCCACGAGAAACGCACTGTACAGAAATACAAAACAGTGCATTCCGAAGACACGTCATTCGCGAAATGGCACATTTATATAAAGGAGAATATTACTGATTGTACATGTCGCGCGAATCGACTTGCTGCCGCAAGCTACGTCGATGTATCGGCAAGGAACGCCAGCTCGTTTATCTCGCACTTTTCTGTTTTCCTTCGGCTTTACGTCGGCCATCCCAATACATCTCGCGCTAAGGTGCGTAATTAAATTTACTCCATTGGCGCTTTCCCCGGAGCTCCATGAAAAATGATAACATAATAACACGCCAGACTGATAACGTAATAATGCAGCGAGGTGCTTACGCAACCAATTCCCGCCTACGTGGTGCGCCAATCGCGTTTCTCCGCCGTTTCGCCATTGCGCTCCACTTAATAAAAGTCAATGAGATCTGCTCCCTCTCTGCACCCCCCTCGCGTCCTCGCCTTCTGTCATCTTCATTCCCCGAATCGTTCATCCGCGCTCCGCCTAATTGATACCGTATCATGCGTATCGAAATGCCGGAAGTGCAACGAGGCGCACACGCAAGACCGGGTGAAATCCATTCTGTAACGTCGCATCTGACTTCCCTTCAATCAATGTTCAGCCGTACGACTAATGTGGCTTTCACTATTATCGAGCGCAGAAACCGCCGCGAAAAAAACACGAGCGAAAAGACGACGGTGAATCTAGCAGCCTGGCTTACATACATACGTCCGTAGCGTACGGATGGAATTTTAACACACGCTGTGGAAACGCGCGAAATGAACAAAAAACAAAGAAAAAATGCAGCTCTCTTCCTGCTCCGTACGTACATATGTACGTATTTATTAAATCGCGCCGCAATGATACACGGCGGACGAATTTAAATATGCGGAACGTGTTTATCGCGCGCGTGTTATTTGCACGTGTCTGTCCGTGACGAAAATTTCAGCGTTTCCCAACGCACGGACTACCTCGTGCTCGTGCAATTTACGAAAAAAAATTACGTCATTACAAACTTAACTGCCTTTCCACTGGACTTTGGATTAAACGCAGCGCAAAACTAGAAGCTACGTCGTTTACCCGCGACGTTTACCGCGTCCTCGTTGCGTGCCCGTGTTGTTTCATTTACTCCGCCGTAGAGCTCGATCTCAGCTGCTCTTTCGATCACTTTATTTAATTACTTTGCTAAATTCATGCACTCCTGCGCTCGCGTCACGGTGGGTGCGTAATGCCTCTAAATTGCTCCATCCTCGCACGCACGCATCCTCGTGTATCCCATCACCTTTGACATTGCGAAAGATAGAAGATAATAAACGTAATGACTCTAACTGGAAATTAAATAGCTCACTAACAGGCCAGAAAGTAACCGCCTTTTCGTATTCCCCTGCCCTCCTCCCTAATTACGCTTATCTACAGCCATCAGTTAATTGGATCATCGTTGCAGCGTCTTCTCGTGATCGCAATAATTACATCATCACGCAACCTTAGAAATTCGCAACGCACACGAATTATTCTCCTCTCTATTATGCGAATTTGCGGTTGCTCGGGTTACCCGTCGAGTATAGCGCATTGACGAGGGTTTGCGTTACGCAATCGATTTCTCGCTTATTAATGCGTTATCACGCGTCGAAGTTCAGCGTGAAGCTTCGCCGCGCTTTTCTTTCCCTCGCCAGGGAAAATAACCGGAACCCTTACATAAGCCTATTGTCGATCACCACCGGTAGATCCCTTCAGAGCCGATAAATATCTCGTACGGACAGCTGAAGGCGTTCAGACGTAAAGACAAGCGCTTCCGCTTCTGACGTTATTTTTCTAAATTAAGTTATTTTTCTTGTGCCGACGGCAAATCGGCGCACGGTCAAACAAAAAAGGAAAAATTAATCGCCTTTTCTCGCAGACGCACCATGGCATTACCATGGATTACGTCTCTCTTTGGTTTCGTTGCCGACGAGCGTTGCTTAAATAATTCGCAACTCCTTGATCTCCTCCGAATCGGCATTTGAATTGTTCTCGCATTTCAACGAAACAAAGAAGGATTACGTGGACCACATACATTCGATATTCTCACATTTCCCTGAACAAGATCAAAAAGAGATCACACCATTCGAATTTTCTAGAGTTTTCGTTCTTCTGCTTCATGTCCCTTCATTGTTTTTTAAAGTTCCTGTTTTTAAAGATCGGCGAGCGGTACCAAGCGACTGGCGCAATAACCGTTTCCTGCGAATGGCAGGAAGTATCGTAGCGCTGTTTCGGGATGGGAAAATTCACCGGCAAATTAAAATCCCAGTAGTCGCCTCGCCGTACGCGTCTTGAACTATCGCATTATGCAACCGCGACTCGCATGCATCGTTGGCTGCGCAAGGTCCCGCGACCGGATTCTCTCGAAGAGAAGTTAATCGAGCGTGGATGAGACGGCCCGGAGAAGAAATTCGCCACCCTCCGCGGTCGAGACGGAGGGTGGCGAAAAAAAGAGACGGCGACTCTGAGAGAGAACCGTCTCGCCTTCTTTGTTACTTCCGCGCGCGTTTCTGCTTCTTTTCTTCCGGAAATCCACTCGCACGGCGTTTTCCCTGCTTGACGCCCGTGTTCAGTCTTTCTATGCGTCTCTATCTCTCTCTTTCTCCCTGGAGGATCTCGCCTCTCCTTGGATAATCCTTGGGCTCCCCCTTTGTCTCCCTGCAGGCGAAGCCAACGAAAATTAACGACGCGGAAATTCTAATTCAATGGCAAGGCTGCCGGCTGGCCGGCGCGAGCTGGGATCGCGCCTTTCTTTCTTTCACGCCTCTTGCGGCTTTTCCTCCTCTCGTCCCGCGGCTCATCCGGTGTTTTTGTTACACGCTTCTTCCGCAAAGCTCGGTCCAGCCCGCAAAGTCGAAAGGATCTTTCTTCGGCCCCCCCTCCGGTCGACCGAGATACAAGACGCGGATGAAAAAGGTGCGGACCCTCTCGCCGGCGATTTAAAGCGGTAACGACTGCCTCGTCGCGATAATGATGCAAGAGAACCGGGAAGAGGGACGAGTGCGGATGTAGCCCTTTTTCTCCGTCCAGAAGTGCCAATTTGTCTGTGAATATAAATCGAAGTTCGCACGATAGTGAATAATTATTTACTTTAATTTTATTTATAAATTATTATTATTATTAAATTGTCATTAATTATAATGCAATATTTTTAATACTTATAATATTTAAAATTTATTATATAATACAACCGTAGACGCATTTTGTCCGTGAAGCTGGATTATTCTAGCGTGAAATGCTGCGCTGATACGATAACGCGAGATAAATCTTTTCACGAGGGGGAGAAATAGGATTACATGTGCGATTACGTATTTAATGTGGAAAGCTGTCAGTACTGATGTGATATTGAAATACTAATATCTATACAAATAACAAAACTCCGAAAAAAATATTTCACGTTTTTCGCATGACAAACATGGTTGATTGAAAAGCTAACGCTGCGTAATAACGCGGACGCGATATTTCCTGCAATCGCGCGTGCCGGAAGTGGCAACTAAGTGATACGAAACTGTATCGTTCGAATTGAATAGAATTTCTAGAATGCAGAAAAAGAAGATAGAAAGAGGAAGAGAGAGAGAGAGAGAGAGAGAGAGAGAGAGATCAAGAAAAAGGGAGAGAAAGAGAGGGTGAGATTGCTGCATCACCCGCATCACGGATTGCAGAATTGCATTTCTGGCGTATATTTTTGAAAAGCATTTTTCAGAGCTTTAGTTTCGAATATCCTTCGTTCTTTCAGCGAGCTACAAAGCGTACATCACGTTGTCGCTTCAATGACAATACATGCCAAAGCTACCGGTTGTCCAATCCCTTTGTTAACCGTCGTAAAATCTGATCACACATTTGCCTGTGAAAACGTTGCAGGCGATATTATCTTATGGTCCAATATTTGTCGCAATTAAATTGATTAAGCAATTTATAGGGCACTATATACAAACGCTATCTAAATGGCTGCTAGTATAATATTTTGTCTCTGTGGTATTATCTCCGGAGTAGTATAAATTTGCATTTATTGCCGCCTTTCCAAAATATATATATGTATGAACTATGACTGCTTTAAAAGTTATAACCGTGCTCCGTAAGGGATTACACATAAATTCTTGTTTATTCCAGTTTATACGTATACTCTTTTTATGCCACGAGCAATTTTTGCAATTAAACTCAAAATACGTGACATCGTCATACGGACATGCGGGAAACGCGAAACATGAGGCGGACTGATAAACACAATCAACACTATGTTTGTTTAATTAATAATTTTCTCTGTGCATAGTCACACGCGAGCTAATCAATCATAATGAATCGATAAATGTACGAAATTTTAATAAACTGCTGGGACTGCATCGCGTATCGGGGACTTTATCGAGACCGCGCGCGACCCGCGTGAGTAATTAAATGCCTGGTGTTTACGGTACGCTCGATTGGGCTAATAATGTGGCGAGCGGACTGTGAAAATCACTCGACGCGCCGTAATCGGATTAACTTTTTCGCGGACGTGAAAAGCCGCGAAAATGCAGACAGCACGCGATTGAGCTGCGTTTGTTCGCCTGCGTTTGACGCATGACGGAGGTGCGTCTCGCTGCCGACCAGGCATCGTCTGGAATATCATTGCGTGCGATCACCGGTGGAAACCGTTGTCGGATTCATAACGAACGATCACGTTCGTCGACAGAGCCAGGCCTGGAAAAGGCCCGAAATACCGCCGCCAATCGAAATAAATGCTCGCCATGCACCCCCCCCCCCCAATTGCAGTACGTGATCCCCCGTGTTTATCCGCGATGCGCGAAAAATGCGATTTTCGTAAATCTGAATTTCTCCGAAAATCCGGCGCCAAGTCTACATGGGCCAGGAGTGTTAATCGAGTGCGATTCGGATAAGCTGATTGCGAGTGTATTTACATGGAAGTAGATCGCGCCGAAAGCAGGGACGACAGGGAGGAAGAAGATTATCGGCCCGGATAGAAAACGCTATGAGGATAAACCGTGTTCATTGAAAATTTTGTTTACCAGATTACCGTTCGAAAGTGGCTTGTTTTCCACGGCAATGTGAATTCTCAATACATCGGGTGTGTATCACGTGGAAAAGCGACACGGTATTTCATCCGCTTGGATTATCGTGGAAGAGATTGAAATCATGTGGATGTTTATTCGAAAATTCCTTGCGAAGATAAAAAGTCGCGATTATAGGTAAACGTAAAAAGTGAAAATGTTTAATCATATTTGATTGCGCGCGATTTGTGGTGCTTAAATATCGATGCATCGCACGAAAAGCGTCGAAAATGTGGCTCGATTTACCTTATCATCACCGAAACGGGATGAAATTTCGTGGTTTCACGCGCGATTTTCACGTAGCGTTCAGGAATTCTCCGGCGGTCTCGCGCGCTCGCTATAATAACGAAGTTATTGAACTTTGATTTCCACTTTAGTATTCAGCCCGATTTCACTCGTGGTCGACACACGCCGAAACCTTTATGTAATACGCGGTGTTACGAGCACGCCGCATAAACGTGGATGCTTTATGTGCGGCGCGGTGCAGCCTGCTCAATCCTATCCAGCCGCTTAAAGGTCGCTTTTATCGAAGCTGCGAATCGAGGTCGATTTAAAAAAAAGGATTAAAAGTCATTATAAAATCTATGTAATCTCTCGATATCGATCAGGTTTCAGCGCAGCGAGCATACCGTAAACGAGACTGTACATACAGCTTGTTCAATACTGAAGCTCTTAAAAGCTCTCAGAAATCTTTAATGAAGAGATTTCACTTAAAGAGAGATGTCCCAATAATGTGAAGAGCACATTATTTATCGCAAATGCACATCGTGGACGGTGGCGTTTTTACAACGCGTCGGATTTCGAAGTTCATTCGACAATCTTTCGCTCGAGCGAATATTCCGCGGGGAAAGCCAGGAAGTCGACCGGCTCCGGGCGTACTAGAGAAACCACGCGTATACACGCGTATACACGCGTATACACGTCTTTTATTTTCGTGTATACACATATATAAATGCATCCGACCCCGATCGGCGTTGCGACCGACCGCGCGAATTCCGCGGCCGACTTCCGCCCCGCGCCGGGGCTCGTGTTACTATAAGTGAAGTAACTGCGGAGATTTTCTCGTAACAAACCATGCGTGCAGCTGCGTAACTGCGCCGTGGCATCGACTTTCTGCATACCGCGCGATTATTTGGCCATTCGTGTGCCCGGATCTCCAATTTCCCGATCTCGAATTCATTCCAAGAGCGATCCACGTTTTGTGTTCCGTATTGTAATTGATACCTGCTGCGCACTCTAATATTATTGTACACGTAAACCAATTATTCAGTTCACAATGCTGGATGTTTCGTTAATTTGTACTTGTTTAGTTGCTCGCAATGCTAAATGTTAATGAGCAATTATATAACTTGCACTGACGTGATTATGTTCCGTATCTAATAGACACGCACACACATTCCTGACGTATGGATCGAGTTTCTCAGCCATAATGGAACTTTGGGGGGCATTAAAGCGTGTTATATACTTCTATGCTTCTGGGATTAAATAAGTTTATTACAGATTCAGTTCGAGAAATGGTATTTTGTCCGGATCCATCAAAATGATTTCCGTCTGTTGATCGAACACGCTAGTTTTCATGTTACATAAAGTTCGCCAATTGTCGACAAACAGTCGGCAAACTATGCTCGCTTTATTTGTACTCACTTACACGTAATGATGATGTTATGTAAATTGTACGCGTTTACACACGTGGTGGTTAAATATCATTAGCAAGGAAATGACTTGAACTCAAAAACGAAATAGGAAACGTTTCCATAATCGTGTCTATAACTGTATCCATATTACGCTGTTAAAGTTAATGGAACACGTAATCGTGCTATTGCATTTTTCAAAATTCTCCCGAAAGAAGAATAGCAGAGTCAAGTGCTTGGCGAACCAAATGCGTTCCTAAAATACGAATCGTGAAGCATTCTGTTGCGTAATATTTGCAGAATCCTTTTACGCGAGCGTTTACGGCGATACGAGACTGGGTCGCACGATTGGATTTCGACGGTCGCAAAATTCGAAACACTCGTGACAGAATGTTTTGCAAAGGCAATTCACCTCGCTGTGGCAATCAGCGGTTAACGACAGTGATCTTTCCGGAACGATTGATACCGACTGTAATGAATAATCGAGTTACGGCGACGGGTATTCATTAGAGAGATTTCCTGTAATAGGATTCCATTTTCCAGCTCTCCGCGATTTAATGGGAGCTCTTAAAATTATAAATCTCTTAAGATTTACAAGCCATTTTGCTGAAATATCTTTCCTGAACTACGCGTTAAACTGTTAAAGGATAAAAAGGTAATAATCTTCATAATAATATTCTTCATAATTTCTTAATAATTAAAGCATGTACTTATGGTTGCAACGTAATACAAAATTATAGTTTAGCAGAGACAAAAAGTAATTTTATATGATTAATATTGTGCTAATGATCAAGGTGAGCGATTGCCTTGTAAAGTGAACGCGGTGAAAATAGCGCCACTCGCGTCTCGTTGCAGATCCAGAGTGAAAAACTTAGCAGAAAGCCGCTCAACGAAGCTTCTTATGGCATATCAGGATTTTTCCGTGGCCTTCAACACGTACGATTACAATCGAGCCTTACTTTCGTTCTCGCCGTTCTTACAACGTAATTTGAAGCAATTAGTGAGAGCGACAAGGAGAGAAATCGATCAGAAAGAGAGAGGGAGAGAGCGCCAGAGAAACAGGCTGGGGAACCTCTCGCAACCCGTGAATTTTTCCGATGCAATTTTTTATCGTTCATCGACGAATAGCGCGAGTACTTGTGGCATTTGCGTAGTTTTTTCTCAAAAGCTCTAATTTTTTTGCCCAACTTGCATGCACACACCGATCTCTCGCATCGACGCAGCTGCGGCAGCAGTAGCAAGCAGAACAGTCCAGTCGAGACCAGCTCGCCGGACTTAGGCGTGGTTCTTGCGTAATGCAAAAAGTGAGCTAGTAACTAGCTAGCGCTGCATGCACGTACAGGATACGTGTGTTGCACTGCATGGAGATACGCGAACCTGATGGTGTCTATGCGGCGCGCGTGTGCGGTTTCCGAGCAGCGCCTATGCCACCAGAAAAATCTATGTTCACCCGCAATCACACAGCCTCTAAGGACGTAGAAAGCCACGCGTACGACACGCGTAAATTACGGCAAATAGCCTTCGATATATTAATAGCGAATCTGTGTAATCGTCGCTGTCGCCGGGCGAGAGATACCTGCAGGCCTCCGAACTGTTAATTGGCGATAAGTGGCGCAAGAGAGGGCGGCGCTACTGCAAGTCGGAGTGATTGAAATTGGAGCTCACTTAATGATCGTTAAATAATAGTTAACTTGTTTTATATTATACGGCTGTTTTCCGAGTCACACTGTAACACGCATAAATCAGAGACACATGAGTAAAAATCCTACATCACATGATTTTCTTATTTGCTGCATGCATAAGTAATTAATAATGAACAATTTATTTCTCTAGATAGTGCGGAGAAACACAAAATTCGATCGAATTGATATTGTCAATTTGAATATGCCACTTGTAACAATTTCAATTTACCATATGGCTGATAAAATAATTCACGTAGCAACAATTTACATAATCCTGGAATTGTTCCGCTCTTGCGGAATAACATTTCTACCTGCTACGCTGGCTGATCCTCGTTTCATTCAGACGGCGTAATAATTTCAGGATAGGAAAGCTTAGCGAGTTATGAGAAGGTCGCATCCCTGTCGGCAGCGGTTGTGTAAGTACATTTTATGCATCATATAAAGCTGCCACGTGAGACCGCAGACTCGTAACATATATCAATTCCTACTAACACGGAATATGACGCTGCTGAGACTCGAATAATCCTTCCGAGGATCTTCATTTGTTAAGTAGAACCAGATTTGTGCAGTTGGAACAATCTCAATATGAAAATCCTACCCGCTGACATAGACTAGTTGAGCAACATCTTCAGCAACTACACATTCAAGGCAAAATTATATAAATTATACAAAAATTATAGCACGAGTCAAGCTGGACTTTTAATCCCTTCGCTCCTAACGCCAACTATAATCATCATCCATAAAGTTACCTGTAGACTAAAGACTATATATTTAAATAAATACTACTTTTATGTCAGTTCCATTTTGTTCTTATTCATGGAAATTTATATATCTTTAATATAATGAGTTAAAAAACCAATGCAACCAATAAAGATTTTATTGCTCGAACGTGATTTTATTGCTCAGGTGTGTAATACTAGCGATTTACATTGCCGTACACCATAATCGTTATTCGCTATCGTAGCAAAAAGGTTAAAGCGCATCAAAGAGTTTATAAATTTGCTGCCGCAAGTAGAATTGCGTCCTTTCCTTGTGCAAGTACCTCTCAGCTAGGAACTCAGCGGAATTGCAGAACTCTCGGGAATGAATACATTAACGGCCGTTTCTGCGTTAATAAAATTCTAATTAAACGTGAGAGCACGCGGATGATCGTCGCCAACTTCTTCCGCAATTGCAGTTGCCGAAGGATCTCCCCTGAGAAAAAGCCACCCCCTACACCCGATGCACGAGTGTGAAAAGAAGGAAAAGGAGAGACACGAGAGGCGACAATGGACGTGGCCGCGTGGGACGTAATTAGAGCGCTTAAAGTTATCATTTTGAATTCCGCGAGCGGACGGAACGCACGGCCACCGTCTCTTCCACTTATAGGGACGCGACTTGTGTAACGCGCCGCCGAGCGAATTTACCGCGCTCGTTACACGCGCCGCCGGCTGCTCTATAAAGAACGTTGTAAGATAGGCTGGCGGGTTTTGCCACGATCTTTCGCGTACGTGCGAGTACGTGCACTCTCGCCGTCTGATTGCTGTTGCTTACTGCTGCGCGATTGATCGTCCATACCTCACCGTGGCTCGATGACCAAAAGCGTGGAGCAGGATTTTGACACTGTACGATCAAAATCAGAGAGGATTCGGGTCAAGAATTTCCTTGCTGCAAATTAAGAATAAAAATAAGATATAAGATATAAGACAAGAAAATTGCAATTAACAAATTGCTAATTAATTACAAAATATACACGTCGATCTTATTTTGGATCCCCTTTAGCAGCGATCGGGGAATCGTTTGAAAGAGTCAGCCACTCGCGGTTCTGTAGAGCACTTTTCAAGATTCTTCTGAATCGATCGATCGCATGAGGTATCGATTACTGTGAAACTTTACTTAAACGCATACATGAGTATCACGTTACGTTACTGTGGACCGAACTGAAAGAACTTGTGTCAGAATTCTTTATCGCGGTTTATCATTTTTATGCAACTCGCAAGTGCGGCTTAGCGGCTCATTTTCATCGATCGTAATCTGTGTTGTTGCAAGAATTTGCAACGCGCACGCCGGATTTCCCGCCGTCGAGGTATCAGATACCGCTAATCCTCGGGTTTCAAAGCGCCTCTATATTTTCTTGCGTTAACGAAATTTAATTGCAATCGTCGAGAATTAGAGATATACGATCGACATTTCTTCGGTATCGGTATCGGATGAGATGAGTATCTCTCTCAGCTTTTTATTGCGTCGCGTTTCGAATCAGTGCTGGCCGGATCTAATTATACGTACATTCCCCCGCTAAGGATTATTTTCATTAACTACGACAGAGCGACAGTAACAACTCCTGGGCCACACTGGAACTGGGAGGAACTGGATGTATCCCCGCCGCCTCGATGTAATCTCGTAGGAAACCGCCGGTGTTAATTCCGAGAGTCATCCGAAGAACATGTTAGATATCCTCACTGTCGTGAGGTAGGATGTAACGTCCAAACTCCATCTCTTATTTGAACAAGGTTGGCTTGCTCTCTGACAAACTGTCAAATCTTCCCGTGCAATTACTCGCAGTTCACGTTATTAGTTTCTTTCGTGCGGTTCGCCTAATTCAGATCCCCTGCGTATTTTCGGCCATGCCGTTACGAACGAACGAGTGAACTTATTACTCTTTCAGCAGTGCTCCAGATTAATGTTTTGTTCTCGGTGAAAACTGCAGTCCATTATACCGCGTGCTGTAAAAGTTGCAACATGAAACTGGAAAGCTCGCGGCGCTGCGATGACGCGTCACGTAATGAGCAAAGAAAAAAAATTACATATGTATAAAGTAAACGGAAAAAAATCCACGAAACAAGTTGCCTCCATTCGAAGATCGTCGTTCGAGGAGTTGCACGTCGCACTTCCGGCAGACACGTGACACATCGCGCCGGGAGGACTTACGAGCGCAGTTCCACATTCACCGGCGACTGCTAGCACGCGTTCCGCAGATTCTTCTTTACACTTACAATTAGCTGGTTACAATTAGCTCACGCACGCACGTATGCTCGTTCACATCCGCGCGTAAGCACGCGAATGCGAAAATCCGTGGCAATTAATCCGACGTCCAGAGATGCGCGTCCGCGATATCGGGATGTCTGTCTCTCCTCGCTCGGAACCGCGAACGCGATCATCGCTTGCTCGCCCGCCGGAGAAAGCGGATTTTCGAAGCGCAGTCGAAAGTGGCGCAAAAGAATCGCTCACGGATGCATGAAGCTTTGGCCTTTCCAGAAACATGCAATGCATGCATGGGACTTTCGATCTTTTGGAACGTGTAACGTTTTGCAACTGCGCGACTTTCGACTATCGACTTCCGATTGTTCCGATTTAATTCGATGATGATACTGAATTGTGTTTATCTACTTCGTACTCTTGTATCTTTAGAAATGATTCTTCGTAAATGTTCATGCGTTACTGTTTATATTTTACAGAGTAGAGAAATATCTATGTGCACGATGACGTAATAAAAACAGTGTCTTTTCCTCGATTATGAAACTATTAAACTTTTGTTTACCTTTATCTTAATACTTGCAGTCATTCTTCTCTGAACGATGATTTCTAACAACGCACGTTATGCACCGCATTGAGGAAATCATACGTTCCGGTGAAACCACAAAATTGCTCCAACTCGAACTCCAACGCTAACAACTTTCTCGATCAAAGCACAATTTTGCGAAGCACTTGTTCGGGAGTCAATCGCGCGCATTAATTAATGGCAATTTCACGTAAATGCTATTACGTCCCTCCGAAATTAATAGAAGCATCTTCATTTTGTCGAGTCATATATTATAGTTTAACTCTTCCATCGATGTAGAAAAATCGCGGGTCAAGTCAACTCTAGGGATCCATTTCCATAAATCATGAAATCTACATTTATCTTTATCGCTACGTATAAAAATATTAGAAATAATCGAATTTCAGAAATTGTTAACATTTTATACATTGGCAATGAAATAATTAATAATTCCATTGGCAGAGTACTTTTCTATTTCGCAGCATCCGCTTTAGTTGCCTGCGAATAAAGGAATATAATTCTTGCGCAAAGTAAGTAAGGATATAAATTTCAAATGCACTTGGAAGTATTACAGCGCTTACAGCTTCATTGCCAAACAACTGCGGATACGATTCTACGGATTTCCGAAGGAGCCAAGAAGTCAAGACGCTGCGCTGTAAAGCCAAGATTCAGTCATAGATCTTTGGTATCAAAAAATGAATAATGTAAATATTCGAGAATAAGCCAGTGAATATTCAAAGATCTTTGGTCCCGTGGCCTTGAAGACGTAATTTATAAGATCAAACTTCTAAAAGCTCATAAGAAGAAAAGGTTGCAGATTCTTGAGAAAATCTTCAAGCAAATCTTGAAAATGTCTATTCTATTTATCTAAAGGCATAAAACTGTCTGTGTTTATTAATCGCACCTTTGTTACATTTTATACAGACGTAGCTTTCTCTCGGCGATTTTATATTATTCTATTCTCTTATTTATTTAAGTTCGTAAAGCTTAGAGCAAGGTCCTACTTTGGTTAAAACAGACGAAATGGTTTATGTATATATTTCTTTCCTCCAATATCGCCAGCAGCATTCAATAACATTAAACCTCGGCAAATAAGCCTGGTTTGGCTTGAATTTCATATCAACGCGTATACTTTTCATGCATAGTGAAAATGCCATGCTTTCTGGCACAAATGCTTCCGTAGATATTGCTCGGTGGATTTGTTCACGTTGCAACTTGACGTGCGGCTTCACCGTGATATTTACACCGCCGGCAACGAGTCATCCAATATTATTTCGCGGCTTCCGGTCGCGTGCAACTAGGGCGATTCTCGCGCTACTCCCGAAGACACCACCAGCTTATAAACGCGGTAACGCCTTCGGCCTGGATTCTAGAGCATGAACTTATCGGGAGCGAGGCGGTAAGTGCGCTATCATTGCGCAAGCAACGGCTCACAATGCTTTCTGATCGGGCAAAAAGTACGCGGTGAGCGAGCGAGCAAGCGAGCAAGCGAACGAACGAGCAACCAACGAGCCAGCCTATTCCACCGATCGAATTATCGAGGAGATTGATCGTGATCGGTCTGGCACTCGTTGCTGGCCGCAATAGAGGTATGCGAGAGTACTGTAACTTCGTCGTGAAAAGAAAAACGATAAACATCCTGATATCGATTGCTGTCCCTAGCGCATCAAGACCAGAATTGGTCCCTTGTCAAATATCATGTTCCTTGCTTTGTAATCTCGACTTGTGTTTTGCGAGACCGTTTTGACAAAGTTTTACAATATCAGTTTTTCGTATTTATATCCTTATAAAATTATTGCAAGCTTTAGAAGGTTACGATTTGTACACGGATAGTGATAAGCAACAGTGTGGAATTAAATCCCATGGTTCGGATTCTCGTGTTTGTTTATTCTAGTTACAAAGTTGTGTATTGTTATAATTAGTATTAAATGAATTTTTCAGAGGTAACGTAAAGGTTGTGAAAATACAACTGACAGGCAATTTTCTTTGAGCTAATCAAGCAACGTGAGCCTTGGACTTCTGAAGCGATTTTCGCAGATAGAAAGCTGTAGTAACTTCAAAGATACAACATTAATTCTGATAAGAATAAGCTCATCAAGAAAAAAAATAAGGAAGATCTCGGAACTCAATGAATAGCGTACTCTCAAAGGAAAGTTTCTTGATGGTCAAGATGTAAAATAAACTCTCTTGATAATCTCGGAAGTTACTTTCTTTTCAGCACGCACTGTTGATTTTATATATCCCAGTGTATAAAGAAATTACATTTTAAAATCTTGATGAAGTAGCTCGCAGACACTTCCTACAAACTCTGCAAACTTAAATCGCATCAAAAAACCCAAGAGACAAATTGCAAAGAAGAATCAATACTTCGTCTCAGTCTCAAATTAATTTCAGTCAGGATCTTTCGTTGAAGACGTTCAGTTGTCAAAAAGATCTGCAAAGAACTAATTGTGTTTCTGAAGAACCGCTATGCTTGGCGACTTGGAATTTCTCGATTCGCCATGGTTCGTCGATCGAAGAAGCCGTCTCGAGCTTTAATTTCAAGATATGTCGTACACGATTAAGACACTCTCTGCATTGACCGCGATCCGGACCGGCATAGAACAGATATCCAGCGGAATCACGAGCACTATTGAATCGCGAGCGAGCTATAAGGGGATATTGGTCCATCGACGAGTCGTTCATTGCTGCTTCAGGCCGGCAGACAACGATAACTACAGTACCGCGATTGCAATGCTCACCGTGGAAAAGGAAGTCGGCCGTTTTTACGCACATGAACGAAAATCCACGGGAAAATCCAGTTCCTGGTGGGCGCGATATCTTCGTCGCGATATTGCGAGGCGACTTTTGCCTTAACGACGCCTTGCAACGGCGCGCGGCGGCGACGACGTCACTTTTGATTGCATTATCCGCGATAAAAAGAACTCGGAATCCCTCGTCGTGGGACATAGCGCGTCGTTGTCCACCGTTTTTTTTTGCTTTCAACGAAGAATATATCGGTGAAACAACGGAATGGACAATTTCCGGCAATCTTTATGGGCCATTAAGACGTAAAGGATTGTCTCGCGCTGGAAGCACCGGGATTTTGTCAACGGAGCTAAAGGGAAATGAAGGATGCTGCACTTGGGAATAACTGACGCTCTCCCGCAAATACATGCATTATCGTATGCTAACGTGCATTATCACGACCATTATCACGATAAGAAAAAGAAAAAGAGAAACACGAATTTGCGCGCGATATCATAAGTACTTTATGTATTCTTTGAGAGACGGAAGCTCGTATTGATTAATCGCGATCATTAAATATCTTTGATAGTTTTTTCATAAATGATCGTAACGTTATTTAAGCAATAGCTAGGAGAGATTTCGAGTTTTATCGCGGTCATTTTGCGCGGAATTTTAACATGTAAAACATATTAAATTAAAAGTACGCGAGGAACTCGTGCTTCAATTACGTAATTTTCGATTCGGGAACTTCCGCGCGCTTGGAGGACGCAGAATGTAGGACTGTAATAAGGCAACGAATTATTCCTGTAGTCGCAGTTTTCACAAATTGACGACAATTCGAACCCACCGCGTCAAAAGTTTCTGCATGCCGGGAAAGTTTTGCGGTACTTTAAAGCGTCGCGTGGTTATGTCAGCAAAACAAGCAGGTAAAGGCGAGCAGAACGTTCCTCAAACGTATCTCCTACTTGCGCACGAAGCAGCGGTGTTTTTACCTACAATTTTATAGCTCGTAATCGTTAGGACTGTAGTCAGAATAGCTATTACACGAGGCGAGGAATTCAGGTTTCGCGTGCTTCTGCACTGTCTGCCAGCTGAATCCAGCCTCTTTTCAGCTTCTCGATGTCACGGATGGAACTAATAGAGTCCTGTCAACTCACGTGTCACGCGTATTTCCTCTCGAAACGAGATTATGCCTCAACGCTAACGCATCTGTATAAAAGCAGCATGCTATTCTGTTAAAATGTTTATGAAACTTTAAATGATTTACAATATTTACGTCTCAAACAAATCCTTTCGTTCTAATACTAATACGATAATATAAAATATCATTTGTCATTTATCATTGTCACTTGTCATTTCTCGTAACTATCCGAACATTTAAAAATAAAATTCAAGAAATCTCGTACGATGCTTTCTTTATTTCTCACGAATTAAAATAAGCGAGCTCATTGTTAATCCGAGAGAGAACCTCGCCGTTCCATTCGTCGTGTTCCAATTGTGCAAGTGTGACGTCGCGCTTACGGTACGGCTTTTTAACGTGCGGTAAGGCCGGCGAGCGCGAGCGTGAGTCAGTGAAATTGCGGAGCGGATAACTGACGTAACACATCATCCGAAATGTGCATTATCTAGCTCCGGATGCTAGAGACTCATAGGGAAGGCGGTTTTAATGATGCAGTAACGGTCGTCCCGGCCCGTAAAACTGCGAAATTAGTCGGGCTACCGGCCGCGACCGTTTCCTTACGCGGTGCTACGGAGAAAATCAGATATGAACGTGGAATCTTAAGCGATCGTAAACGGCAGGCGAGAGTGGACGCGATTCTCGGTACACGGTACGCCCGCGGCTCTCGATCTACAAATAGTAATATGCGTAGGTACACGCGCTGGAATTCCTATTACTTCACTTTACAACGCTATCAGGAAAAGTCCATTCTTTTCCCGAACATTACGCAATGCTCACTATAAAAGAGTGCTCCACTTCATTCCCTCTCTTTCTCCCGACCTTCTGTGTGGAAAAAAAGGAAACTTCTTTTACACACACATTTGCATGGAAAAAAATGCGATCTTTTCAATGTGAATTAGCTGAACTGAAATCCCGATGCGAGAATCTGCGATTCAGAGACGATTATTTTCATCGTGGAATTTTTTGCGGGTTATATTGATTCATGGCTGATCGTTGGACACGTGAGACGTGAAGATCGGGATGCGATAAATTATTCACGTCGTAAAGTAATTTTTACACTGATCAAGAGCATCCGCCAGTGCACCGAGTGCTCTCGAAATTTATCAGTTTCCACTGTGTTTCACCGTGTCGTCTTGGGAAATGGCTTCCGCCTGACCTTATCTCTGACACTAGGCGGATAAAAATGTCTCGAGACGTCCGAGGGATGAGGCTCGGGCTGTTAACCCCGGCGCTCCGATATCGGTGACGCTTCGCCCGCCTAGCAAAGAGAAAGTAGCTCTATAAAGCAGTTCCCATGACGTGCGGAGAGAGAGAGAGAGAGAGAGAGAGAGGGCCAAGAGCAACAAGAAAATTATCGACATCAAACTTTTAGAAAGAGTGCACCCTCACGCCATCCGATACGTCAATCACGAAGAAATTGCGCCAAGACCAAGATCATCTATTGGAGAAAGGCCACCGACTATTGCCTTGACGTTGGACCGTCAGCCTTTAAAAGAACAATACAACCATTTGTGACAGTCTCGAAATTTATAACACAAAGAGAACCGCACGGATAATTAACTCAAGGAACATCGTTTCCACGATTCCTTAAATTGTAACTACCATTGACAATACCAAAGCAGCAAGGACCAGCTCCGAACGAAGGAATCCACCGACGAAAGGAGAAGCACCCTGGGGGCTGGGATGCTCCTCGCGTATCCTGACACGTGCGCCTGAATCGGCAAGCGAGAGGGTGAGAATTGCGCGTATAGGCCGGAAATGATGAGCGAAACGCGTATCCGTCGTTTCTCCCTCGTTGCGGTCCACACGACCAATAGACCCTCCTCGGCTATCCGGCGCGGTAATATATACACCGCCGTCCGCACGCAACGCTACGTGCGGCTGTCACGCGTGCACGTACGTGCAGCGTGCGCCTACCAGCACGTAGACGACGACCAACCGACCTGGCCAATGCGCACCGGCCGGTGCGGAATGCAGTTATTATTCAACGTTTACGCTCGCCTGCTCGCGAACCAAGTTGCCCCGCCGGAGTCATTAATATGCGAGCAGGTATGTGAGAGAATTGTAGCGTATCCGCGCGAGCGTTGAGCGGTGCCGACACCGGTTAACTGATTTGTTAAAATAAAAAAAACGCGCGGCGAGCGGATTAAAGGCGAGAAAAATCCGAGGGCTGTGTGTTGTGAGAATTGCACTTGAATCGCACGGGATCTCGAAGATGAAAGATTTCGACGTACAATATTTCACATCGTTTCCCTCTTTAATGCTTTTTGTGGAAAACATTGCAAGCGCGAATGGAATCGTTTGAATGTAACGAAGCGTGTGAGACTTGGCACTTGATATTATAAGGGGAAATAATTTATAACAATCAGGAAAATTTTTACGTGATATTGCCGAATTATGCACGTAAGCAACAGTATATCATGCAAGATTTGCGCAATTTGCGTGATTTATGACACAGCGTGAGCATTGCGCGCATTTACATTGTAGTCGCTTTTAATGAAGAAATTTTTGAAAAAGTGGAAGCTGTACACAATCAGGGACGCACAGAAGTAGTCATTATTCAACTCCGTAACTGCTATGTCGCGGAGCATGTCGATGTCAGCCGGAACACAGTCATAAATGGAAAATTAACGAAGACAACCGATATTCCCGACATATCGTGATCGTAATGTACATGTACCGTTCTTGAATGCTCGAAGAATTTATTTCGCGCTTTAACGAGCCGAAGGGGAGGGCGTTTCAAACCGATCGCTTCGTTCTCCATGCTTCAGCCGCTCGGGTGGAAACCGGAATTGTATAACGAGCTTTATCCGCGAGAAAGTCTCTCGGCGAGACTTGGCACTTCTATTTACGCGCATAATCCCGGACGTGTGTAACGTAATTTCGTACCCATGAGAGCCGCATGTGCGTCGATCCCGTACGCTGATTATAAGTCACGATCCGCGATAACCGTGATTCTTCTTTCTCCCGATCAAAGAAATTGGGAGATACAGATGTGAGGCACGTGCGAGGCATATCTCCGATATATCGCTTTCAGAAATGGGGCACAAATGTGCTCCGTAATCGCGCCCGAATGTACGCGCTGCGGAAGGAAGCATCGCTGATGAAGAGTTCCGTTAATGTCCGCTGATGATTGAACAGGCATCGGGTGAACATTAACCCACGCCGCCACGTTATAGTCAGCTGCAACAACGAACCGCAATACCGCACATTCGGTGTTGAACCAGCCGCCCGTCTGGTTCCGATCCCACGTTAGCATTGAGCGCGATTAGAGTTGAGAATGCCGGAGTATTGTCCGCAAATGGAGATCGCAGACTTCCGATCGCGTTTGCCTCGCTACGTTACGCATTCATTATAAGCAGCGCAGTTGGATAATTCGGAAGATCGCGTCATTACTAGAAAATCATGCACGTTGGGCAAGAACGCGTAATCGAAACACTTTTTAGTGATTTTTCATTCCAGCATCATGCCTGGTGCCAGGAGACCATATTAAAATCATAAAAATTTCCTTTCAGGAAATCTAAAAGGATCAATAATCGCGTTATGTCGCTGTAAGTTTCTATCAATAATTACATTAATGGGATGATTATACAAGGTACATTCCTTTACACGTTTTGGTTAAATGCATGCTCATCAAAGGTGACTGGTTAACGCGTGACTATCAGCTGCTGATTGACCCGAGTGATACAGGTGGAACAGGGCGATTATACCCGCTCCAATTTTATCTCACACCCGCAACGCACGCTTGTCATGTCAGCGAGATTACACGGCGCCAGCAGCGATGGATTTCTCGTTTCCTCGAGATTAATCAGGCCGGCGAGCCCGAGCGAGTCGCGATGAAACGGTCAGAACGGCGAATTTCCTAAACGATTAAGTAATGAAAGTAATGAAAGCACGCGCTCCGAAAGCCTCCTTCCCGCTGGCATGCCAGAACGTTCTCGTTCCTACGACGTGACTATGAGTTGGTAATTAGCCACTGAATCACACTTACACTTTACGATCGCGTGTCGACGCCGCAACCGCCAGCTCGCAACGATCGCATGGTAAAAGCGCTCTCTGATCGTTCATCTTCCCTGTTTCTGACGTCTTTATGCTGCACATTAATGACACACTACCGTTCGGAGTGAAATCGGAATTTATATTAAAAGATGTATGTATGTGTGTAGCTTTCGTTTTTCTTATTAAACAACGAGCGTATCATGTGAATTCGTAACTGACTTTGTGTCAATTGTTACAAAATAATTTTAAATAAAAGCTAACGATTTCTCGAGCTTGCCAGAATGTTTTACGTTAATATATATAATAATTTGTAATATTTTGTGCAGCTCTTTGACATAGTACACTTTGGTTTAATATCCTTTCTTGTTACATAAAAGTTACATGTGTGTGTTGCTTGCACACAGAGAAGCAAGCTATCATATTGTTCAGAGCGAAACGGATATTACGTAGCACCATTAAAAACGACTGCACATACGGCTGTAAACATTGCCACCGAATATCTTCTACGCATTCGTGCGCCTACTGATTCCACTAATTAGTAATGAAGTAATCTTGGGGAAGTGCCTCGTACGAGCGAACGCAGATGGATCGGAAAGAACGTCACGTTCCTGTTATTCTCGTAGTCCCAGCTGAATGGATACTCGCTTCAATAGCCGCAAGGACGCTTCCGGATTCCAGGAGGAACCGGTTCGATTAGACTTTTAGATCTCAGACTCTTACATACTCGAATGGAACTATCCCGGCATCAAGAAATCGGACAGCACAGGAATTTCGTACGTGGTCACTTTCTCGAACTGAAAAAAATCGCAAATACGGGGTCCTCAAAGAGGGTACCTCAAATATGAAACCAACATTTAAAGTCGATCACAATTTTATAAAATCTGAGCCTCAGGTACATAAGATTATTGCATAACTTTGCCAAAATTGTTAGAATTCGTTATGCAAAATGGTGATGGCTTACATCATCGATTCAAATGATATTGATGAAGCAAAAAATATACGAATGAGTAATGCATACGCACGTACGTATTGCATACTTGCTCGTATTATTACATTTCACAACACGAACTCGGTTAGATCTGACCGCATATTGCATTAAAGAACCTCGTCTTGCATAATACGCCGTCTTTGTGATACAAGAATGAAAAATTTGTCATTTTTAAAATTATTATTGATAACATTGTTACATGACGCGGAATGACACTCGGCTGATGTAAGCACAGCAGTAAATTTCATGATAGGCCATTCTCGTCGAACAAATAGTAGGAACTTTTCTTTTGAGTTCAATGGTGGAAAAGTGACGCAACATCGATCGCAATGTACGTTACGCTCGCTTGACATGCATTCTCAAAGGACAATTATAAATAAAATAATTTTTTAAATACAAACAATTTTTGCTGCAACCGTGAGTTATTAATACCTATTATTGCGATATTGTAAAATATCTATTCTTGAATGAAATTGCAAAGCTCTTTCATCATCAGCTGCCGTTTAATTATTTTTCATTATTTTTCAAGGTACTTAATATTATAAAATTGATAAATTAGCATTATAAAAATTTAATTAAAAATATCATTTTATATGTGCGGCCTTTGCTGTCTTTCTCTTTAGTCGATTTTATTTTTCTCTTCAGTCAATTTTCACGATAAAAATATTTTCCGATTATAATAATCAATTACATTAATGATTTCAATTATATAAACCTTTGAAAAGACAATGTAGGCATCTTCCTTTTCTTTTAGCAGCATTTATCTGCACCAGCGCATGAGAATTAAGCCTGCAGATCGTGTAAAAAGATTAACTGCGACATTAATCTCGACGCTAAAGACGTCGGACAACAACCGGGCCGAGAGAATAACGACTGTCGGGTCAGGTACAAATCGTTGGTGGTTGCACTGGGAGAAACGTTTAATCCAGAAGAGAGCGAAACAAGGAGTCCCACGACAAAGCCGGCCGTAGCCCAACGTCTAATGCAATTATATGCATATATGTGGGTGACTGCGCGGCCAGTAGAACACGGAAATTACGACCTGGTCACCGATCTTGTGCCGCTGCTACACTGATGTCCATTCTTTTCAACTACACTTTCTACGTTGATTTCTATTTCTAACTCTTTCTCCTTTCGCAAAGCGTCACTGCCACCAGGTCAATTTGCACCCATATGCTATTTCATTCCGGATGACCGCAGAAAGAGAATAGTTAACTTAACGGATCTGCTGCAATAGTGAATCGTAAACGCGATTCGACTGATTCGATTGAAAGAAAAAACATCATGCAGGCAGATCGTTTCATCATCTCTTTCGAAATCCCTTTCGTATCTCGATAGAGCTCGTTAAAGGATAATTTAATTATTGGCGCTTCGGAGATGGGATATCTCCTCGTCGGCAAATTTAGCTGAAGCACTCAATGTAGGTTCATTTTAGTCGACGACATAGGTGGTCGTGTAACGATAGCGTTTCAATCGACGCTTTGATAGGTCGACTAAGTTCCTGCATCCCTATTTCGTCGCGAAAACGATAATGAAACAATGAGCAAAATGATAACAAGCATAGTTTCAATTTTTTGCTGCTCTGCAAACCTGAATTCATGTGCCAATTTCGCGTGTTGTGAGAATAGAATAAAGCTGAAGGGGAATATATGCGTATGTGACTTTTTTCATCGGTTTAATCCTGCGGCGTAATGAAATCAGTATATTTTTATCATCTTTAAGAACCGTGACAGGGTTCCCCTTAATATTCTTCTCCCCTCCTCTTCGCTCTCTGCAATACGCGCATCATCCTTAATTCTTATTAATGGCTCTCAACGGACAATAATGCTGTCCAAATATAATGAACGACGATAATCGATATGCAAATTCCTAATTCCTCGCTTTTATTATTTGAATGTGAAGAATATGAATGGAACGGGTCCGTATAGATATTGTTATAATTTCTGTTTATTTTTTCAAGTTAAGTTTTATAAAAATTTTGCGAGATAATCCTCTGCATAACCACTTTCTTGCAAACTGTTTTATTGCAGTCAACATTACGTTTACATTCGTATAATAAAAATAATAAAATAGCATAATTATATCATAATTGCCACTATTTTAATAATGTTTGATAATAGAATGATCTATTACTAGAAATTATGTTATAAAAAATTTATTAAAATCACATCACAATTTTTCAGGTATGTAAGTATGCGGAACTTTCGTTGCAATCTCAAATTGAAATCACTGTAATCACTGTGACGCGGGGACATCTCTCTTCTATCGTCATTACATCGTCCTTGTGCACTGTATTCTTCTTACTCGTGAGAAACCTCTAATTATCGAACCAATTTGCTTGCTGGCAGATGCGCCAATCCACAAGAGCGTACGCCACTACTACTCAACGTGATTCCGGCGCGAGCAATTAATCGATCGATATCGCCAATATCCTCCGACGTGTCGGCATTCGCGCGTCAGAGCGGTCGGAGGAAACGCTGGATCGAATCGATGGAGCAGCAACTAATGGACACATTCCGATCGTCGTAAAAATGCACAACGAAAGCTACCAGAATGCACTGTCTATCTAATGGCCGATATTCGCGTGCGAGCCGGCACGCTCGTACCGCGCGTTCACGACCGAGAGCGGTCGGCCGAACACGGAAATGATGGGTAGTTCTCTGTGCTGAAACGGCGATAGCCCACACTATCCCGCTCCACCTATTGCGTAAGACCACTTTCCTAGCTTAACAGCCGCTGCAGCGTAGTCTTGTGGCCGGAGAGGAGAGCGAGTGGAGGCGCGCGTCGCCGATCCGTCGTCCTCCGTGCTCTCGATTTTCCTTCCCACGTGACGAGGCGACTCCATCAACGGAGTTTCGATACGGCGATTCGGTTTCCCTCCCCGTGACGTGAGAAACTTCCCACGATTAAAGCATTTTCGTATCGAGGATTTTCCTTTCTCCCCCCCGAAACTGTCCGTTTCCAAAACACGCGCCGTTGCAGCAGCGATTTATTGTACAAAGCGTAGCGCGATTGTTTTACCTATCGCAATAATAGCGGTGCGTTACTCTTCTTCGATTGGCATGGAGAACTTTGCATATTACTTCGCACATTACGTCAGCTTTGAAAATCGTCGTAACACTTTTGAAAATCGTCGGGTTACCGTTGAGGCTCGCCGAGGTTTGCGGGTTAATTTTCAGCGTCGAGTGCTACCTCGCAACTTCGTCAGAGGCTTATGCCTGCAGGAAGACGTGGCGACGATGATGATATCTACGATACGTGACTAGAGGTGTAACAATGCAGCGCGCGGTAAAGCCGAGCTGTAACGTCTCTACTTAAAACTTAGACGCAGCTTACAGAGCACCGTCTCTCAGTACGTCAAAGCGTGCGAACGATCGTTGTCGGTTGAAGTGAAATTGAATTAGCACTTAAACTTTAGGTGTCCTTAAATCGAAGACACGCAGCGAACTTAGACGGATCGAAGAAAGACGTGGCTTCTCTCGTAGCTCTGCTGCTCGCGAAAAATGTATAATTGTGCACTTTTTAATATATATTACGATACAAATTTTAAATGAGTGGACGCGATCTTCAGTATTAGTAGTGATTGGAGATATCTAATCTTCACGGTATTTGTTCAGAATGTGTGTACGATAGCTTTAAATGTAACGTACATGTAGCTTAAGCAGAATAAAACGCTACTGCAGCACGAAATACGAAACGCGAAAAGCGGCCGGGATAAACTCGCTAGAATTAAAGCAATCAAAGTTTCAACCAAGTCTTAAATCAATTAAAGTTAGTACGTTAAAGTGTACTACGTCGCGCACTGGAGCTGCACTGCGGTTAACCGTTTCGTTACATTGTTCCATTACACGCATTTATATACACAGAAATTGGCATAAACTGTGCGAGTAATATTGTTCGAATGCACTCTCACGCGTTGCAACACTAAATAAACGATATCTGGTGCGAATAAAATGTCGAAAAATTGTGGAACAACAATCCAACATCGAATTTGACAATCTCGTATTTCGGGCAGCGATATGTTTTACGAAATAGGAATTTTGGGAACAATATGCTTCATAAAATATCGCGGATTTGGGATATAACGGATATAAATCGTGTAATTATTTTCGCCAAACAACGTAACAGTCTTCCAATCTGTCTTCCAATTACGTGAGATGATTTAAATAACATATGTTGATTGCCTACCTACAAATTTCAGTCGTAATTATATAATCATAATAGCTTATCGATGCATTAAGCGGCGCAGATTTACTTGACCTCAATGATTCGCAGTAAATAGCATAATTAAAAATATATACTGTTGTACGTGGCTCTCTTCTTATTTCATCTCTCATTGCGAAAGCATTTTACAAATTAGTTCATTACTGGAGCGACTGCTGCAAAATGTACAACCGTGCGTGTACAGTATACACGGCGAGCAAATGGATCAGCCTAATGTTGCGTACAGCGAGCTCCGGAAGTGCAACGCGCATGAATTTAAATCTAATTTGGAAACCTAAAGTGGAAATTGGGTTAATCTTAATCCCCGACGTGAGCTTGTAATTCGATTCAATTAACGAATCAATCGCCAATCATCAGGTAGACTTACACTGAATCCATTTAGCCAACTCAACGTGAACTCAACAGTTCATACATTGCTGTCGCGCGTGACAGTTCGCAACCGTTAACTTTTGGCGACCACCTTCGCGAAGAGCCCTTAAGCTAGGGATCTAGTAGGGATTGAGATGAAGGATACATCTACGAAAAGGGATGCAAAATCTATATTCTATTCGTTCCCCTTGAAATTGAGGAACCGAATGCGAGAATCAGGCTCATCCGACTGATGATGTGTGCAACTGCAACCCGCAGCATCCGCAGACGCAAATCCGACGCAACAGTGATACGAACTGATCCGGCGACTTAGCGTCCACTAACCGAGCGATCCGGATTGGCGTGCACGTGCAATCGTTACCGCATTGCGCGTCATCGACGGGCAATCTCGTTTTCAGTCGGCGATTGCATCTGTTACTTGCTGGCCGTCATCACGTCACATTACATAGGAAGAAATTTTCCCATGGATCTCGCGCGGCATGAATTTTGCGCGCGCACTGTTTCATGAATAAAATTTCTCCAGTTTCACATCCTTGTGTTACGTAAAAATTGGAGCAAAAGCGTCGCGCCGCCACGCGAGCGTCGAGATCGCGGCGTCGTTTTGCAAATTCGATGCCGCGGAGGCTTCACAACGCGCTGCTCACGTGAGTCGTCACCCTAGGCGAGAGGTATTCTTCACGAAAATTGAGCTGGCAGGGATATTGAGATGGAATACGTAAGCCTGCGCAGGGCGAACGCATCGCACAAGATATTGCAACTCTCGATTTGAATAAATAAATATATAATATAAATACGGACGTGCGTGCATGCAGCGCTTAAAGACAATAATGTACGTCGTAATGATATATATCTTACGGAAAATACTCAGCTGAAGGTATTCGAATGAAGGAGAAAAATAACAAAAAGCAAAGAAAGTTGTAAGTTTGCCCGCATATAGAGTTCGCACTTATATTCCTTAGGATTAAACGTGTAAAAGCTTTATTGTTTGATTGAAAATGTTGATTCAAGATAAACAGTAAAGCGACAATGGCGGGATAAAATAAAATTGGAAACAAAGAGATAAAAGATGAATCAAAGAAAAAAGATTAAAGAATATTACTATGGATTTGTCTTTAAGATCCAGTGTCGCGTGGAGAAAGGAACAACGTTGCCTTCAGACAAATCGCGCCAATGTTACTGTCATTTTCTCAAGTAAGTAGTTTGATATTAAAACGCAACGTGCAGCAAGTTTTATTTCTTCAAGCGGTATATCCACAGTCGTTCATTATATAACGAATAATTATGGTTTCAGCAATCTACGATCTCGATAAGTCACAGCCGCTAAATGATCCTTGATTTGTCCGCTCGTTTTGAATGCGCGCACGCTTTCATGCACGCTGCGGCAATCGAAAACTATTTAAATAAATAAATTTTATCGAGATGAAGTAATTCCAATACCGGGGTAATTCTATACCGCGCGTTCCCATTCAAATGGAGTAAATCGTGGCACCCCCATTCCGATTCGATTCACGGGTATATCGGATCTGCCGATCGCCGGGAAAGTCGCTTTATCACTGAAACGTATTCCTGAATATCGACCACATCGGAGCGAGCCAATCGATACTCTATCAATCCGTGAAAACACTCAATAATTCAGAATGGGCGCGGAACTGAGTTCTAACGCGATTCCAACGGCAAAAGCGTAAAAATCTAGATCAGGCATGATTACCAAGTCAAGCCGCAGAAATATCGCATTCGAGTGAGACAATGGATTAATAATTGCATCGTAATAATCAACAGAATTACGAGCTAAAGCGATAGGGTCCGCTGATTGCGAATAATCGCGCGATAATTATGGATCCGTTCCTGCTCGATCGTTACGAAGAAAGCATCGAGAGCTCGTAGTCGTCCTGTGAAAGAAAGAGGTGACAAGAATTCCGCTGCATTCTCGCGTAATTAAATAATTGCCCGATTAATTGACTAATGAGACGATTAATACCAGCTGCATTCGCAAATTTGCTCGGCGAATCAGCTCGTTCGAGGGTGAGGCCGAAAAGAGCTAACTGCATGTTGTTACGCATCGAATTTATATATTCGAAACCGGTCAGGGCTGCCGAGCGAGAAAAGATACACAGGCGGCCGACTTTCGCGATAAATCGGCATTTTTCGCGGGCGTGAAATAATATAATGGCTTTCACTTCGCAAGCTGGAAAAGTCACAACTTGCATGACGAGCGGAGCATCACGCTAAACCTGGGATTACTTAATTGCTTGTAATTAGGGGCGTTACATTCCAACGCGTTGCACTTGAATACCTGTGAAATATTCGCTGCTCATCACGACTGTTACGTGTATTCCGAGCTATGAAAAGTTCGTGCTAAAAAAGGAAAGTATGCAGGAAGCACATGTTAAGCGCACACGGTATGTGCGATAATGTTCGAAGAAATCTTATTTTTATGTATTACCACACGTGCCCCTCAATTACATTCAAGCGTAAACATGCTTACGTTACAATGAATAGCGTACTTACGTTATGCACGTCATATTGCACGTGCAATTTCGTGTTTCGCATTCTTATAGTTATCTAACTTTTGGATTGCGCATTTTCACACTTTTGTAGAATATATAATACGATTATATATGTACTTTGCCGCAATCAGAGATATTTTTATGTGTACTGTAATGATGATTAAAATCCATTAAAATAGACATTTAAAATTAGTTTTGCACACTTTTCGAGATAATTGTTGCAAGGCAATTCCGAAATAATCGAAATTGTGGGATCATCAAACATCACTTTAGGCAAACGCCGATTATAATACAAATTGTTCACGATGACAGACAACCCTTCAGGCCATCTTTCGATCTTGTATCCAGCTTCCAGTATAATTCACCATAGCAGCTGGAATTAGTAGGTTGAAGTAATAAGTAACGAGCGACGGCGGCGGCGGCGGCGGCAGGCAATCTATTTAGAAAAGAATTCAGGTCTCTTAAGGCCATTCAACGACCCGTAATTCCAACTCTTTAGAACGTTTCAGCATTTCAGCGCCAAACGTGAAACTCCTTTTCGATGCGAGAGCCTCGTTTCTAACGTAACGAGCGGGCCATAATCAGGACCGTGCTTCACCATTCTTGGATCTTTCTCCCTTTTTTCAGGACGGGACAAGCATTTCCCTCGATAATCGCCCGTGGCCGAATGTGAACCTCGGAGTTATCCAAGCACAAATCATAATTTTCATGAATTCATGAATAGTAAATTCTCTTGGTTATATTCAAACATTATAAATTTACAAAAACCTTTAAATAAATATAAAGAATTGAAATTTTCTCTTCTATACACATATACTGTTGAAATAAGCGCATTGCAAGATACGACGTATCTGATCAACCGAGGATCCGCTCGTGACCCCGAGGGGTCAAGACGTCGTTTTCGCCAATCGTGACTTTCTATCAAATCACCTCCTCACGTTTTCTCAGCATTAAAGAAGTCGCGACAAAATAATAACTCCTTAAAGTTCAAAGTGCATTGCCCAGCGGCCGTCGTCCTGTTAACGAGAATATACCAATATGCATAGAATATAATCAATTATCTTATTGCAAGAAGAGAATCACAGAGATCTCTTGATCCATCGAACCATCTTGAATCGTACTCTTCGGAACATATTTCTTCATCGCAATTACGATACATGGAGCAATATGTTTTGCTGATTAATTCTCTCAAACGCTATGGACCATCACGAAGCTTTCTCAGACTTCACCAACGGGAACTTGCACGCACCTAAAGTTCTATTCTCAACTCATCCCGCGGTTGCAGGGGGATGACAAAGTTGTCATCATTAAAGAGTCGGCCCATTAATCGAAGCAATGATCATCCACACTGCCGCCGCTGCTCTTTGCGCTGCACCTGCGCCGTCTACCGTAACTGGCAAGACTACGCGCTCGCGTTGTTGGGGCACCGTTTGCTGTGCACCGCTCGTGCACCACGCCTGCAAGAAAGAGAGTTAGATATATCGTAGGTGACCAGGTAACCCGGGTGGTGCTCGGTTGCACTTGGTGTGGCCCGTCGCGTGGAAGTCGAGCGTGTAGGCCACACGTCGCTGGTGGGGCCGGAGGAGTAGGAGCCGCAGCCGTGTTAGACGTGGACATTAGCCACCACGAATGCAACCCACAACACGGCAAACCTCTGTCTACCTCTGTTGCCGTTGCAGGGGGGGACCCCCCTGTGCCCCCGTGATCGGGCGGTGGGACCTCGCTGCTACCGCGGACTACGGCGACGGCCGCGCGGATTATGGTTTTTCTGGGGGGAGGGTGGTGGAGCGCCTTGCTTGCTTTCGAAAGGATGGTGATTGTGGAGCGTGTCCAGAGTAGAGTTAGGCGTATATAAGGCCCGCCGGCCCGGCCCAAGTCAGTCATTCACCGGACTACCAGCCCAATACACACACCAAACATGAAGGCCTTTGTGAGTATTCCATAACGGGGTTGGTGAGGTGTCCGCGAACGGTGTTTAACTCCGTGCCGTCCCTCCGGTACCTTTCGGCTTTGCTGTCGCGCCCTATGTACTCGGACTTTATTAGATCTCGTTGCTTGCAAATACAGATCCTTGCTCGTGATTCTCTCTGTTGCTCAGAGTATTAGCGGAACACTCGTTTATTCCAAATTCACACGTGTCTGATATTATTGCCGTCGCGTAATCTCTTGAGTACGGATACCTGCTTTTATTCGCCGCGATAGTTGTGTTAATCTCAAAGCACCTTATAAACGATTTTAATACTTCTTCGAGTCCTTAATGATATTATCTTTAACAATATTACTCGTAAATGTTCCACCCTTCTTGTAGCCGCTGCGCGAAATTTTATCTCGCAAACGTTCTGACGCTTCTTGACTGAAACCAAACAAGAAATAGAATTAATGCGGAATAGTATTTAAAGATATTCGTAGGAGCAGAGAGTAAACGAGAAACGTTTAAATGCACAAAATTCGCAAGCTCGAAAGCTTTCGTTTATGACGATAACACGTGTCTATTAGCGGCTCGATTGTACCGTTGCATTTCCTCGCTTCTCGCCGCGACACAACCGCGACGATGATTCAATGTCACGGTTGGGATATTCTCGCCAACGTTTTTCCCCCGATGGCCACAGACAAACAGACAGACGCACAAACAGACGAACCGACGACTTTCATTCATAAAGCAAAGAAATCTTACCGCATCGCTCTCGGCAGAAACCGGTTGCAGCAGTATCATCATCGTTATTGAGTGAGCGGACTAACTCGCGACCGGTTCTATTCTCGACGGTATCATCATTCACAGATCCCTCGCGAGCACGATCGACTGCACGCACTTTCTCTCTTTCTCTCACTTTTTCTCTCATTACGTAGTTCTCCGTCGTTTTTACGCTCGCGAAATTGCCCGCTGGACAATCATGTTTCGCCTTGCTCGAAACATGGATTGATTGGACGATTGATTTCGCATTTATTCGCGACCTTCCGGTGTTAAAAATTATGATAATACTCGATAATATTCTCGATAACGATGTCTCCGTTGTTGCGACAGCGCGTGCACGTCGCAACGTCCTCGGAAATGTCGCGTGGTCGACGGAAATAGCGAGCGAGCACCCTGCGCACGATCGCACGAGCGATTTTGAAATCGGCACCGATCGATCCTTTTCCGATCGCGAGGTCGCGGGAACGCTCGGTCGGCCACGTCACACGAGCGAGATAGCTGCTTCGATCGTTCATTCGTTCGTTCGTCCGTTCATTCCGTGGATGTGAAAGTTTCGCCAAGTTGTTAGATATGCATAATTCCAGGCCGCGGTGCCATTTAAGTTTGCAACGGTCTCAAACCGGGCATGACACACGCGCCGATCTAATAACCGCTTGCACGCGATCGCGAAATATCGGGTACGCATGCGGCGCCGATATATCTAATCAACCGATTGCGGTGCACGGCGCGGGTCTACGTCCGCACGCTGAAGCACACTTCCTCTTTCTAAACGCCACTTCCTGCATTACGAGTCGCAAGCGTTACACGGCTTTAAACAGTATCTTGCGAGATGTGACGTAACTCGCCGATCAGTTCGATGCGTATCTAAATCTCGTGCCTCTTGGGAAACGTCTTGGAATTCTCGAAAAAAATCGCGACATTGCTGGGTTTCCTAATTAATATTGAAAAATCGATCTCACCGTGTCGAACCGAATCCGGCCTCAGAAACTCGCGCGGACTCGCGCAACAGTTACCGATTAATTATGAATCTCGTGCAATATCCCGCGTTGCAACGCTCGGCGGTACGCGTTAACTCGTTCGCGCGCGGATTTTATGCAATCGCGACCACTTTTTCTGCGGTTCGACGATACGCGTTGCGCGTTCGCCGCGGCCTATTAGCGGGTTTTCTTTCCCTAATACGGTCATTAGGCGTGGTGACCAGGATAATCGACGCGAATGAAAGGGAAGGGGTTAGAGGGGACGTGGCGCTATCAAGTTGATTACGAAACGTTACGGGGAATAGTTACGGATACCTCATCTCGTGGATTCCTCCGTCGACTTCGCTTTCTCATCGCGCTTTCATCGCATAATCGCGCTACGGACACGCGAAGCCAATAGTTGCGATGAAATTTCGAGATCATCCCCAGTATCTAGAAACCTGTACCGCCGTTGTTTCCGTCGTTTTGGAGTCCGCGATTGCAGGTCGACGTTCGCGGAAATCGAAAGTGAAAGCCGTGGTTATGTGGCTCGCAGACCCCGTAGTAGTCCCGGGGCCCGTAATCGGCGTCGAGCCAATGGAAATCTAGATCCGTAACGATGATAGAGAGACCGCCTCTTACGACGTGGCGACGCTTCCGTAAACCAAGCCACGAGTTCGTATAACTCGTTGTCTTGCACCGGATTACCGTCGTGCCGCGGGACCGTTCGCCGATTATCCGATATGGCTGACTGTTCGGGTCTCTCTTTCAGATTGTGTTCGCCTGCTTAGCGGTGGCGACGGCTCGCGCCGGTATCGCCGGTGGATATGGTGGTGGCTATGGTGGTGGCTATGGTGGCTATGGCCACGGTCTTGCCATCACCGGAAGTGGAATCAGATCTGGACACGGTCTGAGCGGTGGTCTTGCCGCTGGTGCTGGAACCGCCGCCTCCCTCCAGGGAGGTGCCTCCAGCTTGGGATCTGGTGGTCTTGGTGCCAGCTATGCTGCTGGTGCGGCGGCGGCGGCTGGCTCTGCTGGTGTTCAGCAGATCGTCTCTGGTGGTGCGTAGCCATCTCTGAGATTGAACTCTTGCTCGCTGGTACATACTCATACTCAATGATCGCTCGCTCTTGCTGCAGGAGTCCTTGGTGGCAGGTCTGACATCGGACCCGCTGAGGGACCCAAGGCCAACGTTGGACCCCAGACCGGACCATCTGATCTCGTAGGACCCCAGGAGGGCGCCAAGTCCGTTGGTGGACCTCGTACTGGACCCGCTAGCCTTGTTGGACCCGCTGCTGGCCCATCCACCCTTGTTGGACCGTCTCAGGGAACCGCCACCCTTGTTGGACCTTCCCAGGCTACCGCTAACCTGGTTGGACCCAGCTACGGAGGTGTTGCCTTCTTTGCCGGAGCTGGTGGCATCAACGGTGATGATGGTACCTCTGGTGCTGCTGCTAACGCTGCGCCCGGTGCTGGTCTTGGAGGTAGTAAATTTCCGAATTGGTTAAACAAATTATACACACATCCTATAGCTGATACATAAGTCAAATATATTCGAGTCATACATACTAATAATATCTTTCTTCAAAAGGTCTTGGACTCGGTGGCGCTGGAATCGCTGTCATCGGTGGTGGCGGTGGAATCAATGGTGGACTCGGTGGTGGTGATGCCGGAGTTGCTGTGATCAACGGACCATCTGGCGCCATCCACGCCGGACTCGGCACTCACGGAGCCGTCATCCCCGCCATTGGCAAGTGGTAGACGTTTTAAGACCCCAGCGATCTCGGCTCGGCGACGGCGGCAAACCCACCACAGTCACTTACCGGTCTCGAACGATCCTCAAACGCGCTCAACGTCTTCTTCCCAAAGTTTCGTCCAGTCTTGGAACATGATCGGTGCGCGTTCAGCGCTAGTGATATGATCGGTAAACGCTCGGAACACACACACACGCATGTCGGATGAGATCGTCAGGGACGACACCGAGATCCGAGCGTCCGTGACCCGCGGCTCCGTATCGTTTCCACCCCGTTCACGGCTCGTCACAACCGGGCCACAAATTTAGTCAATTTCCGTTCATCGAGATCAACAATAAGGGAAAATCGAGTCGGACCGCGATTAACCGGTCTTGGTCGATGCGAACATCCGCTCCTCGACGAGCCTCCGCCCGGAAATCGGCGAACGTCGCCGGACATCGGCACCGTACATCCACCGCACAATCCGAGCCGCAACCGCGTGCATCAAAATAGGCCACCCGTGCACACGCGCATCACGCTCCACCGTCATGGACCTAGCAAGTGGACGAGCTTTGGCACTTCGTCGTCGGACCAACCGGATCTGTTCTGTTTTCTGAACACCTACCGTTGCTCCGGGCGATTCCTTCTTCTCTTACGTCTTCCACCATCCGTAAGGCCGCCGCTCTTCACGCATATATACTATTCTCTCTTTTTCCACGGGTTGGACGTGTCACAAGCGCGTCTCCTCCCGCATGTTGTTATACTTACCGCCGCACCCCAAGCATACATATTATTATTACATACTCGTCCATATGCGCATATATGTTCTTCTTATATATATATGTATACATACTATTATCTATTACTTCCGCGCATATATATATATATGAACACATTGCCACACGCGCGCACACATACACATACACTATATATCGCTATATGTGTACTCGTATATATACACACAATTACACATATATTATATAATCGTGTTATATGTTAGTGAAAAGGAGAGACCGGTAGATTATGGTAGGTCAGCCTTTCTCGTGAGTGAATCAATGTAAATAGATGGCGCGCCGCCGCCGGCCCCCGACCCCGCCCGCCCTCGTCATACCCTTTCTTTGCGATCACGACTAGCACCCCACCACCACCATAGATAGATACCACATATTTATAGCGTTTATACATTTATACAATACTTTATATAAAATAAAGCATCAGTATTTAAAACTCATTTTTTTTGTTTCTTCTCGAGTGCATTCTTTGCCATGCACTTTCTATCTGATCATATACCTCCCTCTGTCTCTCTCGCTCTCTCTTTCTGTCATTCCAGTTCGCTTGCTTTCAATTCTCAAAGTAATAATTTTATTTATTTAAAATCAATTTTAATTAGAATAAAAACTCTCTTTCTCTCTCGAATCTTAACTCAAATTTAAGTTCGGATTCTAGTTTAAAAAATAATTTTAGTTTTTAATAAGTTTTAATAATACTTGCAAATAATTCCGTGATTTTTTATATCTAGAAGCAGTTATTTTAAGAATCCTTAGGCATCAATAATAACTTTAGTTTCTGCAAAAAGAAATTCAAAATTAATAATTAGTATATTTCATATTGTAAATGTTAATAATATTCATCAATAGTCTTAAATATGCATACCATGTCTACCTATTTCTGTAGTTAATGTGCACTCTTCGTAAATGATATATTATAAAAGGACAAACTCTAACTTTTGTGAAAGGTAATAAAATTTTACTACATTCTAATTGTAAGTATCGAATTGTTATTTAGTAAAAACAAAAATCTGTATATATATTTTATAACTGAATTACAATTAATGAAAAAATTCAAATAATAATAATTTTTTAAATTAATGTTGCATGTTGTTATTTTGCGCTAAAATATAATGTAAAAGTCTTATAATTACGATTCCTGATTATTGTAATCACTAATTGCTGTAATTATTGATGTTGTTACTTATTTATATATTAGTAAATTAAGTTTTATTTTTTTAGATTACTGTGGCATTATATACTTCATATGAAATATCACATTAAGATTTATCTGTGTAAAGTGAGTAAGATAAAGATCATAATTAATGGTACCCATCGTTATCGGATATAATAAGAAAAATAGCTAATAATGATTTTACTCTATTATGTTACAGACTTTAGTTGTTTTGATTTATAACTTGCAAATTTATTTGTTAAAGTGCCTCTTTGAAATATAAGTAATTTAATACATATTTAAACAAAAAAATAATATTTTATTATAATAATAAAATCCAGTATATATGTTTTTAGTCAATTTATCTTGCATTAATAAACTTTTTATTCTGATAAGTGATACAAATGACATATAAGTCTTTAGGCATTACTATCCAATACACTATTAAAAGCAAGATGCGTTTGATATATTCATCATTAAAGTTACTTGTTACGTTCACTTTAAGTGAACCTGACTCGGTAAAGTAGGAACAATGAAAGGATCAGGAACCTTCCTTTAATGAAACATTAAACTGCAAATGGACCGCCTGTTGCGTTAAGCTGCTTTAATAAAGAAATTTGTTTTGCAGATGTCAGATAAAAGTAAATATAAATCATCTCAGATTTTTATCATGAAATTTAATTTCTGCTCTTAATAAATGATAGCAGCAGAAACAAGTATCGGCTTTTTTTATATACTGTTAAATTAAATTAAATTAAATTAAATTAAAATATTTTTTCAGTTTTAATCTACATTTGAATTTAGTTTTATTTGTGTACTGTTCCTCTTTTTTAAATGTATATAGGTATATTAATGTCAGAATCGAATTTAATATTATTTAATTATATTTTATTCGTAGTTGGCCAATTTCGTGATATCAAAGCTTTTATAGAAAATTTTATCTGTCATACTAATGGTACTTTTTTTATGTTTTTCAAATAAGCTAATTTTTAATAGATTAGTTTTTTATATTCTTCGCTATTATTATCGTTTTACACGAGAAAGAAAGAAACATATTCGTTCGTTGAATTATAAAATTGTACACAGTTAAATATAATTACAGATTAATATAAACTGATTTAATCCAAAAAATTGCTACTGAACAGTAGTGGAAATTTACTTTGATATAAACGGGCGCTAACAATGCTAATTAACTCGGAGTTAATCACAAAGGAATCGAACCGTACCAGCTATCTCTACTGGAAGCGAATAATTCTCGTTTAAGCACAGAACGCAATTCTTCTTGCAAAGCGAATATAATAATTGCGAAACGGGTAATCGAATAACGATTGTTCTTGCACGTAAGAGGATCTCCGCTTTTTATCGTGTACAAGTATTGTGAACCAAATTGAGCATCCTGTCGCGCTTTGCATATCAAGAAACAAAGTGACTGCGCTTTGTCGGATTTACCGCAAATTCTCCGTTGAGTGTCTATAAAAAGGTTGTAAATCTTTCCCAAATACGCTGAGCACGGTGGACGACCACTTTTACGTTTCCCTGTAGCGGATCGCGCAAATAAAATAAAGAGCCGTGGATGCGTGCTAAGCCCCGGAATCGAATGAAGCTTCTCCGACGATGGGAGTACTGACTGGTGATGTGGCAGGGAACATAAAATGCGGATGCGTCAGGACGCCCATGTCCCTTTTTTACCCCGACCTTCTACTCCGCTCTTTCCCACTTTTCCGCGAGACAGAAATAGCACGTTCCGGATCCTTCCGCGGTTGGCATCCGAAACAAGTCATATTTTCCTCAAGTAGTAGGATTCAGTCCCGCAAGTATACATTCGATATAAAATTCGAATAAAATCCAGCAATAAAATGCCGATTATTTTAAATGGTATATATGAAAATTTCAATTTTCCGCAACTCCGTCCAACGAACAGTGGCCTAATTTGTTGCTGTGACAGATAAAAAGAAATAAGATTAATAACAAATTTTAACTGTGAATATAATTTTCAACTGTTTATATTTTTATTTATTTTAGCTTTTGGTAAATCTGCAATAATGAATTTATAGTGACGTTTTCTGAAAAGAGATCGCGCTGTGTAAATCATACTTTTATGTTTTCATATCATACTTTTAGCACAAAATATTTTCTTGCTTCACGGAGCACCATTTTTCTTAAAAATTTATCATTGTCTTTTCGCGGCAATTTGGATGTAGCGCCTGTGAGCGTAAAATTCTGAATTATTAATGGTATCATTCAACAATTCCGACAAAGAAACAAAACTATGGAGAAATGAACGATACTGATATAAAGAGATAAATCAACAAGAGAAATAAAAATACTGATATCATCGCGAATTACGAATAACGAATTTTGTTAAAAAACGGAGAATATTGCTTTTATTAAGGTAGGTATAAAACAGAGAAAAGATTTGAATATCCGTATGCAAAACAGCGATCTGAGGTAGTCATGAAATAAGATGTCAGCGCAACCCACACAGATCATCCTCACTATAATTTTCTACGCTTGCATGGAAACACGCTTGCATGGAGAAGAAGGGAAATATGAGCAATATTGTTGCAGAAAGTCACAAGTTGTGTCATAGAAAACATGCCTTTCGTAACGACCGCCAGAGAATAATTAGTAGAGATGGCAGCCTATCTCATTGTCAGACTGCCGGATACGGAGAGGCGCGGTCCTTTCACTCTCGGGGGTGTGCGATTACTGCACGCGTCTCCCAGAAGAATTTATTTATGAAGTGTCATACTTCATTTTTACGGTCAAGGTTACCATGTTCTTTAAAGACCTTATATGATACTTTATATGATTTACGAATGTGTATTATTAACAAAATATAATAGAAATTAATAGAATTGTGGGACATCGCAATTTTTTTAAAAACGTAATGCAATTTTGAAAGAATTATTGTGTTCTCTGAGAGTCTAGAGTATCTAGATATTTTAGATACTCTAGGCTATTTCAAATAAAATTATGAGATTTTCGAAATTACTATTATAAACTGTAACGATTTTTAAAAAATTGAGCTTTAGTCATATTTTATGGTTTCCATGATTTCACACAAAGAGTCCGAGAAGGTTGCATGATCCCATAAACATCGCGATGCAATGCATTCGTACTGCGCCACAGACAATGATTGCAAATGTCAGTCTCACCATTAGCATTGATCACGCTCAATCGCGGCGGGGCAACCGTACCACCTTCAATCGCTTCACGTAGGTACGAATTTTCAGAACGTGATGCCGCGGATAAAGTCGTACGACGACGCAACACTTTGTGAAACATTTGCAGACGTGCTTTAGGCACAACTAAAGCATAAAAGATCATACTTAAAGGTTGAATTTCCTATTTCTTCTACGCGCATTCACTCTCTGTTCTTTACTTAGTCTAACAATCAAAACGTCTGTTTAGCTTATCAAAGCGTGTATCTTCCCGTACGACCTTTGAAGATACACTCTTTGCACGATTTTAAACTCGCGTCAAGTCGATTACTTCAAGATGAAGAGATTTGATCTTGACATGATCATTAACTTGACGATCTAAATTCAGAGGTATGAAGACACGATATGAGAATAGCTGCAATTGTCCTGTAAAAATTAATGCATTGTAAAATACATTTATAAAATTGTTGTGTGTAAAATTGTAAAATACATTTATAAAATAGTTTGACAAACTTTAACTTTTGGCGTTATTACTTTGTTATATAACATTACAAACGTATCTCACATGGAACAATACTATTGAAAAATATATTTGGAGAAAAAAAACCATTTACCGTTGTAAAATAAAACATTGTAAAATTGAATAAAAAATTTTTTAATGTTTCTCTGTGTGCATGATAAAAATTCTCACGGTATCTCGTAATTGTTACCAATAAACGTGATATTCACGTGGAATCAGAGCATTTGAGATCGCGTCTTTCATCGGATTCGTTAAAGGTCGAATGTGCGCGGGATGTCGGCCAGCTTCACCGGTTCTGTATCGCATTGAAACGCGCATTAATCCCTGAGAACGCGGTTCTTTCCCAGCCAACGCGCTCTGCGGACACCCGCGCCAACTCACCTTGCACATCGCATAAATTGCAACCTAGAACTTCGTCATACTGCAAACCATCCGCGCCGTATTTATGACCGCGCGTCCATCGCGCTGCAAACGCTTGTAAAACGATTATTCCAGTAAGATAACGTGATAACGCGCATTCATAAAAAAATAGTTGAACAGTTAATCTCTGTCGGGTTACGGAGCTCGAGAAGAACTGCCATGAGATTATAAAAGAAACGTTTAGGTAAGGCATTCTCGCGGCGACTTCATAAAAACTTCAAGCTACTTCAATCTACGCTGAGTTTAACGATCAAACTTTCTTCATCGTTACGCACGCAAAACGTACCAAAATTATACGTTGCATAAAATTCTATTCGCAAACTGTACATGGGGAAACGAGGCGTGATGTACGATGAGCGGGAATTGTACTTAACGATTGCAAGATCGCGACCTATGGCCTCATAAATATGTACGCATTCTCATAATGAGGGCGGTTTACAGATGAGCGTGTGTAATCGAATGTACTTGCCCGTTGTCCGTAGTACTCCGCATAATTACGTGTATATCATTGCTGAATATTTAGGATGATTATGTATGCATGACGACATATGTGTGTGGACGATTAATCTTCTACATTAAGTAAGATACAATTAGACGTATCTGCCTTTATCTATAAGTAAGTAGCTGCAACACTTTATGTTAAAATCCATACATGACTGTATTTCTATTCTAAATCCATCACGAAAAGCATATTAAGGAGTTTCCAGAGCACCCTGTGTTACAATCGGTAATCTTTGGGTTAAGGCACGGTTGCCCTTCTCCTGAATGACTCAACCGACCGATTGACCTATTCTGCTACGTGGTCACGCAATTGGAATCTGAAATCCTAGTAGCGGATTCTTCAGAGGAGTTTATTACTTTGCATTTGATGAAAATTACTCGTTTTCCTCGGCTGGGACTAATTTGTGTTGCAGAAGATGTGATGTAAGGCCTATCTTTGTTCTTTACCGTTGCAATTATGCAACACGCGAATCCTACGGAACCAGAATAAATGTAACACACGTTATTATTATTATATCGTTTTAATATGTGCTTTTAATTAAGTAATATAATCATATAATAATTATTGATTAATATATTTTTTAAATTAATTAAAAATAAATATATTTTTGATTATTAAAGAAATTATTAGAGAAATCTAAGAAAAAATGCGTTTTTTAAATTGTTTGCATGTTTCTTTCCAAATGCAGACGACGATTTTTAAAAAATTATTTTCCTGAACCGTAGAACGAGGCGGAAGCTTGAAGCAATCTGTTTACTAAAATTGATGTATGATACCCGATATCTTCTGAAAACTAACTTTCATCGCCATTTACCTTCCATATAGAGATAGAAATCGGTAGACGGTGAACTTTGCGGCGGAGAGAATCTTCATTTTTCGCGGGCCTGGCGCCGGGTGAACTCATTTTAAGTTTTTCCCAGGGTTTCTCGTCTGTAGAAGTCATTCAGCGGATCGGCAATACCAAGGGTGGGTGTGTCAAACGCCAATCTTGCACAATCTTGTGGGATTCCATAGCAGAGGAGCATGATTTGAAAGGATATGCCGAGTCACACGTGACGATCACATGTACGCTATTAACAATTGCGATTGTAACAAAATATAAATGAGAGAAAACGTGGAATATCTATCTTTAGACCTGTTATTCAGCTTTGTACTTCTTTGCAAAAATCTTTTAGAAGAATTCACACAATTTTAGCAAAGGAGAAAGCGTAAATAGAAAATGAAATAAATAAAATAGAGAGAGACAAAGGAATACTCTGGACATAATAGAATATCTAATACACAGGAGAATGAATAATTTCCAAATATTGAAGTGTCCATTGCTAGATGACTAAAGGAATGAACAAGGATCAAACGGAATATTCACGATTACGCTTAGCTAGTTAAGCAGCGAGTCTAGAATGGGCCGCGGATTAGACAATGGAGGTTGTTCCTGAAATTTCTGCGCTAGGAGTTCCTGGCGAAGGTCGTGCAAGGGGTTCATATCCAAAGGAGGGTGGGCGTACCGGATGGTGACCTTCTTACACAATGAACGAGAGACCGACATCGGATATGATTTGAAGGGATCAAGCGGGGGCGCGGTCGGAGATCCTAGGAGACGTATATAAAGTCCGCCGAAGTCGGCCGTAGGCACATTCAAGCAATCGCCGGTCGGCACGATGAAGACCCTCGTAAGTATCCGTCTCGTCTCGGTCGGAAGTGCGCCTTTCTTTCTTTTGTTACCCGAACAATCAGCGTGGCAAACGGCGTCGCTGTTCTTTCAGCGAGCTGACAGAGTGAGATAAAGTGACAAACGCGTTGCGAGTAGACTTTACATAATCAGTACGTATTTTATCAGAGCATCAGGCAAGGTAATACGCCTGAATTTCAATTCGCGTGAAAGTTCAGCAATTGTTTACTGCTCGATGTCGCAATTAAAAAACACGGTTCCAACGTAAAATTTCGCATATTTCCTTTTTATTTAAAATCGAATTTCTCTCTGCTGTTCAAATTGTGTGCAGGTAAAAAACGATCGATGCAATGTTATACCGAAACAAGAGCTGCCTAAGTTATTGCTGGACTTACCTGAAATTGAGATCTTTTATCTTCAGTTCATCTCGTTCGCCCTGTGCGCCATTGTTGCCGCGGCACCTCGTGAACGACGAGAAGCTATCTGGCCCGGTCAGGGATTCTATGGGGGTCATGGAGCTTACGGTGGTCACGGAGCTTACGGTGGTCACGGAGGTTACGGTGGTCACGGAGGTTACGGTGCCCACGGAGCTTACGGTGGTATAGGCTACGGAGGTGGACACGGGGTGACCCTTGCTGGACCATTGCTAGGAGCGACGAGCGTCGTGGGTCCACACGTAGGTGCCACCGCCGTTTCCGCTCCAGCGATAGGTCCGGCTCGATTATCCGGATCAATGGCTGGTCCTGTTCATGTGTCAGGCGCCGTTGCTGGCCCAGCTGTCGTGACGCCATCGGTCGCTGGTCCAGCGCACGTGGAAGGATACGGTGGTGCATATGACGGAGGATATGGTGGAGGCTATGGTGGTGGCTATGGTGGAGGTGATTATGGTAAGTAAAATAAATTGCCAAATCGTGCCTTGAATAAAAATGTTTTTTTTTAAATAAATTAAATTGCAAAGGAGATTCTGATTTAACAACGCGAGTAATATTCTGAGAAAAATAATAATATTCTAAGATAAAAATAAACTGTAGAAACCCTACCATACAAACGTATATCGAGTAATTGTAAATCAATTTTATAAAGAGGACATACTGCACAATAATACATCATTATATTGATCTTTGCAAGGAAACGTATATTTTCCATAAATGTGAGATATCCTCGAACACGCACAATAAATTAAAAGATTTATTAGACACTAAACTAGACTCACCGCTTGATTACGTTTTTAAGGCTCGTTTCCTTTTATTTTATAGGAGGTTACGGTTACGCAGCTGGTCCTGCTTATGGTTATGCAGGATACGCCGGCGGTCACGGAGGGCACGGAGTGGTTGTAACCGGACCAGCTACCCACGGCGCGGTTCTGGCCGGACCTCATTCCGGAACCGCGGCTGTTTCTGGACCGCACGCTGGCTCGGTGGTGATTGCCGGTCCCTCCGGAAAGATCACGGCTCACGGAAGCGGTTACGGCGCCGGCATCCACGCCGGACTTGGCCACGGCCATGGTCACTGGTAACGCACGCAAAATCGTCTGCGAAAAGAAAATTGTCCTTCTAAGTTACTGCCGAGCTAAATGTAATTTTCATCTCTTCAACGTTTTTTTTCCTTTTTTTTCTTAAAAGAGATTGAAAGAATATTGTAGATATATGTAAAGTTGTGCTGTACTTACACGACGACGCTCGTCGCGCTTGATACTCTCGGTACACGGCGCGCGTATTGATACTTACGACTTTTTGTATGAGTGGAATAAATTCGTCCTTTGCAAGGGGACACTCTTACCGTAAAATAGGTGCACTTATTTATTAAGTTTTGCTTGGTGTATCATATCAATCTTGATATGCATCTTACGTCTATCAAGTTTGCACGCGTCTTATTTTATTACGTATCATATCGCCTTTTTATATTCTTAACTCTCGCGCAGAATTTGAATGCGAGTGTTCATAAAACTTAAATCGAAGTATATAATTTTAAGCGATGTTGCTTCGATTAACTCTTTCGAGCTTCTCCGCTGCAAAATTGTGGGGGAGTGCTAGTGTGCTAAATCAAACCAATTATTTCGCGCGAATGATCGCAAGAGCTAATTAAGGGTTGGCTAATATCATCCGACCTTTACCGGCATGGTTCAGATTATTCATGATGAACTCACTGATGATTCATAATGGAGAACAGTTCAATATTACCTTATTTGAAGGAATAAAGTCTTGAATAATTGTTTGTGACTTGAGCAAGCCCTTATAGCTCATACTTTACGGGTGAAAGTATATGATAGTACATAACAAATCAATTATATGCACGAGATACTTCATTATTCAATAAAACTAGAATATAGCTTATAAATTATGGAAAAAGTAAGATCACGTATAAGTTGTACCATTAATTTTTAGTTCTTCCATTTGGTATTCATTACACTAATCCTAGTTTTAACAACTCCAATATTAACAATAAACACTGTAATTTACATAAATAACTGAAATCTGTAGAAGCTTTTTGTTTCGTAAATTTCACAAAACTCACAATTTCTGCTATTTTTATTTTAATTTAAAAACTTTTGCTTGAACTTTCGTCAATTTATCTCACTATCCTCTCTACATTTGCGCTTTATAATCTCCATATTTTATTTATAATTTCTCTATGAGAAATATAAAGAAATAATAGTGTAAAAGGTCGAGTATTCGTATTTCATTACACTGGCTAGAACGCTTGCTTCACACTGCCAATTGTTCAAAGAGATTGATCGTCGATCCTTATCAGCGGCACGGTTTGCGGCGTTCGATAACAGATTACTCGCGGTACCCGATCGAGTACGCTCATTAAACACGAGGAGCTCCGCAATCGGGCGGACTGACATAGATCCGGTGGGAGCGCGTGCCTTGATGCAACGCGCGTAATAGTCGTGCTAAAGGGTAAGGTCGTCATGAGCGTGACTCGCCTCGGACATGGTCCACGCCACTCGTAAGCTGAGCGTGACAAGTCTAAGGTCACAGAGAAAACTAGACGGAGAAAAATCGTCTGTGAAGTCACGAAGTAAATTCGGAATTGTGCGATGCAAATGTAATTCCGCCCTCGGAGATCGGTAAATTTAGGTGTCCGTTTGATGATGGAAAAAGATGGACATATATTGTACGTATTCAAGTAATGCGTATTTCAACATATCGGTACCAGAGCGTAGCGTAATGTTGTATCCTTAACGTAGCGATATTGTAATTTTTTCGATATATGTGCCGATTCCGATATATATTGCCTATATAATATTTTTGCCGATTTAAATTATGCACTTAACGTTATGTAGTAAAATAAAGTATACAATTCCGATGCGATTCACCCACAACACTTTGCACGAGCGAAGCCTGATAATGAATTATGGACGAAAATCGAATATCAAGGAGATATCCGACATATAAATTTGAGCATCGGCGCGTCTAGCAAGCAATTTATACAGGATTTGCGCAAAGCCGAGTATAAAACGCGATTTACGATACCTATTACGCGAGTGTGTAATTTATCGCGCGATTTACTATCACCGGACCGTCACACGAACGTTTAATCCCGGATTCGCGCGTGTCCGTCTTTGTCCCCGTTTCTTTCCCTCTTTCTCTTCTCTTGTTTTTCTAACGAACGAATCACTATCGGAAAATAATATGATCATTCATGTTTCGTTTCTCCCTTCCCGCGGAAGGGAGCACTCCCGCGATCCGAATATCGAACGGCGCTTAAACCTGGCCTTAGCCTTATGGGAAAATCGTGGCCCGAGCCGTGCATCTCGGCTGAGATAGCGGTGATGCGACTACGTAATCCCGGCGCGTTTCATCACCGCGCCGCGATGGCTGCATTATGAGAATGCACTGAACCCCCACAAATTCCAAAAGGTCACCCACTTGTAATCGGTTGCCCACGCGAGGTCGCGAAGCGGGTAGAATAAGAAATGGCTAGAGCAGCAACAAGCCGCGCGAACGTCAGGAAGATCGCGTATCATGCCGTTCGACGGAACCACGGACGTACGCATTGTACATTGGAATCGCAAATGTTAATTGCTACGCATCGACAATGAGTGGGCGATAATCGATCGCTTATTACTGGCCGTCCATAATAATTACATCGTTCGCGGTAAGTTGACGCGCAATCCCAAACCGTGGGAAGATATCGTTCCAATTGCAGCTGAGCTTCTAAGGTTCGCTTAGCGGCATTATGCGGTAAATCTTATCGGAGGATGACAGAAATTATGTTTAAAAGTCACTATAAATTTATTATACGGTAATATGATAACAATATATATCTCTGCAATTTTTGATACGAGTGAATTTCCAGATGTACGTACACGATGTAAAAAGGAGCATGAAAAAAGGAAATATTCAGATAGATGTAATATTTTTAAATATTACTTTGTTGCGCTATTAAAACATTATTATTTAATTGATTTAGATGTTTACATTTTGTCTAATCATGTTTTACAAGTTGTATACCTCTATGTAATTCAAATACATTGTGACGTAATATTAATTGTATTAATTAAATCATATATTATTTTAATATATGATTTAATTAATAGATAATATAACTTATTATAAAATGCATAATTACGCTTATAAGTTTAAAATAAGACATCATATTATACACTATATCTAAGTGGTAATTAACGAGGTAGATGTGTTTTAATTTAAGATGGCTGAAAAATTATTGGCTCTTTCTCGTCTTTTAACGTACGTTAGTTAGCTTTTCAAAAAGATTGAAGACTGTAATACGCTTTGCATTCGATAAACGAGTCGATCTACATTTTCATGATAAGAAGTTAAATAGTACCCAAGAATAATATAGTTCTTGTGACATTTGCTTCCAAGAAAGACTTTTAAATTTTACAGAATTGGTTTCTTTAAAAATTGCTTGATTTATAAAATCAATTTTCTGAGAGAAACCGTAAGTAGATTAGTATCTCATTAAGTATTCCATCAATACCGATTTGCGAAAATCTATCGATTATTTTAAAGATTGAATTACTTTAAAACGACTTCGTTATTCATCACAATATCTACACGCATGTACTAAAATGTATCAACATTTTAAGTACCAAATATGACACTACAAAATATGATCTTTCATATTTTATTAAATAATTTCAAGTCCGATGATGGTGCACGATTGGTTTTGGAATTTTAAAACTTTGTTCACAAGAGTTTACGTGCGATATTCATTATTAAATATCAAATTCAATGCCGTTATGTACCGTCAAGTTGGAAACTATCGAGTGAAATAAGCAACCTGGAGTTCACGTAATTTGCACGTAGTTAGATAGGTCGTCATACGTATCGACTATGTGTCGAGCAACCTTGATAGAACATCACTGCATCCGCGCTTTCTTCTAGACGCATTTATAAAGGTCTAAAAGCGACGTGTCCCGCGTGTGTGAATTCGTCTTTGTTACCGCCATAAATTACGAGTCTTGTCGCGGGTCGACCGAGACCGATCGTCGTCGGCTACCGGATAGCCAGTGGCATTCCTGAAGAGATCGATCTGGGGAGAGGACGTGAAGCAAGAAAGCCAGATTGTTTTCTCTTGGCAAACTCATTTTCTTACTCTGTCTCTTTCTATTTCCCTCTCCCCTCCCCTCCTCTCTCTCTCTCTCTCTCTCTGTCTCTCTTTGTCTCTCTCTCTCTCTCTCTCTATTCATCTTTCTTTCTCTTTCCTCTTCCGCGTTATACGAAGACTACGCGAAAATGGCGCGAGGTGTGGTCGATAATAATAATCAGGCGAATAGGGTGTGTAAAACATTATTAACGTCGGGCCGGCCCGTAGATCGTGCAAGGTCGACCGATAGATCCTGCGGCGGCCATGAGAGTTTCAGTACGAGATCCGCGAGCGGCGTACTTCTTTTGAATGCCTACGGGGAACGAAAAAAAATATATTAACTTCTGGAGAGAAAAGAGAAAACGGGATAGATTGAATAAGATTACATATTTATCGGATTTGTTAAATAGTGCATATCGAGAGAGATTTTTAAAAAAGTTCACACACAATTACACAATTAAATGTTTGCTCAATTAACAGCGAGATTAATTTGCGGGTAAAGTTTTAAAATCTGGCTGCCAACACGTGAAATACACCGATAATTACCTGTTAAATTAACTATTTCCAAAAAAAACAAATTTTCGGATAAAATAGTCGCGCATTTTTCTATAATAGATATTATAATTAAATAATCTGCTAAAAGTTTGCAGCGCACAACAAGTACAATTGCCAATAAAAGTTGCATAATCAAAACATAAAAGTATTTAAAAAACGTTACATTTATATATCATGTCATATAATAATCCTATAATATTCGATAATCCATATCATAATTATAAAGGCGAGTTTTATTAAGCCTTTTTTTACTAAATTAAAACAAAACAGCGAGTTACATATTTGAACACTATTTTTTCAATGAGATCTTGCGAAAATACAAGAGTCTTAATCTTGCAGATATACGCAGGTCGAATATTTACCATGTCTATTATATTATATTATCCTCGTACAGCAATTTGTACTCTTCAATAAATCCAACTCACCCAAATCGCAAGCATGCCTCGCGTAGATGGAAATTCCGTCGCTGGAAGATTCCGGATCGAACTGCCGCCCAAAGATCGCGATCGATCCTCAGCGTCGGATTGTCTTCCTTCTCCGTTGATCTCATCGAAGACAAACGGCCAAAGATCGACCGTAGCCGTCAATGGGGACGAAGGATGTCGTGATTCGGAACAGCGCCTCGCCGTCAGCCATCACGGTGGTAAGTACATTGTCGTGCAAGCTGATGCTAAGTGAGCTTTTATAGACGGAATAGAACGGGCACGTGGGACGGTGAACTTGCGGCGACATCGGGGCGGGGCTCCTCCCTGCATCGCTCCCGGACCCGGCGTGACGGGGTTCGAGAAAAAAAAGCTCGATCACTCGGATCGAAAACGCACGAAGTGGCGAATGGGCAACAACCTCGAACCAAATTGGAAACGACAACCGCACCCAGCCGAGTAGGGGGTAGTGAACGATTCAAGGAGCCGATTTTATCACCTTCGTGACGCGTTGTTTATCGACGTTCTGATTGCACGGCGATTGTGCACTCCGGTTGGAGATCGCAGAGAGGGATCTTTGAATGGCAGTGTAAATCAGCGGTGCAATATACCACGGGGTGGTATTTGCTGTCAAGAAAAGGCACTCGAAGGCTGCGCAGGTAAATTGAAGAAAGGCACCCGGTGCGCGTAACGGTATTAAGATAACTGTTATTAATATTGCTGGGATGATGGCACAGAAAGTCGATGTTATCGCAATCGAATCATTTAATATCAGCTCTGCGCGCGAGGAAGAGCTGATGATCAACAGAGCGATCTATCGCGCTTGGCGGACGAATAATTTAATCGCGCGATCGATCAATCTGAGCCGCGTGTACGTTGAAAATCTTTTCAGCGAACGATAGCCATCACATTCTGCGATACTCGGGAAGGAGAACTCATTTGACAGTGCTCGGGTGATTGATAATGTACGAAGCTAAATTTACAGCGATACCAGCGATCACCTTGATGATGAAAACATATAACATTGCAACCGACACGGCTCGGCAGAACCATTAGCCAAATGGTAATCGATTAATGCATGCGTTGTGTACGCCCGTAAGGGACTTTGATAATCCCTTTACGTCACATTTCAGGCTTTGTAATCGTAAACCGGTTAGAGATGACACCGGTATACCCAAAGCACGCGTAGCCAAAAATCTAACCGACCGATCGCGTTTCGCGGGTATGCTTTGATAACTACGTAGATGATCGCACGATATTGCTGACAACATCGCTGCGTGATGATAATTAGTTTTCGAATTGTTTCGCGCGAGAAAAATAACGCAATGCATACGTGAAGGCAGCGGAATTGCGAAATTCGATATGATGAAGATATCGCATGGATAGGACGATTACAGATACATTCGTGCAACTCAATGGGGATTATAGGTGCCTCGTATGTTTGATGAAAACTGAGGTTGTCTCGCTTTGGACTATTCACAACTGGAACTGCATCAGAATCCTGATTGCATAAAAATTCGATCATAATCGCGAAAAATTTTGAAAATCGCTGATCTGTGTTACAAAATACAATAATATACGATATATGATTATACAGCTTGATTTTAAAAAAGAAAGAAATTACAGTGAGAGAAAGGAAAGAACGTAGCACGTCCAGACCGATAACAGTATTTATTCTTTTTCGTACGTTGAGAGAAATTTTGAACATCGCTGATCTGTATTACAAAATACAATAATATACGACATACGACTGTACAGCTTGATTTTGAAAAAGAAAGAAATTGCGGTGAAAGGAAAGAACGTAGCACGTCCAGACTGATAACAGAATTTGTTGTTTTTCGTACGTTGCGACATATCAGAGACAGTTCCTTTGAATCCATTCAATGGGCTCATACCGGGTTCACTCGCGGTATAGAAAAATCGACGAAAAGTTTCCGTAGCGCTCGATCAATAGACACCTTTGCGTTCATGGCTGTACGTGACGTCTGATAATGACAATTCCTAGCACCCAGTGTTCGCGATCTGTTGCGAACTTGTTAGTGATACCGTAGCGCGCCCGCACGCGTACGCACGCACACCCGTATATCTGACAACAATAGGACCTTCATTCCTGACGACAATCTGCCAAGTCCGGATGACGTGGGCAATGCAATCCGTGCCTCGCCTAAACGGATGCACAATGCGGTGCAATCGTTCTAATGTCGACAGAAATGTGCCAACGAGCCGCAAGAAAGCAGGAAGAGGACAGATTAATACGCAGGAGCATCTTTATTCCCAAGGTCGACGATGACTCGATGATTGCGATGAGTTAACGTGATTTTATCCTTTACGCTTCACGACGACTATTGCGAAACGCACGATGATGATGCACCAACCACGAACAGATAAACTGTAATTTCTCTTTCGCACTTTTCTATCATTTATTAAAATCTAAAAGATATAAAATATTAATCAATAACATTTTTACAGATGAATTTCTGAAACGCGATACGTATAAAGAATTCTGCAAATTACAGTCATTTCCTTTTGAACAAGCTGATCTGATGTAATCATGCCTCCACTTGCGCACCGTCAGCGAACTGTACTAAAAGCAAATATTATGCCAAGATATCAATCCAATCTATTGTTGTTGGCTGCTATCAATTGCGAGAGTAGATCGAGACAACAGTCGTAGTGCGCGACTCCCCAGACGGATGCGTTGAAATGGGGCAGCCGACCCTCAGGGCCACCACAGCAAGACGCGGACGGCGAGGTGAAGTGTTAGGTGTGCTGACACGCTGACTGACTTAAACGCTGATAAAGTCAACGAAACGTCACCGCAGAGCGTGCCCAGCCGGCAAAGAATGTTCGGCGTGTCCTGTGCCCCGCCCTTGGGGTTGGCGGGAGCAACCGAGCTCGTTCGGGGAGACAATGTCCCTATAAAAGCGCGTTGGACACCGGTCGGTAGCAGCCACATCCACCTTAGCCATCGGCGCAAATCCTCCCAGACGTCTTTGCAGTAATCATCGACCGCGTTTGTCTCTTCCTCGTCATGTACATTCCGATTCTTCTCGTAGCGGCTCTGTCGGTGGCAACCGCGGCACCATCGGGTTACCTGGGCCACGGCTTGGGTGCCGCGCTAGCTGGTCCCATCCTGGGACCTGCGGCCCTCGCTGGACCCGCTAACGGGCCATCCGTACTCGCCGGGCCGGTGGTCGGACCCGCGCGCATATCCGGTGCCGTCGACGGCGGTGCTGTTGTCACTGGCTCTGTTGCTGGACCGTCGCTCGTTTCCGGCAGTGTTGCTGGACACACGGGAGTGGTCGGCCCAGCTTTCGGTTATGCCGCACCAGGCTTGGGATGGCCAGCTTACGGTGAGTCGTGAGGAAATTGTAATAATTGCGATAACTTTGATGTGAAAGTAATAAATGTTATAAATCATTTAGTGTAAAAAGAATTTTACTCCAAAATGTGGAAAATTGTAAAATATTGGCAGTGTGTGGTTCTAATACCGATGAATTAATGTAAAAAACAAATACGGGTTTTGTTATACAAATTTTTATATTCAATAAAGTTTTTATATTATTAAAAATCTGTTACTATTTACTTGTATGCAATTAAAATATATGCATCAATATTTCACGATTGTTGTAGGCGGATTAGGAGCAGTGCTTGCTGGCCCTGCTGTAGGTCCAGCAGCTCTCTCCGGACCCATCGCAGCCCCGGCTCTGATCGCCGGGCCATCCGGTAGCATCGCTGCTGGCCATGGTGGACTAGGAGGTATCATTCGTGGATATGCACCTGGACACTGGTAATCCTCTTTATTCGGCAATGTATAACAAGGACCTCCGTGCGACTGATCTCTTGTACATCCGTATTTCGACCACACCGCATCACAGCTTTCGGCATTCGGCGCCACCGTATCTTTGATATGTTATACGTGTACATAACAAAAAGTTTCGTATATACGGTGTTATATATAATAATAATAAACGCAAGCATTCTTCTGAAATAAAAGCTTCCTAGTTTGTTTGTACACTCCTTTCGGTTTGCTTATTGCAAACTAGCTAAATTGCATAATTATTATAAATACGTGTTATAACAAAACTTAATGTATCTTTATAAAAGAAAATATCTTCAAAATTATTATAGCAAAACGTATAATTATTAGCAAAAACTAATACTTGTGAATTTCTAATGCATATTCTTATTGTATATAAATACTGTAATTCCTATTATAAAATTATATTCTTACCGTAAACAATATGTCTTACTGTTGAAAACATTATTTCTCAAGAGCGAGCTAAAGAATGATGTCACTTCTCTAAAACCAACCGTCTTGTGCGAGGTATTCCTCATTAAACAGATAATATTCGAGAGTAATCGGGGTCCATTGTTCCAGAGTACATAGTACCTCCTTAGAAGCTAATCACTAATTGGCATGACCGGTCAGCGGCCTCTATTTTGCGGTCCATTGTGACGCCATTAACAATGAGGTCTCCATTGCGCGGCTATATCCGTCCACCTTCTCCGGTAATTGTAGGAAATTGCCCCGACCAATCAGTCGCGTATTCTCCGCGTAAAAGCAACGGGCGTCCACGCGCTGATTCCACTTTCCCTTTTCGCAACGCATCCCGACGCGTATTCACCGCTGCGTACGTAGCCGGTCCTTTAATCTTCATTTTCAATCACGATCGCGAATGCAAGACACCACGTTATAATGGAGCCGACGCATCATGGTCCGCCTGCGCGTGATTCCCATACGGCTCTCACTGGAAACTGAGAAAATTATGATCGCATCATCCACGAGCATTATCATCTCAAAGAGGCCTTCTCTGCACTCAGCGACATATACATGTACGTAATGTCGCGCAACAAGTACTTTTATACAAGCACATGATACAGATCGAAACGTTTATAAACACTGTAGCACAGCAGAATGGTAAGAATCTGATGGAAAATATAATAAGAAAATTTATGACGCGCGAGACGTTGCTGATATGTAATAGATAATAAACAATACTGAATTTTCTAATTGCTTGTTTACTTGAATCCGATGTAACTACAAACTTTACGGATAATATAAAATTGAAACTTTTCAATTAATAAACGTTTAGTTTTGATGACGGTGTTTATTATATTAGATTTTATATATCTCTGAACTAGCAGTGGATTCGTTGCGGGCGCAGCAGCTGCAGCAAGTGCTGCGTCTGACGCGTTGCTTGTCACTAGAACGGACAGTCGTATCGTAATTTTCTCGCATGTAACTGGATATGCGTTATCTCATTAGTAATGTTCCAAGGAAAAGCACGTTATGTTCAGAATAGAATAGATGAGAATATATGCTGGATAAATTGCAAAGTTGAACTTAGCGACAATTCCACATGACACATTAAATAAATTTCGCTATCTCCTAACTGACTTGCTCGTAGCTCTACGCCGCCCGCTTTAATGTAAAACGCAAACAATGATGCAAGTAAATTTATGCATCTACACTTCTATAATCCTCGATAAAACATTCGAAGTTTATGCGATTATTGTAATAATTTATAAAATAAACAAACGAAATAAAATATTAAATTGATTGGACATACTCATTTTCTTCATTCTTTTATCGAGAAATTTGATATATACAGGGTGTCCTGGGTTTTAACCGACAAATTGCGGGAGCATATTCTACTAGTGGAAATAAGAAAAAATTCTTATATCGAGTTTCCTTAGAAATGCTTTATTACAAAGTTATAAACCAATATTGAAAAGAAATATGAGATAAGTAACAACGGATTTTTTCACAAAAATAAAAATTATCTACGCAATGATTTAGTGACGCATTTCAAAATGTTGTCCTTGCACATCGATACAAGCTAGACATCGACGTAGTACAGAATTTGTTACAGTACGACATTCCTGAAAATTTTGTTGCATCTTAGTAACTAAATTAGTAATTCGTTGCTTTAAATCTTCAAGCGAGATTACTTCTGTACTGTAAACTTTATTTTTTAAAGTTCCCCATAAATAAAAATCAAGAGGCGTTAAACGGGCGATCTTGGAGGCCAGAAAACCGGTCCTCCTCGACCAATCCACCTATGAGCATAATGTTCATCTAACCAGTTTCTAACTTGTCTAGCATAGTGCGATGGACAACCGTCTAACTGTATCCAGCTGTTTTGGCGAAACTGCAGTGGCACATTTTCCATCAAAATTGGTAAATCGTTTGATAGGAATCTTCAAAAAGATTCTCCGTTCAATCGGTCAGGTAAAAAGAACGGACCAATAAGCCGGTCACTTGGTTTTGGTAAGATCGAATTTTAGAAATACAATTATATAATCTAGTTTATTCATTAATTTTTCTTATGTGAAGTATCCTTGAACAATTTCTGAGCGGTAACGGAGACTAACGGCATATCCGGATTTTCACGATACATCATGGTCTCACCTTTACACAACCGGTTACTGTCGTACATTCCCAACGATCCTCCGCAGGGTTGAAAGCTACACCGTTAGCTTTTCATTACCACAGATCAACTATATAAAGTCAAGCTTCGCGGAAATTAAACGTCAGTTCAGTATCAATAAACTGACTCTTTCATTGACAATCATGAAGTGCCTGGTGAATTTATTACATATCGATCAGTGTGATTGGGCTGTCTCAAGATTATATTAATTTCTAACAAAACTTTTAATTTTAAATTAGCAAACAACAGCATCGATTAAACATTTCAGTACACCTTATGTCTTTTACACCATGTAGATTTTTGTCGCCACCATAGTGGTAGTTGTTTCGGCCAGTCCAGAACGTCAACGTCGCTCCGTCGGCTGGAGTTGGGGACACAATGGTGCAGTGGTCCTGGGTACTTTAAGAAACAGCATTGCTGTTGCAGGACCTGTTGCACCTGCGGCTACGGTGGTTGCACCAATCTCACCTTCCGTGGCTGTTGTCGGACCCGCTGCGGGTTCTGCAGCTGTGATTGAGCCCATTGGTGGCCACACAGCTGTAGTCGGACCGTCGGCTGGTTTAGCAGCGATTGTTGGACCTATCGCGAGTTCTGCCACAGTAGTTCAGTGGTCCAGCTGCCGGATCAGCGGCAATTGTAGGCGCTGCTGCAGGTAAACATTTTTTAGTATTTTTCAAAAATCTTAATTTGGATGCAGATAATAATTTTAAAAAATATACATACTGTAATTTGTTTTTTTATACATTTATATATAAAAAGAGAATTTACATAAAATACATTTATATACAATTGCATAAAAAGAGAATTTTGCAGATTTAAATAACCAAATCTATATCAAAACACTGTTGTGTTACAGCTCTAGCGTTGCGGCTGGACATGCGGGATCGGTGGTCGCACCAGTAGTTACTAATGGACTTGTGGTCAAATCCATCTGGTAAAATGGAACAAAAACATGCAAAAGCATTAAAAAACATAGATGATCCAACGATCTCTCGTCAAAAAGAATGTTTCATTTACCTATCAATTTGTTATCTCCAGCTACTGCTTAATTGACATATAGAAGTATCCAATACATATTTTTAAACTCTTAATAACACTTTTGTAAAATTATTATTTAAAATTATATGTATGAAATTATTTATATCCACAAAACGATAACAATTTGTAAAAATTGTATACTAAAAAACCTTTTATGCATGTTTTCTTGTAAATTACTTATTTATATAAATGATATAATAAAAGATAAATGATATTTTTTATAGTAAGAAGTTTATAATAACAAAAATTGTTGTATGAAAAAAATCGACGAGATTGCAGTTGGCAATTCGCGAAGGGTCATGGAAAATTTGCAAAAGAGGATTGAAAAAGTCACCGTGGAAACATCAATGAAGTTGCCGGTAAGCGTGAACAAACTTTATCGTACTTCATCAACCGACTGGTCGAAGGGAGGTTTGTTATGTCGGAAGTATCCGCCGTCGCGTGTCTGATGAGAAAAGTTTAATCTACTAGTCCATAATGCACTTTTGTGTCACTCGCGAAATATGAATTGAGCGACAGCGAGCTGTTCCTGAATAATATTGCTGGATGTTGGTCACTTCAGCACGCGTAAAATGATGTGATGAATCATTGAAAAAATATCATCGATTTTCTATAAATGCCAATTCCGGCCTGTTTGATCGTACTTAATCCGTCGAGCGTGATGACGAAGACCCACCACTAGATATGCAAGATGCAATGCAACAGGGCGCATTATTTTGCACGTGCAAATTATATCAGCCTCACATTGTGTCGATGCTTCTGATGGCGTATGCACAAGCACACGGTACAAATCGCTTTTTGTTACAAATGGCTTCCACAAAAAGAGAACTGCGTGATGAAGTTACGTGGAGGCACACAACAACGCCAACCCATTCGAGCTGCCCGGCATGCACGGCACGTCCGCGACGAACCGAGTTATGCAAATTCGTACGCGCAACTCTGTATCAGTCCTCATCGGCTAGGAGACGGATGCATCGTTGATATTGTTCTCAAATCACTCGATGTGCTGATGCGGAACACGAGGACGAATGCGCTACGGTAGTAGCCCGACGATGATACGTCCGACTCGATGCAGTTATAGCTAAATGATACGATCCGATTGGGAATACATTGATTTACTACGTATACAGCAATACGTCTGAATTACTCGCATGATTTTGCGCGGACAATGCGTCCCACTGTGATACCTGCCTTTGTAGGTTTAACCCTTTGAATCCGTGCAATGTCGCAATGGAATTGTCTATTGAATTCGTTACTGATTCAATAGTTCTCCTGAATATAGACACCTGGATGTATCATGTGTGATTAATATCCGTCGACAATCAGCATAATTTATTATCACGGATTTGCAACGTTTCGATGTATCTTATTATATAAAATTAAATGACAAATAACTAATGTAATCTACGAATAATTATTTTGCTCAAAACGATTCCAAGTGTTAATCTGTCTTATAAACATAATTCATTAGAGGCATATTAGAATGTTGTTACGAATGTAACTTATTTTGTAAAATATTCATTAAAGAAAATTATTATTTTATATGATAATATGATTAAATCGGTTTAAAACTATAAAAATAATATACACTAATCTCTTCTAATAAAGTAGCTACAAGCAGTAGTCTATATATTAAGCAACCCACGTTGCATTTCTATGATATGTGCTCCAATTGTGACTGTGACTTGAGTACCCGTGGGTAGAACAATCGTCGGACCAGTACATATCGCAAATAACAGTGCAATGATGCAACTATTATGTTTCAATCAAGCTATTGCAGATACAGTGTGCTCGTGATCGCCAACGCGGGACACAGATTTTCTCTATGTCGTTTTTCCAGCAATGATAACTCTAACCGCATGGAGGAACGCATTACTGTACAATTATAAAAATGCAGAAATGCTGAGTTGTAGTCTGAATAATAAAAGATACCATTAGACATATGTACGAAGATTCGGAAAACGCTTGATACGAAAGTAACAGGAGGCGCTTCGGAATTAAAGATTCTGTTCGGTTCGACGTTACTGAATAGAGATTTCGGTCATTCCGTATTCCTCAACTATTAATTTGATCACAGAGAGTGTACTAACAATAGAAGTTACTGAGGGACTGAAATTGTGCCTGGCGTATTAGCAGTCGCAGGTAGCGGCGTCGCTGCTTCAAGTCGCTAGTCGATAGTCGCTTCTGCCAGCCACAATAATTTTCTATCGCGAATTATCTTGTCCCTCGAAATTCCACGTTGGCCATCAAGAAACCGTCGTATCTAATCCAGAGTAAGCGGTAAGATACGAGCAAATAAACGGCGAAAGTGCGGGGCTTGCTTAGCTAGCTCACGGCAAGTAGTTCCAACGCAGTATGTATAGCAACTGAAATACGCGTTAAGAGCGGAACGAGCCAAGGACGGTAAGTCAAGCGACACGACTCGTTGGCATTGGTGACCGTTAATTGCTTTCTTTAGCTATTATTGTCAATGAGATTTATGTTGTTATTCTTAAGTATACGTAATCGTCGTGACACTTTTGTTAGAATTTCTAGCACCTCGATATCAGTTTTATAGACGTATTTTCCTGTGCATGAAAAGACAGTAGAGATTTATTGTAATACAGGTAGTCTATCGTATTCTATATGTATCCGCTATTTAATGTTAAGTCAGATTATTCACACAGTGGGATATCAGTGCGATTATGAAATTATAGAATCTAATAAAATGATCCCTCGAAACTGACTGCTTTCTACGTAAATAGAGTAATTAGAGTGTCGGTATAGGAGGCAAAACATAGTACGAGTCTAGCGTGCAAACAACATAAATCTTTCGTCGGAAACCGTATTCTCGACATTCTGCCTTTACTAGGTAAATGTACTTAGGCTAGTTGGCTCATTTTGAGCTTTACCCGAGCGATACGGTAACGTTTGTTTGTCCCTTTCGCGTTTGAACTTCTTCCAACCGCTGTAAGCGAAAACAGCATGCCAGCCGAGGTATATTCGCGCTTTTTCTCCGCTGTAGTTTATAGAAACTTATTTCCAGCACACTAGCGTGTACAATAGAGGTATAATGAATTAAAAACAATTTAAGCGGGCGGATTAAAAATACATTTACAATTACATTTATTGCATGCATAACGTAAATCTTACATTGCATAACATCTACGTGGGAAAGATAATCGGAAACTTTGCCATTAGATGTTGAAATACGAATAAGAGTACAGAGTGTACAATTACTTTATCATCTCGTTGCAGCCTCTTTCTCTTAATTCAACTTACTTGATCAGTAAGTATATTAAGCGCATTACACACATGCATATCATCGCGTCGTGCATCATATACACGTTAAATTAAATAAAATCGATCTTTTTCTCTCTGATATTTATGTCTCGCAAACTTTGCGTCTAGTTTCCGAGAGCTATAACAGAACCGTGAGCTCCAGTGGCTAAAGCACCATCGCTGCCAACAGCTCCCGTTTCTGAAACACGTCTAAAACGTGGTACTGGTACCAGATGCGGTACAACGGCGCCACCGGGAGCATCTCCAGTTGCAGACGCTGCCGCTGCGCTCGACGCAGCGGATCCCTCATTCACACCAATAGTAGGATGCGCAAAACGTGAGAGTAAATCCTCATTAACGAAGCAACGCAGGAGATTAAATCTGGGTGGGATATCCATATCTCTGAGACCGTTACACAAGCCACCGACGTAGGTCTTGAAACCGCCGAAAGCGCGTGATGCTGCAGTGGCCGCTGATGAGGCAACATTATGGGAAAACTGACCGAATTCAGGGAAGGAGCTCGCTATAGAATTTATAAAACGAGGAAGAGCTTCCTCTTCTAACAATTTCGTTATCACTGCTGCTTTTATCACCTGAAATAATCACGTAAAATATTATTACAATAGACATAATATTGTACCACCAATTATTACAATAGGTGTAATATTATACCATAAATTATTTTAACATGAAATATATACCATGTATTAATTATAACATAATTGGGTAATTATGTACTTTAACGGACCCAGCCCCGATGACCTTGACCTTGACACATGTTGTCAAGGTCACCCTCCTGAGTGACCTTGAAGAGGTTTTAGCCGTCGCTCGTTGTTTATTAAAAAGTTATTAACAAAAGAAGTTTAATAATTTTGCACGAATTTTCAGCTGTCCACGCGAAGCAAGGACTTGAGTTTGACATATATTACAAAGGTCACCTTCCTGAATAACCCGCACTAGGTTTCACCCTTCGCTCGTTGTTTGTTAAAAAGTTATTAACAAAAATGTTTAATGAATAAAGCATAATTTTACGATACCATATACGTTTACGAAAAAGTATATTTGATGGAATTTTAGCTTAGGTTAGGTTAGGTTAAGTTAAAGCAGAGAATACTTTGTATTTAACTGTTTGTGCTTTTGGTTAAAGTAAAGAATACTTTGTACTTATATTAAAAGAAACTATTCTATATATTAACAATTCACTGCTTTAAATGACTTTCCTTTCTTCGTTCATATACATATTCGTCGTTTATATCTTTCAATATTCAATATTCTTTCAAAATAACTACTATATTTTCGAAATTTCTTTTGTTAATAACTTTTTCATAAACAACGATCGACGACTAAAACCTAGTGCGGGTTATTCGGGAAGGTAACCTTTGTAACATATGTTAGTATCATGTTCTTGCTTCACGTGGACAGCTAAAAATTCGTGCGAAATCATTAAACTTTCTTTGTTTATAACTTTTTAACAAACAACGAGCGACGGCTAAAACTTCTTCAAGGTCACTCAGGAGGGTGACCTTGCCAACATGTGTCAAGGTCAAGGTCATCGGGGCTGGGTCCGTTAAAGTACATAATTATCCATAATTGTAGTATGTGGTAACATAAAATACGATGTTAACAACTTAACGACACTTTATTAATTAAATATTACTTAATATTCTTTTAATTATATTTAATTAATATTCATTAAATAATTTGATAATAAATGTCATGAAAGTAATTATAATTTTACGTAGCAAATTAAATCGAAAACTCTGATTAAAATATACATTTTTGTACTCTGAAATATCAGAATTAGAAATGTATTCACATACGTTTGTAGAAACTATCGTCAAGAAGATCGCAAACAGAATGTTTCTTGCACCCATAATGATTCTGGAATAATGTCCTACGTGACTCTGAAATGTAGCAGGTTTGCATCGTTAATTGCGCTTGACTGATTTTTCTCGTTCGAGAATCTCTTTTTATATACCGTAAAGAGATCATACATCTCTTTGTAACATTTATCATCCGCAAACTATCGGAACAATTTATATAAATAAATTCGTTCGTTCGTGTCTTTAATATTCTTAAATATTGACATATCTCGTCTCTGTAACTGTTTTTGAGTTCTTGACACGACTTCGATTGCCGTGTAGATGCGGCAACGTAAGCAGAAATGCTTATAATGGTTCCAATCGAATTCTCGCGCGACAATCTCACGTTTCGACATGTCCTTGGACTCAAATGACCGCGCCAACGAAATTTGCTTCGGTGTCTGAATTCACAAATCCGAATAAGTTATCAGGTAAGAATTCAAAGAATTATATATTCCATATAAATTGAAAAGTTTAGTTTTATGAGAATAATTATTACAATATTTCAATATTTATGAAGCTGTTTAAGAAAATATTTGGAATAGAGTGATTACAGCAAGTTCTTTTTAGAAAGAAGTATTGCACGTAACGATACGTGTTAAAATGTGAGAATAATAATTTTGAAATAATTTTCCTAACTTTTTGAAAATAAGAGAACGATAGTGTACCGAAAGTTTCGATAATGCGGTTGTCAGCCTGCATGTAGTATTCAGCAGCGCTCGGCTGTTGTAAATTTTAATTGGGACAAAATTGATTATCTGCAGTGCTGCGAACATGCAGTGCGGCGTACAGTTCACTGCACGCAAAGGGACACTCTCCTCTCTCCGTTGAAGTTCTAAATAGAAAATAACGAGAAATATCGTAACAGCACCCATACGTAGTCTTCCATCATATAATTGTGGAGTTAATTATTGCTGCATGATGAAACCTTTGTGTTATTTTAATAATAAATGCTAATTATGAAAGAATAGAAAAGAATGTTGAATATTTTTCGTAAAAAATCATGAACGCTTGATTATTGCGACAGGTAATATCATACAAAAGCTAAGATGAGATAAAAAAAGATGATATTTGAAAATATTTTAGAAAAAAATTGATTAGTCTAATTAAGCGTTCATGATTTTTTACGAAAAATATTCAACATTCTTTTCTATTCTTTCATAATTAGCAATTATTATTAAAATAACACAAAGGTTTCATCATGCAGCAATAATTAGCTCCACAATTATATGATGGAAGACTACGTATGGGTGCTGTTACGATATTTCTCGTTATTTTTTATTTAGAACTTCAATTCATAAATCAAATCTGTATATGTGTAATTTACCAACACGTCCTGTCCATCTTATTACGTTTTAAGTTTTGCTATTAACGCTACCTTGGCCACTGCTACATATTATAACATGCCAATTATTTCCTCGACATACGTGAGAATTATGTCATCGGGAAGCCGTCATACTGCAGTCGGAAATTATCGAAAATTATGGCACGATGCGACAACGCGTGCACGCTCGAGCGTAATCTTCACATCGCGAAATCGTCACGCAGTAACGCATGGGAATTCACACAAACGAGCTCTGCGTTACGCGACATTGCATTATGAGATGTCAACCAATATATCAGAATTACCGTGAAGCCACGATTCATTCTTGAACTATATTTTGCGTCATCGTTACAGGATGATTTAGCGATTGCACGCAACGAAACGCACGAAAAACGCACGAGTTCGCAAAATACACAAATGGCAACGCGAACGAAAGCGTATTCGACGTGAATGGTCTGCGCTGACTGCGGAATCACTAATCCATGATGGGAAGATTGATCTATTTGTCGTTTTTATTGTTTCCGCCGTAAAAAAATGTACGCGAAACGTACTGGCTTGTTTTTCTCTCCAATTACGAATGTAGCGATTGAATTATCCGGAAAAACAAGTCAACTTCGATTAGATTGCTCTATCTTTCCCCCTCGTTTCTAGTTTAAGACCAAAAATATTAATGAAAGTTATTAATGATAATTGTTTACAATATTTATGGATATAAATGACTAATATAGATATTACTAGGTATAATACACTGTTGCAAATATAATATAAAATTCATAGACATACAACATGTAACAAAACACGCATTTGATCTCATTTGCATTTCGATTAGAAAACTAATTACACAACATTTGACAATCACCTTCGCGCATTCCATGATTTTATTCTATAAATTAAAACTTATTAATTACTTTACTAATTCAATTAGATTTATCAACTGCACGTAAATAGCGCACAAACAGAAAAACCGTTATGATAATTTCAAGCTAATAATTCTTAAGTTAATAATAAATAATCAAAAATTTATCGTTAATAGTATTTGAAAAGCACTACAAGATAATGAAATAAACATCTAGATGTCATTTAATTATTAATTAATTATTTAATTAAAATTTTATTTAATTATTTAATTAAAATTATTTACTTTCCAACGATTTTAGAGCAGTTTGCAAGTCGGTAGGTATTGATAACAAATCCACATCGATGTTGCGCATTCGTGATGTTTCGTTAACGACAGGATACGCAAAGCTAACGAGCAATTTTATAGTACACATTAACATATCTTAATACGTGTGAGCCTATAGAGAACACGAGCCACACAGAGTTAACAATGAAATACAATTAATCAGACAATTTTACGCGAGCGTGGAGAAAAACAGGATGGGCATTTCCCACTGGTAATCCTCGTAATGGCATAACGCAACGGACCCTGTGTGCACTTTGCTCTAATGCACTCAGCATTGTGACCGCCCACAATGCACAGAACGAAACGCTTGAAAATAATATCCTGTTATAGGATATCGCCAGAAATTCTGGTGAGCAATAACGGGAATACATATTAATTTCTATATATAATCCTTTTATTTTCCAGATCACGTGATCTATTTCATTTGAATAATCCGAATAATTGGAGAACAACAAAATAGCGTGCATTGTATTATTAAAAACTGTGTTAATCCCGAAAAATAATTACAGCGTCATGAAATACATACGCACCGTATTTTATTCGTAATGGAGAACACGAAGGTTCAAGATATTCAGGAAGATTTTGCAGAAATCTCAATGTTAAATATGGATGGCTGCACACACGTGTCTCGACGGAAATTGCAATGTTTCCGATCGAGAAACAAAACCTTTCGCCGGATAACGACGTATCGCAGTCACGAGGGAAGATCGCAGCCACGAAGGAAGATCGCAGCGAGGCGTACGAGGCGTTCGTGAATTTCTGCAGCGACCTCCATCCCCGATAACAACGTCAACTTCGCGTGGCTGCCGACCGATAAGTCCGACAGTTTAGACGAACGCCCAAATTTAGATTTATCCGCGTTTACACTTGGCTAAAAGGATCGTTCCGCAACACGTAAACAATGGCGTAAAGGATTGCGTCAATACTCCGCTTCGACATCGAACATTTCCGGCAAATGGGAGAAAAGCAAAGACGATGGATGCAATAAATGTTTTTAAATATATTCTACATTGCGGAATAGTTAAATCCTGACAAGTTTACAATTTCATTTTGATTTGGATTTTAATAACTGAATTAATGTAAGTGTACTTGATATCCACGTAAGAATATTTATTCATGAAAATTATTCATTTAAGAATTTGTAAATTCAGATGCGGAAAATTATGAAGATACAAGTCAGTGTCTGTATTATTAGATGTATACTCAGATCTTTCCACAGAACGCGATTAATTATCTGTCCGATTTATTATCAGGGTGCCCGGGTACGTAAGATTTCATGTTCCAATTAGCGCTGAAGATGTATCTCGGGACTTAATCTCGACGGTAATATTAACTCTGACTGTAGTACCAAATCAAGAGCCCTTCGAAGAGTTTATATTCGTCAAGAGACTCTTTTAACATTCGCCCTTTCGCTACGCCATTGCGAGAGATGTAGGAGAAACCTAAGGAGGATCTTAATCTGACGGCAAAGGGGCGCCAGACGAAGATTAATGGTCCCGTGATACTGGATCTCGCCAGGCTGTAGCTTTTTCATACAATTTGTACGAAAGTCGCGCCTCTTTAGACTATAGAAAATAAGTTGCGCGTTAGAACATCGTTAGATGTTTACAACATTGACAATTTCTAAATTTCGTAGACGTTAGTTCTTCAAAGGGCTTTGAAACAGTTACACAAAGCTTTAACATCGTTCATTAAAGGCTATCATTTTTTTTCTTCGTAGGTGCAGAAATTGTCCGCGATTTTTTGTATTTCTACCTGAAACGAATTCTTTTGACTTTCCATATAGCGACACAAAACGCACACCGAGTATCTAAATGGTCGTCCTTTGTCTCTCGAAAGCTCAGGCCAAATTGAAAAGAATGGCAGCTATTTGGGCATCAAAGTGTCGATAGTTGCAGTTATTTCACATGGGAAATTTATTTCTGGAAAGGAATTGCAGATAAATTTCAAAAGCAAAAGTAGATAATGAAAGTCTGATTTTAATTAACTTTCAAATTATTCGCAATTGCATTTAATATTACTTAATAATAATATAAACTTACGTTTTACTTATATGTCTTTTCTTACGTTATTCTAAAACAATATCTTTACTTATAGCTCCTTCTTATTCTTTAGAAGATTGTAAGAGAAAAGAGATTTTTCTTTGACGGTGGAAAAGATTACTCGGCAAACGTGATATTCTTATATGTAAACCTAAACGTATTCTGTATATGTTAATATAAATCATCTTGCAATAGATTATATTTTATATAATAAAACATTTTACGCAACATAGCCATTTTTCATAATTTTACGTGTACCATCAAGGCGATTAGTCTATGCTCATCTTATCAATTTCAAGAGGACCATTGATTTCCCATCTATTCTCGTTACGATCACGCCAGTTTTCCTGGCTACTTTCCGGATAATTTGCTTTTTACATACAGCTCGCGTTACCCGATGCCATTATCAGTAGATTATTAGTTTTAAATTCGATCAGTGTAATATTCGTAGCGTCGCTTTTCAGACGGTTCATAGTTGTTAAATAAATAAGAATAAAATTCGCGTGTCGTCAGTCGTGTACATAAATTGACTTCATAATGGAATGTTTTCATTATGAGAAAAGAATGCAGATTTCTAAATGCGATTAATCGCTGATTAAATAAGAGATTAAATGTCAAGTACACAACATAAGAGATTAAATGTCAAATACATATACTGTTTGTTACCGCGGTAATTGTATAATATTAAACCAACATTTCTCATACGTTCAATGACGAATGATAAAGCGTGACATCCTGCTCTGCTCAATGATGCATTGTTATTCAGGCCGAAACGATAAAACGCAATGCCGATCATTATCGCCAGCGTAAAATTACGTCGAAGATGACACACTCGCTCGCATGATTCAGCAAACAAAACATGCGTCGCTGTATCATGCATATCTTCGTCAGCGGTCCAGTTAATTGCCTGCGTTTAACTGCTATTTAACCGGTCGCTTATCGTTAGGCGACGACCGTTCTGTACGCGATCACCATCATTATTACCACGGGCGATCGTGGGCGATCTCCTTTGGCCAGATACCAGGCTGGAAACGCGGCAGTAATCTAAACCAATTTAAAGATAACAACAAAACAATACAACGAAGGGCCTCCGTTGCGAAAGCGCCGATAAATTTCACCGACTACTCCTGGAATACCAGTTGCGAGTAAGCCTTGCATCCGAGTCGCGATAAGGGACGTGTTTCACAGAGAAACAATGTTAATAGCATCTGCAATAATTAATGCAACAACGCTTTTATTGTGATCGTTGTATCGATTAAAAACACAGCAATAATCGATTCTGCGTGAACAGGATAATAAATAAATAATAATAATATGGCTTACATAACGAGAAAAGATAAAAGAATTAAAGGAATTTATACACAAATCAAAAGAATTCATGCATATAATAATAATTATTAGAAATTTTTCTATTAGAAATCTTAATTTATTTCTTTTAGATTCTTTCTGTTCTGCTTTCTGTTTTCTGTATACGTGACAAATTAGGTGTGTGCATAATATAATAGATGTAAATAGCTTACGATTTATGATTTATGTCAATGTTACATAAACTTGCGTTATGTATAGATTCAAACGCAGTTATTGTAACTGTAGCTGCATTCAAAACGGAATTCAATTCTCATTGAATCTCCAATTTCACATTAATTAACCATATTCACATTGATCCTAATTATCAATTTCAAAATTATATGCCGACAATGACCATTGTAATCGTTTGTGTACGCGACCATGTACAATGATACCATTATATTTTACGACGATAAATCTATAGCCGCTGGATATCATCCAAAAGTCTTCTTGCGCTAAAGCTCTCGGTGGGATTCGCACGGCATTCCAAAGGACATCTCTGTTCAACAATCTCTCGCGGTTTTTCCCTCATAGTACCAAGTCACACCCATTCTTTTGGCTCCCCTTTCTCATAGAAAGGGCTCCAAAAATTAAATCGCAGAATTCATTCTTTATCCGGCGTATTCATCCCATACAGAAAACTCAAAACTGGCTTTAATATAAAAATATATCTTTTGTATAGAAGATGCAGTAAACTGAAGTTGAAGACTTTATCGAATAACTATATTGAATAATTTACATAAAGTTGTGTGTTTTTCGATCAAATACAGCTGTGCTTTACATTGGTATCGGTAGCAAAGTTATTTGGATAGGAAAGTTCAACAATATAAACTTCGTAAATCCATAAATGCAAAAGTTCTTTAGAATTTTGAAACTCGCGGTGAGCATTCTAATAGTAGAATTCCAAAATCTAGAGAACACTTACGTATTTTATAGTCAATTATTCTCCTTTTACAAACTTTAAATTTATTTAAAGCGCGCATTGAAATGTTCCTATTCATATTTTTTTTCACTCTCCAAATGAATACTATGTAAGATAATATAAGATTCATCTGACGTATATGCGCATGCACACGTGCAAGGGATTCGAAAGACACAGTTGTCATTTCTGACAATAATAAATTCCTCTCACTATTCTCCACGCGTCTGGCGACTCGGGCGTTTTTCACTGTCGATGCGTTTGACCGCACTCAAAGTTCTCCGTGGCGTCCAGAGAGGAGTGCAATTCCCCGCCGCTGTCAATGCGAGTGCTCCGGCGAATTATTTCTCCGGGATAAGGGCTGGTTTCCTGTCGGGGCTCCGTGCCATTAGTAATGGTTTTAATTTGTGCGGCTGAAAGTTCACCCTTGGCCGGCCGCGATCGGTGCGAAATCGATGACGAACGAGTTGGGAACGTCGCATCGGTCTGAAATGGATTCACCAGAGAAAATGGTACCAGACGGATCATTCGCAGAAGTTGTATGGAAATCGAGGCGACTTTTACGTTATCACCGAGTAATATAATCTGCGAATTTGTTTGAGCGCGATTAATTACTTGCGGTCCATATATGCGTCTTTTATTCTAGACACTGATTAGCGACATAAACGGAATCATTTAAAAAGCGCCAAAAAGATTATTCACGTTCGTACTTAATGAGAAAAGTTTTTATTAAAATGAGAAGAACAAAGAGTACATTAAAAGTAACAAAGACATATATCTCTATGCTTAATATGAATTGCTTATACAAAAAAAGCATTAGTTTCTGTTAAATTATTAAAATCTTCGATGTCTGAGGAGATCTCAAGACGAAATTTAGAATTACCCATGCACGGTAAAGATTCTATCTATATTAAAATATATATTATAATGCGAAATTAATATACTCGTAATATACACATTACATATACCTATAATTAATATTATATATTAATATAATATACAATATATGTAAAATAATATATAAATTTTATATAAAATAGTAATATGTATATATAATTTTTCAGTGCTCGGAAAATACTGTAGGCTATCATGTCGAACCTCAGAATTTCTTGGAAGTCGGAAATGATACAAATATATTTATCTATAATAAGTGTATATACAGGGTGAGTCACCTAACTTGACGACCTTAAATAAATTGTAACATATGTGCTATATGAAAAATTTGTTCTAACAAAAGTTGCATAGTACGAAGAGGAACACATAGTGCAATGATCATTTGTTTGCTATCTTTCTTTTTTATCGAAATATGAAGGTCACCTTCAGTTTTTTAAATGGGATGCTCAACATTTTTTCTCGGATTCCGATAGAATGTCCAACGCTGAGTAAAAAAGTATTATACTGGTTAGGGTGTAAAGTTAATAGTTACTGAGATAATTGTAAAATACCTTTTATTATTTCAAATATTGCTCGAACTGACGTCCGTCATTCTCAATACAACTGCGTAACCTCTTAATGAACGAACGATTAGCATTCTGAAGCATGTCCGGAGTTATAGCAGCACATGCATTAATAATGCGTTCTCACATATCCTCTACTGTTGTTGGTAGTTCGCGATATACGTCGTTTTTTACTGTCCCCCATAGAAAGTAATCAAGCGGTGTTAAGTCCGGTGAACGAGCTGGCCATACAACATCACTGCCCCGTCCAATCCACCGGTTAGGAAACTGTCTTTGTAATACTCGCTGTGCCTGCTGCGCGTAATGTGCGGGACAACCATCATGTTGGTACCACATTGTTAAACGAATTTGATACGGTACATTTTCTAATAAATTTGGCAGTATTTCAGACAAAAATATCGAATACTTCTGACCTGTTAATGATCCATCAATAAAATACGGTCCAATAATATGATTGCCGAGTATACCGCACCAGACGTTCAAACTCCAACGTCGTTGATGATCAATTTCACGAAGTCAAAAGGGGTTTTCTACTGACCAATAATGCATGTTCCTTAAATTCACTTGTTCACTGTTTGTGAAGGTAGCTTCATCAGTAAATAACACGTTCTGTAAAAATGCATTATTCGCGTCTATCTCGTGCAGACACCATTGACAAAACTGTACACGATTTTCAAAGTCTCTTCCATGCAGCTCCTGATGCATTGACAAGTGATATGGATGAAATTTTTGAGAATGAAGGATCCGCACAATACTTGTCTGACTAATTGGAAGGCCTTGTGATATTTGCCGTGTACTGATGTGTGGATTGAGGGTAACAGCTGCTAAAACACAAGTAGTATTGTCTTCGTTTGTTGCATGTTTATTGCGTTTGCGTTTCTGTACATTAAAGCTGCCAGTTTCTCTCAGCATTTAACTGAGTCTTAGAAAGGTAGAATGCGACGGTTGATTTCGATCAGGATATTTCTCTGCGTACAAATGTTTAGCCCTCACAGCATTTTCTTCGCACATCCCATAAACAATTATCATATCGTACTTTTCTTTATTACTGAATTTCATATTGCTCCAATAGCACCGTTCTCATGTACAATTCTGACTGTACTACGTTTAACGCATCAATCACATGTCTAATATCTAAGAAGAACTGTGTTTATAAACACGATTTGCGATTACATAGTTGTCCCCTCGCCATCTAACAGTTCCGTTGATTGAACGTGATCGCAAATTAGGATAAGTCGTTTACAATTATCTCAGTAACTATTAACTTTACACCCTAACCAGTATAATACTTTTTTACTCAGCGTTGGACATTCTATCGGAATCCGAGAAAAAATGTTGAGCATCCCATTTAAAAAACTGAAGGTGACCTTCATATTTCGATAAAAAAGAAAGATAGCAAACAAATGATTATTGCACTATGTGTCCCCCTTCGTACTATGCAACTTTTGTTAGAACAAGTTTTTCATATAGCACATATGTTACGATTTATTTAAGGTCGTCAAGTTAGGTGACTCACCCTGTATATTTGGAAATATTTGTAGTCAGAATAATATTTATTCAAACTTCTAATTTTATTTTTATTAATATATATGCAGGAGATGTTATATTTATCGAGCCATCAGAGTGCTGTAAAAATTATGTTGGTCATCAATCGCATTGCGCAATATTGTTTTCTATTATTTCCGTATATCATATAAAGAGTGTGCACATTTGTATTTTATAATAACAAGAAAAGAGAACCGCATTAGTTGCATCGAGCATGTCGCCATCCTCCGGGTGTGTGAGCAACTCCTGCGCTGTGTTCGACTGCACTTCGGCCAAAGTACTTGGAAACTTGATTCCAATCCATCACGAGGTTCGTGTCCCGGCTAACTTATGTTTTAATGTACTCATCGTGAAACCTGTTGCTACTCTATGTTTCTAATAGTTACATATTTAAATGTTTCTGCATCTAACATAAGCTAAATGGAATAAGTTCACGATAGGTAATACTTGTCTAACGTTTCCTCTTGAGAGAAGAAATATGCAAATATTATTGATATTTCTTGTAAGTCATGATTATAAATAAAATATACATATAAATAAGAAATGAAAGATATTAAAGATGTGAAAGAACATTTGAAAGTTACATAAGTACATTCGAGCGATAAGACAGCAAGTTTCTTAAAGAATAATTCAATTAGTATTCTGTAACGTTTTGTATCTCATCCAGTACTTTTCTTAGTTTCTTGGTTGTAAGGATCAGTTTTTATTCTCTTTATTTTAATAAAATGGTAAAACTCTTTTAAATAAAACATTAAAGCAGAATATAATTTTAAAAAAGCAAAGATTATGAATTAAATTCACTTCATTCTCTTCAGTCTTGCGTGTCCATTAAAACTATTTTATTAAAACAATTTTGTGTACGTAATTCTTCTTTAATATTTTATAATAAACTTTTGCAATTTAAGGTATTTTCTCTCTTTCTTTCCTTATTTATTTATCTCATTTTATTTATCTATTAATTCTCACACGTTTATAAATAATTATCTTAAATATTTTATTTTCTCATTATCATACCATTTATATATGTAAAATAGTAACAAAACTCATTTCAGAACATGAAATTTATAATGAACAGAAGTTTTACGAAGCGATGCGGGCAACGACTCTTGTTCATCGAGCCAGTGCAAAATTGCTATAAAGTCCTTTAAGTTTACGGAGCGTATAGGCGTGCATGAGAAGCATGAAAAGCTAAAACAGGTAGTAGCTAGTTGAACTTATTACAGTGGCCTCCAAGCTCTTTTATTCTTTCGTACGGTGCAACTTTGTATTTTCTAACTTTTTCGACATGAGAACAGTAAGGTTTAAAAATAAAATATTTTTTCTACTTCTTACTACTATTGAAAAATTTTCTATTCTTATTTAAGTTATTAGTTCTATCAAGTGCAATCGATGCACAAGCACTAATATTTATATTATATGTTTATTGTATAGACTCAAAATTAAAAATGAATATTTCTCAATCTCTTAATTTGCATATCGGGCTTAAAAAGGAAACTAAAAGGACCTAAAATAAGTTAAAAAAGGAAAAAGGAACTAGAATAAAATAAATAAGAGGTAGAAAGAATTAGTTGAACGTAAGGGAAATACATAAACCAGAATTTGTCGCTAAACTTTGCATTGAATCTTTCATTTTGAAACGAAGCAAAGTGCTGATAGTTCTCACATGGTTCTTCCGAGCGAGCACGTGGGTAGCGCAAGCGTGTTTAGCTGTCAAACACGTGGTTAACCCGAACGCGATTGGCTGGCAAGCACGTGGCCAACTCGAGGCGAGCATCGGAGTTCGGATTTCTTCGGTCACTATCGTGAGTCGACAACCGACGGACCGGCGGCAGTCGCGCGCCGGCCGCTGTCAGGGTAGGGTGTGTATTTATGTTTCCGCGATGATCACGGTTAAGCCACCGTAGGTTATGTTTACCCGCGTCGCGAAAACGATGCACATCTTCACCCGCCGATTTCTCTAAGAATCATCATTTTCCGATGTCCATTTGTCCCTGGAATCATCATCTCAACGATTTTCATTGGATTGTTTGAGATTTCTTCAACGGCGGATCGCTTGACATGCATAACTGCTCCGAGAAGTGCGCTGCAGAACGGTGAGTAAATAATTTTGAATAATTTGGATAAATTGAAGAAAATTTAGATATTTTCAAGTCTTTGCAAAGTATAAAAAGACAATTAAATTTAATCGAACAGCATTTGTTATTTACGCATTTTCGAACGAATGCCATTCAATCAGTTCTATACTTCGTCTTAAAGGTTAAATGTCACATGGAATTGGGAAAGATTCGATATTAAATGGATCGAGGAATACATTTATATTTTCAGATTTGTAATCTTCTATCGCATAAAATTAGAAAAAGCTATTAACGCTGTGCCATTAATCCATTCGGTGATGGACTAATCTGATAAAGTTTTAACCATTTTAAAAGCCAATCATGATCGGCGATTTTTAAATTCGGAATTGGTCATTAGCGCCTTAACTCTATAGGTATAAGATAGAAAACATGACTTGCTTTTTAATTCGTTTTTTGATATCTTCTTCACTAAAGGCGGACTGATTACTTTGTCTATATGACTTTTATAATAAATAATGCTATATATTTGTTTTATAATACGCTACTTCTAATATATTCTGAATACCTCCATATAATATCCTATATTTCGAGATATTAATATTTTATTATTTAATATTAATATCTTACGTCTATCAATATCATGGAAATATTAGTAATCTTTTTGTTTACAATTTATAAAACCGAATTTATCTAGTTATGTTGTGCATCATTACAAGAGTAGTATAGCTTTTCACATAATCCTTGTTTTGCTTCTTCTTAGATATTTTATATGGTTTTATATGATTTATGGTCGGTGAAAACGTTATACGTCATTGTTTATTTGTTCCAATTTAGCGAGCAAGCTTCGTTTCGCGATGCGGTCGTGTTCGGTTCGTTGGCAAAATCGATAAGCGCTTCGTGAACCGAGACAACTTGTTCCCCTAGTTTCAATCTCACTGTCTCCCACGTGACTTGTCAATCGACCAAGTTTTTCGAAGTTTCCGTTTGTTCCTGTAATACAACTCAAAGCCACAGTAGAGATATACGTTAAACAGTTACTCCAATGTTATATTTGTCAAATTAATTATAATTCATCGAATCAAGTAAAGTCAACAATTAAGTAAATTATTGTATAGACAATTAATTAAACTACACATTATCGTCGTTACTACGAGCATAATGAAGATATTAATAAATTGTACATTAGATATGTTAAATATATTGACGTACCAGGAGAACGTGGCGGAAATTCATTCGAGTGCTATTTGCTTATGTTGCTTATGCTGCTAGTGCGATAAATTATTACGATTACGTTAAGGGCGGTCGATTGATTTGGATGATATAATTATAGTATTTCTGGGGTACACGAATTCTCTAGTATTTGATTGCAGAAGGAAGCTCACGTAATGCGTTATTCCCTCTGTGAGGACTCTAAAAGGCTCTATTAGCCTTTCTGCGTAATTGCACGCGCGAAGGGAAATTCAGATTACTGGTGTAGGTTATTATTGACGTAGGTATTATTCAGAATGCTTTCTACCGGATTAACAGGTTTTTGATTGCTTTTTAATTGGCATTCACAATCGTGTATTAAGTTACACAGATTTAAATCGTTTTTTAGTGAATTATGCGCTTTATAATATTAAAAAGCGCTTTAGTGTTATTATAAAAGTAATATTACGTACATATGAGATACACGGTTTTAATGAAATTTTGCAGGCAAACGATGTCGCGCGTGTTATTTCATGCGCATGCATAATCCATATTGATATTATCGGCCCAGTATTGAACGCTTAAGTTTAATCACTGTTTTGATCGAGAAAGTAAATAATATTTACGATTACATCCGCAATACCGGCAATAATTCTAGAGCTAACTGCGCGGCTGTTTTGCTGTACGCGATTCGTTAAATAGAATTGCAGCGCAAATTATAAAAATATAATAATTACTCACATGTACGATTTGCAATTTACACAAACTATCAACATTGTGTTGTAATGGACATTGCACATGAATTGCTATAAATATATCGCTGAATTGTGCACGTAAATAAATATTTACACATTTTTTTGTTTACTTTCAAAATTGCATTATTTGCTTCTTCGAATATATCGCGTTTGTAGATAAATCACATCGATAAACACGAAATCATTTTATATTATTTATCATATATACTGCACCTTACATCCGCGCGCATGTATGGTTACACATTATGATATAAATAACATGTTTATTAATTGGAAATAATCATGATAAGATAATTATGCATAATTAACAATTGAAATAATTTAGACAAATATATGTATGTTAATATAATATATTAAATGTTTTAATCAACATTGATAACTTAGATAATACTTCCAAGTTTTTAAGGACTGAGGGAACTTTTTCCTAATGACTTATGTTATTTTCAACTTTCACAGTACTTCTGATGGTTTGAGCAATCGTGCAGACTATAATGCCTGACTCATTCTGCACCCATAACACTTTTACTTGTACAAGTACAATAACTTTAAACTAAGTTTTTATTATTGGAATGACAAAATTTTTTATTTTTATGAGCAATTTCATCAGTGGCATAACTGAACAATACAAAAGCTAAACAAGTAGCATTAATTTTTTTCAATTAGAAGATACATTTTGTTCAAGATGTTTGCTTCTAACATGAACAAATGATACATATCGTCAAATGCGGAACAATTAGGCCAATTTTTTACATCTGAACAGACGCAAGCACCATTTGATGAGAATTAAAATATAAATTGCAAGAATCGACGAATACTAGAGAATGTTAAGCGGATTATTAATATCTATACACGCGATAAATATTGATTGTTCTTAACCCCATTCCTCAAAGTAAGTGGTGATCTATTTTTCACGGCGCTCGAACGAGCGAGTGGATTAAAGTGAAGTGTACTTCCGTACTAGCTTCGTCCGCTCGGCGATGGCGGTGTGGGCGATTAAATTTCATTGCACCGCGCCACGAAATGATCGACCGGAGTTACGGCTTCGATATCCGCAGCATCAAGAGCCGGAAAATCGGAGAAACTCCCTACTGGTAGACAATCGAGACACAGAAAACACGGAGGAACAATAGGTGCTCTTTATTGAGTTTTCATCGTATCGCGATCAAAATTGTGTACTGTTCAAAATCCGGAGAATTGCACACGGATTTCACGGATACACTGGCAATTCTCACATTCTGCAAAATTAGATATTACTTTTGCATACAGTTTTTTTGGTTAACTAAAAGCGATCTTGTTTTTCGTCATAAATTTATCAAGGAAAAATAGACATTTACTGTAAAATGTTCCGATTTTTGCGGATAATAAAATTATTCGTGCACAGCTGACATAACTATCCAATCGCGACGAGTCTTTCGTAAATTCGCCCGTATGAGTGGGAAATCGCATTCTGCTGACGGATCGTACTTCGAATAAAGATAGGCCAGATGAATGTTCATGATGCATCGGCTATTATTCGGTGAGATCGAAGATCGATCGATTTGAATTCGTTTTAAAATGGTACGAGCAAAGGAAAAAAAATACATCGTCCGCTTAGTAAGCGTTTCTCCGTTCTCTCTTGCAATCCACATATCGGAGGCGAGGAAAATGACCGCGTTAACGAGAATTCCGGAAGATTCACTAGTGCGAACCGTTCCCTTCCTATTTTTCTCCCGGAGGGTCGGCACGACGCGATATCATGAAGATGTTTTAGGACGATCATAAATCATAAAAGGCGGCAGACGGCCAAACACAGAGAGGGAAGATGAAAACAAAAAATATATTTAAAGCACTACCGCTCTGCCATCTGCGTGTTATTTCACTTCCGTTAGAGCCCTCATTTTCTTCGTCATCTTCATTCCTCTTTTACATACATACTTTTCCTTTGGTTCCATTAAGGCGTTTCTACGATCGCAACGAGTTATCGTCGAATAAAGCAGCGCAATTAAAGCAACCTGGACGCGACGTAAAACGAATCGGAAGAATTTGGTCTAACAGCCTCCTCGTTTTTCCCGCTCAAAGAAGTTTCCCGCGAAAGAGCAGAACCGACAGAGAAAGCCAGATATATTTTCCCTTCAAATGTTCGCAGCCTTTCAACCCCGACGTGCTAATTGCGAGATTACAAATTGCCACTATGTCGCGATTCCTACGGCGAGAAAGACCAATTAATTTCCACGGTTCTTTAATTACGATAACGTTAATTTCTTATTGTTAGTTGGAATTCCTTATATTATATTTCTCACGCATGATCGTGTATCTCGGTGGAAAAAAATTTTATAATATTTTAGAGCTTTAACAAAATATTTATTCGATCGGATTTTATATTAATATATATTTACTTTTTGTAATAATTTAATATAATTAATAATTTAATAATAGAAGGATATTTCCCGTTAAATTTGATTAAAAATAAAATTAAAAATAAATATCCTATTTGAAGAATAAAACAGAAGTAATTTGAAATGGAGGGAACATTAAAATATAAGTATATAATTCTATAAGTATATAGTATATAGTTAATTTTAAATGAATTATATCTAAAAAAACTGCACGGGCTTCTCATATCCGCTGACTTTATCTTTACTAAGTTGAAAGGATTATCCATCGCACAACGTATAGCCATATTTCTCAAAGGATTATCACTCGCCGTAGGACGTCTCGTTCTCTCTCTCTCACGACATTGTAAGGCGCGATGTACCCTGAATAAAAGAGTCGCAATTACTCAGGTCGAAACTCCGCACCGGAAAATGGAACTACGAACCTTTACTCCTTTACTCCCCTCGTAATAAAACCAGGCGAAAGAATCGTGATATGGGAATATGAAGAATTCGTAGAGATCCGGAGCGACGAAGTCGCCAACCAGTCTGCGCAATTTGCCGTGCTACTAACGCGCGACACCACGAATCGCCGCAAAACCAAAAATTGTGCCATTGTTTTTCGCAGGATTTCGCCGTGGAACGACAATGACGGAGGAAAGGACGTCGCGCGCAGAAAGTTTCGCAAACTGCTTTCCACGATTTCGCGAAGAAATCATGACATTGAATTAAAATCAAATAATGCTGGCAGTTTCTGCCAACGAACCAGCGCATCACCGCGCCACCGTCGTCATCACCGACAAAACACTGCCAGTTATTTCGCAATTTAATCGATTTACGAGACAGCCGCAACGAGCAAGAAGCGCGACGCGCGAGAAGGGGATGCAAAGTTTGCTGAGCAATGCGCGTGGCGTGGTTTCATTGGTCGAACGAAACATGGAGGATCTCTGTACAATAGGCGAACGAGAGATGATTCGTGAAATGAAAGCTTGCTCTGAACAAACTTGAAAATCGTGGAAACGATTAAATGTTGCGACAATTTCTGCACAAGACGCAATTCGTATAAATTACGGAATCTTATACGATATGAGTCATACACCTAAAAATAGTTCAAACGTTGGCGAGCACATTTCGTGGGAACATTTCCGGAATAGCCTTTTCTGCGCGAAAAATTTTAGCTTGTACGTGCAATGTATATGAGAAAGTAGACATGCAAGTAGATACTTACCCTTCAGTTCCTTGGTGGGCATTGAAATTTGAAAGGTGAAATAACGCACACGACAAATTTTCTACATTCACGAGCGATTCACGCTGCATAACCGCAGTATGTAAATTGTTCAACAGACGTATCGCGTATCAGCAGAAGCGCCTTTTCGTTTGATCAGATTTCAAGCCACAAAAATTGACACAGAATTTTTACACAGCAATTTTTAATCTGTTCGCGCACACGAAATCCACAGAAGTTCTCTCTCTCTTTGCTTCCATAAAAAAATAAATTTTTAAATACATTTTGTATGCAGTATAACTAATCCTCATAAACTTTTCTTACGGAAATTGCAAATGTAATTGATATATTTTACTTTTAACCAGTATGTCAATGTAAAGTTTTAATTACCGCACCGGTTGCGCATGAAAAGCTAATTTTTCCTCGAAATAAATCTTCAGGTTAATCCACGGATCACGGTGTTGCACGTTTAAAGATATTTTGTGTTTTGCATATATCGCAATTCAATTCTTATTTTCAGAAACAGTAAACATAAAATTATGTATCAAAAGAAGATATTCGTTGTAATTAACATTTATTTTAAATGTTATTTAACTATTACATAATATTATATTGAATATTGTCAATGAAAGTTGTCATTAAAATCAGAATTTTCGGGTCTAATCAGATATGTGTTTTATGTTTAGATAAATGCGTAGGGACGTATCTACTTATCCGCTACAAACATAGTAGGTGCGGTAGCGTTCGTGTGAAGGACCACCGAAGGGCCGCGACGGTGGGTTTTCGAGATGAGCTATGAATCTGGGTTGTCTAGAAGCCTCTGTCTTCATTCTTCAGCTGCTCCAGCTGCCCTCGGTGCTCGATGCGCTACCCTCCGTCGTCAAAATCGGTAAGTCCACATCACGCTAATTCATTTTACAAACTCTTTCTCTCTCTCTCTCTCTCTCTCTCGCTCTCTCTCTCTCTTGTCAATCACTTTGTACATCTTTAACTTGATGATAAAACGATGAAACGAGCTACGTTTAAAAAGGAATGTATTTATTGAAACCTTTGACAGCTACTATCGCAGATATAATTGTTCAAATTTAAAATTATCGAATAAATAATTAATTTAAATCGCGTGCACATTAAAAACACGAAAAAGATTTCAGTAAAATTATTTGAATTTATTCTAACGGGATGTTTCTCCATAGCTACGCTTAAAATCAGAGAAACATTTTTCTTAGATATTTTTCTACGTATTTTTCTACGAAGCTGTCTCGATGTGATATTATCAAAGCTAAAATATCATTTCCTATTTCTCTTGAAACTGAATCAGTTTATATCGTGGGAGAAGTTTGTCAAGCGTGGGGATCGGGTTGGACATGCGAGTTGATATCTTTTCCTGACACTTTTCGAAGGTCGTACTTTTCCTCCTACAAGTTGCTTTCCCGAAAACTTTAGCGTACCTAAGAGCCGCTTCTCAAATCAAACTTTTCTACAAGTTACCTCTAGGCTACTCCCCGGCGATTTCGTCGGCAATAATTATTGCACTCCAGGCACGTGTGAGTCTTGAAACTCTTCCGAGTACAGCGATTTCATCTACTCTGTTTGTGTATCTTCGTCCTTTTTTCTATCTAGATTTTCTTTTTAGTCAACAAAGTCAGTAGTTCTATAAATATTATCCCCGTGAAAGGAAAAGTCGTGCACATTCAGAACTGCCGCAACTTGTAATGATAATATCAACTTCGATACAAAATATTTAAGTTATTTAATAATTTTACTGTGTATATATATATATATATATCTTTTTTATAAATAGAATGTTAAAGAACCGAGATATAATTTCTTGGCAACGCCATCTTATCTAGTTTATAGATAATTTACGAAATTCAATCACACGTAACGCAATACCGGCCGGAAATCATAAGTATAGCGCAAGGGACATCCTTCTTGTAACCATAGCATCATAATAGAGGCGTCAACTACTTAGCACATCAGATTACGGTCTCATAATACTCGAACACCCGTTATCATGTTGCTAATGAGACTCTGACAAGTCGCTCGATAAGATTGAATTAGTGATAGTTGACTAACATCTATTGGGTTGGTAAATAAGTTCGTTCCGTTTTTTGTTCGGCGCAGGTTTACTTCATCACGATCTCGTATATCTCAGCGCTATCACGCTACTCGTCCACATTCGAAAGGCTAGGTTTCTAACCTAACCTTTCAGCGAGTGTACGTTTGGCTAACACCAGTGTTTTGTGTTTTCCGTTGCTCTAAAAATGGACAAAAATAACGTGCATTATCGCCATATTTTGCTATATTATTTCAAAAAGGGCAAAAGAGCTAGTGAGGCTCATAAAAAGATATGCAGTGTGTATGGGGAAGGTGCTTTAACAGAACGTGTATGCCGAAAGTGGTTTGCCAAATTCCGTTCTGGTGATTTCGAGGTTAATGATGCGCCCCGCTCCGGTCGTCCGACTGAGATTGATTCGAGTGTTGTTAGGGATATCATGGACAAAAATCCGTCGCAATTAGTGCGGGAAATTGCTACAGCACTGAATGTATCTCATACAAGCGTTGAAAATCATTTGCGCGCGCTGGGATACGTTTCTCGGCTTAATGTCTGGGTGCCGCATAAATTGACTGAGGCCAATTTGATTACTCGCATATCCATCTGCGATTCGCTGCGAAAACGCCAAGAAAACGATCCATTTTTTAAGCGGATGGTTAAGGGTGATGAGAAATGGATCGTCTACAATAACGTGCGTAAAAGATCATGGGGGCACAGTAAGGAGCGGCCGCAAACAAGCTCAAAGGCGGAATTGCATCCAAAGAAGATTATGCTCTCCGTGTGGTGGAATTATAAAGGAATTATATACTACGAACTCTTACCAGTAGGCAGAACGATTGATTCAAGCGTATACTGCTCCCAATTAATGAAATTGGACCTAGCAATACGCGAGAAACGACCAGAATTGGCAAATCGGAAAGGAGTCGTCTTCCACCACGACAACGCCCGACCCCATACATCATTAACCACTCGGAATAAATTATTACACCTTGGCTGGGATGTTTTGCCCCATCCTCCATATTCACCGGACCTGGCACCTTCTGACTATCACTTGTTCCGGTCGTTGCAAAACTCTTTACACAGAAAAACTTTCACTGACGAGGACAGTGTAAAAAGACACCTGGATAGTTTTTTCGCCGAGAAGTCTCAGACGTTTTACGAACGCGGCATAATGAAGTTGGTTCAAAGATGGCAAGAGGTCATAGATAACAATGGAGAATATATAGTTGATTAAAATTTAGTAAGTATACTAAATAAACTGTATTTTAAAATATTGTAAAAAACGGAACGAACTTATTTTCCAACCTAATATATTACATAATTTTCCTTTGATATAAAATACGCGGCTTTTATGTTTTTGATGCGTTTGTTACAACCATAAAATCTCGGAATTTAATTATCTTGTTAATATATTATTTGAGAAAAAAATTATATTTAATTAAATTTTCAATTATTATTCCGTGGCGTTTCTTTTGGCCGCACTGAATAAATTAATTAGATTGTCCGTAATTCCTGTTTGTATATTATCATATATATTATTGCGTGAATTATTACACTATGATGAATTTCCATGCAAAATTTTAGAAAATTAGGAAAATTTAACATTTACATTATGAAATTACCAACAATTTGCGGGGCATTTCACTAATAATATTAACTTATCTAATTGAATTTTACGAATAATTACATTTCATGACTCAGTTACATATGAATAAAATGTTATCTAATTGAATTTTACAAATAATTATATCTTGATATCATGATTCAATTACATATGAATAAAATGTTTTATCTAATAGTTAATTACTTAATGATTAAAAACTGTCTCAAAGAGAAGAAAATTGAACAACTTTATATTTAACACGTGTCAATCAAATATATAAACAATGCGACAATAGAACTTTATAGCTGCATATTGAAATAGCTGAAATAGATTCCTCGCATAATCCCCATGTGAATGCAGCAATGAATTTCATATATTGACTATGCTGTTAATTAATCTTGGCTCAGGTGCTGAATTCATTGTTAAATATGGATGACCGACGCAAATTACTAGTCCCTCGGTTACATTAACAATATGAAAATGTAAGATTAAATATTGTAATCGCAAACTTACAATTATTCTAACGCTCCTCAGAGATAAATGATATTATTCTTAAAGATTAAGTCAAATATTTAATATATTGATTTGCATTTTCGCCGGGCAGACTTAATTCCATCGTCGTAGATGAGTTCTTAAAATTCCTTGAAATTCCTCTTAAAATCGTGATACGACGACCCCATTGA